>NC_091705.1:46135500-46782000 GCF_041296265.1 Equus caballus
CACAGAAGGGACGAGCGTTAGTTGGCTGTAGGGAGGAGAGGACAGCACTTCAGTGTTGTTGCTTCTTTGATTAGTGGTTGTAAGTTTCCATTTCTTCTCAGATTTAGGTAGGCAGACTTGGTTCATTGGATGTTAGCTACCTTTTGAAACTTAGCGCTGTGCATACTTACAAATATGGGTCTTGAACTGTATATCTCTGTGTGTTAGCCCTTAAAAACTCCTGATTTTCTCTCTCCAAATTCCCTTGACCACCCAGGTGCCACCACTAACCATGTTGCCTGATGTTTCTGTTTATTTTTGTTTTGAAATCAAGGGAAAACAACCCCCTTCAAAATCATGGGTATTAGAGTGAACTAATGAGGGCGCTCACTGGTGGGCGTGCAGAGACTTTCCGCTCGTCTGAAAGGGCCTCGGATTGGGGGCATGGAGTTAGACAATGGGCATCAGCTGTGTGATGTGTGCGTCTTGTCCCTGATTCCACGCCATCCTCCTCATCATTCTCCCAGTCTATGGCTGGGTCTCCTTACAACACAAAGGGACATTCCACAGAGTCAAATGGCAGAGACTTGTGGACAATTATCTGGTCAATTGAGGCAAAAGAAGATAATCCTTCATCCAATTGTCCGAATTAGTTCCCCAGGACTGTCCTGAAGGCTCAGGATAGTTGTGCGGGCTTCCACTTCAGCTCTGCGATCTGGCTAAAATGCACTATTTAGATGAGACTCTATTCAGCACAATGTACGTTTAAATTGGGCTTAGTTAAAACAGACCACTGGGTTTAGCCTTTTTCTGTTTGCCAACTATTCTTCTAGAATTGCTTTTAGCTAATCATCCAAATTCCGCCATTAGTAATCACTCTTTCTTTCATTTTATAGATGTCCTAATGGAGGCAAAAGGGCTCTGGGTTGCATCATTTGGTCTCTTTCTCGGAAGAAATGCTGAGGAAATGTTTTTTAACTTGGTGTTCTGACTCAGGACACCATAATAGACCTCCCTTTCCATCAACTGTTGGGGAAAGAGAGCACCTTCTCCCCCAAGCCAAACCTCCCCCTTTTCCAGATGGGGAAAGTGAGACCCACAAGAGGGCTTGCTGGGGTCTCTCGACTGATAGAACCCAGGGCTGGAGCTGAAATCTTCACCTTTCTAATTTCCAGACCACTGCTGTTTCTGCTTGTGCCACTTTAATTGTTCATTTCTTTCCATAAAATTAAGCGACCTTCCTCCAGAAAGATTTAATGGTCAAGATGTGATTTGGTAAAAGCTTCCTCAAGGATTTTTCTTCTTATTACAAGGATTAGACCAGACTGAGGCTAAGAGAGATTTGCAAACAGTGGTATGTCATTATCCCTAGTTCAGTTTTTCGTGTAATTGGTGTGAAGAGATTGCTGCTGATGACTAAGCCTGCCACTGAGCAGAGAATAATGATGCTTTTGCTCCATGACTTGGCGTGCATACATGTATATTTATGGTTGTTTATAAAAGGTATATATATACATAAAACGTTTACCAAGATGGAGAATGTCATTTTAAAATTATAAATAATAAAAAACAGTCTTGAGCAAAACTGATTTTACAACTGCCTAAGAACGCAGCACTTCATTTCCACACTATGCAATGGTGAGAAATTGATGTTTTTTTAAATCCAATTAAGCCTCAAGGTTGGTTATCCATTTAAAAGGTCGGCTGAGTTAAACAATGCCAGTACCTTCAGTTCATGCTAATAATTAAATTTACTAGGAACTTCAGTGCTTGCCTCGCGCCTCGTGGAGGCACACGTCGTGTGCTTTTGCATAACATTGCATTGCAGAAGTTCCCAGCACAGTGCACTCACACAAGCAGATCATGAACCCTGGCTTGGTAAGTCCCCGAGCTGGCCACCATCCCGCTCACTCCTTCCCCTCCGATTCCCACAGTCCGCCCTGGAGAGGACTGGTCCTGAGAGACACATGTTTCCTGCTCATCTCCCATCCTCTCTTTTCTGTGGCCCCAAGAGTATTGGGAAATGGAAAGTAGCCTCTCATTTAAATTTTTAAAAAAGAGGGAAGTCTTGCTGTGTACTCTACTTGGTTTCATGTGCTGCCGAGTTTATAATGTAAAAAATAAATCATGTTTTAAAAATGGTACTTTATAGTGCATATTTACTACGCGTTCCCAATGTGTTAAGAAAAAGATTTCAAAATGTCTTTTTATGGTTCTCGTAGGTAATGCTTAAGTATTACTGAATTTATGAAGATGTTAGGAGAACCGCAGACCTGATTGGAATGCTTTTTACTCTGTTTGGGTTATAACGTCACTCAAGTTTGTAAATCATTGAGAAGGGATAAGTGATCTTATTTCAAATCTAGCATTTTAACCTGCATTGTAACATAAGTAAGGTTGCTCCAGATTGAGTGAGAAAAAAATACTGAATTTCCTTCTCCTGGCTCTTAAAAAAACTAACAATTTCTGGTTAGTTGTTCCTTCCCCCACCCTTTCCTCACATTGCTCAGCTGCCAAGGTCCTCGGCAGCAGATTTATGATTCTTTTTTACTTTTTAAAAGATCCACATTTAGATAGTACAGATAGACGTGTTACTTTACACAAGGGTGTTTCTGGAAAAAATGTGACTCAGGTTTTGAAGATTGAATCATTTTCAATGCACTGGAGAAACATACTACTTAAAAGGATCCCAATAGCTGAAGGTTTTCTTGAAGAAAAGATTTCTTGAGCAAAATAAAACTTACCCTCATTTTGTTTTTCCATACATCTCCATTTTCATATGCTAAATTTGCTTCAAGGAATGTGGAACCACATTCGGTCTGTTAATTATTTCTCTTTTCCTTTCAGCAGCCACCTCATCCCCAGGCTCCAGGTCTTCAATATGCCCTTGAAAATTTTTGCAGCTACAAAAATAAGTTTGCTGGTGTTCTGAAGTAAACAGGAATTTAGTTCCCGAGACATGAGGGTTATTACTATCTGACACTGTACCCTTCCTGGGAGAATAATTTAGGCGGTGAGAACAGCAAGGAACCTGCAAGAGCTCCTCGTTCAGCCCCCTCATTTTATTGAGAAGTCCTAAAAACTGATGTCAGAAGGAACGATTTTTGTTGTTAATAAATGATTCCACTAGTACATTTTTATTAACACATTCTCTCATCCCACTGATATCGGAAGGTAAAAACACAGTGCTTTAGATAGCACAAAATGTGCTTTTTAGGCAAAGTGCAAAAGATTACATGCAATACGCTATCTTTTGTGTAAGATCTATGAATATATATAATCTTGTATTTTTTTCCCCAAAATAAACAGGAAAGATAAACACAAAACTAATAAAAATGATTCCCTATGGGAAGATGAGTAGAAAGAAGATGGAGGAGCCATGAGACAACTCTGAGCATTCCTTCCTACAGTTTTGACTTTTGAACCATATGAATGTTTTATGTATTCAAAGAAGGAAAACAGCAAACCCTTCTGTTGAAGTCAAACAGAAACACGAATCTAGATGTACGATAGATGGACCACACAAAAATCAAGTAAATTTTGAATATATCAGTGGGATATTCAAAAGAAGTAAAGAAATCTTGAAGTTTTTGTAGTAGGCTAGTCGGGAGTGGAGGGTATGTGGTGAGTGTTACAGGAAAGGACGACTGAGTATCCACACAAGGGTGATTGGGAACTGGGGTTGTCACCGTGGGAGAAGGAGATCCAGTTATGGCATAGGGGCAGGTGAGGACGAGCCCTGTAACATGGGATTTGAGTTGGAAGAATCAGTACGAACTCATGATATTAAAAAACAAATCCTACTTCTGTCCTCTAAAAGGGTCAGAAACAATGATACCCAAGGAGCAGTGAGGACACCTAGCACACAGATCTGGGTTTCTAAATAGAAAGCTCTCGCTTCCTAAACAACCCTTCCTCTGACTGATAGGAGACAGGGTTCCTTGGAGAAATAGCTGACTCTAGATTTGGGACAAGGAAGGAACAAAGTGAGCCTGGAGATCGTCTTATTGTTCTAGAAAGGGGAAAAGTACTTACAAACTGAGAGAATATGTGAAAAGACACAGGCGCTAGCCTACGTGGAGACACTGGGAACAGTGATGCTGAAAGACACAAATGGACGCACGTAGTGGGGGCAAGGCCGCCTTCGTGAGCGGGCAGCCATTGCAGTCACACGGGGCCCTGTGTTTGGTTTAATGCTCTACTGTTGCTATCCTTGAAATTCTTTTTTTAAAAAAAGGAGGCTCTGCGTTTTCGTCTTTGCACCAGACCCCACAAATGACGTAGCCCAGCCCTGGGGAGGTGGGAAGCCAGAGGTCTTTTTTACTCAAGAATACCAAGTAGTATGTGTAGAAGGGATGGTGCAGCTACAAAACCACTGTGTTGCACCCAGTACTTGATGCAGGCCGAGATCATCATTGGATAGGAAAGCTACTGGGGAAATGTGGTCAGGAAACGGAACATGCTTATACTCTCGGAGCATCACTCCACGCATTACAAAGAGGAAACTGATTTTAATTCTATTAATTATAAAGGGGGAAATGTATCTTTACCATGAAGAGATCTGGCTGACCCCACTTAAACCAAGTAACCAACCTTGACCGTAATGAGAGACACGTGGGTTATGTACCTCCTGAAGAACAGTGGGAGACACAACGTGTATTGTTGCCAAAAACATTTAACCTGAATCAAATCATAGGAAACAATCAGATGAATCCAGGCTGTGCGACCTTCTACGAGACATGTCAGTGTCAGGAAAGACAAAGGCAGGGATTGTTCTGGATTAAAGGAGACCAAGGAGACTTGACAACCAAGCGGAATGCCTGATCCTTATTTGGATTTTGGATTTAAAAATAAAAGGCCATGAAGGCCATTTTTGGGACAATTACAGAACTTTCAATGTGGACTGTATATTAGCTAATAGTATTGTTTCAAGGTTAAATTTCCATGGTGTGATAAGGATATTATAGTGATTATGTGGGCTGATGTCCTTGTTCCTACGAGATACACACTGAAGTATTCAGGGTTAAGTGTATGCAACTAATTTTAAATGGTGCAGAAAAAAATATACATATGTACACAGCCATACACACACAGATACATATATATGGATCTAGGTAAAGGGTATATAAATGTTCATTGTACTGGTTTTTCAACTTTTCCATAACTTAATGCATTTTTTTAAAAAAGTTTCTAGAGAAATGTTATTTTCATGGCAATTAGTTAATTTTTAATCCTTTGGGGAACGTTCCATACATTTGGCGGCACGTCTGATGCAATATTTACAAAATGTAACTGAGGCATCCCTTGACGTCCCCGCAGTTACGGTACGGTCAGGGAAGGCACAGACACACACAACTCAGGCAGTATTCCGGAAGGTCGTGCAAGTGTCACTGTCTTTGTTGGGTGGGGGCTCACTTCTCCAGCTACTCCATGAGGGACGTCATCGGAGCTGGGCCTTCCTTCCCTTCCTCTGGGCACATGAAGCAGCAGATCATTCTCAACCAGGAATGAGCCCTACCTTTGCGTCATGTTAGTCCTTACCAAGGCACTTCCACTAGCTTTCACTTACCCCCAAGGTCAAGTGCAAACTTCGTGGCTCAGCATACATCTCATGAACACTTTACGTGCAGCCACACGAGCTTTTGACAATTCTGTAATGGGGCACGCCCTTCAGTACTTTGGGCCTTTGCATGAACAATTCCTTTGTCAGGGATCAGACTGCCTGGCACACCTCGACCTGCCCTCAAAACTCTGCTCGAATATCTCATCCAGACTCAATCTTCTCCCAGGGATTAGATTCTGGATTTTACTGCTGTATTTGCTACATACATACATACCCACACATGCACGTGTGCGCACACTCGCACACACACACACTCCATTGTATCCCCAAAGCCTGACCTGGCCTGGATGTCTTCAGAACTGATATTCAATAAATATATGTTGAATGAATGAATGAATACACCAGAAAGATGAAGCAAGTGCTCCAAGGGAATGAGTGTTTCTCATATCAAATATAACGGAATCTGGGAACCTCATGGCAATCAGTTTAGTCTAAGCAGGCATTTGGAGATTTTATACAGGTGAACTCTGGCATGAAATGGACATATAAATGGACATTTCATACACCTAGAGCCATCTTACATGATATGACTTCAGAAATGTGTTCTAGAATGTGATCTGTACCAAAAACTTCCTAATAAGTCCTGGGAACTTTATTCTGATTTCTTCCAGAAGTTTTTAGTCTTTTCCTCAACTCCTAAATTAAGTCTGAACACCCAGTTGAGTTTGGAATGGGACTCAAGTCATCAAAAACATAAGTTACTTCTTGGGTTGCATGAAAGATCTGGTAAGTTGTTTTAAATTTTCATTTTTTAAAGAAAATTAAATTGAGGTGAATTTTTCATTGACAGTGAAATATATACTAAGCTGTGGATTAATACCTTCATAAAAATTTATCTGAACAAAGTGCTGCCCGTCTTATTTATGTCGAAGTCTGTAAAGTCTGCAGTGAAAAAGGGAAAGTACTTTCCTGGAATATATTTGTCTCTGTCACAAGCTGCATCTTGAGGAAATTGGCAGGCATTTGAAGTGGAATAATTCCTTAGTGTTCTGTTTAGTTTGGATTTCTTTGATTCAGGGGTGGCTTAAAACCAGAATCAAGAATACCTGCTTTTAACAAGCAACTAATGTTTTCTCTTGCTTTGTGTGTGATAAATGTTCAATAAATGATAGTTGAATTGAATCATCTTGTTCATCCTTTCTTGGGGCCATTGGGGTTATTCAGTCTCTTCTTAAATATGGAAGAATTCTGAAAGGAAAGAATCTCCAAAATAATCTCTCTACTAGCAATTTCTCTCCCCCTCCAACTCCGTGTACACAAAACCCCAAGATCCCACATTCTAAAAATGCTTCTTGGATCCTTCCTCAGGTTGCAAAAGTCTATGGAGTGAATCAAAGACTCCCTGGTCCACCCGCCTCGCCTACTCCTTCCCTATGATCCAGGCCCCCTCTTTTCTTACACATTGTTTTCAGATCCCCACGGGCACTCCGGGTCTGTGCCTTCTTCCCGGGCTTCTCCCCACCTGAATGCCTTTCCCTGTCCTGTTTGCCTGCAGAAGTCCTATTTCATCCATCAGGGTGTAGCTTATGGCCCTCGCCCTCTCGGAAGATCCCCCGCTGCCTCAGTCCCCTCCCAGAGGGCCCTGTGCCTGTCTGCAATGTATTTGCAAACAGAAAAGAGTAATAGATCTTCATATATGCTCTTCATACCCTTTACAAATGTGTGAAAACATTCAGCTGCTGTAAAATCTTTTGAGGAAAATAAGATCCAATTAGCGTCGACTTCTATGTCGGGAAGGCTGGGGATTTCGAAGGGATTCCTTTCACTCATTCAACTATTTTTTGAGCACCTGCTCTGTGCCAGGCACTGGAGAAAAAAAGCAGACAACAAGACCTGCCTTCAGAATGCTGAAGCTCTAGTCCAGTGGGATGTTTTTGACCTGCCCTGTGCCAGGGACCATGGCTCAAAGCTGAGGAGGAGAAATGAAGGGAGTGGACAGGGAAGATGAAAGTATGGCTTGTGCATGGGTTGCAAGTCAGGGAGTAGGGCAGACATGCCCGGAGGTCAGTGGCTGAAAGCCTTGGATGCCTCACTAGGGAGTTGGCTTTCCTATTTTTAAGGCTGATAATGAAGAGGAAACCCAAAATAAGAGGAGTGGCGCATGGAACTAGCTGGTGGGAACAGAGAGGGGTGCCAACCAAAGGCCTTTGAGCAATCAGGATGAGGGCAGGATGGAGTAACAGATTTTTATATTTAAATGACTCCTAGCTAGAGCTTCCTCAACTGGGTCATCACTCCCTGAACCTTGTCTCTAAGCCGGGGCAGGAGCCAGGACACCCCCGCCCGCCCCCAGCAACAGCATACCCACCATCCACCAGATGCCCCCTCTACCCTCACCCAGGGCCCCTCCACCACTCACCACATGCCCCCAACTCCCTCCAGGCACCCCTGCCCCCACTAGCCTTCTCTCCTCAATGAGAGGCGGCTCAAGTGCTGTCTTGTAAACCACGGCTGCCCCTCCTCTTCTCCACCACCTTCTCCTGTCTCCCCAGGTGGGTGGTAGGCTGTGGCAGCAGCCTGCTCAGACTATTGCCAGATGACCCCTCCTGCAAAGGGGTGGGCTGGGAAAGGTCCTCCACTGGCTGGACGAGGCCTGGATTTATAACTGGCCATTCCAGAAGCAGCAATCTGGACAGAAACCCACATCCCTGACACCCCTCTCACATCCAGGACAGTGCCTGGCAAATAGTGGGGGTCTGATAAATGTCAAGGAACTCATTAAGTGAGGAGGAAGAGACTGTTGATGCTGCCATGCCAGGTGGAGGGACCTTGCACAACTCAGGAGCTGGCGCAAATCCAAGACTCACGAGCCAATCCAAACCTGACTGAGGGGCAGGTGTGGTGTGCTAAGGGCAGCCTTGCCAGGGTGGGGTCTCCCAGGACCACCGCGGGGCTGTTCAGTGACCTCTGGGGGGCCTGCGCTAGGGCGGGGCTGGGCCTGCTTAGGGCTTAGAAAGACTGCGGTGTAGTCGGAAGTGCTGGGGTGGACTTGTGGCTGGGCCTGAGTCTGCTCAGGACCCGCTGGAGGTCAGGCTGCCAGGGGTCTGCTGGCAGCCTGCAGGGGCTGGGGCCAAGGCCTCTTCCTGGAACGGCTGTCAGGAGCGCTGTGTTTCCTCACTTTGAGGGCAGGCCCCGCTTGGGGACCTGCCCGGGTTTGGGGCCTGCCGGGGTTTGGGACCTGCCCGGGTTTGGGGGCCTGCCGGGGTTTGGGGCCTGTCCGGGGTTTGGGGCCTGCCTGGGATTTGGGGCCTGGCCAGGGTCGGCCTGCAAGGTGGAGGCCTGCCCGGGGGTTGGGGCCTGTAGCTTGGGGCCGGGCGAGCGGGGCCTGCTCGGGCCGGGGCCTGCCGGGGTCGGCGCCCGCCGGGGTCAGGCCTGTGGGCCTGCTCGGGGTCGGGGCGCCCTCCCTCCGCCCCACCGGCCCGGCGCCCCCTCGCGCCCCGGGCGGGCCCTGCACGTCTCGCGAGCGGCCCGGAGCGGCGGGGGAGGCGGGGCCGGGCGGCCGGGCAGGGCCGGGGCGGCGCCGAGGCCGGGCCGGAGCGGGAGCCCGGGCGGAGCGGGTGCGGCGGCCGGGGCGGGGGGCGCGGGCCGACGAAGATGGCGAACGTGGGGCTGCAGTTCCAGGCGAGCGCCGGGGACGCGGACCCGCAGACCCGGCCGCTGCTGCTGCTCGGGCAGCTGCACCACCTGCACCGCGTGCCCTGGAGCCACGTCCGCGGGAAGCTGCAGCCCCGGGTCACCGAGGAGGTGAGCGGGCCCGCCGGCCGCCATGCGCCGCCCCGCCGGCGAGCGGAGGACGCGCGGGGGCCGGGCCGGCGGGGAGGCCGCGGAGGCCCCGCCTCGGCCGCCCGGCGCCCCCAGCCCCCCGCCCGCCGGCCGCGCCCGGCCAGGCCGCCAGCCGAGGCCCGGGCCGCCTGCCTCACGAGAAGCAGAAGACCAGGCGCCCGTCCAGCGGCGGTGGCCGTGCCCAGCCCCGCCCTGCGAGGCCGCAGGCCCTGCAGCCACCCAGGCCCCCAGGCTCGTGGGGAGAGCTGGCAGATGTGACCAGCCTCTGAAGAAGTGCCTTCGAGGGGCTGTGCCCTGGCAGCCCTGCTGGGGGATCGCCCGCCTGCCTTGCAGAACCCCCGTGGCAGTGCCCACCTGCCCCCGTGTCAGTGGCACCTGGCTGGGTCCCACCCCAGTGGGGGTTTCCAGCGTTTGAAGTAAAGCAGCCCCCAAACTGGCCTTTTACATCCCCACTGCTTAATCCCACAAGGGTGGAGTTGTGCCAGCAGACACACACAGCTCTAGCAAGATGTGACACATCTTCATTAGGGATCGTGGGTGCCCGGGGAAGCTGCACAAGTGCCCTTTTAGCAATGCCAGCGTCCACACACAGGCACGGGGCTCCTGGCATGCGGACTGTCTGAAGTCTGGTGTCTGTCTCTTGTCTCTCCCTTTTTGATCCAGCTCTGGCAGGCTGCTCTAAGCACGCTCAACCCCAACCCCACGGACAGCTGTCCCCTCTACCTGAACTATGCCACCGTGGCTGCCCTGCCCTCCAGGGTGAGCAGGCACAACAGCCCCTCGGCCGCGCACTTCCTCACCCGACTTGTGCGGACCTGCCTGCCGCCGGGAACCCATCGGTGCATTCTGGTGAGTGCTTCTGAGAGAGGATGGCCCCACGGGGCCCCTGAGTGCCAAAAGCCATCCTAGTCATAACAGGGAACATGTGTCTCCCTTAGCTCAGCCCTCGTGCCTGGAGAGCACTCTGGCCCATAGTGTCTCAGAGGTGCACGGTGCTGCCACAACTGGACACTGTAACCCCTGCTTTGCAGACAGGGAAGCCGAGGTTGGAGAGGCTAAGCCATTTACCCCAGATTGGTTTTGGTGGCAAATCTGAGACTCAGACCCAGCTTTCCTGAGCCCATATCTCTTGTTCGTCCCTCCATGTCCTGCCTCCCTGGCTCGGAAGGCAGTGGACAACATCTGGTGGGTGACGTTTTCTTTTCTCACGTAGCAAGACATTGGTTCCGGGAAGGCCCCTGGGCTGTTGGCTTTGTTGGGGCACCTCTGTCCAGATTGTATCCACAGTGGCCTCTGACCCAGCTGTGAGGCCCCAGCACTTCCTGATCGCAGTTCCGGTGGGTTTGCTCCTGTGTCCTGTGCCCCTCTTTGCCCCTCATCGTGGCTCTGCCTCTCTCTGCTGCAGATGGTCTGTGAGCGGGCTGATGCGTTCGCCTCTGCCTGCGCCCTGGCCCGGGCTTTCCCGCTGTTCACCCACCGCTCGGGTGCTTCCAGGCGCACGGAGAAGAAGACTGTCACGGTGGAGTTTTTCCTGGTGGGACAAGACAACGGGCCAGTGGAAGTGTCCACTTTGCAAGTGGGTGACTGGAAGTTCAGACTGTGTCCCCAGGCTCCCACGAGTGGGGCAGCCGAAAGAGATGTTGGGAGAGCTTTCTCTCCCACTTACTGGTGGGAGGATGGGAGGGCCGCTGTAATTCCTGAGAAGGCCCCAGAGGCCTTTCTGAGCCCGGGCAGCGGGCTCCCTCGCCCTCAGGGTGGTCTTTGTTTTCAGGATTCACTTATGTTCTGCCAGTGTTTATTGAGCACCTAAGCAGTGCCAGACGCCTTCATGTTTTAATACTAGTAATCCTGTCCGTGCATATATCACATTACCCTTTATGGTGTACTTTTACAGATGTTATTTCATTTGCTCCTCAGAAGAATTCTTTTGAGACAAGGCAAGGCTGGAAGTGATCTCCAACTTAGAAATCCTTGCATGGGCTGAATGTTGGGTTCCCTTCCCCATGGCGTCTGTCCCAGACCCTGTCACTGTGGTCTCACCCTCCCTACCTCCAGCCCCCATTCTAACAGCCAGACACAGCTTGTCCTTTCTCCTGCCTCATCCTTCACTTCTGTCTCGGGAAAGCTGTCGCAGTCAGTCCCGAGAGAGCACCCCTCCTCTGTTCTCTCCTCCCGAGGTCTGTAACTTCTCCCTGTCCACCTGGACTCTTCTCCTTCGAAGGAGAGGACGTGCTCTGACCTCTCCCATCTTGAAACAGCTCGTCTTTCTCCTTCTCTTCATCTCCGGACCTTTAAAAAACATGGTCTAATTGCTTTGCCTTTCTTAACTCTCTTTTCCCCCTCAGCCCACCAAAATCTAGTTTCCACCTCCTTCCTGACATTGTTTTTTTAAGGGCCCTGTCTACTGGACTCAAACATTTATCATCCTTCCTTGAAGCCACCACCCCACCCAATGCCGCCCGTCTTTCCCAGTCTTCCTCTAGCCGAGGCCCCTCATTCTGACCTCACTCCTCCTCTCTGGGCGGTTTCAGCACCTCTGGGCCCCATCCTGCAGTTGGACAGCAATGACTACTCCTTCCTTCTAGCTCCAGGGAGTTCCTTCTGAGTTCCAGGCCCACCATCCATCAGACCCCAGGGCTGGACGCCTAAGCATCAAGCCTAGATTCACCCACCTCCTCCAAGCCCCACTCCTCCTGCCCTCATCCCTGCCCCTCCTCCCCTCTCTCCCTCCCTCTCTTCCAGCAACAGGGACTGCTGTCCCTTGGCCTTGCCACGCTTGGTCCTGCTCAGCTTCCCTCTCCATCCTGCTCCAGGCCTGCCTGGTCTCAGTCTGGCTTCTGCCCACATCCCTTCTCCAGGGAGGCCTGGCCATCCTGTCGAATATGGCTCCTCTCACACCAGCAGGCCCTCTGCAAGCTGAGTACCACCCCCACCTGACGTTATTTATCTTTGTTTAGCGTCTGTGCTCCGCACTGGAATTGGAGCTCCCGGAGGGCAGGGACCTGGTCTTGTGTGCAATAATCCCAGCACCAGATCAGCACATGACGAGGGCCAGTGGGTTGGGGGTCTCCGTGGCTGCTACCTTCCATCTATCCTACTCTGTCCACTGCTTCTGCTTTGGGGCGCCCCCACCGGTACCCCACTGCTGTCCTGGACCATTGCAGCACAAGGTCTTCCTGCCTCTGCATGCCCTCCCTCCAGTTCCCCCTTCCCACCACCTTACAAAGGTAGATCTGGCCACGTGAGCGCCAGTGTCTTCCAGGTGTTTGTCGGTATCAGGCACTGCTCTGAGCACGTGTGCGCACACACGGATTGGTTTACTTACATCTCAGCAGCCTGTGAGATGGATCCTATTATTATTGCCGTTTTAGAGTTGAGCAAACTGAGGCTCAGAGACATTAAGTGACTTACTGGGGCCATGCCAGCAAGGGGTAGAGCCAGGTTCTAACTGCGGCCGCCGTCTGTCAGCCCTCTTTCCCGTCTGTCTTGGATCTTGAGCACATGAGGTTCTGACACCCCGTGGGGCCTTTTCCTCCTTAGCCCCCATCCAGGTCCTGGTCCCCTCTGGGTCCCTTTGGCCTCTCATCCCCTCCTCCTTTGTAGCACTTAATGGAATGGTGTGTTGTGACTCTCTGCTGGACCTGAGTCCCTTGGATATCTTTGGATTCTCAGAGTCTAGCTTGGAGCCTGGCACACAGTAGGTGCTCACATAAATGTGGATGGAATGAATGAATAAATGAATGATCCTGCTTTGGCGATGAGGAAACTGAGGCACAATGAAGTGCAGGCTCTCCCCCAGTGCCACGCGGCTGTGCTGTGGTGGAGGGGCACTGGGAGCCTCCCCGGCCTCCCCCGCAAGTGCTCTCTGCCCTCTTCCCCGGAGCTGCACTGCGCAGAGGAGCTCTGAGCTCACCAGAGGTCTGTGAGGCGAGCGCCTGGCCTCCTCTGAGACAAGTCTCAGGGCATTGACGCACTTCCCAGACAGCAGCCCTGGGCTGCGTCAGAGATGAGCAATGGGTCTCTGTGACGCCCACAGACAGGGACCCTCGCCCTCCCAGAGGAGAGTCCACTGACAGGCGGCAGGGACCACAGGGGCGCATCTCATATCTGAGCTGTCACGTCTTGTGTCTCTGCCTTTGAGACTTGGGGGTTTAATTACCTCGGGACAGGCAGAGGCTCTCGCAGTGATGCGACAGGGTCTGGGAGGTGGCTGGGCTGGCATTATTGACCCAGAGCCTGCCCTCCCTGACACTGTGGGACTGGAAAAGGTGATGATAAACTTGATGCTGTCTGCACCCCCGCTAAATCCGTGCTGCTTTTCTCTTTTAATATCGCCTCTTTCCTGCGTGCTGGGAAAGGCAGCCAGGCCAGCCTGCTGTCTGAAGCTCAGGAGTGGGTGGAGGGGATCAAGGTGGGGCAGGAGGCACTGTGAGACTCAGTGAGAGCAAGGTGCTGTGGGCAGAAGTGAGGCAGAGACAAATGAGAAGGCACAGAAGTTCCAGGGTCAGGGCTGAAGCAAAAGCAGGACACAAGCAGCCAGTTTCTGGGACAAGTGTGACTTCTGCACAGGTGCATATCCCCCTGTCTGAAGTGCCTCCCGCTGCAAGGCCGAGCATGGTGGGCGGGGTCAGGCTCCTGCTCCATCCGGGGCACTGGGTCGAGTGTGAGCTGCATGAGGCAGGTCTGTCTGTGTTTTTCCCTCTGTGCCCTGCGCCCAGAGCAGTGTGGCATCAGACAACCAGGAAAACAAGGGTGAGGAGTCTATGATACGCTCACACGGGGCACCTGTGAGAAAAACACCCCCACTCTGGGCTGGAGGACGGCTAGGAGGTGCAGCGGGTCCAGGGACTCAGGACATAGAGTGCTTTTACTCCCTTGAGAGGATCTGGAGAAGCTTCTGGAGTTTATGGCCTTTGAGAAGTGCCTCAGACGACGGCTGGGATCTTGATGAGAGAAGGGAGGGTGTGTTGGTCTGCTCAGGCCACCATAAGAAAATACCCTGGACAGGACGGCTTCACCAACAGACGTTCCTCATGGTTCTGGAGGCTGGACGTTGAGGTCCGGGTGGGTTCCAGGAGGGCTCTCTTCTTGGCTTTCAGATGGCCGCCTTCTTGCCACGTCCTCACATGGCAGAGAGAGAGAGGGCTCTGGCCTCCTCCTCTTGTAAGGATACTCTGGGCCCATCACAGGGCCCCCATCCTCCCCATCCTCTGCGCCTGATCCCTCCCGAAGGCCTCCTGACACCATCACGTTTGGGGTGGGGCTTCCACACACGAGTTTGGGGAGACTCAGCCTCTCGGTCTGTAACAGGAGGCAATGCCTCCCCCTGAGAGAGGGCATGGGATTGGCGGAGGCTGGAGCGAGGAATGCCCAGCATGCATTCAGGGCCAGGCCTGAGGGCCACCTGCCACCGGGATGAGGAGAGGAGCAGGAGATGAGGCTTGGAAAAGAAGGTGGGCCCTACTTATACCAGGTCAGGACGCCAGGCTGGAGGGTGACTGTGAAATTCTGGCAGTGGGGTGCGGAGCCATGTGGAACTTTCTGTAGATTGCTCAGTGGGTCACGGGCACTGAGGAGCGAGAACAGGCGGTGTGACTCCCCTCCACCTGCCCCTTGCTGCCCTTTCAGCAGCTGCACAACCTTCCCCCGGTAACGCGTGCCTCTGATGCCTTTGGGTCCCTGGGGGAATGGATGAAGAGGGACAGCCCCCTCACACCTGGTTCCAGGGCCCCAGTCACAGCCTTTGGTTCTTTTCTAGTGCTTAGCAAATGCCACGGAAGGCGTGCGGCTGGCAGCTCGTATTGTGGACACACCCTGCAATGAGATGAACACAGACACCTTCCTAGAGGTTCGTGGTCCTGCGGGTCGTGCCAGGGGTGGGGCCAGGATGGGACGGGTGTCAGTAGACCCCAAGGAGAGTCAGAGGAGACCTGGGGGCTGGCAGGGGGCAGTGGCCACAGTCTCTGCACCTTGCAGGGGAAGCCTGGGACTGCCACAGACAAAGTCCTGCTGTCCGCCCAGCTCCATGGGGCCTGCAGGCCTCAGCTGAGGGCGTGGGGAAGACAGAGCCTCCTTCTCAGGCCCCTCTTCGGGACTCTAGCCATGAGCTGCAGGAAATTGCAGAGTTTGGAGGGCGAGCCTGCTCTCCTGGGTTTAATCACTCTCAAAGCCGGGAGAGTTGAAGCCTCTGGCTCCCACGCCTGGTTCCTCTCCCGCTGCACAGGCTTCGGCTCGTCCTGGCTCAGACCCTCGGCCTCTCCTTGACTTCAGCTGTTCTCACGTGCCTTCTTGTTGTTGTTTTTTCCATGAACATGTCCAGGAGATTAAGAAAGTTGGAAAAGATGTGGGGATCACCCCAACCATCATCCGGGACGAGGAGCTGAAGACAAGAGGATTTGGAGGTGTGTGGGGCTGCTCCTTTCCGGTCTTGGCCCCAGGGAGAGGTCCAGGGTACCTTGGGTGGCAGGGTGGTGGTGGGCCACATGGTATGTTGTCCCACGCTGCATCCTGAAGGAAACCAGCCTGTGTCCAACCCCAAGGCCAGGCCCTGGGACGCAGACCTTCTCTGGGGGAGAAAGGAGGCAGTGATTCAGATTCTGGAAGCCGCAGGATAAAAGTCCGTCCTCCACCCACACCCTCTCCAGCCTCCTCACGCGCTGCTGTCCTGGCTCCCTGGGCCAACTCAGCAGGGCCTTTCTGTTCCTCGAATACAGAAGTTCACATCACATCAGGGCCTTGAACTTACAGCTCTTTCTATCTAAAATACTTTCCACCAAGATACACTCTTTGCAGGGGCCATCATCCCCTGCATATCTCAGCTCAAAGCCACCTCCTCAGAGCCCTCCCTGATTACCAGGCCCATCCTCCCCAACTCCCTGGGCATGGGAGGTGTGGTGACAACTAGGACAAGGTGCTTTCAGACTGGTTGGGGGAGAGTCACTGTATTTGTTATCCATGGTTGCAAAACAAATTACCGCAGAAGGTAGCAGCTGAAAGCAACGCACATTCATTATCTCACAGTTCTGTGGGTGGGGAATCAGGTCTGGCTTAGCTGGATCCCGGGCCCGGGGTCTCTCCCAGACTGTGATTAAGGTGTTGACCAGGGCTGCTGTCATCTGAAGGCTCAACTGGGGCCAGTGATGTGCTCAGCAGGGCTCACTCACAGCACTGCCAGCAGGCCTCAGGTCCTCACAGGCTGGTCCTTGTCACGTGGGCTTCTCCTTGAGTGGCTCACAGTGTGGCAGCTGCTTCCCTGCGAGTGAGGTCTCTAAGCAAGAGAGCAAGAAAGAGCAAGCAGCAACATAGAGGCCAGGTCTTTCTTTGTAACCTAAACTTGCAAGTGGTGTCTCCTCACTTCTGCTCTATGCAGAAGAAGTGAGACAAGGTCCTGCCCACACTTAGGGGGACAGCGTCCACACCGTCATGAGTGCCCAGAGGTGGGGATCACTGAGGGCCATCTTCGAGTGCCTACTGCAGACACATAAACCGGTTGCAAGTGGTGGGAGAGGCCACTCCTATCAGGGAAGGCTCACAGAGGAGGTGACATTTGCAGTGGGTCTTGCAGGACAAGTAGGAGTTTGTCAGGCAGCCATTATTGGCTCTTGTCCTGGTTGTTGTGATTGTTCAGGTCAGTTATTGGGGAACCTTGAGGCATGGATGCTGCCCACAGCAGGACATGGTTTTCTTGAGAAGCTGGGGCGTGTAAACTGAACAGCAAGGCAGTGGTGGGTGCGAGCTTGGAAAGGGTGGTGCAGTTCTGAGTACGTGGAGGGTTCAGGGAGGAGAGAACAAGCGTGGGCTGGAGCAGCCTTGAAGCATTATCCAAAAATCATTTCATTCTGCAATTCTGTTCATTTCTTTCTGGGAAGGATACAATATTTTTTTCTCAGCGGGTTTTCTTGCCTAACAGTACTGTGCATAGAATTTGTTCGCAGTCCCAGAGCATTGGAACTAATTTGCATTCCCCTCTCATGCTGGCCAGGGGGCCGGAGCTGGGGCAGGGAGCTCAGGCTTAGACAGCACAGCTCTCCAAGAGAAGACAGTGGATATTTCTGGGGGGAGAGCTGGGGTTTCTGGGGGGCTGCTGGAAGTCCTCTGTTCAGTTCAAAGTGAGCCCAATCGCCCCTCTCCCTGTGCTTTCTGTAGGAATCTATGGTGTTGGCAAAGCCGCTGTCCACCCCCCAGCTCTGGCCATCCTCAGCCACACCCCAGACGGAGCCACTCAGACCATTGCATGGGTGGGCAAAGGGATCGTCTACGACACTGGGGGTCTCAGCATCAAAGGGAAGGTGAGGTGTGGGTCTGGCGCCTGGGCGCGTCCTGGGCTGGGGAGGGCTCTAGGTGGCCTCACCAGCTCTCAGAGGCGTCAGAGGAAGGCAGGGAGGTTTCCAGGAGCTCGGAGTTGGGGTGTGCCTTTGGGGAGCCAGGTTCAGGAAGAGAGTCGATGGGGCCAATTCCCCTTCTGAGCAGGAGATGATTTTGTGCCCACACTTCAAACAGGAGTCTGGAAGCAAAAAGTCTGGACGGGATCCAGAGAAAAGCCACAGAAATGATTAAAGGGCTAGAAAACAGAACCCAGGGAGGCACGGTTCAAGAAGTCAGGTGGTTGTGTGAAGAGAAGTGTGTGGGGTGATGCTCACTGGCTGCACGACCATCTGAGGTTTCCATGGAGAGAACACTCAGAGTGGTCTGCACGAGACTGCTGAGAAAGCAGGCGCCCTCATTAATGCAAGGGGAATTTGGACTCAGAAGCAAGCTCCCTGTGAGCCTTGCCTGGGAGGCTGGGAGTTCCAGAAGTCTTTCCTATGGATGGATGGCCTTTTCAGTCCAGCCATCTCAGGAGGACAGTACATGAGGACCACCTGTCAGTGTCTGCCCCTGGATGGCCTGCCCTCCTCCATGCTCAGCACGTGCAGGGCCCGCTGTGCACCAGGAGCTATGCTGGCACCAGGAATAGCAGGAGTGAGGGTCTTCATCTGCTCATCCCACAAACTCATGTTAAGCGGCTGCTGAGCACCAGGCCTGAGCTAGTCTAAGGGGCAAAGACTGGGAAGGAGCAGAGGAGTGAAATTTATGCCCCAGGAGATCTGGAAGAAGAGAATCAAACATCCCAGAGAGGGAGCTTTGGACAGGAGAGGACAAGCTAAGCTCATGCGGAGCAGACGTTGAAAACTGGCAGCCCACATGGCTCACAGATGTGTCTTGTTGGCCCAAGTGGTGTTTTAAAATTTGAATTACTTACCAACATTTAAAAACAGGAAGAATTCTCACAAAAGACTAGATTTCTGACCTTTTGTGAACTCAGAAGATCTGGCAATGCTGGTCCTATGTTCCCAACTGGTGGTGTTTTGCTGGAGCCAAGTGGCAGCTTCCCCCATGGATGTAGTTTACATCCTCCACTTTGCCACAGGCCCCACCACTCCCTGTCACCTCTCTGACATTGCAGCCCAGTGCTTTTGCTGCTTAGGGCAGAGCTGTGCAGCTGCTTTTTGCACCTCTAGCCTGTCTAGTGTGAGTGGCACCCAGAGTGGACGATCTTTTTTTTTTAACATCCCTCTTCCTCTAAATAACAGAATTATTTTCAGGACTAATCAGGAAATGAAACGAATAATAATAAAGGTTTAAAAAACAAATACCCAGGGGCTGGCCCCGTGGCTGAGTGGTTAAGTCTGTGCGCTCCGCTGCAGGCGGCCCAGTGTTTTGTTGGTTCGAATCCTGGGCGCGGACATGGCACCGCTCATCAAACCACGCTGAGGCAGCGTCCCACATGCCACAACTAGAAGGACCCACAACGAAGAATATACAACTATGTACTGGGGGGCTTTGGGGAGAAAAAGGAAAAAATAAAATCTTTAAAAAAAAAAAAAAAAAAAAAAAAAACAAATACCCATAGTGAATTCTCTTTTATTGAATTCTGTACATATTATCATGCTGGTAAAAAATTAAAAATAAGTATTATAGTACAAATGAAGAAAACTAATGGAGTAACACTTAAATAGCATTAATATAATTTTTTTAATAGAAAAAACTTATGCCTTCGTATTGATCTCTCGTGGCAGTGAATGTTAGCATTATAGTTTCTGTTTTGGGGCCTTCGCTTCTGCAGATTTGTCACTGACTTTATCAGAATTGATCTTCACACCTCTGTGTTCACTAGACAGACAGAAGTCCCAGATTTGTCGTCTGTCGTCATTCATAGTCGATCCAAAAACAGTATTCATTTTAATTTTGAAGAGTTTCTGTCACATGAAGCAACCGATATGCAATACTCAGGAAAAGTCACTTGGCAGAGACTGCTGAAGTCCCATTTCCCAAGAACCTCCAGAAATTGCAAGACTGTCCACGTCTTCAGTGCTCTGAGATTGATTCTAGCAGCTTTCAAATGTCTGTGGAGTCAAAGCACTTTAAACACAACTCCAGTTGTTCACCGTTTGAAGGCAGAATGTGCGACATCGCAGGACCTGCAAATCCTGGCTGCATCCACAGGCAGACCCCACTATCCTCACCTGTCAGGACTGTTCTCAGAATGAAGGCGCGTCGCTGAGTTTGTGCATGTCAGGCTAGCTGTGTAACTGGCAGTTATTAGCATCCATGTAGAATAATGTTTCTAAAAGGATAAGTAATTAAATTGGTGGATTTGAAGCTTTTCACAACAGTTTTTTTTCAGGAGGAATATTTTGCCACTGATGACAACAGGCAAACTGACTTTTAGTCGGTTTATTATTGTTTTTAAATTCTCCACAGACGATGCACCCCCTCTAGCTGCATCTGGTCCTGGCCACCCGCCCCTCCTGCCTTTGACCCCGGCTCGTGCCCTGGAGGCAGCTGAGTTCCTGCTGGTAGCATTGCTGGCTTGTTTCTCTGGGGATCAGATGCTTGTTTTGGCCGTTGGCTTGTTAGAGAGTCAGAGTGAGAAGCAAGGCTTCCTGGGAATTAGTCATTTTGCTGGTGGTCCTGATTTTGTAGGAACAATCACAGCTCCATTTCCAAAGATTTCCAAGGGAAATCAGGATCAGCATGAACTCACAGGTCTCAGATGTGGCAGTCTAACCCCTTACACTCTTAACAAGTACTAGTCCCAAAGAGATTTTGTTTATACGGGTAATGTCTGCTGATATTTGCCCTACTAGAAGATAAAATTTGGAAATTGTAAATATGTTTATTAATTCATTTAAAAATAACAATATAAGCCCATTGCATGTTAATGTAAATAATATAATTTTGTGAAAATAACTATATTTTTCAAGATGAAAAAAATAGAAGAGTGGCATTGTTTTATGTTTTTGCAAATCTCTTTTGTGTCTGCCTTCATAGAAGACAGCTGTGATCTGCATGTAGTTTATTGTGATATGTTATTTTAGTTAAAATGTAAGAAGAAAATCTGGCCTCATTCATTTTGTAGTTAGAAAAGGGAGAAGTATTTAGTACCCTTTTCAGACAACTAAAGACATTCTTCTTTGCTATTACACCAAAACTCAACAAGTGGCAGTTTCTGAAAGGTTAGTTATAATATGAAATCTGAAACCAGATCAGTCAGCTTTTGTACCCTGTTACTTTAAAATCTACTGGTCTATCTTGCACTTTGAATACATGATTTTGTAATATCATGCATAGATCCTTTGGAAAATAGTGTTCACAGAGTTTTGCAGAACCCCAAAATCTTAACACATTTCATTATGTAATATTAAAGAAAATCAGCTTCGTTAATATCACCATCCATCTCATTTAAAAAGTCACTGAATATTAGGAACCTGTCATGGAGGCAAATACGAGTTTTTGAAAATTCTCATTTTTGCTTGAAAGCTCACACATTTTACCATTGGCAACAAATAATGTCAGCTGTCCTGGAAGCACGAGGCTCACTTTGTTCATTTTTGAGAAAACACCTACTAGCTCCCTTAGTGTGAATACCCAGCATGTATCACTTGATCGTCCAAGTAAGAATGACGTTCATGAACAGAGGCTGGTTGAACTCAGAACTCAGACGACCTGGCCCGGCTTCCTCTCTAACCAACCGTCGAGCATCCAGGGGGCGCGGAAGTGCTTTTCCAGGACCTTCTGTTTCACCACACAGAGTATTGAAAACGGATGTACTCAATGGTTGAGATTTTTAAAAGTTAATAATTTTGCTGCTTCAGCAAGGAAACAAGTGAAATTGGCAGTGCTTTATTTTCCTGGAGGGCTGGAAATGAATCCAGTGACTGCTGGCTCATGGGTGCCACACCTTGGTCCGAGCTGCGGCCCCAACCCATCATTACTTTTGCTCCATCCATACAAGTGTCAACCCAGTGAAAAAAGGCAAATACATCTTGGTGTTTAAACGGAAATCGTTTCTTTTTTAAAGATGGGAATGACATATGGGGGAGTCTGCAAAGCTTACACGATCAATTGAGCTCCATCTGCAGTTGGACATTTGTTCTGCCTGTGGGAGACTACGTGGTGACAAGGGGACACCATTTCAGTAGCCATTTCGAGTCATTTTCTATGTGGGCCATTTTGTAAGTGTTTTGATTCCAGATCTGAGGCCCTGTTTTTCCATTTAAACAATCCTGTGCTTCCTCAATTAGGTCAAAAGAGACAGCTTGTTTTCAATAGTGCTAGCTGGGTCATTTTCACTCGACTTAATTGTAAAAGCAGCTCCGTTAGTGTCTGAAAATACTTTCCATTAAAACTCGAGGCTCATGTAATCCGATAAGGATTCAAAAAGTCACTCAGTACATTTCAAATCCAGATCCTTACATCTGATGACCTGTTGTTAATTTAAAATATGAACTTGTCAATTCGAGTTGGGAGCCTATAAAGTGTAAAAACGTGTAACCGCTCTCCACTAGTTTATAGAAAATCCTGTTTGCCTCTGCGGCAGCAGGCGCCTCTGTTTCCAGCGCCTTCTCATTAGACCCGTCTACACAGGAGACTTGACCGGAGGGAGGGGCTGGGTGGTGGGGTGGGATTGGTGATGTGACAGTGACATTAGGGAAGGGTTCACATTAACCCAAGAAGATCATTCAAGATAGTGACATGGAGGAGCAGAGAGAGCCGAGACCGAAAGTGTCGCCGAGGCCAGACAGTGACGGGTTTAAATGCCAGTGAGAGGAGGCGGGGCCTGTTCCCTGGGTGGCAGGTGGCCAGGGCAGGGTGGTCTGCTTCAGAAAGGTGGTCTTGGCAGTGACATGAGCGAGGGCAGAAGGCCCACGTGGGAGAGGCTGGAGCAGTCATGTGGTGTAGCGAGGGACATGGCCTGGCCTGGCAGAGAGGGCTGGCTGGGTGAGCCAGACCTTCCAGAAGGGCAGGCAGGAGGCAACAGAAGAAGCAGAGATTTGCTCTTGGGAGATGGGTGGGGGCTTGGTCCCAAACAAAGATGGAGGGAACAGGGGGAGGAGGCAGTGGGGGTGAAGACACATGGTGCCTGGTTTTAACTTGAGTGGCTACAGCAGGAGGCCCCTAGGATTTGGCTGTGGATTTGGGTGGGGGTGAGACCTCAGGGGCAGTTGAAGCTTTGGGGCTCTTTCCTTACACCAGGGCTGTGGAAGAAGAGTGGTAGAGAGAGGGCTGCAAAGGGAGATGGGGGTGTTTGGGGGAGGCCATTGTGGAAACCAGAACAAGACCTGGTCCTCCTGTAGGGCCTGGCTGCCCCAGGGCCCTCTGCTGAGGAGCACATGGGGCTGGCCCAGCTGTGGGCCTGCAAGTGGAGAGCAGAGAGCTTCAAAAGCAAGGAGAGGCCATTCCCATGTGCCCAGCGGCCAGCTGGAATTAGAGGGGCTGAGAGCCATGGTGCTTGGCATGGGGGGCACCACCGACCCAGCAGAGCATGGCGGCCTTGGGGGACAGGCCACTGGGAGAGGCGGGCGGCAGGTGAGCAAGTAACGTATCCAGAGAGCTCAGGGACAGAGAGGGGAGTCTCCGTGGGCTGTCTCAGATGAGGGTCTCAAGGGTGCCTGTCAGCTGAGGGGTGGGAACCAGGGAAAAGGGAAAGGTTGGCACCATGGGAGGGACCCACGGCTGGGCCCCCAGTGGAAGCAGTGGGAGGGACAAGTTGGGGGACAGCACAGGTGGAGGTGGCTCCGGGTAAAGGCCCTGAGCGTGGAGGGAAGATAAGACTCTGATTGCTTCTGAAGCAGAAAGCAAGCTGAGTCCTGAGCAGGGTGAGGCTGATGGGGACAGAGGCTAGAAGGTCGGAAAGGCCACCGTGGGAGCAAGGAGCTCTGCCTGGGCTCCAGAGGATGAGTAGACGGAGCGCCGAGTGGCCATGCCTCCAGCTATGGCTGGAGGTCACAGTACCCGTTAGGGGCAATCAGCCTGTGTGTGGTTTTCTCCAACAGGGCTGTGGTGCCTGGTGCGGCAGCCAAGCAGATGGGGGTCGTGGGGCCACTCTAAGGTGGGAGGCCAGTCCCAACCTCGAGGCAGGGGGGCCAGGGGCCTGCAGGGCATCTAAACATAGCAGGACCTGTGATAAGTGGAGAGTCCAGGTGAGGTAGCCGTCCCCTCTAGGATTTCACACCCCGTCCTGGCCCCTGGAGGGGCCCCCAGCTCCTTGTACCCCCGGGAAGCCTGCTCCAGAGCCCTGTGGTGCTGCCTGGCAACCTCAGGCAAAACTTGGAGACTTCCAGACTCAGTTTCTTCCTCAAAAATCAGGCAGAGAAGTAGACAGAGAGAGGCATTGCAGACAGACCCCCAGGGGGCCGTGGCAGCTGCGTGAAGAGGTCATGGCCAAGCCTCTGAGCCAGGGCAGCTGTGTTGGTGTAGGAGCCCAGCCACGGATAACATGGCAGCTTGGGACATCTCACCCGCATGCCCTTCCTGTCCCTTCTTCCCCTCCTCCTCTTCTCCTCCCACCTGGTAACCTCTAAAGCTCTGTTCCAGCGAAAGGAATCCCGTCGTCTTAGGCTGTCACTTCTGGAGAACACCCACCTGACCAATGGAAGTTTCCTGTGTTCTGTGGGTGCTCGGGTGACCTGGCACCAGGTCCTGTGAGAGTAGGGGTGCCCCCTCTGGGCCCTAGTGTGCCGGGTGGGGTGGGGCAGGGCTGGGGCAGGTCAGCATCCACTCACCCCTCTCTCGACCTTCTTGTGCCACCTCAGACCAGCATGCCAGGGATGAAGAGGGACTGTGGGGGCGCCGCAGCCATCCTGGGGGCCTTCCGAGCAGCCGTCAAGCAGGTGAGTGAGATCTCCGCAGTCTAGGGGAGGAGGGCTCCCTGAGCTTCCTCATCCCAGCTCCCTGGGGAGCTGGGCACCTTACTCCTCCTCTGCACTCCCACCTTGGGCCCCTCCCAGGCTCCCAGAGCTTCCTGCCTTCTCTCAGGCTTCCTCTGCCCAGGCATTTGGCCTCTGCGTGAGAGTGTCGCCTTTGCCTGAGGGTGTTGCCTCTGCCTGAGCGTGTCACCCGAGAGCAAGGTTCACCCATGCCTGCCACTCAGGGCCCAGCATTTATGGGGCCCCCAGTAGTGTTTGTTCAATGAAGTAGCCTCACCTAAAACCACATGGCAGGATCAGGTGTAACCCAATGTGCCAGGCCCTGGACTGAGCTCATAGCGTAGGTTTTCTTCCCTGACAACCTTTCTCCCCGTCAGAGTGACCCCTGGAAAATGATTTTGCCAGGGCTCGCCCCCTTCTTCACTCGTCCTCAACAGACACCTGGAGCTCAGGCCAGGAGGATTGTCCCTGAGGGTCCCCCATGGAGTGGGGATGGACTTTAGATTTGCACCCAGGCACCCCATGGAAGCCAGGTCCCCCCTGCTGGCAGGGAAACCCTCTGGCAGAGGGTCCTGCTCTGTTGGAAGCCAAAGGCCGGCAGGAGGGGGTCCTTGAGCTGGGAGGACAGCAGTGACAGCCCACACTGGGCCATGGGGACTTGATTTTCCATTCTCTGGCCTGGGTGATGCGTCCTATGACAGAAGGAGGGCCTGTCTAGTGCCACCTGCTTCTCTTAGCTTTCCATTGTTTATCTTCACATAAGACGCAACCCTTGCCGTCAGCCAACGATCTCCCAGTCACGTCATGGGAGTGCCGTCTGTGCTGGTGGGAACCTGGGGCTGCCATCTTCCTTCTCTGCAAACCTGGCCATCCAGGGTCTGTTATGGCCCAGCAGCAGGGCTGTCCTCTGGGGTTGGAGTGGCAGTGGTGCCAATGGTGGGGGAAAGGTGGCAAGAGGCTGACTGCCAGGCCTCTGGGAGCGACACTGCTTCGGCCCACTTCTGCCAGTGGGTCACCTTGTGTGATTGTAGTCTTGGCCCTGTGCCATTCAGGCCAAAGCATCTGGCTTCACAGGTCCCCACTTATTTCTAAGTTCAACCAAAAGGGGATGGAGTGCTCTGGAGCAGGCTGCCCCAGCCTGGCCTGCCTGCTCATGCTCAAGGGCGCTCAGCGTAGGGGTGTGGGGAGAGGCTGGCTGGCTTTTGTGGACCATGGCCAGGTAGAAGGGGACTAGGGTCTGCTCTGGGAATAGCCTGCATGACCACTTTGAGCAAAGACATCCAAGGGAGTCAGGGGGACCCCATTCCCCCCCAACCCCCGCCATACGTCAGAGATTGCTGAGACTCACCAGCTCGCCAAGCAGCAGGTCTCTCATCCAGAACACGCCTGGCCTCAGGGAGCCCGACAGTGGGAATCAGAGTCTGAGCAAGGGGGAGCCCCCATAAAAGGGACCGGCAAGTGGTAACTTTGAGGAGACCCCGGTTAAGGGACCCCCAGGTGGTGACTTTGGGAGCCCTGGGTTAAGGGATCAGCAGGTAGTAACTCTGGGGTGTCCTCAGTTAAGGGACCAGCAGGTAGTGGCTGTTCCCTGCCTGTTTGCCCCAAGGAGGTAGCAGGTACTCGCTTGCTGAAGGCTCTTGTATTAAGGATGCTGCCCAGGAAAGGGCCCCTCTTACGTTCTCAGGGCATTGCGGCCTTGTCCCCAGGAACATGGACAGCCACACTAACCAGGTGCGTCACCTCACCTGGGGCATCCGCACCACTAGAGGCCAAAGGCTCTGAAATGGGAGGAAACAAGGGCTCCCGGGAGGCCCCTCCCTGCCTGCACAGCTGTGATCTCTCAGGGCTTGGGTGAGGTCCTTTGGAGCTCAAAGTCCTGGTGCCATAAAGAGTGTTTATTCAACCAAGCGTAGCATGCCCTGGCCACCACAGGGAGACTTTCTCTTTAGTGTAGCTCCTTGGGGCCTTGGTGTCATAAAGTGTAAGACCTCTGTTCCCACAGGGGCTACCTGTGCAGTGGGGTTCCAGGGGTAAATTTAAAGTGAAAACAAAAACTAAAAGGTCTTGGCAAGTAGTTTCTAATTGAGGTGGTCAGGAGTCCAGCCTCTTTCCTGAGAGAGAAGCAGAAACTCCAGGTGGAAGGAGGGCCTCGTCTATGGGGTGTGGGGGCGTCCTCGACTGCCCTGGCGGCTTCTCACAGGGCACAGGGCTGGGGCTTCTCAGAGCTGGGCCCTGCAGCCCACTGGTTCTTGCTTCTGCCCTGCACAATTAACGCTGATTCATCAGCTGGTGGCCATGAGTGGTCTCAGGACTCCTCTGGACCCCTCCACCTCAGGGGTGCTGCAGCTGGCTGCTGAGGAACCCCCACCCCAACAAGGGCTGCAGCCTGAAGGCTCCACTCTTAACTCTAATTTTTGTCGGCCTCTTAAAAAGCAACGTGCCATAATTTGAACCACAAAATAGATAATGATGGTAATGGATATAACCCGCAGAATAAAATAAGAATCCATACATCCATACCAGTAGGAGTAAATTGTTGAATGAATAAGGAAATGGGGGAGGAGAGAACTATTTCCTACAGTGGAATTCCAAGTTCTAACTGTAGAAGGAGTGATGGAAATAGAAAATCACCATTTGGCAAGCTGCACAGTAATAATTGTTTCAGGTAGGAGTGACCAACGGATGCTAAAATCAGAGCGTGAAAGTGTGATAAGAAATGGGATGGTTGTGACTGCAGAGCACATCCATACAAGTATGCACAGTGACTGTACTGCGGGGCACCTGGCAGCCATCACTGTGTCCCGTGGACCTCACCAGGACAGGCACAGAGCCCATGATGTGCCTCTGAGATGAGGCGCTGGGAAGGACACACCCCTTCTCTGAGCTTCCTGCCAAATGCATGCCCTGAGTGTAGCACAAGGAGACAGTGCAAGCACCAAGGTCACCAAAGACAAAAGGCAGACCTCAGAGGCTCCAGACTGAGGAGACAGACAGGTGACGACAAGTGCAGTGTGTGACCCCAGACTGGATCCGGTCACCATGTCCATGATAACTCCCTAGTGTAGACCATGCCAGGCATTTCCATTAGAAGAGTTGCCATCAAGGGTATCCAGGAATTGTTTGTACCATTGTTGCAAAATTGTTTGTAAGTTTGAAATTATTTCAAAATGAAATGTTTTAACCTTTTTAGAAGGGGAGGACGTGCCATCCTGACACGAGGGTATGCTGGGAGCAAGGTGGGGCTAGGTTCTGCCGTGGTAATGGCCCTCCAAGCCTTACTTACTAAAACCCCTGGCTGCCTGCAGGTTTTCAGTCCCCCTGGTGAGCCCAAGACCCGTGTGCCTTGTCCCTGCACCCTGATACCTGGCAACATGAGCCTTGGGACTGCCTGCCCAAGGCCTGCAGTCCTTCTAAGGCGGCCTTCCCAGTGGGTTCCCCACAGCAGCAGCAGGACCCCAAAAGCCTATTAGAAATGCACATTCTGCCTCTGACCCAGACCTTCTGAATCTGAAATTACGGGGTGGGGCCAGCATCAGGTTTCCACAGCCTGGGGAACTCAAGTTGGGAACTCTGGTCTCTCCTCACAAGCCCCTGTCCTGTCCTCATGTTCTGCAAACTCCTCTACCCTCTGGACCCACATCCCTCTCTCTGGGAAGACTTCAGGGCTCCCCTCCTTCGTTGGTGGGTTCACCTCTCTGGCCTCAGTGGCCTGTCTCAAGGGTCATCTTGTCATCATTCATTTGTTCCCAGCACCCACTCCCACCTGGATGCGAAGGGCTGGAGCCCTGGCACAGGCTGGGCTGTGGTCACTGTGTGCTGCCTGAATGTCAGTGATTGGGGGTCTTAGGGAGGGGAGCTCTGAAGGGATGAGGCTGAGGGTCTGGAAGCCCCTGATGCCCTGTTCTCACGCAGGCTGGCTGTGAGCGTGGTAGTGGCAGCCTCAGGGCCTTTGGGAGCTGACAGGTGGCCCAGTGTTATTGCCCCCAGGAAGCCAGTGGGGCTCTTTCCCCCGTGGTGGGTGTTGGGGTTCAGGGCCATCTGCGGGGCTCGGGCTCAGGGTGTAGAGCTGGAGCAGGGGCTGTGCTGCTGTGTGTCTCGGGGCTCGCAGCTGCCCCTAGCCCAGCACGGTGCTTCAGTGCCTGCTGCTGACTCCACCTGCCCACAGGCCCATGTTTGTCTTTGCTGGATGCTCTGCACCTGTGGTTGAAGAATCACCTGTTCCAGGAGCCGAGGAAGGTGTTGGATCTGATAGAGCTGTTTGTAAGAGCCCTCGGGGCGGCAGGCAGGGGGCCGGGCACACTCCGTGCCAAGGGGAGATGTGTCTTGGTTAAGGGCTTGTGTCCGGGAGCAGCGGAAGGGCAGGGACGGGTGTGGACCTCTGCTCCGCCTTCGGCTGCCACCTGGGTGAGGCCTGCTTGGGGTTTTCTGAGGCCTGCTCAGAACCCGTGTAGGGCAGAAAGCACCTCCGCCTGTGTAGTGCACTTTTCTCAGTGTACAAATGTTGCGTTTTGGCATCAGAAAACCATCACTTCACACCTAAATTTCCGTGAGGCCAAGTTCTTCCTGACCCCCTGCATATGCATGTGTGTAGTGTTCTGTCATACAGCGAGGCAGAGCCCAGTGGGACACTGACCGCTGGCCACATTTTGTGGACAGGAGGCAGGGGCTAAATGACTGGCCTGGCATGTACCCCTGGTAAGCAGCAGGGCCGGGATTCAAACCCGGCAACCCAGCCCCACATCTGGGCTCGTCCCTGCACTGCGTGTGCTCTGGTGGGGAGGCTGGGACTCCCCAGGTGTGGAGAGCCTTGGCCTTGGAGCCCGCGGCCAGGACTGCCAGGGAGTGGCAGGGAAGCTGTGCCTTCTGCTCCCTGGAGTTCTGTCCGTCTATCTGGCCATGGTGGGTCCTCTGGCTTGTCCTTCCTCTGCGCGTTGCCAGCCTGTAACTGGGCCTCTGCCCTCATCCCCTCCAGGGTTTCAAAGACAACCTCCACGCCGTGTTCTGTTTGGCCGAAAACTCAGTGGGGCCCAATGCTACGAGGCCTGATGACATCCACCTGCTGTACTCAGGAAAGTAAGGCTGGCTGCCCCTTCTCTCACCTGCATCACAGCGCCTGCTTCCCTCTGGGCATGTGGTCCCGTTGTTGGAACTCGCGACCCCTTCCTTCCCAGGGCCAGGCTGGTCAGCCTGGAGCCAAACCCGGCTGAGGGGCAGATTGCACCCTGCTCACCCCTGCCACAGGCAAATCCTCTGGGAGGATGCCCTGTGACAGGAACCCCATGGGCAGCAGGCTGCTTGCTCCCAGGGGTGGCCAGGAGGGTGGGCCACGTCACTGGACGAGGTGTTGTGTTCCCTCAGGGCGTCTGGCTCAGGAGCTCAGGATTCACCCTGCCTTGTGGGGAGGAACCCTTCCCAACCCTTAGGCTTAATGTTCTTTGGGTGTCTGAAGCCCTGCCCCCCAGATTCCCTCCTTGGGGGTCTCTCTGCATCTCCTCCTTGAGTTTAGCCCTTAGACCATTCCTTCTCAGCTGCAAAAGGACACACTTGAAAGTCACAGCAGGTGGCAGCTGGAGGAACAGGTGGCCCAGAATTCAGAATAAAATTCTGGATTCAGAATAAAAAAATCCATTCGCCCCCTCCCCCTTCCCACATACACACGGGTGCCGGTCCCCAGGGTGACCCTGAGAGGTGCTTCCTCCTTTGCTTTTATTGGAGCCAGGCACTCTGTGCCAACGGCCAGCCCAGTGCATGCTGCCCACACAACCCTGCTCTCCCGTCTTACAGATGATGAAACTGAGGCACAGGGAGCTGGGCAGCTTGCCCGGGCTCACAGCTGGAGAGCAGTGGGGCTGGATTGAGCCCGTGCCCTCTGCTGCCGACCCCGGCACTGCATTGCTGTAGGATTTGGAGGCAGCCTGGCCTCCCAGAGGGAAGAGGGGCTTTAAACAGGGTCTCCCAGTTCCAAAGAGACTCACTCCCAGTGCTCCAGGGAATGCCATCCCTGAGCCGGGGTCTCTGCTGTGCCCCAGGACTGTGGAAATTAACAACACTGATGCTGAGGGCAGGCTGGTGCTGGCAGATGGCGTGTCCTATGCCTGCAAGGACCTGGGAGCTGACATCATCCTGGACATGGCCACGCTGACTGGAGCGCAGGTGGGCCCCTTAGCTGCAGCCCCCAGGGAGCCTGAGCCCACCTTGACTCCAAGGGGGGAGGGGGCCACTGTGACTTCATAACCTGGCTGAGGAGGCCAAGGAGCTTATCTGTGGCACCCAGTGAGGGTGCAGGCGGTGGAGCCCGTGGACCAAGGCCTGTACAGGACAGGAAGCCTTCCACGCCTGCTCCACACTCACGCTCCTCTGCCTTTTCCTTTGCTTCTCCCTGCTGCCCCTCTGCCCCTCTTTTGTTTTGTGTGTTTCTCTCTCTTCTCCCATGGTGGACACTTCCCGTGCGGCTCTGTCCATCTCTCCCTCACCGCTGTGACTCTCCCTCTGTGTCCTCCTCCCTTTCCTCCCATGATGTCCACCCTCCCAGAGCATCGCCACAGGCAAGTACCACGCAGCAGTGCTCACCAACAGTGCCGAGTGGGAGGCAGCCTGTGTGAAGGCCGGGAGGAAGTGCGGGGACCTGGTGCACCCGCTGGTCTACTGCCCCGAGCTGCACTTCAGCGAGTTCACCTCGGCCGTGGCCGACATGAAGAACTCGGTGGCGGTAGGTTTGGAATGCTGCCCGTGCTGGGTGGAGCAGGACGGGAGCATCATGGGAACTGGGGAGACAGTGACCCCAAGAAATAGCAGCAGTGCAGATGAGGGTCCTCTCATGAGGCCCTAGATCCATGCTGAGGCGAGAGCGTCCAGATGTGAGACATGCGTTTCTCTGGTCTCCCTGCCAGCGCATCCACCATAGCAGCCGCTGAGGGTTTCCTCCCCACTCTGGGGTTTGCCTCGGTTGCCCCCCATCAGCTCCTTCCCCGGCTCCTCACTTGCCCCGGGGGGAAGGCAGACCCCTTAGCCCACATGGAAGGCCCTGGGGTCCCTCTCAGCTGCCTCTCTGCACTGGGCCCTCCTACCCTCCAGGCCCCTTCTTGCAGAGGCGGTGGCTGAGGATGGGGAGTTGAGAGGGTTTGGGGACGTCCACAGCAGGCCCAAGAAGCAGCAGCCCTGAAGGCACTCTTGGTGGAGCCCCTCCCCCCAACCCTCATTGCTGGGAGTGGAAGGGTCACCGTCTGTCCTCCTGTCCCCCCCAGGACCGGGACAACAGCCCCAGCTCCTGTGCCGGCCTTTTCATTGCCTCACACATTGGCTTCGACTGGCCCGGGGTCTGGGTCCATGTGGATATTGCTGCACCTGTGCACGCCGTGAGTCCAGCCCCTCTGTGGGTGCCCTCCCCTCTCATATTAGGACACTCCCTCGGCCTGTCAGCCAATGTGCTTCCCCACCCATCCCCTCCCCACTGGCCTGGCTGCTCTTGCCCTCTCATGAGTCCGGACCCTCTTTCTGGCTCCAGTGCTGCAGGCTGAGCGCACTCGAGAACTCTTTGTTGAGGGTCTCACTGCCCTTGGCCCAGCTGTGGTCCATCCAACCTCTGGTCTCCTCATCCCTGGGAACAGAGTGGCTGCTATGTGCAGTCCTGTCCCAACCAGCCCATCTTGGGCATGAGGCCCAGGGCCCTGGGTCTCACCCCTGCCCGCCCCCAGGAGACCTGGGAGTTGGGGCCAGAGCACTCGGCCCTGAGTGTGGCAGGACAGTAGAAGGGGGCGGCAGGGCAAGTGGGGGTCCAGAGCCCCTCCCTGCAGAGGCGGGCTTGCTTAGCGGGTCTGGCTCAGTGGCAGAGAGTTTCCACCCACCCATTGCCCACAGGGTGAGCGCGCTACAGGCTTCGGGGTGGCTCTCCTGCTGGCACTCTTCGGCCGGGCCTCCGAGGATCCTCTGCTGAACCTGGTGTCCCCGCTCGGCTGTGAGGTGGACGCCCAGGAGGAGGATTCGGAGAGGGACTCCAAGAGGCGCAGGCTTGTGTGAGGCTAGCAGCGTCTCCCAGCCCCCAGCAGCACAGGGCTCTTTACCTCACTTTGCACTGATTAATTTTAAGCAATTGGAAGATTATACCTTAAGGTCGGCTTTGGTTTGTTTTTTGTTTTTAATTGTCGTGGTGATGGAAATGGCTCCTTCTTATGTCTTAGAAAACAGCTTAGGGTTTGGCGGGGGCCCCAGGAGAGGGACGGGAAGCATTAGGGCTTGTTTCTGCTTGAGTTACCCGCCGGCCTCCCCGCTACCTTCTGCAGACTGTGCTCCCTCCTGGGGCCTCTGCACGACCTTGGAGCCCCAGGACACATGGGTGGCCCTGACACCCTTGGCCAGCTGGCCATCACGCCTCCTGCGTCTTCTTGGTGCCAGTGGTGGGTGCCCGTGGCCCTGTCTCTGGCCCCAGGCCCGGTGCATGGTACCCACATTACAGAGAGCCCACGCCCCTGCTGCCACCACCTCCAAGCAGCCCACCCCTTTGAAAGGACGGAGGTGACTTGTTTCAGGAACCCAATTTTATGGAGCAAGAGAAGTCTCTACTCTGGCCCCTTAGAATTCACTGGAGGTTGAATTAAATATGGCTGTACCACATCTCATCTTTGCCTCGTCTCACTCTTTCTCCCACCCAATTTTAGAAACTGACATTGAAGCCTGCGGGTGGGTCTGGGGCTCTGGGCTGTTGCCACCTTCTCCCAAACCAGCATCTGGCTTTGAGATGCAGCTCGTGACCTCATTTTTGCAGATGAGAGCCCTGGGTCCTGGGGAGGAGGGCTTTAGGGGTGGAGGGGGGCAGCCTGGGGCCCGGGGCCAGGCCTGCACTGCCTGGGCCAGCTCAGTTTTCTGTGGGTGCGCAGCTCAGACTCCAAGGGGAGGCCATGGGCTTTCCAGGGCTCTCTCATGATCCTGCACTCACAGGGAAGACTGTCCTGACCCCAGAGCACATCACAAGGCGAGGCCTGTACCAGGTCAAGTACCTTTCCTCCTCACTGAAGCCCCCATGGGCACAGTCCCAGGTGCTGAAGGGCAGGGCCTGGTCAAGATTCAGGGAGACCCCCCCCCCCCGCCCCCCCCCGCACCTGGGCCTAGTGTAAGGCAGGTGAGGCTGGCCTCAGGGCACCTGGTAGCCAGCTTCCCCCTAGTTTGGGTGAGAGTGCAGGCAGGGCCTTTGTCCCCTCCTGTGCTCCATCCTAGCGGGCAGCCTGGGCCCAGAGGAAGAAATTGGGGACTTAAGCCCCACCTGGCACATGGGTGGCTGCCCACACTTCTTTTCTTGAAAACAGGGGGGTGAGAATGTGGCTGCAGGACACATGTCCCCAGGCTGTGCTCTGGCCCACTGACTACCTCACCCCTGCCCAAGGGTCCCCAGGCTCCGAGTCTCTTCCCCAGCCCTGGAAATCAAGGTGACTCTTTCTGGGCTTGATCCCAAGCAAATATTTGTTAACTGCCTGCTGTGTGCACAGCCCTGGCTGGGCCTGGAAAAGGCAAGCAGCAGCTCTGGGGCCTGGGCCCTGTCTGGGAAAACCGTGGCCCGACACGTTAGGTAACAATAACAGCGGTCACAAGGCGGTCGGTGGGCATGGGCTCTCTGAGCCGAGGGGAGGCACGGCTGGCAGCCGGAAAGGCTGGGAGGCTTCATGGCTCATTAGCTTGCTTAATGGCCTTGCAATAGGCAGCTCTTGCCAGCTTCTCTCTGAGATGCCCTGGAGGAGGCAGAGGTCACTGAGGTGGTGCACCTCCTTCTCTGGGCAGCTAGCAGTGTCTGCTTCCCCCCGCCAGGGGGCTGCAGGATGGAGGGTCAAGGAGCAGGAGATGAACTGAGTCTCCCTTATGCAGGCGCAAAGGTGGCCTCGGCCAGGGACGCAGCTGGGGACCAGCTGCAGGCTCAGGGCCTGGCCTGAGTGCTGGCGTCAAGGGTGACCATGGGGGTGAGCCAAAGGCCTTGCTCTCCCAAGGGCCAGGGAAGACCCAGGGCCACTCAAGGTGACTGCATCAGGGGAGTTATCTCTGACAGGCCCATGATGGATGTTTAGGGAAGCAAGTGACTGTCACCTGGCTCTTAGGAGAATGAGGAGGCCACGAGACCTTGGGAGAAGGGCAGCCACCCGTGATCGCTGAGATCCCAGGCTCACTACCCACCCATCCCGGGATGATGGAGCTGTTGCTTACCCCCCACCCTGGGCGTGAGGGGGAGGATTCCTTACCATCCAATCCCTGGCTTCTACACCCTCAAAGCTGGGCTCCAGGAAGCCAGTCTCCAGCAGGAGGAAGAAACTGCAGGCCAAGAATGTGTCCTTGTGAACGTGCATAAACGGAGCTGGGGTGTAGGGGCCCATGGTGTGCCAGCCTGTGCACCAAGGGTCCCCACTAGTCCCCACAGCCCTTGGTCCTGCCGTTCTCCCCTTGGCACGAGTGTGGGGTGGCCGGTCAAGTAGATGCAGGGTTAGGCGAGCCCTCCATCTCCACCTCCCATCCTGGCCCTGGACATGAGAAACCTGACCAACCCCCTAAAATGCCCACACACATTTCCGGCTGTGTCACTTCACCTTTCTTTCTGTGCCACCAAAAATGGGAGAATAGACTTATTTCAAAGAAGCTACTCAAACTGACCAAAATCATTTTTATTTTGGAAATGCTGATGGCCATTTGATCATCTCAAAATATCCCACCCCACCTCACTGCTACAGAGTAATCACCCCAAGTGCTACTCCAAGGGGGAACCTCCAATGCTCCCCCCCATAGGCAATGCAGCCTCCACTCAGACGCAGCATGGTCTCAAGGTCCAAATGCACCCCTCCTCCCTGCCTTGCTCAGGGGTCCCCCCCACCTGGAGGGCCCCCTCCCCAGCCAGCTCCCAGCAGCACCTCCCATGGCTCAGTGTTTTTGCTCTGTGGAAAGATCAACCTTGTCTCCTGATGCATGCTGGAATGCCCCTTAAAAGCTCTTAGGGGCCCCTCATGAGCACATCTGTGACTCCAGCAGGCCCCTCTCCCAATACACGTTTGTTGAATTTGAATTTGCTGCATATTTCCCTGCCCAGAGCCTCTGTTCAGACTGTGTTCCCTGGTGAACTGACGTTCAGCATTTTTGTTTATTTGTTTGTTCTTTAACAAAAGGTTGTTTTGGTTTGAGATTCAGCAAAAACACACGCTGCATTCGGCTTCCTCTCCATTCAGGATTCAGTAAATTAGTTGTTTTCCAGTCTGCTGAGTTCTTGCCTCAAATGAGCCTCCAACAAGATAATGCATTTGAAAGCCTTTGGAAAAGTACCAGACCCCACGCACATCTGAGATATTGTCATCAGCCCCGCACCCCTGAGCCAGGCTCAGCTCCTAGAGAATGCTGGCCCAGGTGGGGGTCCTTGTGCACAGCTGTGAATAGGGCTTAGGAGGGAAGGGGGCTGCCTTCATGCCCTCCTACAGCCAGCCAGGTCCCCAAAGCCCAGGCCTGCCCTCCCCGCTGACGGCTTGGGGTTTCTCTCTTCTATGGCAGCAGCATCTTGGGGGGAGGGCGACAGGGATGTGAGGGTGAGAATATCCAGGAAGGTAGTGCTCCCTCAAGGAGTGGAATGAGTTCTTACTAACTTCCAACTACTGGGCCGTTTTTGCTTTACTTCAGTCCCCACTGTGGTCCTGAGAGCTCTTGGGATGAGTCCAAGGGGCATTCTTCAGAAAGGAAAACAAAATCCCCAAATTGAAAAGCTCAGAGGCCTGGTTCACATTCACCATTAGCACAATTAGAACATGAGGTGGCCTTGAGCCGAAACTGTGGATTCCTGTTGGCTGTGTGAGAAATTCCACCTGGTTCGGACTCCTTCCCCCTCCTCCTGAATCAATTTAGGAAGTTTCTGCTAACTCCGTAACTGTAGATCTCTTTTTAATGTCTGAGAGTCTTCCTTTCTTCAACGGGTTGGGTAGATTTCTGTGGCATCCATGAGCACGCTTGGTTCAGTGTGGCGATGGCCTGAAACCAGCTTCCTCATCCAGGATTTATTAAGTGCCCCTGAAAAGCTCATTCCTTTTGTGGGGATGCCTTCCCAGCCTGCTGCACTCCCAACCCAGTTTCTGGCCAGGGCAATTTCCAGCAGCCTCGGAGGGGGAGCCAGACCGGCCCTGTGGGAGGCTGGAGGTGTGCTGTGTCCCTGGCACCCAAGGTGACTGGGCTGAGTGAGGCATGCATGCCAAAAAGATCCCCCAGGCCCCCTCAATGCTCACTTTCTTGTACCAACCATAGGGATGTTATTAGCAACCACTAGAATAGGTAACATTTCATAAGCAATTTGCCTCGTGCAAGGCAAATTATCTTATTCCCATCCAGGGGTGTGGAGGACAATGCGTGTGTTGGGGAGGGGGTGGGACTCCCCCCAGGCAGCCCATGCTCTCTTTACATCCCAAGTGCTCTGACCTTGGAGCCCCTCCCCACAGTGCAGGGCCCCGGCAGGTAATCAGCACGTGTGTGTGTTGGTTGATGAAGGGAGGTGAGTCAATAGATGCACGAGACCGGGGATGGCCAGACAGAGAGATGCAGCCACTTTGAGGGGAGATCATCATAGGCCAAATACCCCAGGGAGCTATGTGTATGGCTCCAGGCTCTGGGCCTCAGTTTCCTCATCTGTAAAATGGATGGGTCCTGGACCTCTCTGGCCTCCTGTGACCCAAGAGGCCAGATAGCTGAGTGTGCCACTCACAGGCTTTGGGTCAGCAGAAGTGGGTTCAAATCCTGACTGCCACTTTCATAGCTGGGGCCAATTAGCAAGTCACTTTGCATGGGGACACCAGGGACCTATGAAAGTGTTTCCTAAACAGGGAAAGTGCTCCTTTGCTGCACACTGGAGCCCCAGCCTGTATCAGTTGCACCTGGCCACTCCAGCAAGGAGGGGACACCTACACGAGATCTGTCCTGGTGTGGATGGGCATTTGGACCAGCTGATCCTGGGTCTCCGTGTTTGTGTAACAGCCTGTGTGCTTGCTGGATGCCTCCACATTCTTGACCAGAGACACATTCCTGAAGGGTGGAGGAAAAGGGAAGAACAGGTCCTGAGAAGCAAGCGCAGCCACTGGGCACCGTGGGGCCAGCTTCCCTCCCGTCCCAGCCTGTGCCCCCAGGCGTCCCCGTTCAGCCCAGCTACCAGGATTCACCACCTGAGAAAAGCTGAAAGGCCATTGTTTTCATCTCAGGCCCGCTCAGTCCCCAAGGGCAAAAGGAAAGGGCGACAAAGGAGAACCCGCCCTCAGGGAGTCGGGGTCTTCGCTAGGGCCCCGGCCTCCGCCCTCCGCCCCCGGAGCGCCCTCCTCTCCCAGCCCTGTGGGGCCCTGGCACAGCCCGAGGTGGGGACACGCGCCAGTCTGGCGCGCGGCCCGGGGCATCCTTCTTCCGGGGCAGGCGGCGGGGCGGCGCGTCTTTCCGGTTCCGCGCGGGGGCTGCTGGGAAGACGCCGGAAGAGGCACCAGCCTTGGCACAGGCTCGCTGGTGGCGGCCCGAGGAGGGTCTGTGGGCGCCAGGCCTTGGCCGGACATGGCTGCTCCCTGCTGGCCTACGCGGGGCGCTCACTGCCGAGCCTCGGTCTCCTCGTCTGACACTATGTGGGCGTCTGAACCGGGCCCAGCCGCCTAGGCCGGGCCACCGCGAGAGTCTGGCGCGAGGGTGTCACTTCCCGTGACGAGGGGAGAGTTGGCGTTTTGACAACAGGAGGTGGCCCGGCCGCGGGACCCCTGTTCCCTGTGGGGAGCAGCCGTCCCCGCACCCGCCAAGAGGACCGGGGCAGAGCCCGCCCGCCGCCCGCCACGCCGTCTTGGGAAGGTTCCGAGTGCACCGCGAGGGCCCTGCGCGCCGCCCTCACCTGCAAAGGGGTTTTTTTTTTTTTTGAGTTTTTCCGAAACCGAGCAGTGCGCCCCGCGGGTAGGACGCCTCGGGTGGGAAGGGCCTGGAGCGCACGGCGCTGCCATGGGCCCGCGAGGAAGGCGCTGTTTCCTCCTGTGGATGGACGACGGCCCAGTCCGGTTTCCTCCCTGGCTCCGGTAAGAAAATGTGCTATAAATCAACAGCCCACAGCAGATGGTGGTGATAGCAGAAGGGACAGCGCCGCGCGAGACAGGGCCGGGGGGAGGGCCAGGTGGGGAAGGCTTCCCTCCAGGAAGTGATGTCTGAACTGAGCGTGCAAGGATGAGTGAGTATTAAATGGTGCTGAAGATGGAAGAAATAGTTTCCAGCGGAGGGCACTGCTTGTGCCAAGGCCTTGGGGTGAGAGAGGCCATGATAAGCTAGAGGAGCAGAAAGGAGGCCAGCGTGTCTGGAAAGGAGAGGAGGGTGTAGGGATGAGGGTGAGGTGGGAGTGGTGGGCAGGACACAGGCGGGAGATGTTTTTATTCTGAGAACAGTGGGCGCCTTTGAGGTGTCTCCAGCAAACAAGACAGGTTGAATTCACACCTGTAAGAGAGCCCTCTGGTTGCAGTTCACCAGATGCCTGCCCCTCTCACTTGCGGACGGGGAACGCGAGTCTACACTCAGATTTAGCTGAGATGAATTGAAGTCCCATTGAAGGCCCAAGGTTCAAAAGAGGACCAGTGAGAGCAAACATTTTAGGGGCCACAATTCCCAGGCATCTGACCCTAAAAACCAAGTTCCACCTCTGCTTTCCATCAGGACTCTGCATTCCCATCTCCTGTTGTGCCTGGGTAAGACATGGCTGTGCGGTCCTGCCTGCACCAGCTCTGCCATTTCCTGGCCATGTGACCTTGCCCAGTGACCTAATCACCCTGATCATCAGACCCTTCATGGGTAAAAAGGAGAATACGGTACTGATGTCCACCTGACAGGAGGTTCTGAGGGTCAAAATGGCATCAGTGGTCATGGAAGAACCATGGGTAACGAGTATAAACTTGATAAATATGAAAGACAACTATTTGAAGACACTGGATAAGGACATGCAATAAGAAATTGAAGGGGGCTCAAGCCTTGAAAGAAGGGAAGCACGCTGAGAGAGATCCATGTTTACATGACTTTTCCCCTGAGGACTCTGCCCAGCCATTAGCACAGGGTGGCCAGAATTCCAATGAAAAGCCACAATCTTACTGGCTTGAGTGTGAGAAGATGGAGTTCCGGCTGCCAGAGCAGGTGACAATCATGATGTTGGGGGAAGGAACCACAGTCTGTGTTTAACATCCCCTTAAACTTGGTTTCACCACCGTTTCCAGCCATGATGGAGTGGAGGGACTTGATTTATCTGACTGCCTTAAACAAGTAAGAAAACCAGACAAATGTATAGAAATCAGTGGTTTCCAGAAACTAGAAAACAGGCAGCACAGAGAGTTATCCTTGAGAAAGGAAATGAGTATGGTGAGCCCACGAGTTGCCCCAGGCTACAGTACAGGGAGGAGTGACCCAATCAGAGCCCGGTGGTCTTCCTGAGTTGAAGCTTCAGAGTTGGGGATTCAGGAAGGCCCAGGCCCTGGTGGCTGGAGTTTGCAGGACAGAGACCTGCCCGGAGACAAAGAGATCCAGGGCTCTGCAGAAGGTTTCCTGAGTCTTCAGCCAAGTCCTGCTGAGCACACACACATGAGCAAGCTCCCCATGGCTGGGGAAGAACCACCTGCAGGAGCAGAGGGTACAGTGAACACTCACATGGGACTGGACAGGCCCTGGTCCCATAGGCAGGGAAGTAGAAAGGCTTTGAGAGCTGAGCTACCTTATACACCACCACTCAGGTTCCACACTATCCTCTGAGTGGGATGCGCACTGGGCAAACAGCTCCGCCAAAGTTTGGAAGACCGAAATGACAGAGGAATCACCGCCCACAGAAGGAGAGAAAGAACTTGCAGTGTGAACCTAGCTGAGTAGACTGCCTGTGAAAACAGAAGAAGGACAAGAGAACAGGAGAGGAATGGGGAGGAAGAAAGGGAAAAAAGGAGAAGGAAATCAACCTTCTCCAGAGCATTTTTAACGGGATCCAGTTGTCTTCAATAACAGAAACAACCAAAATGTCCAGGATAAAAATCCAACGTTACTCGGTATACCAAGAACCAGGAAAATCTGACCAAATCTCGAGGGAAAAGGCAGTCAAAAGATGACAACTCTGAGATGACCCAGATGTTGGAGTTATCAGACAAAAACTTAGAAGCAGCTGTTCTAATCATTGTTCCTGAGGTAAAGCTGAAGAGTCTTGAAATGAATGGAAAAATAGAAGTTTTGGCAAAGAAAGACAAGCTATGAGAATCATTAAATGTGATGTGGTATCCTGGAACAGAAAAAGGACATAAGTGTAAAAACTGGTGAAATCTGAGTGAAGTCTGGAGTTTAGGTAATAGTAATGTACCAGTGTTGGCATCTTACTTTTTACAAATCTACCTTGGTATGTGGTAATGTAAGATGTTAACATTAGGGAAAACTGGATGAGGGGTATTTGGAAACACTCCATATTATCTTTGCAAGCTTTCTAAAAAGGTAAAATTTTATAAAAGAAAAAGGTTATTTAAAAAGAATCAAAATTTTCTAACTGAAAAGCAAAGTATATGATACGAAAATTTCACTGGATAGGCTAATAGCAGAATGGAGATTACAGAGGGAAGAGTAAATTTGAAGGTAGATCAATAGGAATTACCTAATTTGAAGAATGAGAGAAAAAAAAGGATTTCAAAAAGTGACTGCCTCAGGGAGTTATTAGACAATATTAAAAGGTGTAACACTCTTATTAAAATCCCTAAAAGAGAAGAGGAGGAGATTGGTGCAGGAAAAAAAATTGTAACCACTTTATTGAGGTATGATTGATATACAAGCCATAGATATTTAATGCATTAAATTATATATTTTTAACAAATTATGAAAAATTATAATTTAAAAATAAATTATAGATAATTGATGTGTTTGGAGCTAAGAATACACCCATGACGTTATCATCACTATCAAGGCCATGGCCTTATCCATCACCTCCAAAAGTTTCTTCCTGCCTCTTTATTTTTTTCTCTTTTTCTGATAAGAGCACTTAACATAAGATCCACCCTCTTAGCTAGTTTTTAAAGTATACAATACAGTGTTGTTAATCATTAATCATAGGCCCTGTGTTTTGCAGTAAATCTCTAGAACTTATTTTGAATGTCCCAAACATTCACAGTTTCCACCAGGATCCAAAAACAATTTTTTGAAAGAATAATGGCTAACCCTTCCCAAATATGTCAAAAGACATAAATTTATAGGTTCAGGAGGCTTAGAGAACTCAAAACAGGATAAACTCAAAGAAAACCACACCCAGACACATCAGAATCAAATTCCTGAAAACTAAAGATAAAGAAAAATATTGAAAGCAGCCAAAGAAAAATGACATTTTACATGGAGGGAAACAATGACTGAAGATTTTTCATCAGAAACAATGGTGGTCAAAAGACAGGAAAACAAAACAACATCTTTAAAGTATGCAACAAAAGAACTGTCAACTCAGGATTCTAAGTCCAGCAAAAATATTTTTCAAGAATGAAGGCAAAATAAAGACATATGTCTTCTGAGTATTCAGAAGAAGAAAAAACCAAAATAATTCATCACCAGCAGATCTGCTCTAAAAGAAATATAAAAGAATGTTCTCCAAACAAAAAGGAAATGATACCAGAATAAAACTTGGAATATAGGGAATGAAGGAAAAACAACAGAAAAGGCAAATGTCTGGGCACGTGTAATGGACTACTTTTCTTCTGTTAAGTACTTTATTAAAATATGTATAACTTTAAAAAGCAAATGTGATAACATTGTTGGGGAGGTTCAGTGTATGTGGCTGTAATACATATGACAACTATAACATACAGAAGTTAACATACAGAAGGTAAAGATACTTATGTGATTATAAGACTTCTATATTTTACGTGCAGTGGTAAAATGTTAACTCTAAATAGATTGTGAAAGGTTAGGTATGTATATTATCCCTAAAGCAACAACTAAAAAGTAATGCAAAGTGATATAGCCAAAAAGCCAGTAGACAGAATAAATGGAATACTAAAAAAATTCAAATAATTGAAAGAAGGCAGAAAAGAGAATAGAGAAAATAATGAGAAAGAAAAATAAGAAAATGGTAGACCTAAATTCAACTATAGCAATAATTGCATTAAATCTGAATGGTCTAAACACAGCAATTAAAAACAGATATTACCACACTGGATTGAAAAAGAAAAAAGAACCTAATTAGATGCTGTCTGTGAGAAATGCACCTTAAATATAGTTATATAGGGACCAACAACAAACTGGCCCACAGACCAAATCCAGCCCATGGCTTGTTTTAAAGAATAGTTTTTGCAATTTTTAAGGGTTACAAAGAAAAGGAGGAGAAGGAAGAGGAGACAGAGACCATATATGGCCACAAAGCCTAAAATATTTAATTACTGGCCCTTTATAGAAAAAGTTTGCTGGCTCCTCATATTGATGGGCTGAAAGTAAAAGGACAGAAAAAGAAGTGGCTATGTTAATATCAGACAGGACTTCAGAACAAAGAAAACTACTAGGTATAAACAGGACCACTACATAATGATAAAAGAATCAATTCACCAAGAAGACATAGCAGTCCTAAACATGGATGCCCCCAATGACAGACTACCAAACTACACAAGACAAAAACTGATTGAGCTGAAAGGAGAAATAGACAAATCCACAATTATATTTGGAGATGTCATCATTTCTTTCTCAATAATCGGTAGAATAAATAGAAAATCAGCAAGAATGGAAAACCTGAACAACACTATCAACTTGACCTAGTTGACATTTACAGGTTACTCCAGCCAATGGTAACAGAATACTTATCTTTTCAAGTGCAAAGGGACAATCACCGAAATAAATCATATTCTGGGCCATTAAAAAGTTAACAACCTTAAAGGAATTAAAATTATGCAATTTATATGCGTTGGCTATAATGGATTTAAAATAGAAATCGATAATAGATCTGGAAAATCCACAATAATTTGGAAATTAAACAACCATCTCTAAATAACCCATGGATCCAAGAGGAAGTATCCAATAAATAATCTAAGATTCTACATTGGAAAGTAGAAAAAGAGCAAATTAAACTCAAAGCAGAAGGAAAGAAACAATAAAGGTAAGAGCAGAAATTAGTCTAATTAAAACAGAAAAATAGAGGAGATAAATGAAACCAAAAGTTAGTTGTTTGAAATAACTTTTCAAATAAAGATCAAAAAAATTATCTTTTCAAATAAAGATCAATACACTTGATAACACTAGGCAGACTGACCAAAATAAGAAGAAAGAAGATATAAATATCAGAAATGAAAGATGGGATGTCACTACAGATATTAAGGTGATCTCTCTGTGCCATAAATTCAGTAATTTAGATGAAGCAGAGAAATTAATTGAAAGGCCCAAAACACCAAAACTCAAGATATAATCTAAATATGCCTATATCTACTAAATAAGTTGGATTGTTAGTTTAAAATTTTCTAACAAAACTCCAGGCCTAGATTATTTCAAAAGCAAGTTCTACCAAACATTTAATGAAGTAATAATACCAGTTCTACCCAAGCTCTTCCAGAAAATAGAAGAGGTGAGAACACTTTGCAGCTCATTTTATGAGGCCAGCATTGCCCTGATATCAAAACCAAAGACATTAGAAGAAAAGAAAACTAAAGATAAATATACCTCATGAGTATATACACAAAATCATCAACGAAATATTTGTAAATCAAATCTGGCAGTATATAAAAAGGTAATGCATCATTAGCAAATGGAATTTATCCTGGGAATACAAGACTGGTTGAACATTAGAAAATAAATCAATGTAATTTATCAGATTGACAGACTAAAGAAGGAAACATCATATGATCATGAGAAAAATGTACTTGACAAAATTCAACATCCACTTATGATAAAAATTCTCAGCAAATAGTGAGCAGTAGGGTCCTTCCTTAACCTAGTAGAGGGCATCTACAAGAAAACTATGGCTAGCATCATTCCTAATGGTGAAAGACTGAAGATTTTTCCTCTAAGATCAGGAACAAGGCAAGGGTGTCTACTCACCATTTCTATTCACTGTCAGACTCAAATTCCTAATAAGTGTAATAATAAAGCAAGAAAAAGAAGTAGAAAGCATTGACAAGGAGTAAATAAAACTATCTTTATTCACAGATGACTTGTTTGGCTACATAGAAAATTCTAAAATACATTGGAATCTACAAAAAAAGTCCCTAAAATATAAAATTATTTTAGTAGAGTAACAGGATGCAAGGCCAATATACAAAAATCAGTTATATTTTTACATATCAGCAGTGAACATTTAAAATATAAATTTTAAAAATCAGTGCCACACCCTTGTTCTTAGCATTATTCACAGTAGCCAAAGGTGAAAGCAACCCAAGTGTCCATCAACAGATGAATGGGTAAATAACATCATATTCAATGATAAAAGACTGCAAAATTTTCTTCTAAGATTATGAACAAGGCAAAGATGTCCAGTTTTGCCAGTCCTAATCAACATAGTCCTGGAAGTTCTAGCCAGAGCAATTAGGAAAGAAAGAGAAAGAAAAGGCATCCAAATTGGAAAGGAAGAAGTCAAATTATCTTTGTTCATAGATGATATGATCTTATATGTAGAAAATCCTAAACACTCCACAAAACAATTGTTAGAACTAATAAATGAATTTATAAAATATGAATTAAGTGAATTCATATAAAGTCAACCAAAAAAATCAGTTGCATTTCTACACACTAAGAATGAACAGTGATTTTTTGGATATGACACTAAAGGCAGTGATTTTTTGGATATGACACTAAAGGCACATGCAACAAAAGGAAAAATAGATAAAATGGATTTCATGAAAGTTTTAGTACTTTGTACATCAAAAGACACTATCGACAGAGTAAAAAGACAGCCCATAGAATGGCAGAAAAATACTTGTAAATCATATATCTGGTGAGGGATTAATATCTAGATTATCTGGAGAACTCCTGAAACTAAACAACAACAACAAAAACAACCCGATTCCAAAATGGGCAAAGGACTTGAATAGACATTTCTCCAAAGAAGATATACAAATGGCCAATAAGCACATGAAAAGATGCTTAACATCGTTAATCATTAGGGAAATGGAAATCAGAACTACAGTGAGATACTACCCAACACCCATTAGGATGGCTACTATGAAAAAAACAAAGTAAAACTGTTGGTACAAATGCAGAGAAATTGGAACTCTTGTGCACTGTCAGTTGGGAATCTAAAATGATACAGCCTCTGTGGAAAACAGTATGGTAGTTCCTAAAAAAATTAAAAATAGAATTACCATATGATCCAGCAATTCTACTTCTAGGTATGTACCCCAAAGAATTGAAACCAGGATCTCAAAAATATATTTGTATATCCATGTTCATAGCAGCAGCATTCACAAAATGTGGAAGCAACCCAAGTGTCTATCAATGGATGAATAGATAAGCAAAATGTGGTATATACATAAAATGGAATGTAGTTCAGCTTTAAAAAGGAAGGAAATTCTGACACATGCTACAACATGGATGAATCTTGAGGACATCATTCTAAATGAAATGAGGCAGTCACAAAAAGACAAATACTGTATGATTCCATTTATATATGAGGTACTTAGCATAGTCAAAATCATAGAGACTAGAATGGTGGTTGCCAGGGGCTGGAGGAAAGGGAAGAATGAGGAGTTAGTGTTTAATGGGGATAGAGTTTCAATTTTACAAGATAAAAGAAGTTCTGGAAATGGATGGTGGCGATGGTAGTGTGTTAAGAATGTATTTAATGCCACTGAACTGTACACTTAAAAATGATCAGATAGTAAATTTTATGTTTGTGTATTTTACCACAATAAAAAAAATTGGGGAAAAAAAGGAATGCATATTATAATCCCTGCAACAAGCATCAGAAACAAAGTGTAAAGATGCATATTTTAAAAGATAATAAGGAATTAAAGTGGAACATTAGAAATACTAAAAGTTTTCTGTTAACCCAATAGAAGGCAAAAAAAAACAGAAGCAAAAAAAAGACATTGAAAGAACAGCAAAATGATAGGCATAAATTCAGCTTTATCAATCACTGTATTAAAATTCAAATGGACTAAACATTCCAATTAACAGGTAAATATTGTCCAATTAGTTTTAAAAATGCAAGATCCAGTTACATGTCATCTGCAAGAAACAGAAAAAACATGAAAACATGGGTTAAAACTAAAAGGATAGAAAAAAATATACCATACAAACAACAAACACAATTAAGTTGGTATAGTTACATTAATATCACACAAAGTAGACTATAAGAAAAGAAATATTACCAGAGATAAAAAACATTTCATCATGAAAAACATTTCACAATCCATCAGGAAAACATAACAATCATAATGTATATGCATCTAATACCAAAGCTTCAAAATGCATGAAGTAAAAACTTGATAGAACCAAAAGGATAGAAAAATCCACAATCATAGATGGATTTTAACACTCCTCTCTGAAACTGATGTAAAATCAGACCCCAAAAGTCAGTAAACATACAAAAGATTCCAACAACATTATCAACCACCTTTCTTTATTGACATTTACAGAACACAACACCCAGTAACTACAGAATATACATTCTTTCACATAAACATGGAATGTACATCAAGATAGACCATATGCTGGGCCATAAAATCTCTCAATAAATGTCAAAAGATTGAAAACTTACAGAGATTTTTTTCCTTCCTATGAACACAATGGACTTAAATTAGAAGTCAATAAAAAAAGCTATATAGAAAAAACTCCCAAATATTTGGAAATTAAGCAACACATGTTTAAATAACATGTAGGTCAAAGATGAAATGACAAAGAAAATTTTTTAAATACTTCAAACTGAATGATAATGAAAATTCAACATATCAAAATTTGTCAGATGTAGTTGAAGCAGTCCTTAAAGGGATATTTATAGATTTTAATTTGTATTGGAAAAGAGGCAAAGGTTTAAACATCAGTGATATAATTTACCATCTAAGAAGCTAGAAAAAGAAGAGCAAATTAACACCAAGTAAGAGAATAAAGGAAATAATAAAGATAAAAGCAGAAAGCAATGAAATAAAGAATGAGCAACAGATAAGACAGTGATCCCTGAGCACCTCTCTGTGCCCCATGTGTTACAAGGACTTTCCACTATGAATCATGGGAATACACATTATTCCTGGCCCAGTTTGAGCTCCAGGCATTATTATTTTTGTTGCTTTCCAGCACTTTTTTCTACCACCTAGATAGTTTCTTTGCACACATGTAATGATCAACACTCAGCTACAGATTCAAGGGGAACCCTCTGCAGATGTTTAATGTTTTCTCTGTGTTCAGCTTTCACTTCTGCCTACTCAGACTCACACATTATCACCACCTTGGCCTCCCTAAACCCCAAACTCTGCTCAACTCACTGGACTCTGTTTGCATTCCCATCCCCTGTGCAATGGCCTTGAAATTCTCTCCAGGCACAAAAAGGCAAAAGGAAATGAAAGACAAATGGTACATATTAAAACATGCAATAAGATAATTTAAACTCAACCATATCAATTATCACATTAAATACAAATAGTTTGGATGCACCAGTTAAAAGGAAGAGATTTGTAACATTGCATGTAAAAATAACCCAACTCTATGTTGTCTGTAAGAAACCCACTTCAAGACTTAAAAAAGGATGGAAAAAGATAGAATACTAATACTAATCAAAAGAAAGCTGCAGCTACTCTGTTAAATAGGACAAAGTGGATTTAAGAGCAAGAAATATTACAAGGATAAAGAGGTTCGTAATGAAAAAGGGGATGATTCATCAAGAGGACCTAATTGTACTAAATATTTATATACCAACTAATAGAGTTTGAATTACATGAGCAAAAACTGACAGATTTCAGAGGAGAAATAGAAAAATCCAGAGTTAATTGCAGTTTTCAACACCTCAGTAGTTGATAAGACAGGTAGACAGGAAGTCAGTAAAGATATGAAAGACTTAAACAATGCTATCAATAACAACAGCAGAGCATGCACTCTTTCAAGGGCACGTGAAACATTTGTCAAGATAGATCATATTGTGGGCCATAAAACAATTCTCAATGCATTTTAAAAGACTGAAATTATACAAATAATATTCTCTGACTACAATGGAATTAAATTAGAAAGCAGTATTTTATATTTTTAATATCTGAAAAATCACAAATATTTGAAAGTAAAGAACATACTTGTAAATAATCCATGGCTTGAAGAAGAAATCACAATAGAAAGGATAAAATATTTGAACTGAATAAAAATTAAAACATGACAAAATTTGTGAGGTGCATCTAATACGTAGAGGGAAATTTCAAGCATTAACTGCTTGTATTAGAAAAGTAGGAAAAAATTCAAATGAATGACCTGAACTTCCACCTTTAAAAACTAAAAGAAAGAAAGGTAAATTAAACCCAAAGTACAAGAGAAAACTGAAAAATAATATATAAAATAAAGTCAAAAATTTATTTCTTGAGAATATCAATATAATTGATAAACTTTGGTCAGATTGATCAGGGAAAAAGAGAAGATACAAATTGCCAGTCTCAGAATTAGAGAGAGACTATTATTAAAGATCCTATGGATATGAAAAGGATGTTAAGTGAGTATTACAAACAATGTTTTGTCAATGAATTTAGCAACTGAGGTAAAATGGACAAATTCTTTAAAAGACACAAACTACAAAAACTCAAGATTAAATATGTAACCCGAATAATAGCCCTATAGCTATTAAATTGAATTTGAACTTTAAAGCCACCTCTCAAAGACAACTCCAGGCCCAAATGGATTTACTGGTGAATTCTACCAAACATTTAAAGTAGAAATAATACCAATTCCATGCCAACTTTTCCAGAAAATAAAAGAGGAGAGTATACTTCAAAACTCATTTTATGAAGCCAGTATTACTCTGAGACCAAAACCAGGCAAACATATTACAAGAACAGAAAACTACAGAACACTATCCGTCCTAAACATAGATGCAAAATTCCTCAACAATATACTTGGAAACTGAATTCACTTGTGTATTTATGTTGTACTTCATAATACAGTGAGGTTTACCCTGGGAACTGAGGCTGGTTTAGCATTAGAAAATAAATGAGTGTAGTTCATATCTACACACCATAGAAGAAAAGCATATGGTCTTCTCAACAGGTGAAGGAAAGGCCTGTGACAAAATTCAGTATCCGTTTACAATAAAAACTCCTTTCCACAAATTAGGAATAGAAGGGATATTAACCCAATAGTGAACAACTACAAAAATCTTCAGTTGACGTCATAATTTATGGTAAAAGATGGATTGCTTTCTTCTTAAGGTTAAGAACAATTCAAGGATGTCCAGTCTCACCACTCTTATTCAACATAGTACTGGAAGTTCTATCCAATAAGGCAAGCAAAAGAAAGAAAAGGCATACAGATTGAAAGAATGAAATAAAACTGTTTGTATTTGCACATGACATGATTGTCTGAAAAGAAAAAAAGAAACTTGTAGTAATAAATGAGTTCAGTGATGTTGCAGTATGCAAGATCAATATGCAGAAATCAGTCACATTTGTATATGTTAACAGTGAACATGTGGAAACCAAAATTTAAAACACAATCCTGGGCTTCTGGTTTTCAGTATGGCATGTAAGAAGCTGGAAGTTGCCACTTTATGTTAAAAACAACTACAAAGATGAACAAACTGAAAAATCACTGTCTTCTTAGATCTATCACAGAAGTGAGGCCACAGAGCAAACAGTGGCCCCCTAAATGGGAGAGACCAACAGGCAAATACAGAGAATCACAACTTAACAGCAAAAACCCACAAGTACAAATCTCCATGTGAACCGCTGTTAAGGTAGGGGAAAACTGAACTGTAATTGACGAATTGTGGGAGGCTCAGCATAGGCAAGTTTTAGAGATAAAAGCTCCAAGGGGACCCAGTCATGGGAGGGCCCCTACTCGTTTGCGAATTTTACCTTCAGGAGGTCAACTGGGTCCTCATAGTGAATGTTGAAGAAAATTCCTCTTGACCTCCTGGCAGGGGTAGGGAAAAGGAACTATTTTGAAATAAGACAGAGCATTCTGTTCTTCTTAATAAGGCATGCCCTCTGAAGAACTAGTTAACCACAGCCTAACTGACCCCGGGGAAGGGAAATACCCAACTCCAGCCCACAATAGCATCCTGTCCCACCTAAGTTGCGGGGTGGGGAAAGAGAAGAACACGTGAAGTTCACCAAAGGCACAATCCATGAAAAGAATTTACAAACTCTAATTCACTAAAATTAAACACTTCTGCTTTGTGAAAGTCACTGTCAAGAGAGTGAAAAGACAAGCCACAGGCTGGGAGAAAATATATGCAAAAGGCATATCTGATAAAGGACAGTTCTCCAAAATATGCAAGGAACTCTTAAAACTCAACAATAAGAAGACAAACAACCTTATTAAAAAATGGGCCAAAGACCTTAACAGACACCTCACCACAGATATACAGATGACAAATAAATGTGTAAAAATATGCTCCACATTATATCATCTGGGAAGTGCAAATTAAAACCAGGAGATACTACTTCACACCTATTAGAATGGCCAAAATCCAGAACACTGACCACACCAAATGCTAACGAGGCTGTGGAGCGACAGGAACTTTTGTTCATTGCTGGTGGGAATGCAAAATGGTCCAGGCACTTTGGAAAACAGTTTGACAGTTTCTTACGAAACTAAACGTACTCTTACCATATGATCCAATGATTGAATTCTTTGATATTTACCTAAGGGAGTTGAAAATTTATGCCCACACCAAACTTGCACACAGGTTTTTAGAGCAGCTTTATTCATCATTGCCAAACTTGGAAGCAACCAAGGTGTCATTCAGTAAGTGAATGGATAAGTAAACTGTGGTACATCCAGACAATGAAATATTATTCAGAGCTAAAAAGAAATGAGATATCAAGCCATAAAAAGACATGGAGAAAACTTAAATGCATATTACTAAGTAAAAAGCCAATCTGAAAAGGCGAAGTCTAACTGTATGATTTCAACTATATGACATTCTAGAGAAGGCAAAACTGTGGAGACAGTAAAAACATAAGTGTTTGCTGGGAGTTAGAGGGGAGGGAGGATGAATAGGTGGGACAGAATTTTGAGGCAGTGAAAATACTCTATATAGTACTGTAATGATGGATACATGTTATTAGACATTTGTTTAAACCCATGGAATGTATAACACTAGCAGTGAACCCTAATGTAAACTGTGGACTCTAGGTGATAATGATGTGTCAGTGTAGTTTTGTAAATTGTAACAAATGTATCATGCTTGTGGATGATGTTGATGATGGGGAAGGCTGTGCCTTTGGACAGGGGCTATATGGGAAATCTCTGTACCTTCTCAGCTTTGCTGTGAAGCTTAAAACTGCTCTAGAGAAAAAAAAGTATTTTTTTAATGCCATAGTATTTACAGTCACTCCAAGGAAAACAAAATACTTAGTAGAAACTTAACAAAATATGTGCAGGATCTGTATGCTGAAAATTATAAGATGCTGAGGAAATAAATCAAAGACCTAACTAAATGGAGAGACATACCATATTCATGTGTTGGAATATTCAATATAATGAAGATGTCACTTCACCCCAAATTGATCTATATGTTTGATGCAATTCCTATCAAAATCCACGCAAGTTTTTTTTAATAGACATAACCATATTCTAAAATTTATGTAGAAAGACACCAGGCCTGGAATAGCTAAAACAACAAAAAAGAGTAAAGTGGGAGGAATTACTTTACCTGACACTAAGGCTTACTATAGAGCTACAGTAATCAAAACTGGTATTGGAGGGATTACCAGAGCTACCGTAATTAAGACAGTGTGGTATTGGTGAAGGGATAGATACATAGGAAAATAGAACAGAATAGAGAACCCAGAAATAGACCCACACAAATATGCCCAACTGATTTTTTACAAAGATGAGAAAGCGATTCAACAGAGGAAGGATATCCTTTTCAACAAATGGTGCTGGAGGAGCAATTAGATATCCATAGGCAAAAAAAAAAAAAGAACACTGAGCAAACATGCAAAAATTAACTCAAAACAGATTATGAAATTAACATAAGACATAAAACTATAAACATTTAGAAGACTACATAAGAGAAAATCTTCAGGATCTAGGGCTAGACAAAAGAAAGTTGGTACAAAAAGCATGATCCATAAAAGGAAAAATTGATAAATTCAACCTCATCCATATTTAAATTTTTTCCTCTGCAAAACACCCTCTTAAGAAGGATGTAAAGACAAACTACTGACTGTGAGAAAATACTTGTAAATTACATATTTAACAAATCACTTGTATCTAGAATACATAAGGAATTCTTGAAACTCAACAATAAAAAGCAAACAATTTAATTAGAATATGGGCAAAAAACATGAGCAGACATTTCACTGAAGAGGATATACAGATAAGCAAATAAGCACATGAAAAATTGTTCAACATCATTAGCCATTAGGGAAATGCAAATTAAAACCACAGTGAGCTATCACTGCACATATACCAGAATGGCTGAAATAAATAGTGATAATATCAAATGCTGGCAAGGCTGTGGAGAATCCAGATCACTCATACGTTGATAAGGGGAATGTAAAATGGTGTAGCCACTATGGAAAACAATTTGGCAGTTTCTTGTGAAACTAAACATGCAGCATGACCCAGCACTTGCACTGTTGGGCATTCATCCAGAGAAATGGAGACTTCTGTTTACACAAAAACCTGTAGACAGATTTTACAGATAAAAAGGAAACAACCCAGATGAACTTCACTGGGTGAATGGTTAAATAAATTGTGGTACATCCATACCATGAAATACTACTCAGCAATAAAAAGGAGGATATTATTGATAGATGCAACAACTTGGATGGATCACAAGAGCATTATGCTGAGTGGATGTTATCAAAATTAAAAAGCTGTGTTTTTCAAAAGACACTGTTAAGAGAAGGCAAAGGCAAGCCATAGCCTGGGAGGAAATATTTGCAAAACATATAATTGACAAAAGACTTTTATCTGCAATATATAAAGACCTCTAACAACTCTTTAATAAGAAGACAAATGACCAATTTGAAAATGACCTAAAGATTTGAACAGACACTTTACTGAAGAAGATATGTAGATGGCAAATAAACACATGAAAAGATGCTCAACATCATTTGTCAGTAGGTAGCTGCAAATTAAAACAATATGATAAAACTATTATATAATTTTTGAAAACTATCATTTTATAGTTTTTTTAAGCCTTTAGAATGTCTAAAATTTTTTGAACTGACCATAGAATGTTGGAGAAGATGTGGAGCAACTGGAATTCTCATACACTGCTGATGAAAATATAAAATTGTACAATTACTTTGGAAAACAGTTTGATAATTTCTTTAAAAAGTTAAAAATATGCCATACAATCCAATATTTCTACTTTAGGTAGAGAAATGAAAGCATATATCCATCCAAAGGCTTATACATGAATGTTCATATTAGTTTTATTGATTATGGGCAAAAATTGGAAAGAACTCCAATGTCCATCACCAGGTGAATGAAAAAATAAATTTTGGTATTTCTTTAGAACATGCTATTCAGCCATAAAAAAGAACAAATTTGTGATACATGCAATAGTATGGATGAGTCTCAAAATCATTATGCTGAGTGAAAGAAGCGGATCAAATAATATGGTATATACCACATGAATTTATCTATATAAACTTCTAGAAAATGCAAACTATAGTTCCAGAGAGCAAATCAATGGTTGCATGGAGATAGGGGTGGAGGGAGAGAGGAATTACAGTGAGCCATGAGTAAACTTTTGTGGGTGATGGAAATATTCATTATCTTGATTGTGGTGATGGTTTCACTCATGTATACTTGTCAGCATTCATCAAATTGTATACTTTAAATATGTGCAGTTTATTATATGTCAATTATATTTCGGTAAATCTCTTGTAAAATCCCTAGCAGAACTGAACAAGAAAAAAGGGAGAAAGCTCACGAATTACCAGTATCAGAAATGAAAGAGAAGATAGCATTATAGACTACAAACATCAAAAAATAAGGGAATATTATGAGAGACTCTATGCCAATAAATTGCATCACTTATAGGAGGCGGACAAATTCCTTGAAAAACACAGCATAACAAAACTGATACAACTTGAAATACTCTGAATGGTCCATTATCTATTAACAAAATTGAATTTGATATTGAATTCTTCCTGCAAGGAAATTCTAGGCCCAGAGTGCTTTCCTGGTGAGTACTGTCAAACACAGAAGGAAGAAATAATACAACTCTTACTCAAACTCTTTCAGAAAACTGAAAAGAAAATATTTCTCAAATCATCTTAGGAAGTCAGCATAATCCTGATACCAAAACCTGACAGAGGCATCATAAGAAAACTACAGACCAGTATTCCTCATGAAACAGACACAGAAATCCCTAGCATGATATTAGCAAATTGAACCCAGTGGTTATAATGTGATAATACATCATTACTAAGTAGAGTTTTTCCAAGGAATGGAAAGATGGTAGGACATTTAAAAGTCAGCTAATATAATTCACCATATTAACATAAATGGGTAAAAGCATATGATCATTTCAAAAGATACAGAAAAAGTGTCTGACAAAATTCACTGTCCATTCCAAAATTGTGTCCATGACCAAAAGTGTTAGCAAACTTGGATGAGAAGACAACTTTTTCAATCTTATAAGGGACATATATGAAAATCCTAGTTAACATCATATTTATCCTGAAACATTGAAGGCTTTTCTCCTAAGATTGGGAACAAGGCAAGAATGTCTGCTCTTAACCATTCCTATTGACTATTGTACTGAAATTCCCAGCTAGTGTAACAAGGCAGAAATGCTGTGTAGATTGGGGAAAAAGAGCAAGCCTCTCTATATTTATGGATGCCGTGATTATTTATGTGAAAATTTTTAAAGAAAATATTAGGACTAATAAGTACTTTTAATAAGGTCACAGGATACAAAGTCAATATATAAAATAAATTATATTTTTTATTCTAGCAGCAAATAGTTGGAAATGAAGTTTTAAAAACTATTTCATTGATAAATAGCATCAAAAAATACTTAAGAATAACTTTAAAAGTGTGCAAGACCTGTATATAAAAAAGTAGAAAACAGTGCTAAGAGAAATTAAAGATCTAAATGGATAAACTATGTACGTGGTTTGGAGACTCAATATTGTTAAGATGTGAGTTCTCTCCACATCGAACTAGGGACATTTATAGTTTCAACATAATTTCAATCCAAATAGCAACAAGATTTTTTGTAGAACTGACAAGATGTTTCTGAAATGGAAATGGAAGTGCGTAGGACCTAGAATAGCCCAAACAATCTTGAAAATAAACAACCAAGTTGGAGAGCTCACATTTCCTGAGTTCAAAACGCATCAAAAACTAGTAATCAAGATGGTGTGGTATTGATGGAATCATAGAGAAATAGATCAGTGGGTCATAATGAAGAATCCAGAGATAGATTTATATGTATTCAGTCGATTTTTTACAAAAATGTGAAGGCAATGGCCCCTTCAGTGAGAAGAAACATTTTTTTCAGCAAATCGACTGGAAAAACTAGGAAAATGTATAGAAAAAAATGAGCCTTGACTTCTACTCCACATCACGTTTAAAATTAATTTGAGATAGGTTATAGGCCTAAACATAAAAGCTAGAACTATAAAGCTAGCAGAATACATACAAGAATATCTTCATGAACTTCAGGTAGGCAGAAATTTCTTAGAGAGGACCCAAAAAACACTAACTGCAAAAAAATATATTGACAAATTGGATTTCTTCAAAATTAAAAACCTCTGCTCAGCAAAAGTCAGCACTGACAGCATGCAAAGGCAAGTCGCCGACTGCAGGAAATATTTACGTACATGCATCTGACAAAGGACTTACATCCAGAATGTTTAAAGAATTCCTACAACTCAGTAAAAGCCAAAAACAGAACAATATTGAATAGACACTTTACAAAGGAAGATATACAAATAGACAATAAGTGCATATAAAGTTACTCCTTATCATTAGTCATCAGGGAAACACAAAAGCACAATGACGTACCACTCACACCCATCAGAATGGTCAAAATTCAAAAGATTGATGATATCTATTGTTGGAGAGGATGTGGAGCAACTGGGGCTACTGCAGCTCTCATACATTGCTGGTGGGAGTGTAAGATGGTACACTCACTTTGGAAACTAAGTTTCTTAAAAAGTTAAACCTGGAACCACTTCATCACAAAACAAATTCCATTCCTACGTGTTTACTCAAGAGAAAAAGAGGACATATGTCCACAAAAATGGGCACAACTCAGATGTCTATTAGAAGGATGAATAAATAAATTGTATATATTTATACAGTGAGGTCCTACTCAATATTAAAAAAAGAATAAACAACTGATACACGCAACAATGTAGATGAATCTCAAAAGCATTGTGTTGTACAAGTGGTACATAGTCTATGATTACATGTGTATGAAATTCACGAGTAGGGAAGACTGATCTACAGTGATCAAAATTAGAACAGTGGGGGACCGGGCAGTGGCGCAGCGGTTAAGTTCACACGTTCTGCTCCTCAGCGGCCCGGGGTTCACCCGTTTGGATCCTGGGTGTGGACGTGGCACCACATGGCATGCTATGCTGTGGTAGGCATCCCACATATGAAGTAGAGGAAGATGGGCACGGATGTTAGCTCAGGGCCAGCCTTCCTCAGAAAAAAGAGGATTGGCAGTAGTTAGCTCAGGGCTAATCTTCCTCAAAAAAAAAAAAAATTAGAACAGTGGTTGCCATGGCATGAACTGGAAGGGCCATGAGGGAACTTTCTGGGATGATAGGAATATTATCAGTCTTGATTGGGGTGGTGGTTACGTGGGTATTTGCATTACTCAAAACTCCATTAAATTGCACACTTATCTGTGAATTTGCTGTATGTACATTTTGATGCAATAAAAAAGTTATCATGAATACATATTCTTCTTCAGCCTTCAGCCAGCATCATTACATCCTCATATATCCCATTTAATGTTCCACATTCATTCCTCAAAAAATCTACCACAAAACACAAAATAGACCATAAGGCAAAACGATAATAAAAGATCTACTCACATAATGCCAAAATACTTTTGGGACAAGTAATATTGTTTGTTCCTTAGTCCATTTTTAAAACGTGTTCTTTCTAACCATATAATTAAAAATAATTGGTATTTGTTTTATTCTGGTATCGTTTCACAAAACAAAGCAAAACAGTGAATTTTGAGAAAACAGCAAGGTAAACCTAATCTGTGTTTTTAGAAGTCAGGGTGGTGAGTTTCCCTTAGGAAAGTGTAGCGACTGAGGGGTAGTGAAGTTCTGTTTCTTGATCTGGGTGCTGCTTACAGCGGTGTGTTCAGTTTGTGAAAATTCATCAACCTTTGCACTGATTATATATATGTGTACATGTATATATACATAGACTTTTCTCAGTGCTTCTCAATTATACTTTTATAAAATTAAAAACAAAGACTAATCCTAAAAAGTTAACCATAGCGAAAGATTGGCTAACAATGGATAAATTCCAAATAGAAATTATTTTTGAGAGAGAGAGAAGGAAGGAAGGACAGATAGACCGACACAGTGACTGACAACTATGTGGTCTTCATTCAAGATCAGTCATTATGATTATTTTTGAAAGTGCTCAGAACTTCTTAATGTTTACCTGTAGGATCCCACAAACAACTGGGGGCTTAAGACAGGGCTGTGGATTTGGATGACCCCAGATTACCTCTGAATGGTCCAGAAGGTGGTGATGTAGATGAAAGTGGTATTGGCTAGTTCCTTGACCATTGCTGCTCTGTTGGCAGGGCTGATGCCCCATAGCAGACTGGCATGACTTTTGATCTTGGCAAGAACTACGTCCTCTGGTCTGTAGTTCGCTAGGAGCAGCATGGTGGGCTTGGAAGAAAAAGGAACCTACATCAGGATGCAATGCCACCTCTTTTATTGTCATTTGGGTTCATCTTTGTGCTCCTGTTGCATTGATTTGCCTCCCATATCCTATTCCAGGTCCATTCCATTTTAATACTTGTAGCTTTACAGGATTCTAGTATCTGGTAGGGGAAGGAAATGCACAAGTGGGAACTGGATGCCCGGTAGCTTCTTTGGGCTTGGGAGACACTCATGGATTGAAGAGTATATTGCTGGGTTAGCTGGTCTTAATCTGCATCTGAAAAGGGGACCAGGTTCTGTTGCTGAGATCTCATTGAGAACAGGGTCTGAGAGAAAGGAGGACGGTGGGGTACAGGTCAGAAAGCTGGCCCATGCTAGTGATGGGAGCAGAGAGGCAAGGAGTTGACACATTGCACTCAAGGAGCTTCTGTTCTCTGGGGTGATGTGTGTCAGCACTAAGCACATGATCTGGAATGGGCTGAGGTGCTGAGAGGACAGATGGAGAAGAGACTCAGATCTCTTCTCTTTTGAAACTGGCAAGGGAGAAGATGGAAAGAGTATGTTTGGGGGAAGGAACAGCAAGAACAAGGCTCTGAGGCCAGTCTGAGCTCTGAATCCACATGTAGGACCACAGCTCAAGGAGCAAAGATTTCAGGCTAGGAAGCATGTGCTGATACCGCCTCCCCACAAACACAGGCACTTCCCTTCCCCTTCTGCTCCAGCCACCTGATAACCGTTAATGGCCATCCTGGCAGAGACATCCAGGGGCTGGTTGGTCATACTGCCCACTGTCTCCAAAAAGGACACGAAAACTGGGCAACCACATGAGGAAAACCAAAGCAAACGTGATAATGCCCCCAACTCTGTATTTCAAACCTGCTGCTGCTGCCCTGGAGGCTGGGGGTATTTCTGCAGAAGAGGGCCACACAGGTCAGAGCCAGGCAGGTGTGGACTTGAGGGAGGGCAGTTTGGCAAATGACCCTTAAAAGTTTGGGGAAGGTAGTCAATTCAGGGAATGTCTGGTGATCCAAAGCACTGGGGTCAGGGAGAGTTGGATCTAGGTCCCAACTCCATTATTTCTAGCTATGTGACCCTGGGCACAGAGCCACTCTTGAGTTGCCTGCTCCTCTGTAAAATGGGAATAAAAGTGGTACCTCCTGGGGCCGGCCCCGTGGCCGAGTGGTTAAGTTCGCGCACTCCGCTGCAGGTGGCCCAGTGTTTCGTTGGTTCGAATCCTGGACGCGGACATGGCACCACTCATCCAGCCACGCTGAGGCGGCATCCCACATGCCACAACTAGAAGGACCCACAACTAAGAATATATAACTATGTACTGGGGGGCTTTGGGGAGAAAAAGGAAAAAAATAAAATCTTTAAAAAAAAAAAGAATGTAAACAAAAAAAAAAATGGTACCTCCTCCATCAGGTGGTTGTGATGGTAGGAAGAATTTAGCACAAGATCTGCCATATTATTGAGGACTTACTACATATTCTGTGAGCCCCAGGAGAATCAGGGCCAGGGCCACACCGTTAGGTGAATACTAGGCAGGGCAGGAATCTCACTGCTCCAGGGGAACAAGGTTAAGGCCAGGTAAGCTGCCACCTCCAAGACTCCTGAGAGGCAGGAGATGCTGCATGCACACCTTCTTGGACTCCTGCCAGCACTTCATGATGAAGATGTTGGCATATAGGTCCTATAGGCATATCCAGTTGGACAGGCTGAGGGCAGTGTCAGTCCACACCCAGTCTGACTGCCCTCAGCTCCAGGAGGAAAGGTATAAAGTGGAAGCTGGGACCAGAGAGGACCACCAGGAGGCTTGAGGGCACTGGTCCATCTAGTGGTCCAGCCCATCTGTCCAACTTGTTCGTGCCGTCACACCCCACCCATGCCCTTCCTCCCATCCCATCCAGTCCCATCCATTATTTCATCCCATCCTGTCTCATTCCACCATTTCCCATCCCATCCCATTCTTTCCCTTCCCATCCCATTCTTTCCCTTCCCATCCCATCCCGCCTCTTCCAATCCAATCACCCCAACCGCCCCATCTATTCTCCATCCTTTCAGCAAGCAGTCTTACTCTCTGCTAGGCGCCATGCTAAGTATTTAGGATATGTGGGTGCACAAGAGAGAAAACATCCTACGTGGAGAACACTGACAATACATCGGCAGACATTGATAGATCGTGATAAGTGCTACAAAGGAAATAAACAAGGGGGTGGCAGAGACACTTCAGATTGGGTGGCCAGGAGGGTCTTTATGCTGAGTCTTGAAGGATGGACAGAGGCAGCTCTTTGGAAAGGGTGAGAGTGGGATGAGGCATTTCCAGGACAGCAGGCCCCAGGTAGAGAGGTGAGAAAGAGCTGGACACATTCCAGGAACAGAGTGGCTCCAGGGGCCCGAAGAGAGGAGGGACGCAAGTTGAAGTGGGACATACAGGCAGGGTCGGACCATGGGTCTTGTAGGCCGCAGCACCATTTGGCTCTAAGTGAAGGAGTTCATTCCGGTCCTCTCCCACCTCCAGAAGCATCCCAGAGCCCTTGCTTTGGAGCTCATTCACCCACCCCAGAGGAAAGTCACTGCCCCTGGTTCTGCATCTGCCTCTAATGGGGGAAAACATGTGTATTTGCGGCGCAGAGAGAAAGGCATTCCATGAGGGACGAGTTTGAATGAAGTTGAGAAGAAGGAGGAAAAAGTTTACGGGGAACATGTGGACACAGAGCCTATTCCCTCTTGCCTTGGTTCAGCGTGTCCTTGGGTCCCAGGACTCTCTCATGGTGTGGCCCCATCCAAGAGACCCTGTTCGTCCAGACCTGGGCCCACAATTTGTCCTGGACCGGCCGTGCGAGCCCTCAGAGGGTCCCAGCCCCATGTATCTGAAGTTGGTTCTCCACTCACCCTTTGAACAAGATGAGGTTGATGAGGTTGAGGTTTTTGGTCAGGAAGTTGCCAAGGATCCAGTTTGAGTAGCCTCACTTGATCTGCTAGGTAGACAGGCCAAAATAGATGCATTTCACCAGGTGCCAGGACTGAGCCACGTAGTTGAGACTAAATCTCCTGCAGATGCCCAGAAAAGCTGATAATTGCAGCCATACCTGGGCCTCCATGCCCTACCCAGGACATAGGAGAGGAGCCTCTGTGCTCACCTGCTTTGGCCTCTCAGGAGCCCACACAGCTCACTGGGGTCATCAAAGCCGAGAGGAAGACCGGGGTGGTTATTTCAAGAATAATTGTTAGTAGGGGAGAAAGGAAGAAAAATAATAAAACTACCTTTTCACAAACGATTTGCTTGTGACTCCTGGGGACACCTGGACTCCCTTTGCTTTGCTGAAAAAGTTGAGTTTTTTTACACCCTTCATCTATTCTTGACAAAGGAGCCAAAGCCGCCACTTCAGGTGCTAAAATCTTGCCCCTCTTGGGTTGTCTGCTGCTTGGGTGGTTTATTATTAAGATAATCCTTAAATCTTTTTCACTGGGCCAATGGAGACCATCTAATCAGAGGGGCCTTAGGAAGCTCTTGAGACACACTTCTTGGGATAACTGAGCCCCCCAGCAAGTTTGCTGCAAATATCTCTTCCCAGAGAGAAGTTTAGGGTGAGGCCCTGGGGAACACCCACTGGGGAGGTTTTATGTCACTGCTGCTGTAAATCTGGGCTTGGAGCGCCAGGTCAGCGGATGGATGAGTATTTCTACCAGGCAGGAGAGGCTGTGGCTTAGGGGCAGACATGTGGCGGACAGTGCCTGCCTGGCCCCTAGCCCTGCCATTCTCACAAACACTTCAGGAGATGTCACCTTCATATTCTGGATTTCAGGGGCCCCTCTTCCCCTCAACCTGAGCTTGAGGGCTAGCCTCCAATTCCTGCTGGCCTCACTCTATTCATCTCCCTGTACATGGGTCTCTCCTTTGACCCCCTGAAAACTATTGGGGATTCATTGCTCACCTCTCTCTCCCTCTCTCTCTCTTTCTCTCTCTCTCTCTGTCTTTGTCCTGACTTGGCCTTCAAGGCCTTGTTCTAATGTCCCTGACTCCAGAAAACCCTCCTGACCTTTCCTCCCCATCCCCAAACAGAATGGTCATCCATTGTGCACCCCAGGTTCCTGACTGGCCTCATAGTCCTGGGACACTGGACACCGACCAGCTTGGACTGTGGTTTGCTGTTCCCAGACATGTGTCCTGTTTCCTCAGTCAAATGCTCAGTCCCTTCAGGGCTAGAGCTGCTTTTGACATTTCTTTAAGCCCCAGGACACAGAGCAGGACTTACCCCCCCAAGATCTTAATCTGGAGGGGACTCTGTCTGCTCCTGCTGTCACCACCCCTCCTCTCCTCTGGCCACTGAGCACAGGCCAGAGTAAGGGTGCTACAGGTAGTCTCGTCTCCCCTTCCAGCCCCTCTCTAGCTGGCAGATGTCCTGGTTTTGGGGGGTGAGGGGCCAGGCCTTGATGAATTATCAAGAGAGTCCAGAAACTGAACAAAGAGGGGATGGCAGCTGCAGGGCCCTGAAAGAATCCTGTCCAGTCAGCTCGGTGAAAGACCTGTGCCTTGCACTGCAGCCCCAGCCCCATTTGTGTCTGGCTTTCACCTTAATTAGTAGGAGCTTTTCAGAGAAGCAATAAAACAACGTCATAGCAACTTGGATAGGGCACAGGAGGCAAGAGCCATTTCAGTAATGGAGTCAGTGAAATTGCTATTCTAAAAAGAGAGAGAGGGAGAGGGAGACCACTCTCTCCTATTAAGAAGCTGAGGGCAAAGCTATCCTGTCATCTGCCCAGTTATTGAGGATAACTGATGGCTGCCCCCACCCCCAACAACAGAGGGAATTGCAGCTCCATGAACCCAAAGTTCTGGGCGGTGGTTCCCAGGAAACCAAAGTGCTGAGTTCAGCAGTCTTGGGAGAGATGTGTGGGCCAAGGGCTTGCTGGTTTACCCCAAAGGCCGAGTAGTCAAAGAGGATGATGGCAAAGTTGAGCACCTCCACCAGGAATGTGAGGGCATGCTGTCACACACTGAGCTGGCCTGGGACTGGGTGAGGTGGTAGAAGAACTGGCGGATGGTAGATCTGGAGGGTCCTGCTGGGAAGAGGATGATGCTGTGGGCTACCCTTCTAATTGACCATACCTCAGCACCAGCTGGAAGGTTCTGGGAGGATATCATGCAGCTCCCTTGTTGATAGGTGAGGAAGCTGAGGACAACACACAGGTTCATTTTCCCAAAATCTATGTTTGCAAAGAGCACAGAGGGAAACTGGTGTTCAGGGACCAATCTCTGAATGAATGCCACACTTCTTTCTCTCAACCTCTTCATCTCCACCTGCGTAAGGACTGGTTGCTCATGATTGAACCTCATAACCCTGACCCAAATACAAGCTCTCGAGGGTCTTACCCAAAGGCAAGTCATATGCAGACTGGAGAAGAGCTTGGTATCGTAGAACAGTAGCAGGTTCAAATCCTCCAAGCTTCAGGTTCCTCACCTGCCAAACGGGAGTGATGAACCCTGGCCTAACTAGGCCATGAGGTAGCTCTGAGGACATAATGTTGGAGTAGATGTGAAACAGCACTGGGAATGAGAAAGTACAGTCTGCATGTTTGATTATCTGTGATATACAGGGAATCCTATAGACAAGAGAATGGTAGGCAGGTAGGTAGGTGGGTGGGTGGGTGGGTCAGTAGATGGGTAGATGGATGGATAGTTGGGTGGATGGGAAGAAGGAAGGAAGGGTCGTGGTATCCAGAGATGACAGATTGATGGAAGAAGGGAATCATGGAAATATGAAAGGAGGGTGGTTGGGTAAATGCAAAGTTGTTTAGATGGATGAATGATTGACAGACAGAAGGAGAGACCACAGTATGAACTGACAAATGCCTGGACAAAAGGAAGAATGAACATACAATCTCCAGTAGTCCATATAGACAGACCAGTGAGAGGGAAAGCATAGGTGATCTTGCTGATAGTAGATGGGAGTCTAGGATCTGACTCTCACGTGGTGTTCTTCCCATGTCCCAGCTTCAGCAACCATGATATGTGGGCCTAGGTCTTCCCCTAGGGGCACATGGCTCCATAGTAACTGTGGGGCTCTATTTTTCATGCCAGTTCTACCTGCAGCCAGGAGTCTGTCTGTGAGGAAGGGGGAAGAACTCATGCCTCATCAGCTTCCTCTTGGACTTGGCTTTCCCACTGCTCCTGAATGAGCTTCCCTAATCACCTTTTAATGACCATCTTCCTGGTCAGCTCTTCCACTGCTCCTGACTGAGGTGCTCAATCACCTTCTGATGACCAATTTCCGGGCTTTCTCTATCCGCTTCTCCAGCATCCTTTTGCTGAGTTGCTTTTGTCTGAATGGGAACTTCCTGAGGAGGCTCCATCTCTTCCTGGATCCTGGGTCTTGGGGACCCCCTGGCATGACACAGTGATATGGGCCTTCCCCTTGACCTTTTCTTCCAGAAGCTATTTTAGCTGGGACCACCCTGACCCCCAGGCTGGGAGGGAGGGAACCGGTGCCACATGATTTCCGCCAGCGTCTGGGCTCGGGCCAGGGGCTTACTCTCTCGCCTCCCCTGATTCTTAGGGGCCAGGTCTGGACCCCAGGCTGGAGAAAGGAAAGCCTGACGGTGTGGGAAATCCAGCAGGAAGGCCTGGGCACTGGGTAAGGAGGAAGTGTGTGGTGGGCCTGGGGAAAATGACCAACAGATCCTCTTCCAAGCCCAGGAACTTGGGGACTCCAGAGGCCCACACTCTCCTGGACTCTGTAGCTGGGTTGAGGCTACTGAGGGCTCCTCCTTGGGCCAGATCTTGGGGGACTGGGGCCCAGGGCAAATGGGTTTCAGCTTACCTCTGCTTCTGGCTCCCTGCTGCTTCCTTCAGAAGGCCCAGCAGTGGCTGGTGGTAATGGCAGCTCCTGGGAGAAGGAGTCCAGCTTGGCCTGTCTTGGGAGGTGGCCACTGCCTGGAGCCCCTCTACTGGCTGTTCTTCTCTGCCTCCTGCTCTTTTTATTCCCTTTGCGATGAGCCCAGTCAGATGGTGGCTGGTCCCACAGCCCTAAGTCCTGGAGGGACGAGGCAGGCAATGAGGAGTGTCTACCCATGACCACCAGCACTGCACGGCCTGCCCACAATACATGCCTGCCCCCAAAGCTAGCCTGGAGGCCAGGGGGATCAGAGAGGGCAGAGAGGACTCTGCAGAAAGAGGCAGGAATGAGGGGCTGGCCCCGTGGCCGAGTGGTTAAGTTCGCGCGCTCCGCTGCAGGCGGCCCAGTGTTTCGTTAGTTCGAATCCTGGGCGCGGACATGGCACTGCTCATCAAACCACGCTGAGGCAGCGTCCCACGTGCCACAACTAGAAGGACCCACAACGAAGAATACACAACTATGTACCGGAGGGCTTTGGGGAGAAAAAGGAAAAAATAAAATCTTTAAAAAAAAAAAAAAAAGAGGCAGGAATGACCAGGAGAAAGTAGGCACTGCCTCCCAGGAGCGGGGGCAGCTCTGAGGCCCTGACCCCCTTGCTGAGGCAGACTTTACAAGGCAGAGGCGCTGGCATGCAGGCCTCAGCTCAGGGGATTCCATAGAGCCTGGCTGCCTCTTCCACTTCGGCCACCTATGGAGTCAATGATTGATTAGTCTGATGGTCAGCAAAGGCTCTAGCAGTCTCCTACAAAATGTTGATCTGGGGCCACTCCAAATCAGAGAGAACTCTGGGCCTCAGGAGGGTCCCTGGGATTTGTACAGGGCATGAGATGTGCCGGATCATCCTCCATTCCTGATCTCGAGATTGTCCACTCCTGTCCTGGGACTTGACGTTCGATTCCAGCAACCTAAGAGCGGAGGTTTAATTGTGCTCAGGGCTGTGTTCCCTGTGCCTAGAATGGCGCCTGCACAGAGCAGCTGGTCAGTGGTTGGCTGGGAAGAGCAAGATGAGAGAGCAAGCCAGGAAAGAGGACCCAGCAGTGAGAGGATGCTTCTCCAGGCTGCTTCAGAAAAGGAGGAGACACAGCCTTCTGTGAAACAGATTGACCTCTGAGTCCTGTCTAGCTTGTTGTCCTGTCCAACCTTCCATGGAGAGGAAGCAGAAAGATAGAGAGGCAAAGGAGTATGAAACAAGTCCTTGGCAGGAAGCTGGAAAGGAGGTTTCCAGGGAGGGACAGGAAAGGTGTCGGGGGAGAAGGTTCTGCAGTGTGGGACAAGATGGGAAGGAAGTGAGGGGCTCCTGAGGCCAGTGGTTGGGGCAGGGAGACGAAGGGACTTGCTGGGTGTGCACACACCACCAAGATACAGGGATGTCCTTTAGGGGCAAGTCACCGTGCAAGGACCACAGGGAAGTGAGCTGTTCGGGAATTCAGCCACAGCTCGGACTCCCGTGGGAGTTTACCAGGGAGCAGGAAAGTCTCAAACCAAATGATTTAAAACTTCACTGAAAAGAAAACAAACAGGGAACAGAGCAGCAAAACGACCAGAGGCTGAACCAGGCGTCAGAAATTTCATCGTCAGTCTCTGCTGTTGTGATGTCCTGGGGCAGGGAGAGGCTCCAGCAGCGTGAAGTCTCAGGTCCCTCATCTGGAGAGTGGGGACAGTTACTCTGACCTTGGCCAATCCACCTCTCTCTCTAATTACCAGCAAATGATGACTCGTGGAGAATGCAGCCAAATGTCACAGCCTCCTTCTCTGAGGCTTTTACACCTTCGTGGTGGCGTGGTAGGAGAACAGAACAAGCAACTGCAGGAGGCAGCACAGGACATAGCCGTCCTTCTTTTCAATCCCAATTCTATTTGGCAGAGAAAATGGCTTTTCCCTACTGATGCCAGCGTGTCCTTTTGTGGTCCAGGGAAGGAATCCAAACTGCAAAAAATATTTGACCACAACAGTGGCCTAAGAAGGGAAGGAGAAAGAGAGAGGCAAAGTCATTGCAAACAACCGGATGACAACACACAAACACATGTACATGCACACACACCCCTAAACCAAGTGAATACTCAGGAAAGTGCTTGGTATATGCTAACAGGCTTCACAAATGTAAGGGACTGTTCTGGTCATCAGCAGAGGCTAGAGATGAAAAGGAAATAAAAAAACCAGAAACCACTGTGAATATATAAGTTGGCCCCATGTGACACTGCTGAAGGCTGGTCAAGCTTTTTTAATTTCTTTGAGCTATTACTCCCTTTCTAATTTCTCCTGACATTTGTTGCCGGCTAAATCAGTTTGATGCATGGGAGGCAGATTAAGATGGCTCTCCCAGCCTGCCCCCTCTCACAGGCAAGTTGCAGGGTAGTGATTTTAAGAGATTGTCTTTTTATGCTGAAAATGCTCAAAAATGGCTTTGTTTCCTTTGGCAAGAGGAAAAGGTCACCCAAATTTCCCATCCTTTTAATGCTGCTAGATTATTAAGCATCAGGGAGAGCAGCAGTTCTCCCAAACCAGGGAGGTGAATAACCGCATACGTAATGTCATGCAGTTTCTTTAATGCTTCTGTTTCGCAAACTTCTAAAAGGACAGGTTCTTCAGCCAGGTAAACGGCCTCATGCCTAGCAGGGACCCCTTTAGCAGTTGGCTCGTGATGCTTCTCTTTGGAAGCGGAGGAAGTGGAGAGATGCCTCCAGTCCCTTGGAGTGGGCAAAAAAGGGGGTGGCCACCACGTATCTTTCGTCAGTATTACTGACAGCCGGTGGCAGAATTGTGGATGGAGGATCCCCTGTTGATTGTGGAGGTGGTCAGGAGCCTAGCTCGTACCTTAAATTCTGCCTTAGACCCAATGCCCTCTTGGTTTTCTTGTCTGTAAAATTAGAGGGTAGGTCTAGATGGTCTTTAAGGCACTCTCTAATTTGACTGTCCATAATTCTTTAAGCAGAAAAACATATTTTTGGACTTACAGTTAGGATATACAACCATGCACTGGGGCTTTGGGGAGAAAAAAAAGAGAAACATATTTTTTTTTTTTTAAAGATTTTATTTTTTCCTTTTTCTCCCCAAAGCCCCCCGGTACATAGTTGTATATTCTTCGATGTGGGTCCTTCTAGTTGTGGCATGTGGGACGCTGCCTCAGCGTGGTTTGATGAGCAGTGTCATGTCCGCGCCCAGGATTCGAACCAACGAAACACTGGGCCGCCTGCAGCGGAGCGCGTGAACTTAACCGCTCGGCCACGGGGCCAGCCCCAAGAGAAACATATTTTTGCTGGTCGATCTGAACAAGAAAAGAGAATCAGCTCTCTCAGTAAGAGTATAACATAGACGCTACAGCCATCTCTATGCCAGTGAAGCCCCTGAGCAAGTCATTGTGAGGACAAGTTCAGGCACTAGTGTCTGTGATTCTCTTTCCAGAAAGTGCCCTCTGTGTGGTATGTCATTGAAAGCTGTGCCCTGCAGATAGTAGCTGGAGCTTCAAAGGCCTGGGGCAAGAACAGGTGGGTTTCAGTAGGAGTTGAGGGTGATTCCAAGGCTATAACAGAGCCTCATGGAAAAGAGGACGTGGGTGGATTAGGAAGAGGCCAATTGCATGTTAAAGAGTATTATCCTTTCCTGGTATAGAGCAAATGTCAATAAAAGTGGAGGCAGGAGATGGGGACCCCAGTCAATGACCTCAGGCATGTCACTCTACGCCTGGTGTCCCCTCTCTTTACAATCTGGGACAAGGCCCAGCTTGCCTTCCAAGAATCCTGTCCAGAGACCCTGATGGGATGAAGGATGTGAAGGGAGATGGAACCATGTAGATTATCAAAGCAAGCCTTTCAAGTGCGAGATGGTATTAACTAAAATTCAAGGAATACTTTTAGGGTAATTAAATTTTATTGGACTCGGCTATAAGCAGTAAATCAAAATAGATCTGTTTCCTTTGAATTTAGAAGGATCTACTTATATATAAAAAATGTGGCATGGACTCTTAAAAGTGTATTCTTTCAAATGGATTAAAATATTCTTTATAATGGTGTTTACTGTGTTGTTGTTTTTTTTTTTTTTAACATGATTCTTTCTTCCTAGTCATACAGTGCTAGGATATCAGAGCTTAGGGAGCCTGACTGGACAGAGCCAAGGCTGGCTGCTGCTCCCCTCAGGGGTATTTTCGGTGACTCTGAAGGAGGGGACCCAATCCAGGAGGCTCCCTTCCCTCCCTGTCCAAGACTCTTGGGCAGGGGAGCAATTCATTCTGACAGGCTTATAAAAGTGCTGTGATGGGAGAAACAACTTAATGACTGATACTTAACTTTTGCTCTAATTAATTTCACGGACAAACTGTCTTCAAGTTTACAAATGTTGCATCTGAGTCAGAAAGTGCACCAGAGAGAAAGAGCTGGTGGTAAATTACATCCAAGATGTCAAAAAATGAAATAATAGAAACACGCATTGCCAGAGCCCACTGGGGTAAATCCACAAATGTTTACTGTGCACCTATTATGTGCAAGGCACCATAGGAGCACCCATTAATCACTTCATCTGACTTTTGAAAGCTAATGCATTCTTGGGAGGATATGGGCACTGGAGGGGAAAACATTGGGGCTCCATTCTCTGGCTCCCCCACCTCATCAGTAACTTGATTCTAGCACTTGACATGTTGCTATGAAGTCACATCAAAAATGTGCAAGGTAGTTGGGATGATGGTGAATGGGGTGCGTCATCTGTTGGGAGGAGCTGGGTCTGTGAGAGGGCCTCCCTTTGGCACCTACCTCCATGTAATAGACCGCCACCGTCCAAAATCGTCTTGAGGGCCTTGGGACTGAAAGCATGGCCCACAAGAAAGACAAGACGGCGACAACCATGGACAGGACAGAAGCAAAGAGCATGTGATTCAGAACGATCACAAAATAGCACAGCATCTCGGACTTGGACTTGGCCACCTGGTACAAGGTGAAGATCAGCTTCACCAGGCTTGGCAGACTCCTGTAAAAGCAGTCTGACTGCTCCAGCTCATCATTCCGGGGCATCCTGGAGGGAGGGAGAGACCCTGTCATAAGTCCAGGAAAGCTAGGTCCAGCGCCATAGACCCACAGGCAGGGCGGGTGTGACCCTGCCTTGAGAAAATCCAGTAGGTGAAAATAACTGCATTTTCCCCAACTCAACACAAGGAACAATTTTTCACTTTCCTGGAGCACTCAACCACAAAGTTTTCTATTTAATAGGCACTCTCCAGATGCATTTAAAAAAAATGTGATTTGCAAAAAAGCTCAATTGCTCACAATTTCTCTATTGAGTAAAGTATTTCCAAACAAGTAATCAAGTTCAAAGAAACACTTACTTTGCCTCCTGGAGTATCTAGCATAACACCTTTTAGCTTAACTTGCTAACCCAAGGACGGCAATTTGGGCTGCCTCACTGAACAAGAAAAATGTGCTGGTTCCTGACTTGGGTTACAGATAATTCTTGCCTTTTAAGCTACAGATCACTAGCTGGCAACATCCTGAAAGGGGCTTTTCTGCTGGGGCTGTTGGTCTTTTTGATTCTCTGAATGGGTGGGATGTAACAGGAAGGCTGGCGGCTATCAGGGAGCCTCTTGGGCTTGCTGCCCACTTCTGAAAGGGACCTCTGCCCGCAGTGGGGTCCTCCTCATCTTCCCTCCTGTGCCTTTCTACCTTCCCAGCTGGCCCCCTGCACCTGTGCATTACCATCTCTGTGACGTCTCTAGAATTCAAAGACATGGTTTTTAAAAGTCTTTGATGACCAATTTTTTTAAACACCTCATGAATTTGATTCCAGACTCCTCTCACATGGGATTTGCAATCACATGGGACAGTCTGAGATTTATTCCTGCATTATCAACAAAGACTGTATTGCTTTGTTTAACAAGTCTGTCAAGAGACACTGAAAGGCTGTTGTGTTCTAGACCTTGAACTAGACTTCAGAGGCACAGAGATGGACACAGCAGGCCAGTCCTCACGGAGCTCACATTGTGAGAAACAGAGGAGTCCTGATGACATGCATGGGTCTGGGGCACAGGGTCTGGTGAGCGCCACTTCTGAGGTGGCATGGAAGTTCAGAGGAAGACAGGGAGCCAGGAGACTTCCCAGAGGGGAGACTCGGTTGGATCTTGAACGAGTGGAAACCCCTCCAGGCAGAGAGGGCTGGAGAGTGGACATTTCAGGTAGAAGTTATATCAGTGTGTAATTCAAAGAACATGGAGCTCGAAGAATAAAAAGCTCGTCAGATCATGAAGGGCCTCATAAGCCAGGCTGAGAGTGTGTATTTCATTCTGCAGGAGACGGGAAAGCCAATGAAGGGTTAAAAAGGGATGGTGGCAGGGGCAGGCTGGGGGTGAGTTGGGGATCAATGCAGAGAGTGCATCTAGTGGAGGAGCTGGTGGCAGGGAGGACTGGCTGATAGATCAAGCAAGAAATAACGAAGATCTGATTCAGAGCATGGGCACGGGGTGGGAGAGATGGAGGTGGAATCCAGAGAAATTTGCAAAATACACTCCACAAGATGCAGTGCCCCCCCGGATGTGATGGGTAAGGAAAAGAAAGAGGCTAACAAGTGCTCCTGGGACTCCCCGCCGGGAGCTGGATAGCTGGTGAAGACTTTGTATAAGATTTGGAATAGGACTTTGACCAGCAAAGACCATGATGAGAGTGCAGAGGGAACCAGTTTTTGGAGAGAAGGAAGTAACAAGCTTGGTTTTTGCAAGGTGAGAGAGAGATCCTACCCAGATAGAAAGCCTGGCCTTCAGCTCAGAAGACACACTGAGGAAGAACCAAGAAAAAGTGGTGCGGGGAAGGAGCCAAAGGGAGTCAGTCTGAATTAGCCAGAGGAGTCCCAGTAAAAGTCTGCGATGGATAAATAAGCAGTAGCTGTCCACAAGTGAAGCATGAGGCTCAAACTGCCCTTTCACCCTTTCAAGAAGGCTGGTGGTGAAGAGAGGAGAGGAAGGAAGGTGTGACTTCTTGAAACCCAGGAAGACCCCAGCCTTCTGGGACACTAGAAGGAATGGAAGAGAGGGGCTGGGAAACAAGCACCCATAGAAAGGGGAAGAGAGGGAATGTGTAGGCCAAGCCCTGGAAGGCTAAGCCTCTAGATGAGAAACCACCGCTCCTGAGACATGAAAAGGGGTCAAACTAGCAGGTTTGAGGGAGAGAAAATGAGATGTTCCTTCTGGGATGGTGGAGGAGGCTGCAGGCTGTAAGGGCTCGAGTTTGGATTGGCAGCCTGGGGACTAGCCGAGAAGGCATCGTGCCTGAGCGGCACAGCCTCGAAGGTGGCTGCAATTCTCCCCAGTGGCCCTTGGCACCAGATGGTGGACCGGTTGGGGTGCAGGGGTAGCTCAGGACTGTGTCCACAGCACCTAGATATCCATCCCTATCACTGCACTGTGAGGATATGGTAGAATGTGGCAGCAGTATAACCTTGGGCAAGCCACCTACGCTGTCTGGCCTCAGTTTCCTCTTGTGTCAAGTGGGAATAATAATATTACCTTCCTCCCAGGGTTCTTGAAGGCTACAGGAGTTAATCCATGTAAAACCACTCAGGAGCAGTCCAGCAGGTTGTAAGCACTTGGGAAAGGCCATTGTTCCTGCCCTGATTAGAATGATCTGCCCACGTGTCCATCCCCTGTGGCACCGAGAACTCCCAGGGGTCAGGAGTCTGTCCTGCAGTGTGTAGGACACACACAGCCATGACTGAATAGATGGATAGTTCTAGGATGAGCTTTCTCAGAACTTCTTGCCAAGTAGCCCCCTGTGGCTCTCTACTCCTGTTAGGTGTGCACATGACGACTGCTCCATTCAGCCCTCCTGGTAACTTTTTAAAGGCACGCATTTATAAAGTCACAGCTCCATTTGGATCACTTCAAGTACACAGAAAAAGGGGTTCCGTCAACATCAACCAGGGCTGCCTCCAACTTAGCTAAAAACCAGATTTCGTGTTTGAGGGAAATTACTTCTATACCTGCCGTGGGCCACTGTTATTTGACTCAGAGTATAATTTCATGGCATTAGCAAAAATGATCCATTTTACAGCTCTACAAATGTCCTCAGCCCACAAAACACAGTCTTGACCTTCAGAGAGACTGAGGTTTCACAGGGGGCCCTTTTCACTTGAGATCCCCCTGGGGCAGGGAGGCTCCTTGGGGCTAAGGGCAACCTACTCCCACCATTGGCAGGTCCTCCAGCTCCTCTTTGCGGAGGTCCGCCTGACACTGCACGTATTTCTGCGTTGATCTTCTATGGCCATTTCTTTTTCCATTTCGTTAGGCAATTGAGTGTCTTCCTGGAGCAGCTGTTGAGACCCAAGTAACCCTTTGCTATCTGGATGCCCCTCGTGCCTCTCTTCCCTCCTGGCCGGGGCTGCCTGTGGGGTCTCTGCACTGGGGAATGGCAGTATCTCAGAATGCTGTCTGTGGTGACCTTTTTCCCCTACAGAGAAATTTCAGATCTTCACTACATTAAGTTAAAAAAGGAGGGAAGCAAATGAGGATAAGCAGAAGAAGGAAGGGAAAGCCAGTGAGGTCTACTTTCCATTACAGGGAACCGATGGAACATAATTCTTTTGCATCTCAGGATTCAAGCTAGGATCACCAAGGGGGTCTCCCACTGGCGTCCCAGAGACTCCTCCAGTGGCGGAGCGCAGTGACTCCCTGCAGGTTCCAGTCTGAACGTGCAGGGAGGTTGCACAGCAAGGGGCGGGGGCGGGCAGCTGAGGCCTTCAGCAGTCACTGCCAAGAGCTAATGCAAGGCATAAATCATCCGTCAGCTTATGGAGTGACTTTCAAAGTTGTTAGAGTGGAATAATTAAAAGAAATTGATATCGTAAGAGAAAGCCATGTCTGCCGTTGAAAGGCTTGCCTTACTGACAGCTCACCAGCACACACTGCTCCACCCAGCATGCTGCTGCAAGACTAGTGTGCTCGCCGCTGAGTGCATCCAGGACGTCAGTGACATCATGCAGCAGTGCCTTCCCCAGCACCTAGGAGAACTGGGCCATGGTGATCAGCCTCTGGCCTGTGTCTTCTGTGGGGAGAGAGCAAGGATGATCTGAAGAGGTTCAGCTTTCCACCGTTGGTGACAGAACCAAACCAGCCCAGGCAGTCAATGACAAGTAACTGATGAAACCCCATCAAGAGCATAACTGTTTCTTTTGTTAACTTGCCTCATAGAGACAAAAAAATAAAATTCATCCACTCCACTAGCTGAGTACTAAGGGGCTGCTGTGTGGGAACCTGTGTGCTGGGGAGAGTTTACCAAGATGTAATGGGTTCCTGTCTCAAGTGGGAACTAGGTCAAGGTGACAGCCACCCTTTTGTCTCTCAGTGCCCTTAGCCAGCCTCCACCTTCTCCTTCCATATGAGGAGAGGGTGATGGTGGTAATGTTTGCATTATAAATAGCCAACATTTATTGGTCTCTTACTGTGTACCATGTGCTGGTGTGGTTTTGTGGTTTGACCTTTTAATCCTACAGCAACACTCTCACTCAGGTTCTCTTATTATCCTCCTTTTGCAAATGGAGAAATTTCTCCAAAACTTCCAGAGAAGTTAAGTAATTAGCCTAAGAACACACCAGCTAGTGAGAGTGGAAGTGGATCTGATCCCAGGCTGCCCAAACTTGCTCTGAAGGTAGGGTCATTTGAGATCATGGATGGGAAAGACTCTGGAAAAGCAGCTCTGTAAATGGGTAGGGATGAGCTAGAAGAAAGTGTGTCCGTTAGGAGGATCAGCTTTGTGCTGTGGTAGTCCCAGTTCAGATCCTGGCTCTGGCACTTTCCAGCTGAGGGGGCCTTGAGTGAGTGGCTTAACCTCCTGATCACCATCTTTAACTAGGCATAGGCATTTGGGTTGTCCAGATTGTGCCTGGCACACAATAAGCCCTCGATAAGCACCAGCTATCTGGATTCTTGTTGCCATCTTGATGTGAATATGTGCCTGTCTTTCCCAAGCCCAAGGATACAGATGTATTCAGCCTTCTGCTTATGAATTTTCACGTGGGAGAAGCACTTTGAGGGTAGCAGGGCCCACCCAGACCCTAAAATTCTACCTTTCCCCAGAAGTGAAGATTCTACCCCGAGTTGAGAAGGGCCAGAGCTACAGCTGCCCGCACTGACCAGCCCCTTTCTGTGTTGCCTCGGTAATGCTGCATAACATTGAGCTAAACGCCTTTGGACAGTTCAGTGATTTCTTATTTAGGGTTGGGTTTTACTTTGTTTTTACGTCTCTCAACTACATCTACCCATTTTCATCCCTGAGCAAACTTGTCAGATGTTTGCCCCAATTCAGTAACACGTTTTTTTCTTCTGTAATTTTTTTCTATTTTAGACCTGGCAGGACGGCCACACATTCCAAGTTCATTTGAATTCTCTGCTCTGGCCTCAACTTTGGCCTCACGAGTTGCAAGTCTCTCACCTCCTGAATCATACCAAAGAAAAACAAAATAGATGGCCATTGGAAATTCCCATCTGTTTTCCATTTACATTTTTGTAAATGTTCGTTACATCCCAATAGGGGTGTCTGTGTGTCTAAGGCAGGCATGTTGATCGGGCTGTGGAAATTATGGTCCACCTTAAACATTCATAACATTGTGGGCACTTTTTTGGGGTCACTGGTACACTACAGGCATTAATGTCAAATCACCTGATCATTGCAGACGCTAGGAAAAGCAGGTCCCTCTAAAGAGTAAAGCCTTTCAAATTTGTATTGGCTCCTGTCTACTACTTGTCAGGGTCCAGGGCTTAACTCCAGTGAATGCCTCACTTAGGAAAGATTGGACACCCGACAGACCACATATTTATCTCTCTCTGGGTCTGGTCAGTGCGTTCCAAAGCTCAAGCCATTATGGAAAACAGGCTTGGAAAAATGCATATTCCCCCCAATATCTCAGACTAACAAGTTGGCCCTTCAGCAAATATCCCATTGTCCAAGCTATGTGGACGCTTCCATAATGCCCCTCCTTCATCAGCGTGTATAAAAGATTCCCTATGCTTCCTATATGCGTCCATGACCTCATCTTTCCTACACAGTCCACTTGTTGTCAATGGACCCAGTCACAAGCCAGAACTGTTTGACGCCAGTGTTTCCTAGCTGACCATCTGTTGATCAAAGTTACCACACAAACCCTGCTTTGCCATCCATAGTACCTCCACAGTGGCGCCGCTGGGCCCCCTCTTCCTCCTGCATGTCTCTCCCCATCCCTCCTTCCTCCTGCCTCCTCATCCTGAGAGCAGAGTCAGAGCAATTCGTCCGAGCATCATGTGCGAGCTGTAGGGAGATGGTCATAAACCCGGCTCTGTTCTCTGGCAGTTTCAGGCATCGTCGGGCCCAGACCCTCCTTTTCTTCCTTAAAGGTCACAAAATCTAATTAAAACCATTGCTAACTGTATATTCTCGTTGTCGGTAAGCCTTAAATAATAAAAATCAGACCAAATGAGACTAATCAAGGGAGATGGAAAATCGATGTCATATTTGTTCCAAGTAATTTCCTTTTAGAAGAGAAAAGGCTCTTAGGAGTGGTTTGTGAATTTAAAAGATATTTAAAGTTGCATCTAGACATCGGAATATCAAAGTCAACCCCAAACGGAATTTCGCTGGATGGTCTCTCTCCTTATTCCCGGAAAAGTCAGTGCTGTTTGGTATAAAGGCTAAAATGGGGTGACAGTTTTTCTTGTGTCTGCTTTAAATAGTTCTGGCTTTGCCAACAAAACAAAACAAAACAAAAACATTGAAAAATGGATCCCTTAAGACAGGGGCAAAGAGTAAGTAACATATGGGATTCTTTTACCTTCCTTCAATATTTTTCTGAATAATTACTTTCAACTAAAATGCACTCTTAAGAAGAAACCCTAAATGATAAGAATGCAGCAGAGACACATACATAGGCATAGCAAAGAAGAGCATTGAAACACTTCGTCAAATGATTCATCCTGTTGTCTGAAATACCCCAAAGTTATTGGTTAACATCTCTGGATAAGCACCTCTCTTCTCCATTTGGTTTCACGTGTGTCCATGACAATGGGAGTAATTTATAACAAAAAGACTAGTTAACCTGCTTTAGTATAAAGAGACTAGTTGAGTGGCTTCCTCATGATTCCACTGCTTTTCCAGAGTAGTCAGAAGGAAGCCCCCTTAGCAGGGAGGGCATCTTCAGAGTCATGCCCTCATCACAAATAAACAAGCACTGACCACCCATGGTGGCAGGCTTCCAAAGCAATAGTTGTTTTTTTTATAATTAGAAATTCCCCAGAGGAATCCAAGTAAACCTGGGCTAAAGTTAAGTTCTAGGCTTCTCGTTCTGCAAAGTGCGACCTACTGTGTGCAGATCCAATCATGCCTTTGGCATACATGTTTCCGTTGGCACAGAAAGCTTCTAAGGCAAGGGGCATCCTCATTGCCATTCAAACCACAGTAGGCGGCTACTGCATCTACATTAGCTCTTGAGTCCAAGTCCAAGAAAAGTTACTGGAAAGCTGTTTTGGGCTTTGGCCGATTGTCTGTCATTTCTCGTCACTTCCTTCTGGCTCTTCTTCCTCACTACCAGGTTCAAAGAGGCTGTAGCTGCCATTCTGGATCACTTGGAAACACGTCCACAAAAATCCTGGAACGCATGCCCTCCTGCCCCTTTGCCCACAGACCTCACAAGTCTAGCCCCGCCTAAGATATGTTTGCTATCTTGATGACCCGGTGGGCATGTTATTTTATACATGAGGTTTCCTCCCTCTGGCATATTCTACAACAGAAGTGAGCACCGTCAAAACAGGTTTACCTTTTTCTCTAACTGGATTTAAATTATGTATTAGTAGTGATATTTCACATTAGACTCCCGTGGATTTCGTTTTCTCTGTACTATCAATCCACCTTGTTAGCTACAGAATTTCCAATGCCCAGTCTTCCTCACCTGCAGACGCTCAGAGTCACTGTGCACGTTTCATTCATGGTACACCAGCATGCTGCCCCTGCTAGGCAGAGGGGACCCTCCTACTCTACCATCCCAGTGGGCACACACTCAGCTTTTTGTTTCTAATAGTCCTGATGGAGTGGCAAGAGTGAGCCATCTGCCTGCCTCCTTGCTACATCCTTGTGTAAAATGGCAGGCATTTCCTAGAGAATGGGCCCATTTTAGGGAACCCCGGAGCTGAGGGGGACCACCTAGCTTAGCTGGCCCCCAATACTCAGTCTTCTGAAGGGCTGTGCTCCAGCCAGCTGTTAACGCTCCCAACTTACTGAAAGGTGCTTCACCCACAGCTGCTACCATTTTTTCTCTTCTTCTTCTGTCGTACTGAGATCATCTAAATAAAGATGAAACCCAAATCTATCGGCCATTGCCACCCTGGACGAGGTTGTGATCATTCAGAAGAGGAACTGGACTGACACTTACTTGTCTACTGAAGAAACTGGAATCAGTTCATTGAGTGTTTATTACCTCCCCCCCCCCACAGAATTATTCATTTGGACAAATTAATTAGTGCAAATAAAATTTGAAAAGGAAATGTATAAACAACATAAAATAATACGCTGTTTTCAAGTGTGTGCAAGTCTGCCTGGCGCATAAGCTGACAAGCTCTTTTTTCCTCCACCTCAAGAAGATTCCTAGGGAGACCTCACTGGGCAGACTTTGGGAGACCAGTTCTAATGGTTTCATGAACTTGAAAGTACTAAAATGGAATATCTTTTCTTAAAAGCACCATAATTCAAGTCTTGTCACTAATTCAGACAGTGTGTCCCCCAATTAGGAAGGTTAAACCATATATCACACTCTGCATATAAATTGCCAGATAAAACAGAATCATCTTAGAGGTTGGTAGCCAAGGGATGACATTATTTTCTTCAGCTTGTTCGACTGAAAGAAAGAAAATCCAGTCCAATTTAAAAGTAAAAACTTTTGAAAGATATTTATTTCATGACCAATAAAAAATGAAATGCCTTTCTTCTTTAGCTACCTGGCCCTTGGAGGAAGTTGTTTTTTCTGAAAAATCTCAAAACTGAAAGGAAGAAAATGCTATTTAAGCAATTCATGGATTTCCAGAGAGCCAGGGCCCAATCAGAAAGAACACTTTTTTGACCAGGAGAGTTTTTATTTTGCAGATAGGAGGGATCCTTTCAGTGACTTCAGTTTGGGTTCAGAATTTCGCCTCAAAGCACAGTTCCAGTCTAAACTCTTTAGAGGCATTGGACAAGGGCACTTCCCTTATATCACAGTTCTCAAAGAAGAAATCCATTTTCCTATTGGCTCCTGGGGTGGCTTGGGGATGGGGAGCTGGTGGCGGAGGGATAAATTTAATGTCCCTATTTTGAGATCAGTGGGGGCAGGTTACATCCACGCGCCCATGTCATTGCAGCTTACCTCTGACGCCGGCCCTTCTCACAGCTTTCTCTCTGGGCAGCCTGCTGGTGCTAACCCAAGGTCGTCAGGATTCCTGTGTGCTTGCTGCAGAGTAACAATTTTCTTTTGCTTTGCTTTGCTTTTCTCCATCCTGGCAATTGAAGACAAACAGACAAAGCCATTGAGAACTCCATCAGTTAAAGTGCCTTTGCCATTTTGTTGGTTTCTCTGTTTGCCTTTTTCCCTAAACCCGAGGCGGAGGAAGAAATGCCCAAACTTCCACTCCCAAGTTTCCCTTAGTTAAGAGGGTCCACATCAACACCTCCTGCCCAACAGCCAATATCGTGTGCCCCGCTGTGGACAGGATTCTGTTCTAGGGGTGCCTGGAGTCAATGATCAGAGGACTAGAGAACCAACCTGCCCTCTGCTCCAAAAGATGGGGCACACCTTACAAGTGGGGTTTTCTAACCTCAGATGACCGCAGTGCAGAGGGAGGGTCTGAGGTTGGAGAGTCTTGGTGGACTCAGTTTAAAGAGTTTAGACTTGAGCAGGCAACAAAATAGCACTCTACCAACTTCAGTCATGTGCATACCATGATTTCTCCAATATTCAATGTTTAAAGTTGGGTAAAGTCAATTCACTTTTTAAACTTAGCCTCATCCTAAGCACTAATCTCCTTGAAGTCACTCACTAGATGGCCTGGATATTCTCCCCGCTTAAAGTGCATTTATTTATTTTTTTTTTTAAGATTTTATTTTTCCTTTTTCTCTCAAAGCCCCCCGGTACATAGTTGTGTATTTTTAGTTGTGCGTCCTGCTAGTTGTGGCATGTGGGACGCCACCTCAGAGTGGCCCGATGAGCGGTGCCATGTCCGTGCCCAGGATTCAAACTGGAGAAACCCTGGGCTGCTGCAGTGGAGCACACGAACTTAACCACTCGGCCACGGTGCTAGCCCCTAAAGTGCATTTAGATGAATAACATAACCTCCAGGCAAAAAATGCATTCACGTGTGTAGCACCTAAAACCTTCCTGGGTACCGCTTGGGGTTCATGCATTATAGCACGTTGAAGTATGGAGCACAGTCTTGGCTAAACAGAGTAGCGAGTAGCCCGTCTTAGCAAGGGCAGCTTGAACTGAGGCTCACACCCAGGAAAGCAAGTGGCCTTTTGGAGGATAGGAAGTTCAGCCAAAGTGGAGAGTCTGAGCCGTCAAGAGCTCAAAGTATCACTTCCTCATCTAAGAATTACATTAGGTGATGGGTCATCCCAGGGGAAACTCATGTTCTTATCACACTCAAGAGCACTGCCTTTGTTTTCTGAGTTTGGAGAATCAGCCTGCAATTTCTGCCACCTCCATCCACTGATTGACCCAAGTTTATAGCTCATTAGTGTACCATGCGCCGAACACTGGCACATTTCCAGTCTTACTCAGACTCTTCCTCTTGGTGAAATTCAAAGATAAGAGAAAGAAAGAAAAAAGGGTAAGTTTGTATCAACGAAAGAAAGAAGCAATAAGAAGGTGGCAGATCCTTTGGAAGGGCTTCCTGTGTAAAAAAAGAAAAGCCGATCTGTTTCTTGGTGACCAATCAGGACTTTTTCTCATCTTCTTTATGGTGTTCCAGTGCCTTCCTTAAAGATGGCTCCAACACTACAGCACTCCTATGGCTACAAAAAAAAAAAAAGTCATCTTGTAGCCTAGGGAACATCTTTTTGAATTCTGTTAGTAAAATATCACTATCAGTTTTTGCACCAAAATTTAAGATGAACTGTATCAATCACTCCTATAACAAGACAGGTCTAGCTAGCTGCTCAAAAGGAATCTTTTTCTTCTTTCTTCCCAAAGAGCATAAACCTCCAGAGTGTAAAGACCAAATTTAGCTCAACAGACTGAGGACAGAACACTCAGCAAACCATGGAAACTTAGTATGGGAATGGATGCTTACAACTTGCCCGAAGACTGGCTGGGCTTGGATGGGATCTTAGAAACTCTGGAGTTTGAGGGGACACAGTTTGTTCAGTGGCATATCTGAATTGTGGAGTATTGGTCTGCACGACTGAAATGGATGGCATCATACCCTTGAAACTGAATCTGTCCCTTCCCTCGGGCACAGGTTGTTGCTCCCCTCAATGCTGTTAGATGATCAGGTCAGTATCAGATGAGGAGTGTCCCTAGGAGGGGCAGTCAGGTGAGCTGGTCAAGCAGACATTTAAACAAGGATGGAAGAAACCTAAGGCTAGGATGGGTGGGGGCTGCCAAGAGAGGTTCCTAAAATCCTGAACCTCTGCAGGGCCGGGCTGATTCTGTACAGAAGTTAGCCAACCTCCCCTTCAACTCTGAGCTGAACATTGTCCCTCACACCATGGGTTTACTGTCATTCTCCCAATGGTTGGCAAAGAAAGCAGCTGGTCCTTTGCCCTTGTACTTCCTCTGTCTTTATAAATCAGCATCTCCTAAGATTTCATGGCCCTACACAATCAGAGGCCCCAAGGAGATGACCAGAACTATGTCCCAGACTTGGGAGGAAGCAGCATGTGTTGGAGAGGCACTGGGAGGAGGGGCTGGAGTCAGTCCTGCTCTGTGCCTAGCCAGCTGAGCCACCCAGGTAGGTGACCCACCCTGAGCCTCAGCTCTTCCTCTGTCGAGGGGAGGGGTGAGATGAGGTGGGCTGAGGTTTCTGTGATTTCTAAAGGGTCATGATCCTTTAATTAAAGGTTCCTTCATGTCCAGTTGAGCCCCTAAAGTCAGATAACTTTATCTTGGCTTTCCTGGTACCTGAATTCTAACTAAGACTTTGGTGACCTCTAGATAAGCTACCACATAAAGGTGGTAATAGCTTAGGAAGATCAGTTGCTGGATTAGCAGAAAGGTGAAGCACACGGCATCCTAAGGGACTCCTTCTTCCTTTTCTAGGAGTTCACAGGATTCATCCTCAGGAATGGCTGCATGGAAGACGGGAGAAACCAGGAGTCTTGTGGCCAGTGCTTGGGGTGAAGCCACCACTCTGGAGGGGAAGAGGCAGGTCTCATTCAGGCAAACACTGCTCTGCTGCCTTTGGGCTCTTCTTTCTTGCTTCCCTTCCTGCCAAAATGGTGATTTTCTAGGGGAACCGTGAGGTGAGCCCTCCATCTGCACCAGCCTCTCCCTGGGGCCTCAGCCCATCCCCTGCACAATTCCTTGCTGTGACTCGTGCCGAGAGCTGTCCTGGCCTTCCCTTTGGGGTAAATAGCGGAGCTGATGGTCAGGGGTGGGACAGGTAATCCATGGGGCTTGAGAACCTTCCATCTCAGCACCACTCTGGGATGTTGAGAAACCGACTCCCTATGGCCACAACACTAAGCCCCAGAGCTCCAGACTTGTCTGTGAAAGAGGAGAGAAGTGTCCTCACATATTTTCTTGACAAACTGAGAGAGAGTGAGAGCCTAACCCAGGGTGTCACTCAGAGGCAAGAGTTAAAATAAACACATTTCTCCTTTTCCTTCATTCATAAAAGGAAGCCAGTTACAGCTCCAGTTGGGCAGAACCCAGGGCTCCTCCTTCTCTAAACAGGCCAGAAGCCTGGGAATTGTGGCGTGGCTGGACTTTCGCAAACTCCGGGGAAGTGCTGCTGGCACAGAGTGGGAGTATCCCCAAAACCCAGAGTCCTTTGACTGGAGGGCGCCACTGCCCTTGACTTGACATTGGGTCTCAAAGCAGAGTCTCTGACATCTCATTTCTTCTTTCTCCTTTTCATTTGGTCCCTGGATTTTCCCCAAGAGAATGAATGCCTCCCAATTTCTGTTGAGCCTTTCCTCAATGTCCCTTCGAAGAGTAGTCTGGCAAAACCATCAAATGCAGCACAATGACTTTGATTTGATACTGAGTCCAAATAATACTACTAATAATAGAAATAAAATAGCTGTCACCGACAATTTAAGGACAACTGAGGGCATTAGAATGTAGACTGGGTATTAGATGATATTGGGGAATTAGAGTTAATTTTCTTAGGATAATAATAACTAGTAATAATAATAATAATATTAGTGCTGATAATAACATGGTTATGTAGGAGAAGGTCTTGCTGTCTGCACCTTTCTTTCCAGTGATTTCACAAAAAATACACATACTAATATAGATAAAGCAAAGATGGCAAAATAAACTGTAAATCTAGGGATGAGGATGTGGAGGACCGTTGTACTATTCTTTCAACTTTTCTGTGTGTTTGACCTTATTTTCCTAATGAAACATGTGGGCTCTGCACCAGCCGTGCCCAGATCCACACCTGTGCTGAGCTGGTGAACATTCGGAGGGACTTACCTAATTGGTACCCTTGTACTGCACAGAACATGCTGAAACTGTGGGCCAGCCAGCAGTGAGAGGCAAGTAACGCCTCTAGGTGCACACACACACTAATCTGCAACAGAGGAGAAATGTGGAAAAGACTTGCCGTGCCCTTTGTCTGCAACGTCCCCCAATTTGGCCTCACTAACCAGTGTCATCTTTCATTTGTCTCCGTAGTTGTAACCTCAAGTGTGCCAGTCACCCAGAAGAGTAGCATTTGGCTGTTCCACCAAAGAGGTCTAATCATGCTCCTCCCCAAGAACATAATGAGGCGTTAACCCAGAGGCCATGGAAGAATCTTCTATGTCAATAAGGACTGAGCATAAGAAATTGAGCGGCCATGAGCAATTGTGTGGCCAAGAGTGGGTCATTGCCCTTCTCTTCTCTCATTCTCACTGTTCTCATCTGCAGAGTCACCATGTCATCTCTGAAGACTCCTTCCCGCTCTCACAATCTTGGATTTTTATAAAGGAAGACCTATTGGCCATTAGGAGGATGAAGTCCTAAGATGTATTACCCTAAAGGACAGTGTGGTATCTCCGCCCACGGAGATGCAATAAGATAAATTGGTAATATGAATGTCACCATTACAGTAAAAGCTAGTTTATCTGACAGGCAATCACTCAGAAGTTTCGGCCCAACGAAGACCAATATTCTGAATGATGACCTGAGGCTTTGAGACCTCCAAAGAATGACTCCATTATGCTGAGTGGAGTTCTGATGTGCAGCTGAGTTAGAAAGTGTGCACGGGGATGGCAGATCAGACGAAGGATCAGCACTGAGGGTCTGGAGACAGGGATCCATGTCTCCTAGACTGGCTACTTGTACTGGGCTGGGCCTCTTCTCTGTCTTTATCTCTTGTGTGGAAATTTTAGGTCTTACCAACCCAAGATGGGGGCAGGAGGGATGAACTAAATAATCTCTTGAGGCCCCTTCTAGTTTTCAGACCATGAATTCTCTGGCTTTCAAATTGCTGGATTAATCCACTTGGTTCTGTATTATTCAGATGAGACTGCACTTTTTGAAATACACCAGGCTAATAGGGCATGTTCTGTTACAGTGAACAAACACCAGATTCACTGGGGTATCGTCTCCAGGTTATTAGCGAGATCATAAAGCATGCTTTCTGTTGCACTTCCTCCCTTTTACCTCTTGATTTCCTTTAAGTTCAGAGTTCTTCAACATCAAAGCTACTCCAAAAATCACAGGCTGCATCATGCATGACATATGGAGGATCATTTTACATTTTACCACCTTTGGTAAACATATCTTTGAAAAAGGCCTTTTAAGATGACTGTTGGTTTTGGCAGTACCTTTTTTAGGGTATTAAGACAGTTGGGCTAGGAAAACAAAGAGCAGCCTTGAAAGAAGGACTATCCCATACCAACAGGAAAGTCTTCACACCAACCACCAATGCTGAGTAGGTGACCAGGCAGTCTAATGGCCAGAGAATGAACTTCGTGGGCTTCAGGAGGAAGGGGCTTCTGTGCAGCATGAAGTATCCAAAGGTACCCAGCACCCAGGACATTGATCCGTGTCGTTCCCGCAAGAATCACCAGACAAAGCACAAACCAGAAATGATACTGAAAACCAGCAACTTTCACAGTGTCCAAATAGAACATGGAAGATTGAAAAGGCGAGTACAAAGCAAAGCTGATGCCACTTGACAGACACAAACATACCTCCCACAGGTCATCTTATAATAGAAAGACAAATATAAAACAGGAGAGCAGAGAAATGCTGCGCAGGAGTCCCTCAGAGCCTCATGGTAGTGCCCACAGCATGGGAAGCTCCTTGACAGGGTCTCCTGTGAAGTCAGGCCGATGGAGCTGCAACTCGCGTCCAGTGAAGCTCCCCTTTGTAGATGTGTGGTTCTGTGAGTTGTGACAAAAGCACACAGTCCTGTAACCACCACCACATTCAAGATATAGAACATTTCCATCATCCTCAAAGTTTCCTGTTCCCTTTGTGGCCAATCCTTCCCTCACCTCTAGGCAACCATTAATATGTTTTCTGTCCCCATGGCTTTGCCTTTTCCAAAATATCATGTAAATGGCACCAGACAGTGTGTCACCTTTTGTGTGTAGCATAATGTTTTTGAGAGTCATCCATGTTATCACATGTCAGTAGTTCATTCCTTTTCATTGCTGAGTGATACTCTATTGCATGGATGGGCCACAATTTCTCTACTCACCAGTTAATGGACATTTGGGTTGTTCCCAGTTTTCAGTGATTATGAGTAAAATTACCATAAACATCCATGTACAGGTTTTTGTGTGGAACTAAGTTTCCATTTCACTTGGGTAAATACCTAGGAGTGGGGGCTGGCCCCGTGGCCGAGTGGTTAAGTTTGTGCGCTCCGCTGCAGGCAGCCCAGTGTTTTGTTAGTTTGAATTCTGGGCGCGGACATGGCACTGCTCATCAAACCACGCTGAGGCAGCGTCCCACATGCCACAACTAGAAGGACCCACAACGAAGAATACACAACTATGTACCGGGGGGCTTTGGGGAGAAAAAGGAAAAAATAAAATCTTTAAAAAAAATAAATAAATACCTAGGAGTGGAATGGCTGGGTCATACAGAAAGTGTACATTTAACATTATAGGAGTCTATCATTTTGCGTTGCCACCAGCAATGAATGCAAGTTCTGTCACTCTGCATTCTTTCCAGCACTTGGTATTGTAAAGTTTTTGGTGTTTTGTTTTTTTTTAATCTTAGCCATTCTAACAAGTGTGTAGTGGCATCTCATTTTAATATTTAACTTGAAATTCCCTAGTGACTAATGATGTTGAGCATCTTTTCAAAATGTACTTATCTTTTTTGATTAAGTGTCTGTTCAATTCTTTTGCCCATTTTAAAAACTGTATTGTTTTCTTTTTATTGAGCTATAAAGTTCTTTATATATTCTGTATACAAGTCCATTATCAGACACGTTTTTTTGTTTTGTTTTATTGAAGTATAGTTGACACACTATGTTATGTTAGCTTCAGGTGTCTCAGACATATGTTCTGCAAATCTTTTCTCTCAGGCTGTGGCTTATCTTTTCATGATCTTAACAGTGTCTTTTGAGGAGCAGAAGTTTTTATATTTTGATGAAGTCCAATATATCAACTTTTTCCTGTTATAGATCATGCTTTTTGTGTCCTATTTAAGAAATCTTTCTCTAACCCAAGGTCACAAAGAGTTTCTCTTTGCTTTTTTCAATAAAATTTTGTATAGTTTTAGGGCTTACATTTAGATATACGATCTATCTCAAGTTAATTTCTGTCCATGATACGAAGTAGGGATCAAGGTTGGTTTGTGCTTTAGCGTTTTGGCATGAGGGAAGGTTTAGATACGGACAGATCCAAAAATGTTCCAGCACCATTTGTGGAAAAGGCTGTCCTTTCGGAATTGTCTGCTCCATTGATCTAAGTGTCCATTCTTTCACCAGTCGCGTACACAATCTTGATGACGGTGCTTTATAGTAAGTCTGGAAATCAGGTAGTACTAGTTTTCCAATTCTGTTCTTCTTTTTGCACAGTTGTTTTGGAGATTCTAAGTCCTTTGCTTGTCCATATAAATTTGCCAATTTCTTGAAAGAAAAGAGCCTGCTGGGATAAGGGCAGGGAACTTTTTTCCTGTTGAATTCCCATCGCCTTGAACCATGCCTGGCAAAACTGAGTGGGTAGCACCTGGCAGGGACCTAGTCAACATATGGTACGTGACCAGGAGTGGAAGCATTCAGAAAGTCGTGGAAGGTGGTACAACTACTTTGGAAAACTATTTGGCAGTTTCCTAAACTGCCTTTACCCCATGACTCAGCAATTCTACTCCTAGGTATTTATCCAGAGAAATGAAAACATGTCCACCAAAACCACATGTAAAAATGTTCATGGAAGATTTATTCATATTAGCTCCAAGCTGGAAACCACCTAGATGTTCATCAACTCACCGACGGATAATCAAAATGTGCAATATTCATACACTGGAATACTACTTGGCAATAAAAAGGAATCATCTACTGAAATGTTCTGCAGCCTGGATGGATCTCAAAAACGTGACAGCGAGCAAAGGAAGCCAGACGCAAAAAAGTACAAACCCTATAATTCTATTTAGTTGAAATTCTAGAATAGGTCAAGCTAACCTATGATGCAGACATCAGGTCAGTAGTTGCCTGGGGGAAGACCTGATTGGGAAGAGGAATGGGAAAATTTCTGGGATGACGGAAGTGTTCTGTGTCTTGATATGCACTCACCAAAACGGATTGAATGTTATAATTAAGATCTGAACGTTTCCCTGTATATAAGTTATATGTCAATTTAAATTTCTTTTTAATTAAGAAAAATAAAATCATAGCAATTTCTTCTCCAAAGGAAGCAATTCTTGGGCCCATAGGGCTGAGAGGGAGTGAAGACTACCCACCCCCAAGAGTGCCCAGGACCAGGATCTCACTTCTTACTGACAGAAGATAAAGTTGGGAACAGATCTGAGCTGGGCGAGGTCTTCCAGCCTTAGCTCTCAGCTGACCTCCACATTATCCCGTCTGCATTCTCACCGATGCTCTGTACTCATCAACAAACACTTGCAGTTGCAGGGAAGCCACAGGGAGAAGCAGGAAGTCAACTGTAAAGACGGAAGGGATCCTTGTTCTTGGCAGTGGCTGCCCTGCCCCGTGGTCGTTGTCTCCTGAACGTTAATCTCATGAGCATCCGTGCCACAAGGAGCCACCGTGCCGGGAGAGCCCCTGGGGTCAGCAAGGCGGTGTACTCATGGGGCCTAATTCATCCTCTCGTATCATGTGGGAGCTTCCTTTGTCACTGTCTCCTTGGCGAGGGATGTAGGACAAGAACACTGTATGAGTTTCCAAGAGTCACTAGGAACCCTGAAAAGTCACAACACATCCTGTGCCTCCTCAAACCCCTTCACGCCACTCAAAACGCGTATCCAGAGCTGTAGGCAGAGAGAGAGCTGCTCCACGTGGAACCTGGCTGGAACTCTGGATTCTAAAGTGGGCCAAGGGCTCACAGTTTGGGTCTGTCAGCATTGGATGGGTGGATGAATAAATGAAAAAGTGGATTGAGCATGGGACAGAGTTCAGGGAAAAGGTAAGAAGTGGATGAAGGTAATGAAAACTTTGACTATTTCCACACTTCTCAGTTAAATCTTCTCATATACAAGGCAGCCTGTCTCCAAGAAGATGGATATTTTCTAGACTAACTGAGAAGGGTAAACCCTTAAAAGAGCACAAAAGGGCGCTCGCTTTTGGATGGGTAAGTGCTAACTCACAAAATTCAAATTTTGGAAGGCCTTTATTTGACACAACATTTGGAAATCTTATTTGCAAATCAGCCATCCACTTTTTATTTAGTATCTAACTAAATCTCTGGATTTTAAATCATCTGTTGAAAGACCTACTCCCCCCACCCCATCAGAATAATGCTTATGAATTAAAATTCTCTCCCATGCAAGCATTTTTTAATTAGATTGAGACCTTGGAACCTGGTAACTATATTTCTTCTCCGAGTGCTGTCTTGGTGATTACACAGAGATGAAATGGAGAAATATCGGAAAGGAGATTGGCAAAGAAGGAAGACTGAAATGGCGCTTGGCGTTTCCTGAGGCCTCAGTTGCCTGCCCTATCTGAAGTTCCCGAGGCAAAGAGGCCTCAGACACCCTCGGTAGTCTCAGAATAACAGACTGGCATCCAGCTTCTTGGCAAAGTCTGGAGATACAACCACTTAATGAGATTTGAATGTATTTCTGCACTTGTGGTTCTCCATGGGTAATCTCTAAAGGAAGGAGCAATTTTCTTTTTGTCTTCATTATTTTTTTTAAAGATCATTGAGTCTATGTTCTATTAATGCTTCTTTCAAATTATATGGAATGACTAAGACGTCGGATTTGATTTCAGGGTCAAGAGAAGGACTTTTATAAAAAAAAAAAACGTTGAGAGGATGCTGGGAACTGCTTCAAAACCCTGACACCTGGCCTGCCCGGGGAACCCTGATCAGGTCTGCCTCGTGGTGTTGGGGGTACTTGATGGAAACAACTGGCTGCCTTGCGCTCATGCAGAGCTGATTCGTGGTTGGGATCGGCAGTGGCAGACCCAAGTGGCCCTGTCCACCTGGGGAGTTGGGAAGTGGGGGCTGGGCAAGCTGTAGGGGAGAGAAACATGTGGGAGGGGCTGAAGGCCTCAGCATGAACCTGAGAGAGAGGGGCAGACCACAGACAGGAGTCTGGGGAATGTGACTGTGTGCAGAGAAGATGGCAAAGGAGAAGGAGATGAAGGGGCAACAAGAGAGGGGAAATAAGAGGGGCGGCTGGAGAGTAAGAGTGAGAGGAAGAGACGAGAGGAGCGAGCACTCAAAGAAGAGAGAAAGGAGAGAAGAGCATTGGGAAGAATAGACAAGGAAAGGGATAGAGAGAAGGAGAAGAGAGAGAAGACAAGCGGGAGAAAGAGGAAGGAGAAGGGGAAAGAGGAAAAGGGGAAGGTATGGGAGGATGGGAAGCCGAGGTGGGGGGCGGCGGTGGCCAGGAATGGGAGGAGGAAAGAAGAGAAATGGAAAGCCAAAGGAACTCAATGGAAGAAACCTGATGAGAGATGTTCTTAGGGAAGCTCAGTAACAAATAAAAATTGTATGTGCTGGGAAAATAGTAGTTAAGAAGAGAAGAGAGGTTTTAAATTCAACTCAGGGCCAGATTTTTTAAATCTTTACTGTGTTGGAAGACAGGACGACGCAAGGGAAAAACTACCCAAGTCCAAGTCTGCAGACCAAGTCATCGTTTGGCCTGTGCCACCAAGAGCTGTTGACCTTAGTCAAGAGGCAGCAGCACCCCAGCCCACGCCTTTCCTTTTTGGGCAGCTGGGCTCCTTTCCTTTTCAGCCTCAGCTTCCTCATCTGTACAGTGGGGAGGTTGGTGTCTGATGGACTTACCGTAACAGGATCGCTGTGAAGAGCAGAAGTGGGAAGTGTTTGGGAAGTTAAGAGTGTACACAGTGGAAGGGGGCATTCTTCTTCCTATTTGCTGCTCTTTTCATTTTTATTTGCTTTTTAGGGCAGAGTTGGACCAACTCTTTCTCTCAAGGCAAACCTGGGTTAGCTTGGTGGAGTCTGACTCCCTTCTCTGCATCAATAATGGTCAATTATCCCTTAGAACAAGATGGCTCAGGGGTTGGGCCAAATCATTTCCAAGGCCCTATAATTCCTCACTGTGTCAATTCTCCTGTAAAAAAGAACTGAGGCACGGGAACACTAGTCGCCCACCTAAGGACACTCAACATGTCTAGGGCAAAGTCCGCGTTTCCCAAACTCATTGTTTCCCCCAAAGAGACCAGTGGGTGGGCAAGTTGTTTGGTTTACCTTTGCAGAAAGCAGGAGGTAGCCCAAGGCACAGAAAATACTGAAAGATCATAAGACTGACGAGAAAACCACACTATCTGGGCCAGACCTCAGCAATTGCTTTTCTCTGCTGAAGATTCAGCAAGTAAATCAGCCAGATGACATGGATGAGGGACTAGAAATCCATGAGCTGCCCTATGGCATTGAGGGCGGCCACAAAACACGGCTGAAATGCAGGATGAAAGATGAGAGACGAATATCCATGAACGTCAACAAATGAAAGTCATGAGACAGGAATGCCATCTCGGTCCCTGGGACGAGAAGGTTGTTGGGATTTGGGGAGGGTGGGGAGTTGAGTTCATTGATTTGTTTTTGCTTTATTGCTTTTATAAAGCACCCCCAAAGCCCAGAAATTCATTACAACTTCTTGACGTATTAGCAAATCAGATAAATAACAAAACCCAATTTGTTAAAGACTGTCCAGAGAGAAAATGAAGCAGAATCTGTCAAGCACAAGGTGATAAGGAGGCCGAGGGACTCTGCAGGGAGAATTGCGGCTCCACGGGGGTCTCAGTGGGTCAGAGATTTAGAAAGAAGGGCAGGCAAAGAGCAGAGCCCGTTAAGAAGATCCCTGGCATTGCAAACAAGGGGCTCACCAGCCAAAGATGGGGCAGTCTGAGCATCACTAGCACCAGAGCTGCAGGATTGAAACACTGAAAACTCACTGGGTGCCAAGGGGAGGTCCTATGAAACCAACTTCCGAGTCTGAAAAATCAAGCATTTTTCTTGCTTTTTTTTTTTTTTTTTTTTTTTTTTTTTAGTAACAACTATATCTGAGGGAAACTGAATAGTTGATGAGGGGATGTTCCTCTTCGTAGAAGTCCTTCAGTTTATAAATAAGGGAGACACGCTGAACTAGAACATCACCATTTGCAACGAAAACATGGGGATCCCGTCAGCAAAATCTGGACTGTGAAGGATTCTACAGCATTCGATCAGGTTCCTTCAACCAATAACTGGCAGGGACAGAAAGAGAATCTATAGATTAAGAACTTGGAAGAGAGGTCAAGCAAGTAGCCGATTACAGTGTGTGGAACTTATTTGGATCTTGAACAAATTTTCTCTTAAAGTTATGAGCCAATCAGGAAAGTCTGGACGCAGATTGGATATTTGATTTTGAGGAATTGTTTTAGGAGTGGTAATGGTATTGGTTTTATGTTTTTTGAAGAGCCCATATCTGGGGCCAGCCCACTGGCTTAGCAGTTAAGTGCACACATTCTGCTTCGGCAGCCAGGGGTTCGCGGGTTCGGATCCTGGGTGTGGACACGGCACCGCTTGGGAAGCCATGCTGTGGCAGGCGTCCCACGTATAAAGTAGAGGAAGATGGGCACGGATGTTAGCTCAGGGCCAGCCTCCCTCAGCAAAAAGAGGAGGACTGGCAGCAGTTAGCTCAGGGCTAATCTTCCTCAAAAAAAAAAAAAAAAAAAAAACAAGAAAGAAGAGTCCATATCTTTTAGAGATATACATGGAAATATTCACGGTGATTGGCATTTCCTTCAAAATAACCCCAGGGGGAGAGGGTAAGAGGATAGATGAAAACAAGATTAGCATTAGTTTTAGTTGCTGAAGATGGTGAGGCCTACATGGGGGTTATGATGCTATTCTCTCTACTTTTGTATATATTTGATATTTTCCTTGTTAAAAAAAAAAAAAGGTAACAATCTAGGAAGTGGGAGCATGTGCAGGGATGTCACCTCAAGGCCAGCTTTGTAAAATGCAGAGTTAATGAAATATTGCAAAGCGCTCAGTAGCCCATTGTCAAGATGTGTCAGCCATAGTGCTGTGAGGGCTCTGGCAGCCTTTTCCTAAGCCAGTGGAATCTCTGACGCTGGCTCACTGTCACCTCCAGAGGCATGAGGGCCAAGATGGGAGATGGCTCTGCCAAGCAAAGCACACCTGGAATCAGTGCTACCTGGGGCAGAAACCTTGTTCCACAGGGCTGTCCATTGGTCAAACAACGGGAAGTTTCCCCTGCACTCTCCAGCCTCCACCAAAATCGTGGTTCGGATGATCGAGACCATTCACCAGCCCAGCCGCCTGCCCATGACCAAGAGAAGCACTTGTTTCAGCACCAACTCTTAGGAAGAAGAGTGACTACTTTGAGCCCCAGGTTGTCAGAAGGACTAAATAATGTCCCCCACGTTTCTCAAACATTTCCTTTCGTTTCGTCCTATCAGAGATGCTCTCCACAAATAGCTAGTCATTGATTTTCCAATTGATCGAGGTGGAGAATGCTTAACACAGTTATGACTCTTGACAAGCTGGGAATAAAAAGCCAATCATAGTGAATTCATTTACTTTGCTTGATTATATTACTTTGTAACACAATATGGATACCAACACACCCTTTCAAGGACGTCTCCCCTTCTAAGCTGCCAGGTTTTGATAATGCTGCTGGTTAATGCTGAAATCCATCTTGCTACATCATGTGCGAATTTAAAAATTATCCTTAGTGAGCTGCTTTTTTGTTTTTTGTAACATCATAGCCATGCTACAAAATCTTTCCTGCACCCAGGAAGACTTGATTGATGGAATGAGAACCGATCAGATTTGGGGATGGGTTTTATAGAGGGTGTTTGTTGATGAGCAGTGGGGAAAAAAAATGCAGTGAAAGCCTAATTGTTGGTTATAAATATGCTGCATTTTCCCTATTGATTATATGACACTGAGATGGAAAGGATTACCTTATTAGATCATAGTTAGCCATAAGTATGTCCTGTGTGCTTCAACTCGGGGCACTTTCGAGAGACTAGCTAATTATTTGAGATGAAGAGCGAGGTCTGTTTAGTGCTCCAGACGTCCGAGCTCCGTCCCTGTTCCTGTGCAGATGCTGTTGGCCTCTTCGCCGCTTTTCATGAACCTCATAGAGATTCTCTGTTCTGCCCAGCCTCCCGTGGCTGTGCCGGGGCCTCCTGTGCATCCTCTCAGCAGATTAGGAGATGGGGACCAAATAGGACTTCTGTTTGAGGGTTTGGATGGCTGGCTCATCCTTTTCCATCAGCTTTTGGGGGCAAGGTCTGGAGCTGAGTGGTCACCAACAGAAGCTGACACTTCTTGAAACAAATTGTCTTACAGCGAAAGCCCAGCTCTCCAGAACTCCCAGGAAATGAATCCCGGGGGGCTGCCCATGGTGACTCAGAAGAGAGCAGAGCATTTGCGCCTTGGAGTACTACAGAGCCTCTTAATCTTCTTGGGTAACCTGTTTAAAAGAAATGAGTTCTGCTCTTCCCTGCCTTCTTGGCAGTGTGCGGTGCATACGGTTAGTTCTTCCATGATGAGTAAGGTCAGCCGTCCCTCGCCTTCCCTCGCCTTCCCGGGTGCGGGCCAGCTGGTCACGGGGCTCATCACCCGTGGTCCGCTTGTGTCTCGTTATAAGAACAAGCTCTGGAGCTGGCCGAGGGGATCTGCCTCTTTCTGTGCGACTGGATGAGTGACCCAAACCCTCTGGATCTCACAGTCCTCCTCTGAGAAATGTCCTTCTTGTGGGGCCAGAGTGAGAATCCAGTGAGCAAATGCAGTGGTCACTTGGGAGGGTGCTAGGGGACAGGGTTCCAGGCACACAAGTAGTAGCAGCTCCTTTATTACCATCCTGATTTCTTGCACTAGAGATTTTTGGCCAGCCACTTTCGCTCCGTATGTGCTTAGACAGTCGTGGCCAGGGCCTCGTTTTCTTTGCTATTTAATTCCTCTTTGTTCTAGATTGAGGCCCCTGGGAACGCTCAACCAACTGGAGTGAGAGGGGTATGTGCCCCACTCTCTCCTACCACTTGGGGTAGGACCTTCTCTATTTGCTTCTCGCCCTCGGGTGTGACCTGGCAAGATGAGACACTCCACCAGTCAAGTGGGGACTCTGAAGTGGGATCTCATCCAGCCCTGCTGTTCCTTCTCTGTGTGACCTTGGACAAGTAATTCTACCTCTCTGAGCCTCAGTATCCTCCTCTGGAAAATGGTGCTACAGCCTTTGAGCCACAAAGTTGAGCTGAAGGAGCTGGGATCACACGAGAGAATCCCTTGCAAACCCCCCACACTTGGCAGAGGCTCCAGAAGGGCAAGAATTAATCTCCCTATTGGTGCAGGCCAGGCACTACCAGCCTTCGATTTTGGCCGAGTTGTTTAATTTTCACTTCTGCTAACAGCCTGCCTTGAATGTCCTCATCCACTCCTGGCTTTCAGAGCTGCCCCAGAAGCCTCTCTAGGCGAAGCAGTCAAAGTGAAGGATGAGTCAGAGCCAGGTTCCTTCTCAGTAACAGGTAACGTGGCCGCTAAAGCAATTCCTTAACGTAGTGTTCCCTGGGGAGGGAAGGGCGATGCTAGCTTACTGAGTGGGCGCCCAACATGTGCCAGGCCTGGCCGGGCACTTCGTCTCTTCCAATTCTCCCTGGCCTGTGGATCTTGGAGGTTCGCACTTCTCTGCCATCCCTATTTGTCTGTGCCCACTAATCATGGGCCATTATTTCTTCCCTACCTTCAGACAAGGTAACACTTTGCCGTCACATTTCCTTAATGCTCTGAGCCACTCTGCTGGGTCCCCTGGCTGCAGGTAGAGGGTCAGTTCTTTGGTGAGTTTGGCTGGTGGACATATTGTTTCTTTGTATACCTGGGGGGGAGACAGAAATGATACCAGGGGTACTTGGTTGTGTGTCTGCCCCATCTGTAGACCTCAGAGGTGACTCAAGCTGCAGGACTGCCTAGGAAGGACCTCTGGCTGAAAGACCCCAGGCAGGCCCCCCATGCCTCAGTTTCCCCATCTGTAAAAGATCAGGATGAATCAGAAGGCCCTTCCGGAGCCTTGATCCTTCTTTGCGAGTCCTCGTGGCCTACTGCCTGTCTTCTTCTCCCAGCTAAAACTGGAGGGCCCAGTGTGGGAGCTCCCTGGTAAGAACAGGGCCATCTTTTAAACTCTTTCCAGTTCTCTCACCCCAGGCCTCAGACCAGCCTGGGCAAGCTGAAGCTGTGGAGGAGTGATGGCACCATCTCTCTTGGGCTCAGAGGTCCTGTGCCTTTATAGTCCTGGCCCCCAGGAGGCTGTGCTTCTCATGATTCCCCCCACTTCTATGCCTGGCCCTGGAAGAGGTCCTTCCAGAGTCTCGTGCAAGATGAGCCAACAGCCATCCACTTCTCCATCCCGCCCCCACCTTCCCGCCTGATAGATGGGACCGAGGCTCTGTTCTCACCTTGCCCACTTGCGTGCACTGTTAACAGGCTGGGGGACGGCAGCCCAAGGTCCTGGACTCTCCTACCTGCCGTGGCCCTGCCTGTGTCCAACTCTACCCTGACTCCTCCCGTTCCCTCACTCAGGGGCAGCCTTCTTCACAGCTCTTCCCACCTCCACAGACAGGGGCTCTCTCTACTTGCACATATCTGTCTGTCCCTTTGGAATCTACTCTGGTGGGGGGGGGTCTCCCCACATGGTTGCCTCCAGCACAGTGCCTGGCACAGAGCAGGCCCTCCATTAGTGTTTGTTGAATGAATAAATGGATGAAATGTGGATCTTAGATAAGTCCTTCATGCCCCCCACCCTGGGCCTCAATTTTTCTCATCTTTGAAACGGCAAATATTGCAGTAGATGGCTTTTTCCAGAGCAGTGTGTTTTAATGCTTTGTTCCGCAACTTTTCTTGGAGAAAGGCAGATACTGGGGAGGGTGGGTCTCGGTCCCAGCCTTTGCCCAGGGTGCTCTTTTCTGGCTAGGGTGAAACTCCAGCTCAGAACAGAGCTCACCTCTGCGCGTTCTAAGAGCAGGTGGAGGGTGCGACACACTTCATTTGGTACACCGTCTTGCAGCCCACCATCACACACGCCCAAAGCGGGCACGCGGGATGCACTTGGGCGCAATTTGGAATAGGGCAGAGACCCCACCTGGAGGTTGTGAAAGAATTCATCAAAGAAACCTAAAAGGAGAGCGCTGAAGTCTGCGCGTGCCTTGGCGTGGTCTCTATTCCCTGCCTGTGATCAGAGAATTTCCAATTAGGGAGAAAATGGGAGTTAAAAATACACCCACTGGACCTTCAATAAGAGGTCACCACTGTGCAGAAGAAAGAGAAAGATCTCAAAACCTGACTCATAAGTCCCCCAAACATGACAGCACATGGTCCGCCTGACAGGCACTGACCTCCTGCAGCATAACCAGATGACCATGGTGGACATGAGCTCAATGACATGTATTTCCAGAACGCGCCCCAGAAACACTTGAGTTCTGTTAACCATTTCTAGAAGCTTCAGAAATCTAGCGGACAGCTTGTCAACTGCCAAGTCCCAATCACTCATTTCCTCCTCTGAGGGGAAGAGAGAGGCTGTAACTGGCTGCCCCTGGCAACTCCATGGAGTCTAGTTTCTTGTTTAAAACAATGTGAAGGGCTCTGCATTTAAGAGGAAGCCAGAAGAAAGCAGAGAAAACTAGGAACCCGTTGATTTTTTTTTTAAACAATGTTGTTTTCCACGAATACTAAGTGCCTACAGCAAGGCCCTCCATCGCCATGCTGAGCTTCCCGCCTCCTGCTCCCACAGTTGTATCACCCTCCATGCGGTTCTCCCCGTATTCCGAGTACCTGTTCATGGGCCTGTTTCCCTCTCCAGACCAGAAGTTGGCAAACCGTTTCTCTAAAGGGCCACATATTAACGATCTTAGACTTGGTGCACCATATGCCTCTGCCACACTTCTCAACTCTGCTCCTGTGGCAGGAAAGCAGCACCTGCAGCGCCTTGGGGGGCATGGCTTTATGTCCCACAACAGCGGGCTGGACCCTGCTCTAGACTGTGAGTTCCTTGAGGGGAGAGACGCCAGTTATTTCTCTTTCTCTCTTCAGTGCTTAGCACAGTGCCTGGCACAGCAGGGTCATCAACAATGGGCGCATAGATAAATAAAAAACAAACTGCCCAAGAGGAGGTTCAATTTAACCACTGCCCAAAAGTCCTACATTTGCTGTTCTTAATATTTGAGAAAGATTATAATTTGGTAAAATGAAAGAAACTCACATGTGTTAAGCACTCAGGTGCTATACTAAGTGTCCTACATTTCTTATTTCAATCCCAACCACAAGCTGAATCAAACACAAGCATGGTCCCGAATCACTTGTAAGCAGTTGGTTCCCCCAGGTAAGCAAAACAGACTCCAGGAACCTCTGTCACTTTTAATGTGCACTTTTAATTATGTTTTAATTGAAAGTGCAGTGGCCACCGCCAACCTAGCCACTATCAGAATTGTGGAATTCTGGATTTGCAGGTCCAGCTAACATGAACTGGCTTCCCATCTGGCAAGGGAATAAAGACATGGCTGTTCAGGCCAGAGCCAGCAGACAGATGGTAGGGGAATAAAGTCCTGGCCACCCCACTTCTGGGACAGTTGGCATGTCCCCCAAAATTAAATGTGAGGAGAGCATGCTGAGGCTGTGTTGAATCAGGAAATCAAGTCAACAATCTTGGTGGAATTTTATTTTTTTCTGAGGAAGATTGGCCTTGAGCTAACATCTGTTGCCAATCTTCCTCTTTTTTCCCCCCGCCCCAAAGCCCCAGTATGTAGTTGTGTATCCTAGTTGCAGGTCATTCTAGTTCTTTTATGTGGGATGCCACCACATCCACTTGATGAGTGGTGTGTGGGTCCATGTCCAGGATCCAACCAGTGAACCCTGGGCTGCCGAAGCAGAGCGTGGGAACTTAACCACTCAGCCGCGGGGCCGGCCCTGGATTTTTTTTTTTAATGAGCCAGCTATTTGCCTGAATGCCCAGGGTTCTTGGCAACATCAGAGAGCAGCCCCAGACAGCGTCATGCAGGATTTCTCAGGATAGCGGCATCTCCAAGCTGCTGGTAACTTCCACCCCAGCTTGCCATCCTCCTCTGGATTCCATTCATCCTGAACCTCGCTGTTGGCTTTCTGCAGAGTTCAGCGCTGCCTCCTTTTCCTTGGCGGGTCCTAGGGAATCAAGTATCAACTTGCCAGCCTGTTTTATCAAAGCCCAAAGTGAAATGGGCCAAAGCCACAAGGAAATATGGGTAGGGGACAGAGTCAAGGACTTGGTCATTAGAAAAAAAAGTGTTTGCCTGGTTTGTTCTGCAGTGTTGGGAATCATCTTTATGCTTTTCTCACATTCTCAGGCCCCAATTGACCAGAAGCCAAACTGGAATTATGCATTTTTCTTCACTATTTAGTTCTTACCTGTTCTGAAGTTTCCAAAGTGTAACCTTAAGCCTGAAAGACAGAAAGAGAGAGCCTCCTCTGTTAATAAAAGTATTCCTTTTCTATTGGATTTAAACAGAAAACTCTCAAATAGATTTTTAATAGTTTATTCATTTATTATATTGACTGGATAATGCATGCACATAGTTAAAAAATAATTCAAAAGATATGCAAGGGTATCCAGCGAAAAGTTGCTCTCTTTCCTGCCTGTGTTTCCTGCCCAAGGCAAGAACCTTACAGGTTTCTTCTGTCCTCTCCCAAAGATATGCTTTGTATGTATAAGCACATGGACGTAGATCTTTTCCTTAAACAAATAGTAGCACGTTCTATATACGGTGTTCTGCACCTTGCTTTCTTCACTCGTCAATCTGTCTTGAAGCTTATTCCCCATCAGTCTAGACGGAGCCGCCTCATTCTCTTTAATGGCTGCTGAGCATTGTGCTGCTGAGACACACCATCATTTGTTGAGCCAGTCCCCTCGTGATGGGCATTCATTCTCTGCTGAAATTTTTTAAAGAATGTGATTAACACGTGAATGCACAGGAACAGGGCAACTGAGCCAGGTGCAGCTTAGCTGGTGCGCCAGATGCATGGCTAAGGTGCCAGGAGAGAGCGCCTGGCAGGAGGAATTTTAAAGAAGAGACTCCCACGTTTGGCGGGAGACGCACATCGGTTTCCTTCATGTTGCTGGGGGTTACAAACCACAGGGCGCATCCGTGGGCGCTGGTGCTCACGTTATGTTACCATAGCAACCCAGTCCCCAGACATCATCAACCACCTCTGAACACCTCGGCCATTCACATCGTTCCATGAGTTGACCAGTGGGGCCCAGGCGGCCTCAAAAGAGAACCTTTCTCCCTCGTTCTCTCCTCACTCCACAGTAGGGACTCATTTGGTGTCACACGTCACCAAGCATGTAATTTCAGGGATCGGAGAGTGGGGAAATGGGCACACTGCTGATGGGTGTGGCTCCCCAACTCCCCAGGGACCCGGTGATCTCACCGGAACCCTTCCCTTTTCTTTAGAGCTTTCAGATCCCACCTTGGAAACGAGCAAAGCTGAGTAAAAACCCAAAACAAACCATACGATGTTGACAAAAAAGAATATTTTACAACCCCTGGGGAAAAAAAGAATCAAGCTGTGGTATTTTATGTACTTTTTCATGAAACGTGTTAGGAATGTTGCACAGTTTGATCCAAAAAACAGATTCAGGCCTTGAGAAGGTTGCAGCTGCCTGCTTAATTTTTCTTAGTAAGCAAATGAATTGCTTTGGCAACGTACCACCTTTTAAAATAAGAATTCTGCGAAATATTCTAACATATTAGTGACTCAGTCTAAAAATTAGGAAACCTTTAAAAGCCAAGTTTCGCAGCCAGCGTCTTAAGTTAGTTAGAGTACCGAATGGTAAAAACCAAAATAAAACAAATCCTTAGGCATATAGAACATCCAATAAGCAGAATGCTTTGCACGTGAGCAGCTCTTAGACTCTCATTAAAGGAGTCCCAGCAGAAGCCAAGGGCCAGCTCCACAGAGCACTGGTCCGTTTCTGGAGGTACCTGGTAGGAAATGAGGGGCTCCTGTTCTGTCCACTGAGCCTGCAAAGACACATGGGGTTTAACTTTCCCCACCAACTTCAAAAGAACACCTGCAAATGGATGACTCAGCAAATGGACGACTCAGCAAATGGACGGTAAATCTAATTCCCATCCCCTGAGCTGAGCTTGTCTCTGCGTCTATTAGGAGAATCTCCAGATGCTACCCCAAGGGACACAGCACCCGTCAGATGTGCCCTTCCCTTTAATTGGAATGCTATGCAGGCTGGGGGTCTTCAGAAGGTCTTCATTAAAGTAATGAAGTTGAAGGATGCGTGCCAGCAGAAAGGCAGCAGGCAGCAGGATTTTAGCAAACAGCTCCACTGTATCAAATTGTGCCAGGCCTTTCTCACGTGACCTGGAACAGGTTAGAGGGGAGAGAGCCTTGAAGGTCGAGAAGCAGGCCGCCACCTGGGTCCTACCTGACAAAGATACCTTCCTCGAGAGGCCCTGCAGCCCTTTCCCTTGATAACCAAGTGGTTTTTGATTGTGAGGGACCCAGGAGCGGTGTCTACTAGCAAACTCCTGTGGGCTTAGGTGGGGTGGCTTGGGGCCCATAGGGGTTCTTTGGCAGGTGGGCTTGTGTGACCCGAGGAAGACCAGCACTTTCAGGGAACCACCTGGGACATGTGCTCTTGGCATAAACTCAAACTTGTAGCTGAAATGAGGGGGTGTGAGCTGAGGATGGGGTTCGCCAGAGTCTGGTGAAATCCCGAGGTGGGGCGAGAACTCCCTGGGGTTTCAAGTCCATGGGCCTGGGATCCAACAAAGCAGAAGTGGTCTGGCAACGAAGTCTTGACAGGCTCCCCGTTCCCTGGACTTGGGGCTCTGACCTTGAAGACTTGGAGTTGGTAGAGGCGTCTCCACAGACCTGGAGGAGCCTGGAGCTTTGCAGAGGTACCCAGAACCAACTGGAAGAGCCCCTTCTCCCATTTGCCGGAGGCCTGAGACAAGATGCCTTCTCAGGCGGCCTGTGGAACTGTCATAAACAGCTCCTTTGGCAAACACAGGTCATGGTGAGTAACTGCTCCAGCTCCTCTGCAGGCTTCCACCCAGGGAGCCCCGGGGCTGCTTTCCATCTGATACCACATCTGCTCCTGATCCCAGAAGCCATGAATTATGGCAGAACTGGGGCCTTTGAGCAAATCAAACTGCGGGAGCTACCACCCACCAGCTTCAGAAGCCAAATTCTTATCCCTCTTCAGACAGCCCCAGGGTTTGGTTGAAAAATCCAGCAACAAATTTGAAACTGGTAACTGTAGATAGCTATAAGGACCACCACTGAATAAAAAACCATGACCATCCAAAAATACTTCAGGATCCTTCTCCATGAATCATAGTGTATCTGCAATTCACACACTTTCCCTGATGAAATACACTGCTGGTGATTAGAGAAATGGACAGGCGTTAGAGCCAGCCAGGGCTGGAGCTGGCTGCAACCAGAAGGGCCAAGGGGGAGCTTGGAAGTAAGAACTCCCCATGCAAAATCCTTTTTTTTTTTTTTTTTTGAGGAAGATTAGCCCTGAGCTAACATCTCTGCCAATCCTCCTCTTTTTGCTGAGGAAGACTGGCCCTGAGCTCACATCCGTGCCCATCTTCCTCTACTTTCTATGTGGGAACCTGCCACAGTACAGCTTGACAAGTGGTGCGTAGGTCCTTACCAGGGATCCGAACCAGCGAACCCCAGGCTGCCAAAGCAGAACGTGAGAACTTAACCACTGCGCTACCAGGCCGGCCCCTACAAAATCATTTTTGCCAACAGAAGTCTTTGCTGGCTGGAACTCAAGCTCGTTCTTATATGAGAGTCTAAGCAGGTTTTTATGAGACACCAAAGTGAAGTCAGGGGTTCCCGCCTTTAGCTAAGTTGCCTGCAGAAAAGCTCAGAGCTTGGGAAGTGCACCACCCAGACAGCCTGGAAGCCATTGGATTGGAAGTTCTGTCTGTTTATGGAGCAATCTGGGTGGTGTTGGAAATCTCTCTCTCCCTCTGTCTGTATCTCTCGTACACACACCGCCTCTCCCTACCTGTGTCGGAACTGCTGGGTTATCTGGAATGAACTGTTGATGTGTCTAATTGTGCATCAGGCTGTGTGACCTGATTGATAAATGCAAATGGACCCCGGTGGTGGCTTTCCAGGCCTCCCCGGTCCTATCTTGCTGTGAGAACCCCTGTACTTGGCACCGAGAGAGGCCTCCTCGAAGGCAGATGGGTGGAGGAGGTGTGGGGGCCAGTCCTGTGGATCTGCTTAGCTCTGTGTTCTTCCAGGCCCTGTCCACTAGGAATGCTGGGATGCAAATGCTGAGGGTGCTCAGGCAGCCAGAATGTCAGGGTGGGAAGGACCTGAAGTCACTGGGCCTCGCCTTCTGTCTGGTCCCTGGGGGCTGTTGTGTGAAATTGAACCAAGACCCTCGGCTCGGCTCCACATTACCTAATAGAGCAGCTGCTTGGCTCATTCCCGCCCTCTGCAGACTTCCTTCTCTCCCCTTCCCTCCTCTGCGCCGCTGCTGTCAGGAACTAGCCGCTAATGTGCCTAACATGTCCTATGAGTCGCTTGATTTGAGGTCAGACAGTTAGCTGAGTGACTGTGGGCTTGACATGTATAAGCAGCAGGCCTCCCCTCCATGGGCACAGCGCTGGCACTGAGGCAACCCCACACTGCACAGCCACTTGCAGGGGGCAGAAGTCAGGATGCAGGTGGTGGGGCCAGCCTTGGGCAGGGGTTCCAGCATAGGAAAGCAGAGCAGGGGCAGGGGTACAAGGCCACCCAGGACAGGAAGAGAAAGACATAGATCATCCTGTATACTGCCACCTTGCCGTCAAAGCTGACAGCGAAAAACATAGTGGCACAGTTGTAGAGCCAACACTTGACCGGGATGCCCTTGAGGAAGGAGCCTGGAAGGCCCGCCAGGACACCACTGGGCCCCGGGCCAGAGGGAGGGACGAGGGGAGGAGTCGGCGCCAGAGCCCCCAGTTCTGGCTCTCTCGCCCTCTGCCTAACTCCTCCCTAGCACCTAAAGACAGCGCCAGTGTCCTGGGATGACCAGCTATAGCGTTGACTTCTCTGGGGTTTCTACCATGTTCCCTTCCAACAGGAGTTGGCACAGCCTGCAGGTTGAACTTCTCCTACAAACAGGAGCAAGAGGGCTCCAGGAGGTTCAGGTGCTGAGAGAATTGGGCCACAGGCCAGCCAGAGACCTCCCTGCCCTCTTCTGGCCCTGCCCAGTGACTGGTGAGGTAGTGCGCCCAGAGGTGGGACACTGGACTCTCAGAACCATGAGGGGTCAGAGGGCCTCCTGCAGAGACCCCTGCTCATCCCTGCCGCCCAGGGGAATGGCTCTTTTCAGGATGGGGGCTATGGTTCAGATCTCATCCAGGGCCAGAAAATTCCAGATCCAAAGTCTTGAAGGACAAAGCCCAATGTGGAAGAGCCCGTGCCAGATGCTGGGCTTCTCCCTGTCCTTGGGCCCTGTCCCGAGCTTCTGGGTGTGACTGGAGCTGACTGGGACCACTACCTGTGTGTCCTCTAAGAGCTGTGGGGGTGGGGGCAGCTGAAGGCAGGCCAGGGACATGGGCCTGGGGGGGCCTGAGATTCTGGGATTCCCAGGAGGAATGGTTAACTTCAAAATAGGCACACAAATGTTGTGCGATGCTGCTGGGGTAGGAGGCAGGCTGTCCAGGTCCTCACTCTCACTTCCCCAGATTCTTCCCTCCAAGCCTCTTCCTTCGCCTCTGTTGACATCCTCCTCTCCAGGACCTGCTGCCGCAGCAGCAGCCAAAATAAAAATGCATAGAGACTCTGCAGTGGAAAACAAACGATAACTTTATTGCTTACCCGCAGCCTCACTGGGATATGAATCATGAGTTTCCATCCTGTCACTGGGGCCAGGAGTGGAAACAGGCTTCTGCTGCTTTCAGAGGCCCTGTCGTCTCAGGTGCGTGAGCCACAGCGGCCCAGTGGAAGATGGCGTTGGGAGGACGGCCAGGACGTGTCCATCCCCATCCTGGTGTGCACCTGGTTCACATCACCTGGGCCATGCTCCTCAGAGCTCACAGGTGTCAGAGTTGAGGAGTTCATGCTGCCCACTCCCTCCTCATCTTTCAGAGGAGGAATTTGAAGGCCAGAGTGAACACAAATGTTCAGAGGGTCCCCAGAGCTGGGGGCTCAGCTGCAGCCGAGCCGCAGGCCCCTCATTCCCCAGCTGCCAAGCCCCCTGCCCTGCTCCCACCCTCCTGTGTCTAACCCAGTGCTGGGATCTTTTCTGAAATGGAAAATCTCTCTCTGTCCTGGTTCTTGGGCTCCTCCCTTTAAGCCAGCGCCCCCAGGCCCATCCCCACCCCAGAAGGCAAGGAGAAATGTGGCCCTCCCTTGGCATCCAGGTGGAGACATGGCTGGGGGCTGAGGAGCCAGTTAGGGACCCCTGTGACAGACACACAGAGCCCCACAGCAAAGTTGAGGAGGACCAGGAGGTTGGCATAGCCAACAGGCAGGGCAGCTTTGCAGGCTCAGGTGGCAGTGGTCCTGGGCCAGCCAGGTGACACAGGCCCAGAGCAGCAGGATGAAGCCCAGCCAGCTGCCAAGGGTCATGCACTACACCTACGGACAAGGCGGCACAAAGGTCCATGCTCCTCTCACAGGCACATCTTGGAGACCAGGGGTTCCGGAGCCTTTTTTGGACTGCATTTCCAAATCAGGCCTTCCCCGCCAGGAGCCGTCACCCTGTAATTAGGGCAGCCCAGCAGGGCTTTCCCCCACGCACTGCACAGTGGTTTGGTCCCTCTCTCAAATCCACTTGGATTTAAAGACTTGGATAAATTGCATTTTGTCAACAACTAAAGCTCCATTTTGAGCAGCATAGCTGGGGACTCGAGGGTCCCAGCCCATCTCCCAAATCTCAAAGCCACCAGGGGGAGGAGTCATGTCCCAGCATGAGGTGATGAGCAATGCGGCCCACCCCCTTCTGAGAGATCCTCCACGACCTGCCAGACGTCATTTCCCACCAGAGGTCTTTTTTTCTCTGTTAATGGGGATGAAAGTTTGGCCATCCCAGCTACAGGGACAAGTAGAAGGGACAAAAATTAAAATGTGTCTGGGAAAATGACACTTGCGCCCTCCAACCAGACCCCCCTGGGGGCCGCCCCAGCTCATGTGGGATTTTTCATCATGATGCCCATGGCCTTCCACCTCTCTGAGCTGTCATTCTGAGTGCTGGGACCAAAAACGTACTTTCTTCCTAAACATGAAGCCAGGCTGTCCCCAAGGGCCACATGGCCAGGTAAAATCCAGATGGGCTCTGTCCCCAAGCCCACCCATGGAAGGAGCTGATGAGAAGAAGAGTTGGGGTAGGGTACAAATAAATATAAACTAGTGGGTGGGGTTTTTCTTAGCCTCAGTGAACAGACTCTGAGCAAGTCTTCATTCTGGAAACTCTCTTCCCCTTAAAAGATGAACCCCGACTTCACGTGCTAGAATCGAGCACACAACAGAAAGAGCCTGCGCCATCCCCTGCAGTCAGCCCTGTGGTTGCACAGCCACCCAGGGCTCTGCTGCTGCCTGAGGGGCAGCAAGCACCTAAGGTGGCTGGAGGAGGTCCCCCCTGTCAATCTCGAGGTTACGAGGTGCCCCAAACATCCCGAGTCTCTCTTACAACTCCCTTATGCCTCCTGCATCTGCTAATTGACCTCAAGACCTGAATGAGGGGCTTCCATTTCCAGGCACCGAGGCCTCTCCTGAGGGAGTGTCCCTGCTCGATCTCTTTCCTGATTGGCTCCAGGAGACAAGAAAAGAGGCCGCTCCACTTCCAGGACTCACCATCATGGTGATCAGCACCGGGATGTAGCTGTGCCTCGTGGTGAGGTGGCCCAAGACCGAGGGGCTATGTGACTGGAGCCCGTGACCCCTGACTCCATGGGCGTGGTGGTGTGTCCTACAAACAAAGGATTCCGACAGACTGCAGGCCACAAGCAGGACCTGCAGAAGAGCTGCGCTGGGCCGCCACAGCAGGACAGAGGACACCGGAGCCTGTAACAGGCAGGCGGGCTCAGTCCAGAGGGTCCTGTCCTCAGCACAGCAAGGACTTGCTCCGCCATGCAGCTCCAACCCACCTGCCATGGCCAGGCAAGAAAAGACTGGTCAGCCTTGGCCCTGCCCACCCACACCTGCGTCCTTTGGGTCTTCCTGAGTCTCTCCTTGGGCCCAGTAGCGTGTTTTGACAATACTCTTGATCCAACATGGCAGCTGTAAACAGCGATTCCTCGGGACTCATAGAGGGCCTGGTAATTGGTAGGTTCTTGGTAGATATTTCCAGAATAAATGAATGAGACAGAAGTCCCACTGCAGGAGCCCAGTGTGGCTTTAGGAATTCCCTCTAAGCAGTCCATGGTATGCTATCATTCAGGAAGACGTTAGTGGGTGCCTTCTGTGTGCAGAGCCTGTGCTGGGCATCACAGGGACCACTAAAGAGGCAGCGGCATCAGCTCTGCCCTCAAGGGAGTTAAAATGCAGTTGGACAGCGATGTCCCGATAACTCGCTGGAGAGCCAGGTCCGCCGGCCTGATGAGTGATAGTGCGTGCATCCGTGCTATTGGGAATCGCACGCCTCCTTCCCTGCAGAAGGCGAGGAGGGCAGGGATGTGGACTGCCCTCACATCTTTGGATCATCACAGCCTCTCTTGCAAAGAAACGTCTAGCACAGTGATTCTCAACCACTGTGAGAATCCCAACCATGGGTGGTTTTACTCTGCAGGGGACATTTGGCAAGGTCTGGAGATATTTTTGGCTGTCACAACTGGGGTAAGGGGGGTTGATACTGGCATCTAGTGGGGGGAGCCTAGGGATGTTGCTCAACATCCTGCCATACACGGGACAGCCCCCAACAAAGAAGGATCCGACTCAGCACGTTGATAGTGCTGAGGTGGAGAAACCTGTCTCACGCACCAGTTAGGAGCATGGAATTTAAGTCAGCCAGAGGTGGCTGCATGGGGCCACTTACGGATGGTCTGCAACCCCCCATTTCCTCCTGGATAAAATGAGCACAACGACAGCACTCGTTTAGGGGGCTCCTTTCATCCTTGTGCGAATGGACTGAGCTAGTGCGTGTTCCGAAGGCACCAGTGCTGGGCTCATGCGTTTAAAGTTACTGCTCTCGCCGTTATTACAAACCCCAAAATTGCCAAACTGGGACAGAAACTCATGAGTTTCACACTCTCTTCCCAGATTTTTCTTGCCCAAAGAACATTTTCCAAGGAGTGTTGGATGTAAATTGGCTTCTCTAGAGAGCTACTTTGGTGCTCCCAAATGGACCCATCTCAATACTAAACTTCTTCGACGTGGCTGACCGGTCCCACCTCCCAGGGTGAGACGTGCTGAGAGCTGACCGCTCCCATGGCAGCACATGTCCGTTCCCTCCACTTCTGCTGTTGTCTTGGGGATTAAGGGTTTCTATGCCATGAGTCCAGTTAGGGGTTTGGAGGCCTCCACTGGGGTATGTGAGTCTCTTACTTGAGAATGTCTCTGCTCTTTTTGTTTTGTTTTTTTCAGTGAGGAACATTGGCCCTAAGCTAACATCTGTTGCCAATCTTCCTCTTTTTGCTTGAGGAAGATTGTCATCGAGTTAACACCTGTGACAATCTTCCTCTATTTTGTATGTGGGATGCTGCCACAGCATGGCTTGATGAGCAGTGCATAGGTCCACACCCAGGATCCGAACCCACAAACCCCTCTGCCAAAGTGGAGTGCACAAACTTAACCAGTATGCCACCGGGCCAGCCCCTAGAATGTCTTACTCTTTTCTGGCACAAAGAAAGCTGGTGGAATCAGGCCCAAGCTTTGCCTCCGTGCTCCTTGCCACACAGAAGGGTGAGATCTGCCAGCTTCCACCTGGAGAGAGCATCATCTGGCAAAGCAGGGAGGGCTGCGTAGAGGCTGCCTGAATGGGAGGCCTGAAACTGGGCTTCGTGGCACTCCCAGGACCCTGAGACGAGGCCTGGAGATGACAGAGGCCAGCAGGGAGGGCTGTTTTCGGTTAACTTTCTGGTGACAACTTGTACAAATGCCATGTGAGACTCCAAGGGACATGGGTGTCTTCCTCCAGTCAGAGTTGTGGTTTCTAAAAAGGCTGTTTCGGGTCCTGCATCTTTCCTACATGTTCTTCTTCCTGGCTCTCTGAACTTGATCTCACCTAACAATCCCGGGGTATCTGCATCGTGTTACGCCTCCCCACCACTGCCAACCCCCACCCTCAGCCCTGACAGCCCCAACACCACCGCAGCAGCATTCAGGGGTCCTCCGTGGTCTGCAAAGCAATGTTTAAACTCCCTCGTGGCTTCAAGGTCTCATGTGTCCAGCCGCTTCAGGACCTGTGATGTGCCGCACACACAACGGTGAGGGAGCAAGGTTAGGGTTACTGAAAAGAATGCCTCTAGCTGCTACGCAGAAAATAGACCCCCGGGAACAAGAGTGTGGGGGGCATCGCAGAGGTCCAGGGAGCGTGGGGGGAAGGGTGCACCATGGTGGTGAGATGAAGAGGGAAATTTCTGGAGAAATTTAGGACAATGCAAAAGCATCCTTATGGTGCATTAGACATGGGTTGAAGATGAAGGCGAGAACTTGCTTGCAAAATCTGGCTGGTTGGAGATACCGGTCACTGAAGCGGGACATTCAGGAAGAAGACCAGCTCGCAGGAGACACGCTGGGTCTGGTTTGGGGCAGGCGAGGTCTGAGGGCTTTTCAGACATCGAGGTTCATTCCCCACTTTAGCCAATGCTCCTTTCAAGCTGAGAGCTACTTATCTCACACCAAAACATATACACCTCTCCTGGGGTATGTCCCCAGCGAAGAATGAACTTTCCACCCCCCAACCTCCACTCTGTTGAGACCCAACCCATCCTTCAAGCCAAGCTCTCCTCCAAGAAATCTTACCGGATGAACCACTTTTCACCCAGCATCCCTAACTGAAGCAGTGAAGAGAGACCCAGAGACACCTAGCTACCATCTGCCAAGTCCGAGGCCAGCAAGAAGCACCTCCCCTCACCAGAAGGGGTTCCAACTCTGCTTCTCCCTGCCCTATGCTCTAAAATTCACACAAACGTCTTAGTGCCCTGGCTGGATGGTAAGTTCTGGAGGCCAGAAACCCAGCCTTGTAGTCTTTGTAGCCCCCACAACGCCACGCCTGTGCTCTTGCGTGGAGCCGTCACTCAGCCGGAGTGTTAACGACAGCCTCCCTCCAGGCTCTTGTGGTAGAGAGCCACATACACATCTCAGGATATGCATTCCAAATAGGCTGCGGGCAGTTCTTGCTAAAACACCATTCCATCTTGCGCTCAGAGCCGAGGTCAAGCAAATGGATCTGTGCAGAAAATGCTCTTTAAAATGCATTACGTGGATGAGTTTAAAGAGACACCCGCTGCTCGGTGAATTTCAAAAAGGAGCAAGCCGGTGATGAACGGCCTCGGGTTGTTACCAGGCTAAGGACCACGGGGCTCTGTCTGTCTGCTGGTAAATAAAGTATGGACATATATCACCTACGGGGCCCTGCCGGAGGGAAGCTCCTCAACCTGCTGGACAGGAAAGTGCAGTTTCCAGTTCATTACAGTATTATACAATAAGGTTCTTATTTGGATAAAATGTGAAAGGAGTCACAGTGGATGGGGAGGGGGTCCCCATGTCTATCCTGAAGGGTCGAGTCTCAGGTTCATACCTCCTATGCAGAGAGGGAACTTCTGGGATGGCACTTCAAGGGATGGACAAACAGAATATGATTCCTTTTTGTTTTTCCACTAATCAAGAAGATTTTATTTTTCAACTTTTCCATCCTGGGTGGCACTCTGGTCTAAGGCAGTTTATCCTGGGCTGGCTTGGTGGGGGTTCATCTATAGCATGTGAATGACATCTTCTGTATCCTCCCCTCCTAGAGCTACCTGGGAAATTTAAACTCGGATGAGCTATTAAGAAGCCATTATTAAATATGCCCTGTGTCCAGAGCACTGTGTCAGGCGCTGTGGGGAGAGAGGAAAGAGCCGAGAGGCCTTCTCGGTGTTCCCTGGGCCTGCTGACAGGTGCAGGGAGGCTCCGCCATCACTACGGAGCCCGCGTCACTAAGTCCAAAGTGACAGCCCGACACCCAGCGGGTGAACTCAGGAAGGCGCTTGGGTCAAGGCGTGATGGGACTGAGAGGGGAGGTCTCCTGGGCGAGCCACGTTTGCGGCTTACTCTCCCTTCCGGCAGCAGAGTCAGCTGGTTGCAGATTTCTTTCTTCGTGTCTTACAGATCTGTCCTGCAGTTTCTTCGGGCCTGGGAGCTCAGTATTGTCACAGGGCTATGCACAGAAGTAGACAGAAGATAAAGAGTGGGCCCATCCCGCCAAGGTGAGCGGGGGTAAAATCACCCTGGAGCAAGCGGCATGGGTCTTTATTCACACAGACTATTTCTTCCAAGATGGACAGCTTCCTGTCGGGGTTTGGGGAAGCTCGGTTTGTGACCTTGGGCAAGTTATTTGCTTCTGGGCGCCCCTCCTATTTGCGGACAAGTAGCACCTGCCAGCCAGTCCCCCGTGCATCTGTGAGCCATCGCCACATCTGCCACTTCAATATTCCAACCCACGTTTGTTAAGCAAAGCAATGAATGACACATGAGTGTCAGAGTTTGCCCTGTGCAGAGAGGCTGGCCCCTTTCTCAGCTACCCTGGGCAAGCCACATTCACCAAGCAAGCATTCGCTGAGCACTTTCAGGGTGCCAGAAGCCAGCAGGCCATGGCACAGATCTCTGGGTGTGCTACCCACTGGTGCCATCTTGGTTTGCCATGCTTGGGATCTTCTCGGTGGTTTGTTTCAACACAACTTTGGCACATTTCTCCTGCAGGCTTCCCACCTCCCTCCTGCTGGGAGACAACAGAGCGTGCTGTTCAAACAGAAGCTCTGGTGGCGCACTGCCTGTGTTCAAATTCCAGTTTTGCCACCTAATCCGGGCGTAACCTGAGTGGGTAACACTCTCTCTGCCTCAGTTTCCTCATCTAAAGAATGAAGGTGATGATAATGAAAGCACTTGAAATAGCACCTAACAGAGGAAACCCTCAATAAGTCCACTTCTCCTTGTAGCTATTACTATTGTCATGATGCTGTTGTGAAAAGAAAGTACATAGTGGCCATGGCGTGTGCCCACCGAGGGAGTCTTACTTGGTCTTCCTCGCTGCCTGAGGTCCAGGTCTTCACTTTTGCTTGGTGACCTTGTGGGGAGGGCCTCCATCTCTTCCCGTTTTTGGAGGAGGACACGGCTTCCAAATCCCCAGCCATCCACAGAATCCCCTCTATGAGTGCTCAGTACCTAGGAAGCCCTCCACCGGAAGAGGAGACCACAGGGTCGAACGTTCGGAATTGAGGCTTGCCCCCAGGAGGTCCTGCCTCTGAGTTCTGGGGACCACTGAGTAGGAATCCCTTCGGGGCAGGGCTACTCTCTGCTGTAGGGGCGGGCCATGAGCCATATGTGGCTATTGAAAACACCCTAAACATTATTATTTCAACAGGTAAGCAGCACAAAAAACTGTTGCTATATCTTACGTTCTTTTTGCTACAGCAAGTTTTCAAAATCTGGTGTGTGTTTTGCTCTTACGGCATATTGCAATTTAGATGCTAAATTTTCCCTGGAAGCACTTGATCTGTATTTAGATTTTAAAATTTAAAGTGGAAAATGTAGATCTACACACCCGAGTTGTTCCAAACAAACTTTGAAGTTTTCCAATAACGAGGTCAAGTGTTAGCTTCTAAATTCTCATTTTACTTAAGTAAAATGAAACATCTGTTGCTCAGAAGCACGAGCCACGTTTCAATTGCTCACAAGCCACGTGTGGCTGGTGGTGGCTGTTGCATTGTATGGTGCTGATGGAGAACGTTTCCTCCGTCATCACAGAATGTTCTGCTTATTGGGCAGCACTGCTCTGGAACGATGACCTGGGGACCCTGTGAGGACGCAGACCCTGACAGGCAGATGGGGGGTGGGAGCGGAATGCTGAGGGTCTGCACTCCTGACAAGCTCCAGGCCAGGGCTGTGCTGCAGGTCTGCAGACCACGCTTGGAGTGGGGAAGCTCTAAAGAGTAGCACAGGATTTCAGAGAGGGGCTCTGGAGGCAGGCGTGCGCCCAGCTCTGGCCCCGCCTCCCAGCAAAGCAGCCTGCCCACTTGGCTTCCCTGGGCTCCTGCCGCACTAAAATCAGGGCTGGCCAAACCTCCAGGGGTTTCTGTGAGCATGTCAGAGGCTAACAGGGCTTGCATAGGTGATGCTCAGTAAGCGATGCCTCCATTGAAGGGCAGCTATAATTTTTTGTAGTTCTTTTGCACATTAAATTGAAACACACCTCTTTGTAACTCACACCCTCCCACCTTCCTTCTGTTCCCTGGGGCTAAGTGGAGACAAGTTTATTGCCTCAGTCACACAATAGCCCTTCAAACACTCTAAGGCAACAATCACATCTCCTTAATCTTCTCTTCTTACGCAAAACCATCATACCCAGTCTGTGAGTACCATGGGAGGAGAAACCTAGTCAGCAACTGTCAGTTATTCACACCTTAGTGAGAATTTGCTCATCAGCTTGATTTTCTCTGTAGGAGCAGGCAGGTGAACAAATGGTCCCAGCTCTCTGGGGACAACTTATCCCAGGCTGTGGGGCCCACTGTTGCAGCAAGAGGACCAGTCAGTCGTAGCACAGCAGCAGGATCAGAGGATTTACAATCTCTGGCCAGTTGAGGCCTGGATGGAGGTGGAGCTTCCAGAACTCTGTGTGGTTGGTCCTGATGAGTGCATCATCCCCAGCAGCTTGCATGCAGAAAGCCAACTGGGAAGGCACCAGATGCAGCCATGGACTCCCAAGTCTGGCCCCCCCTTCCTGGCAGTGCCTTCACCTTAGCTTTCTCTGCCCCAGCCAGCCCTTGGCTTGGGGGGTGGATGACCAGACTCGAGGTGTGGGGTGAAGATAGGGCGGGGGCATGCCATGGGCCCTCTGCCTCAGCTGCCTTAGACCAAAACTTTCTTAGATGGCCTTTCTTCCTTAGTATGCCACCAGGGCCGACATCAAGGGTTTCCCCTTTGCCTTCCCACAGCCTTAATAAAAGCATATTGAATGAATGAATGACATGAAAGCAAAGAGCCAAAAATGGAGGTAGGTGGGGCCTGTTCCCCTTCTGGCAGAATGGGATTCTGGGCATGCACCTTCCATCTCCTCGCCACACACGGCCTCTTCCTGAGCTGTCCGTGGCCTTTCCCTCAGATTTTGGGACACGGGAACTGGTATACACCTTGCATCTGCACGTCCTCTCAGGGAGTCAAAAAAAATGCCAGTAGGAGCGGGGAACAGTAAAATGCCAACCCAGACCACCTCAAGAGCAGCCTCCCACGAGGGAGGCAAAGCCCTCCCACCATCCACGGCGGTGGGGCTGGTCTGGGCCTGTACCTGACGTGAGTGTCATCAGGAGGCACAAGGGCTTGGGAGAAGGGGGAGCTGGTAAAGGTTCAAGTTCCCTGGACGGACGGCGGGGAAGATGGCCTTGAAGACACAGAGCTTGCTGAAGGCTGGGGCGCTCAGAGCCTGGTTGCACGCCCACCAGGGGCCCAGGCCCAGGAACGCCCCAAAGGACATGGCCGAGGTCACAGCAGGGGAGACCATCCCTAGGGAGACAACCCCCACCCATGTGACTGGCAGCCTTGACCAACGGAGCCCCTGATCGTGTGCTCCAAGACCCAGCCCTGGAAAAGCCAGCTCTGGGGACAGCCTACAAGACAGGCCACCCAGCTGCAGGCCCCGGAGAGGCGGCACTCCTGCACTGTGGGGCAGGGTGGCCCTGCAGAAACCAAGTCTGGGTTTCCTTGGGATGGCCTGAGCCCTGCCAGCTAAACGACAACAAGACCTGATGGAAAACGTCAGCCCATCTGAGGTCCACTGAGCCGGAAGCTGCTCTCCACAGCTGTGGCGGCTCTTTCTCTCTCTTTCGCTCGGGGCATTCACCGTGCAGTCCTCAGCTGCACCTCTGCTTCCAGGGAGCGCCCCTCTCCTTTCTGTCCGCAGCCATGGCCTCATTCCTTTGAGGGCTCCCAGCCAGCCGCATGCCTCCCTGCCAGCGCCAGGGCCTGCCCCAGCCTCCCTGGGTCTGTCCAACCTCTCCGGCAGCCCAGCAGTGGCCTCACCATGGGGCCCTCTCAGCACCTGCTGAGCCCAGGAGAAGGTCACCAGGACCGTCCCTGAGGTGGGGAGGAGGGGCTCCAGGGTGGTTTTCAAGCCCAAAATGAAGGCATTGACTTTCAAGACAAAGTCCTTGCTCCTCTCCTGGGCCTCCTTGGCCTTCTTGTCACTGATGTCAGAGTACAGGCGCTTGCATCATCCTCAGAATTGCTCCTGATATGGTAGAAAAGTGAGTAAAGCACACCGGCCAGAAAGAATCCCAAGGCCTTCTCTCCCTCGTGGGCAGGGTGGCCTCACTTTGGAATCTGGAGACTGACCCTCCAAGGGCTCAGCATGAGCATCTGCTAGAGTGCACCCCCACCCCCCGCCTTGCAGATGAGCAGCCGCGGCCCAGAAAGAGAGAATGACTTGCCGAAGGTCACACAGCGAGGTCTGGGTTGGGAGCCAGAGTCTACACTTCTTTTTTTTTTTTTTTTAAAGATTTTATTTTTTCCTTTTTCTCCCCAAAGCCCCCCGGTACATAGTTGTATATTCTTCGTTGTGGGTTCTTCTAGTTGTGGTATGTGGGATGCTGCCTCAGCGTGGTTGGATGAGCAGTGCCATGTCCGCGCCCAGGATTCGAATCAACGAAACACTGGGCTGCCTGCTTCGGAGCGCGCGAACTTAACCACTCGGCCACGGGGCCAGCCCCCAGAGTCTACACTTCTTGAAGGCAAATCTCAGACTTGAGAAATTCTGCTCATCATCCCTCCAGTCCAGGCTGGTCCCCTGGACACCTGTCACTGGCATCCTGCCCTCTTGCCCACCCGCTGCAGCCTGCCTTCCCCAGGTGCCCACCCTGGACCCAAACAGCTCTCAAAGTGTTCAAGTGCAAACTCCGGCCTGAGTCAGCTGCGGAGGGTTACCAGATTCTCCACTAGGACGTGCTGGGAGACTGTGCAGTAAGGATTCCCCTTGCCCAAAGAGAGGGCTGCTTGGCACAGGCTCCTGGGAGGTGAGCTCTAAGTCCTTGGGATGTGCTGACTGATAAGACTGTCCTTGTTTGCCTGAGGGTCTTGGGCCACGCCAGACAGCCTATGCTGACAACATGATTTAGGATGGGGGCCTTGGGCCACGAGATATCAGCTTGACCTCTAGAGAGGCTGGAGACCAAGGTCAACCACATGGGCAGTCAACCATGTCTACGTGACTGAGCTTCTGTAAAATCCTGGACACCACGGCTGGAGGGCCTGTGGCTAGTGGACATTGCTCATGCATGTGGTCACGCATTGCTGGAGAAGTCCGTGCTGTCCCCAGCTCCATGGGGAGAGAACACAGAATCTCCCACCCAGAGCCCTCCTGGCCCTGCCCCTGTGCGCTCCCCTCTGCTGAGCTGCCTCCGCTTCCCTTCAGCAATAAACTGCAACTGGGAGGATGAAAAGCCTTGCAGAGTTCTGAGTGGACTTGTAGCCAATTATTGAGCCTGAAGGTGGCCTTGGGGACCCCCAAGTGGCACAGTGACTTTGTACAGATCTATCCTCCATCAGGGTCTCTGTTTCTGCCTCAAACTGAGGAAAATGGACAAAAAGTTTCCCTGGTCCTTCGAGGGACATCTGCATTTAAATTGCATGTGTGCACGTTTCAGCCGAAAGACGACTCCCTAACGGGAACCTCAGGTGCTGGTGTCGGAGGTGTTTGGGGGCTTCAGCAGCCCCAGAAGGGTCCCTGCCCGAGCCCTGGCTCTCAGGACAGTGCCCCCGAGAGGGGGCCTTGCCTTCTGTGGAGGAGCCACCAAAGCTCATTCTTTACGACGCGCTCACCCCTTGCCCTTCAGTAGACAGTGTTTCCCCCGCTAATATTTACTGAGTAGCTGTTAGAGGCCTGGCATTGTTCAGGTGCTGGGGACACAAAGGTTAACAGACAAAACCGCTGCCACCTTCTCCTGTCCCTGATGCCTATCAGCCTTACGAAGATGCTGACAAGGCCTGTAGGACGGCCCCATTTTAACTTTGAGGAATTCGATATTTCTTCTTTTTTTTGTACCCTGTGAATGCCACCCAGCATCTTGTGGAGCATGTGGTCGCACACGCCTCTTCGTGCCCCACCTCCCTCCACCCTTTCTGCCTCTCCCTCCACCTCTTGCTCCTCTCAGCCCTCACTGTCGGAAGGGGAAGATGCTGGAGGCCTCCAGCTTGTGACTCAGCCTGGAGAGGATGAGGCCACAAGGACCACCCCGACATCTGGAGCCAGGGGACGTACAACTTTCATTGCGTCCACCTGCTGACCCTGAGGGGAGGGCAGCGCAGTGCCTGTGGAGAGTGTCCAGCCTCATGGCCTACCTCCTCCCTCCCCATCACCCCCCCTTCCAAATCTTGCCTCTCCTCCAAGAAGGGCCAGCTGCTGTCCCACCTGCCCTAGGAGGCTTCCCCTCACCTGCTAACTTCCCTGAGCCTCAACTGCCTCATCTGTACAGTGGGGCTGTAACAGGATCTGCCTCTGGCGGCTGTGATGAGAATTACGTAGGTAGATTGGCATGATCAACACTCTCATTGTCAACGTGACGATTACACTACTCTGTACCAACTACAGAGAAACGACATAGCGTCCGGCTAAGAGCGGGAATCCTGGAGTCCGCTGCACATTGAACTCCCAGTTCCACCACAGCTTCACACGCACTTGACCTGTGTGACAGCTGAGTTCCCTGCCCTCTCTGCTCCTCATTTTCCTCGTCTTGAGGGCTGTGGTGAGCAAAAGCTGGCTGTTTTTCCGGGGAGCTGTGGTGGTCACTCGCTGAGCCCCCTCAGCCCTCCTCCGACCTCCTCTACGCCTCCCTGCCTTGATTTCCCACCATCCGAGCATGGCGCCTGCTTCTTACCCAGACGTCAGCCCCTCTGGGGAAGGACCAGGCCTTGTTCTGATACGTGTCTCCAGGTGCCTAGCTTGGGGCTGGGCATCCAGAAGCTTCTCAATGAACAGGGCTGGCTGGGTCTGAATTCACCCTGACAGCCGTCCACTCTTGTTCCGGGGCCACCTCACCTGATGACTCCAAGACGCTCTAGGACCTCCTTCCAAACAGTGCCTGCAGCAGACAGGGGCTCAGGCTCCGGCCTCTGAGTGTTTTCTGGCCGCACGACAAGGCCTCTGCCGACGCAGAACGGCCAAGGACCGGGCTGGTCGTTCTCCTCACTGCGCCCGCAACATCCTGCCTGGCACTCTGCACACACATGGGGGTTGTTTGGGCGAATGTGGGTTGGACTGAGCAGTAGAGGCTGGATCGTGGACTGGGTGTCTTAGAGCCATGTCAGGCAGATGTTCCCTGTGCTTCACAAAGAAGGTCAGTAGACTTCTTCTCATCCTTCAAGCCTGAGCCCCTTCTTTTGATTCCCCGAACTCCTAACCTTAGCTGGGTTACCTCCTCTGTACCCCCATGATAGCCATTGCCTGGCCCCAGGGCTCTCCGTGAGAGGGTGGGAATGCCTTTGTCCACACTTTCTCCTGGTGCCACCGGCAGGTCAGGGAACATCCGTGCCCTCGTTCCCACCGCGCCTCTGAAGCTCTCCGGGGGCCAAGGGCTGTGTAGTTCAGGGCCAGCGTCAGGCGCTGCTCAGGGCAAGGAAGTGCCGCGGCAGGAAGAGTTGAGGGGGCCAGAAGTGGCCCTGAGGCCGGGGCAGGCGGGGGCAGGCCGAGTCCCGAGGACTAGGAGAGCAGAGGACACCCCGGGGAGTAGGCGCGGGTCTAAGGCGCAAAGCATCATCTCCATGAGGGAGTTCAGTGGAGAATGCCCCAGACATGGAGGCATGTTCATGAGAACTGTGTGAAGAAATGGCTGAAAGGGCAGAGTGGGGGGACCCGAGGGCGAGCAAAGGGCCGTGTTTTTCATCATGAGCGTTCAGAACACTTTGGCTTTTAAATAACATAGATGCCTTACTTTGATAAAAAGAAAAAGTGAGAGCAATACTGGGTGTTCTTAATTCATACATACAACTAGAGTAAGAGGCCCCAGGTGCAGCCTTTGGGAGCGGAGCGTCAGGTTCACCTGTAGGTCATTATTCACGGTGGCGCAGCCGTCACTTGAACCGTGTGCAGCAGTTAAAAAGAACGAGGTAAATCTAACGTGCCAATGTGGACACATGCCCACTGTGTAGCATTACATGGAAAAGTAATGGGCAGATAGATGTACTCAGAGTGACGTCCTGTGTTGGTCCAGCCTGGAGGGAACGTGGGAGAGCTGGCTCCAAACAGCCTGTGGGAGGCAGGTGGCCCCCAGTGGCCAAGTCCTGGATACTTTCCCTTCGTTTATTATCCATTTTATCCAGGATTTAATTTTTTATAATGAGCATGAATTTCGATTGTAATCAGAAAGCTTAGGCCATAAAAATATATAAAAATTAATTTAGAGGAAATAAATATAACTTCACGTTCTTACTAGACCACCACATGGCTTAAGAAACATCAGAGGGAGGGTCCCTGGAGGATCAGAGGAGGGAAGTGGGGTCCATCATCCCCTTGAGGGGAGCCGTGAGAAGGGGACACTTAGGAGCTGGTCTCTCTTAGTCTTCTGGTCAGGTTGCGGATAAAATGTGGCAGACCCAGTTACACAGGAATTTCAGGTAAACAATGGATAATTTTTTAGTACAAGTCTGTCCCCTGAAATATCTGGGACATACTTACACTAAAAATGTGTTTGTTGTTTATCTGAAATTCCATTGAACTGGGTGTCCTGTATTTGCGTTTGCTATCTCTGGCAGCCCTGTGTTTTGGGAACCTGGGCCCTTTGAGAGTTTGATGAAAACGTGGGCCTTCTGAAAAAGCGCCCAGGTCCTACTTTGCATTCGATCCAGGGAATTCGCGGAACCATCTGAAAGTCCATGCGTGGGTTTAGACCAGGGCTCAGCAAACCTTTTCTGCAGAGTGCCAGATAGTAAATATCTTCAGCAAAAGCAGCTGTAGGCGATACATCCACAAACGGGCGTGGCTGTGTGCCAGTAAAACATTACAGGAAATTCAAATTTCAGTTCCCATAAATAATTTCTGTGTGTCAAGAAAAATATTGTTTTTCTTTTGATGTTTTTTCTAACCACTTAAAAATGTGAAAAACCATTCTTAGCTGGCAGGCCGGGCTTGGCGCACAGGTCCAGAGCACAGAGCCCCGGCTGGTTCTCCTGAAGCCCCTGCACCACCCTCTTGTCTCTGCTGCAGCCCTGGTTCCTCCTTCAGGATGGAGCGTGCGGCGTCTGCGGGAAGCGGAACTCCTCGGACGGGGCAGGTGGGGCTTCTTCGAGAAGACAGCTGTCATGGAAAGAATGAGGGCTGACAGTAGTGTGGTTAGACCACAAGTGGGCCCTCCGCCTCGCGGCTCCCTGAGATGGAGCCCCGGGAGGCGAACGTAAAAGTGGTCTTTACCGTCAGGCGGCCCTGAGCGACAGGAGCTCTGTAGGGCCCCTTGGAGCAGGAGGAAGAGGATGTGGGTGCACCAAACAGCACACAGGAAGTGCTTGGTGATTCCTGGAAGCAGGGTGGGGGTGCACGGCCGAGGGGTCCACACAGCGTAGGGGGCTCAGGCAACTCTCTTTCCGATGCCAGGCCCTACCCTCAGCACTAGCTGGGTCGCTGGGGGTACGTCCCTAACTGGGTGGTGGCTTTCTTGGGGTGTTTAGGAAGAGACGTGAAGTGGGCCACCTCTTTTGTCTGTTTCTTTCACTCACCTCTCCTGGAACTGTTTGCTCATTGGCTGCCGCTCTCTGTCCAGCCGGGCCTGTGTCAGACCCATGGGTGCGGCCGTGCTGCATCTGCGGCATGCACACGTTGCCGGCCGGAGAACATGTGTGACTTCCCAGCGCCGGAGCAGCACAGACTTGGTTGGCAAAGCTCTAGCGAGTTAGCAAGGCCTCTCGAGAGGTTGGTCCCACTCTATGGGGACCGAGAGGGAAATTTCATGAGGCTGGACATACTCCACTCAAAGGATGGTCTTTGCACGCAGCCCGACCTGGTTACCCTGTGTCCCAAGTTCCTAGAATGCCACTAGCCCAGAGGATAAATCCATGATTTCATCAGTTCGGAGTTTCGGTTTTTCTTGCTCATGTTGCCCTTAGAGCCGAAATGCCCGTCCTTTTATGAGAATTGGCCTAAGAAGGTAATGCCTTTTCTCGATAAAATAAAAAGTGGCAATCTCCTCTCTAATTATATTTATTTTTTGCTGGTCTACAAAAATCCCAAATCTGGGGATCAGTTCCTTAAATGAGTAGTAAGAACAATCTCTCAGTGTGTTAATTGACTGGAAAGGAGATTTAGCCATCTCCCTTTTTACTGGGGAGGAGTTTTTTTGTTTCTTCTTTTTTTTTTGCTGAGGAAGACTGGCCCTGAGCTCACATCTGTGCCCATCTTCCTCTACTTTATATGTGGGATGCCTGCCACAGCATGGCTTGACAAGCAGTGTGTAGGTCCGCACCCAGGATCCGAACTGGTGAACTCCGGGCTGCCCAAGTGGAACATGCGATCTTAACCGCTGTGCCACCAGGCCAGACCTGAAGGAGTTTTTGATATAGGATATTTCTGTCTTCCTCCACCAGCTTTGTAAAGCGAGGCATTACCAAGAATTTAGTATTGATCTCTGGGAAGATACTGAGGAAACTCTCTGGCTCCAGGCGTCAGACATAAAAAGGCTAATTTTAAAAGGTTAGACAACAGAATCTACAAGTTCGGCATATGATTTTGTTCACTTCCCCAATCCACCTGCAAGAGGCTTTCCACATAGGGTTGGCCTCCGTCTCATGGAGCCAGCTGAAGGTGTGGGGAATAGTGGGGTCAGGACAGAAAAGCCAGGTAGGCAAGGGAGAATCCATTGTACCTGAGTCAGAGAGCTGGAGGAGGAAAACAGCGAGCTGGTCTAAGGTGCCGCAGGTCACCTCGCTGTCGGAATGGAGACAGGCAGGGGAAAGAGTGGGGTAGAGGTGTGCTGAGATTTCATTAGAAGGGTCTGGAAAATCAACTTGTTGGGATCAGACGCTTGTTCTTTCCAAGCGGTGTTTGAATTTTCAGAGTTTTTTTAAAGGGAATAAATAATTCTATAGATTCTTCTCCCCAATCAGTGGCCTGCCTTTGAAATTAACCATTTCTCTGGCTGTCTCTCTGATTGGGATCGTGTCCCTCCTCAGTTTTTCTGAAGTGCTATCGTGCCAGCTGTTATTCGCTTAGCCACACACAATGTAACTTTGAAATGTGATGGAAAAAAAATTAGCATTTCCAGTGAACTGGAAAGAATGCATCTGATTTCAAAATGTGTACTTAAAAAAGGAAAAGCGCACCCAAATTCATGCTACCAACTATAGGGCTTATTCTGCCAAGCCAAATCTGAAATGCATTTTTGCAAAGGAACAACTTTATTTATGATTTTTTTAGAGGAAGGAAATATGAAGATCCAGACACAGGAAAAAAAAAAAAAGCATCTTGAGGATTTAATACAGCTTGGATTAATCAAAGTGCCTGCTTTTAAACTGTGTGCCCCCACAGAGGAGTGAATTAATGAGCAATTTATGCAATGAATATATTTTTTCTTTAATTATCTAGGTATTTCAGATGAACGTGCTTCTTCTGACTTGAATTCTCCAGATACTTCTCTGAAATTTTAGCTTCACTTTGCATGTATAATTACAGCCTCCAGTTGTTCACAGAGCAGGTCTCGAGGCAGTGGCAACCTCTCTCACCCCCACCCTCATGCAAATCAAGCTGGTTTCTCACCACTCAACCTCAACTCTCTCTCTCCTGGATCCTTTGGAATGAAGAATCCATTTAGGAATTATCCTGAGGCCAGTGTCTCCGAGGCTGGTTTGGAGGAGAGCGCTTTAATAACAATACAGACCTGGACCCCACTCCTGGAGATTCAGAATCAGCAGGTCTGAGGTGGGGCCTGGGAGCCTGTATTTTTAAAGGTTATGTAGCTCACACACACAGTGAGAAGGAAATGCTAAATTACTCAAGTTAGCTTATCTGCTGCCCTTACAAGGGCAGTCTGTAGACCACCGAAGGCTCAACCTCAAGGCTGGAGCTGTGTGAGCCACAAGAAGATGGATTTTCCCTTCGCCGCACAAACTCAGTTGCAATTTAGGTCCCCAAGAAATGTGTGGGACCTCTAGAAGCAACCTGAGTTTGCATCTGTGTTGGTCCCCCAACCCCTAACAACACTAGGGCTGGTTCTTGGGTCCCAAAATTGTCCTGCTTCCAGGAAATGGAGAGGAAGCAGGGCACTAGGTGTGGAATTCCTAGGCAAGGGCCTACAGCTTGTCAAGTTCAGTCTTATCTCCCCCTGCAGCTTGATCAAAATGGATGGCCAGGTTGCAAGAAACAATAGCTGGGGACCACCAAGAAGGCTGAGCTATTGACAGCCCTGAGTGGCAGATGTTGTTGGTGGAATGTCCCTTCCTCTCTCAAAAACAATCCAGCGATTTTACCTGAGCGCAGGGAGCCGGGCAAAAGGACTTGGAAGGAGCCCAGCCACCACCTCTGCAGCCATGGCCTCCAGGTCACCCAGCTGGCAGCCCTCTTGCTGTTTCAGGGACGATACTTGGGTCTCTGCAGCACGTCCTGCCGTCCTCTCCCGGACACCCTCCCTGACCAAGGCCTTTTCTAAAGCCAGAGGAGGGGCTCTGGGGGAAGAGTATTCAACCTGATGGGAAAATGCTTGATCAGTGGAAAGAACGGATTCCTTCTGGGCCCTTCTCCCCTCTAATGCAGCCCTTCCTGGTCTGCTGGGTCAGGAGGCTCCAACACTGATCCCCAGGTTCACTTCTTCCCACTTTGCCCCCACTTAGGAGTAAAGGGAGGGTGGGGGCTGGTTGTGAGACAGGCTGAGATACACCCCCCAGCTGGCCTCTCATCTCCCCGACCCGAGAACTTTCGGGAACCAGAAACTTACCGTTCAGGAAAGTACAAGAATGGCTAATTCTTCCAGCCACCCCTCCACTTTGCCACAATTTCCATTAGCACCAACATCACCACCTCCAGAGCCTGGGTGGCCTCCCGGCTTAGATAATTATTTTCTCATTAGTTCCGTTCACCTGCAACCTTCATTAGACACTGGTGTATCAAATGGTCATCTTTGGGCATATACGGCCAACTGGGTCCACTGCCCTGCCGGAGCCTGCCTCCCAGCCCTTTGCCCCATGCTCACTCCCTGGGGAAGGTGGCCTCACACTCTCTCTGGAACTCCTCTGACACACAAAAGTCCCGCATTAGCCAGGCATTTATCTGGGTTACGAACTGCCATCTTCCTGTGCCAGGAACGTATGTGAGGCAGCTCACATAGGAATAGGGGAGCCCCCCGGGGCAGCCAGAGAACCCTCAGAGGCTGCAGGGTTCCCCTAGAATACGTTCTGCCTCCTGGGCTGACAGCCCACGGGGTTGGCAGTCCCAGCCCCGAAATGGCCACCTGTCTCCACTCAGGCAAGAGCGTTTATTGAGCACCTCCTCTGTGGCAGGCACCGTGCTAGTTACTGGACTTCAGCAGGAAACCGAGGAAAGCCCCTTCCCCATAGCATTTCTTAGGTGACAACGTGTGCAGTTGCTAATATTTGGCTGTCTTTGACCTATGAGACCAACACTGAGCGCCGGGGCTCACTGGCCTTGCCCATCCTCAGGCGCCCATGCAAGGAGAACCCTGGCTGGCTCCAGCCTCCCCTCCTGCCTCTCAGAGCAGCTCCCTGCCCCTGGAGTCAGACGTGGATTTGAGTTCCGTCTCCAATGTTCTCTGTCTGGGTGACCGTGGACAAGTCGCCCAACTTCTCGGAGCCTGTGAATGTGGGGTCACACCAGCGCTTTCCTCCTTAGATCAAGTGGGGTCATGTGTATACAGCCCACCGTCAGCACCCAGCCAGGTCAGTTAGTTTGGGTTATTTGCTGTTTTCCGTAGGAGAGCTGTAGGAGGTTTCTTGAAACAGTCTCCTCATGTCTGTTCAGTGCCTACAGCCTCCAGCACTGTCTTCAGGATTGTTTCAAAACCTCAAAAAGACCTACTAGAAACATCTGCACAGACCAGCCAGGAGTTCTCCTTCTCTAGGAACTTGCTTTTCCCAAGCTCAAGGTCCGTAGCCTAAATGAAAGTTGGATGGAAGGATTAACTAGGCTTTCTACAATAAAAAAACTAACTAACGGGGAGATGTCCAAGAGCTCGTGCACGGGAGTTCAGGCTGTAACCAAATCCAAATGAGCAGGCACTCGGGTATTGTGAAGGCCAAACAGGAGAGCTGGGGGCCTGTGAGATGCTGCTTCTGTGTAGCAGTGACTACACGTCACCCTCAGCCTGCTCTGCTGGAATTCTCTTTGCCTCAATCAGGAGAAACCATTATGCCCTTCTCCACTGGAAGCCCTCCCATGTTTTTCCGAAATATAATTTGGAGCTCACTTGCATGTAAATATACCATAGATCTTCTGGGGGGACCTTTATCCCAGGACCCATCTCTGGCACTACCTGCAGTATCTCTGAGAATGGGCTGCAGGCAAGTGTTGATCCAGCCAAACCCTGGAGCTCATTAGGCCTCCCTTATCAGCTTAAGATTTGTGGCACTTAAGGCATAATTGACATCAGAGAATGGACAATACATTCTAAAATGGAATGGAAAATACATTCTAAAATGGAATGGAAAGTGAAGTTTATCATCTTTGTACAGAGGTAGACAGAGACAGCAAAGGAGACACCTGGTTTTGCTACTTGGCAGAGTAACTGAAAGCTCACTGCAAATGCCTAATTTTTTTTCTCTCTTCTTGATCATATTGAGTCAGGGAATCCAAGAGGCCAAGTCACTGACAGTAAAGAAGATTTGCTGTGGGGCAGGGCGGGGGGTGATGTTGTGCAGAGCTGTGTGTCCCCAACTTCAGCTACCAGGGTTCCAGCTCTGTGGTTCTTGCGTATCTGCAGGCTTAGCTGTGCTGCTGTTTACCTAATATTGTTTTGCTCTTGCATTACTTAAATAAATGATTTGAAAAGGAAATTTTACTCTACCATAGTGAGTGGAAAAATCTTTGTCACTTGATGCAAATAGGAAAGACCCATAAAAACAAGTCCCTGCTTATCCAACTAATAAAGTGTCAACCAAAACCCTCGCCATCTTGCTCGGGGACAGGGGTGGGGCGGGGTGGCCGGAGAAGGGACAGGAGCTTTAGACTCAGCTGCAGCCCACCAGCAGAGGCTGTTGACAGCTGCCTTGTAATTTGTAAGACACCAAAGTAGCACAGAATATTAGCAAAGCAAAGAATCCTGAGAAAACAACTGCAAAATGAAAAATTCCAAGACCCAGAGAGGGGCCCAGATTTCCCAAGACAACACACCTGAGTTTGTTTCATACGAATTCATCATCCCTTCCCTGTGATATGTTTTTCATAACAAATTAGCATGGGGTATGTGTGTTTAAGGAAATTTAATTTTATCTATTTATTTCTGAGGACTTATTTCTGGTTCAAAAATCAAAACATACAAAAGAGTATGCAGGGAGGTGTCCTGTGGCCTCTCTCTGGCCTCCCTGTGCCCCTCCTGGGAGCCAGCCAGCTTAGGGATACACTACGTCTACACAAGCCAATGCATACGTGTATATTTGTTCCTTTTTTATAAACACAGACGGGAGCATACTATAAACACTGTTCCCTACTGTGTTCCAACAATGCGATGACGCATCTCCTCTCACTATACAATGAGCCTCCTGCTTCTGTTTTTAGCGCTACACTGCCGTGCCCTCGCAGGGGAGGAACAGGCTTTATTTAACCAGTCCTCGATGGCGGGCATCTACGTGGTTTCCAGTCTGTTGCTGTTACCGACTGCTCTGCAGTGAACAAACCTGTATATTCATCACCGCGGGCCTGTGCGAGGACAGCGACAGGAGAAATTCCTGGCAGCGCAATTAGCATGCATTTTAGAATATTGTTTCCCATGTTTGTAATGTTCTCGTCCCCATGGGGTGGAGGTTTGGGCCAACAAGGTCAAGATCAGGGGACGTGAGCTCCAAAGAGTTGCTTTTTATTTTCTCCATTTCAAGAAAATGCTTCTCTCAGGCTCAGTCTTTAGAAAAAAGGATAATTCAATTTGAGCTGCACACCCCCTGACTGGGTTCTCTATGAATTATGGATTTTTAAAAAGACAGGAAAGGAGGTGAGATATTGAATTTCCAAACTGGTTTTATCTTACTCAATTTAAAGTTCATCTTCTGATTCTGATGTAGGCACTGGTGTGCGAAGCAGCGGCAGCAGCCCCTGTCCAGGCCTTCTCGCAATGAGTCGGGGGGTGACGCACTCCCAGAAAATGCAGGCTTATTCTCTGGTTCCTGCCAGCCAGGCCGCTAGCACACAGCCTGCCTGGGTTTCACGATTTGTAGGAAAACTGGAACCCGAGCCGCGGCCTCACCACGCCATAGTGGGACTTGTCTAAAGGACTTGGGGGCTCCTGTACCACCCGGGGTACTGCCTGGGTGAGGGGCTGTCTCGGGTGGGGTAGCCACAAAGAGAAGACTTTTGAAGATAGGAAATATGGGCAGTGACTCCGAAATGCAGCAAATCAGCACCCTGATTCAGGAGACTGTGCCATCTCTCTGAGGTCCTATCCTTAAAACACCAAGCATGTCCAACCAGTGCTTCCGCACTGCCCGTGGGCCTGGCCCTCCCTGATTGGACTGTTTGGCCTTGACTAGAGACATTTTGGGTTGTCACGACTTGAGAGTGGAAGGGTGCTATTAGCGTCTAGTGGGTAGGGGTCAGAGATCCTGCTAAACATCCCCAAATGCCCAGGACAACCCTCACAGCAGAGAATTAGCCCACCCGAAATGTCAACAGTGCCCTCATTGAGAAAGCCAGCCCTAACCCAGCCTTGAGAGGAAATAAGAATGATCCAGGGACTAAATGTTACCTTCGAAAGGTGGCAGCAGCCATTTCACCCACACTAAGGGGCAGGAGGCATGCCAGACCCACCTGTTCCCAGGCTCTGGCACATGGAGGACCCTCACGGAGTCTCAATCTCCTGAATTTCTATGCTGCAAAAATGTACAGATCACCTCAGAGGGGAAATGTATGAGAGAAGCAATAGCCCAGCATCCTCAACAATTTTTCTCCTCTGAGCTCCGAGCTTTTCCAGGACGACGTTACTTTATATTCCTACAATATAAGGCAAGAAGGATTGCTCTTCTCCCTTTCCAGATAGACATATTTTCCAGAGAGCTGGTCCTGACAGCTAGTTAGTGAGGGAGCTGGATCAGAATCGATAAGTCCCGAATCTCTTTTTTATTTTTACAAAATGAAAACAGCTCTTTTTTTCTGATTATAAAAGCGATACATGCACATTGTTCCTTAGAAAATTCACAGTACAGAAAAACATAAGGAAGAAAAAGTAAAAATTACCCAAATCCTTTCATCAAGAGATAAACAAATATAGACAGTTTGGTGCTTATCTTTCCAGCCCTTTCTCTGCACGTGGGCATGCACATATATTACCCAAATGAGGGTTTCTCAGCTTCAGCCCTATTGACATCCTGGACTGGATCATTCTCTGCTGTGGGGCCGTGCTGGGCTTTGTAGGATGTTTAGCAGCATCCCTGACCTCTGCACACTAGATGCTAATAGCATCTCCCCACTCCTGAACTGTGACAACCAAAAATGTCCCCAGACATTGCCCAATGTCCCCTGGGGTGCAAAACTGCCCCTGGTTGAGAACCACTGAGTTAAAGGGAATCATGTACCTACTGTTCTGTACATACCCAATGTTTGGAGAGAGAGAGAAAAGAATAAGGCTTACGACTTTTGTGTCCTTTGGTTTTTAGCATCAGAGTTGGGGGTCAAGGCCCAGTTCTGACATATACAAGGCAAGATCTTTAGGTAAATTACTTGACTTCTGTGAGTCTCAGTTTCCGCATCTGCAGACTGGGACAGCGATGGGACCTCTGTGCCAGGAATGATCCCAGGGGCCCCTGGTTGGTCTCCTTGTGTGCTGAGCTCTGTGCTTCCTGTGGCAGGGAGCCCAAGACCCAAAGGAGGCTGGCCCATTCCCAGGGAGGAGAGGTGGGCTGCAGGGTGATTTATTCCAGGCGCTGAGGCGAGAGGAGCAGCAGGGGGCTGGCACAGACAGCGTCATGAGGTTCTGTTTGTGGGCTTTGTTTTTTAATTCAATTCTTTTAGAAAAGAGATAAGCATATGTCTGCTTCAATCTAGTATGCTAGGTTTTTTCTTTTCGTGTAAACTTTGGTTTCTTTGGAGCTTCTGATATTAAGGAAAAAAAAAGACAAACGTACAAGATCAGTTGGAGGTTTAAGCAAATTGGTTTATTCCATTGCCGGGGGAATTGAGGTAGATGAGTCATAATCTAGGGTTTGTCAGATTTTTACTAAGTAGCATCTGATTTCGATGCTGATGAAAGAGAAGAGACAGCCTCTTGTTCCTTGCTGTCCCCACCCCCTTCAAGCCCTGCCTCCATTTCTGCCTGTGCTCCTTCTCATGCTCAGATGGTGAAGTCGGGCCCATTCGGAGCTAGGTCAGAAGGTGGAAGGACCCTCCCTTCACTAATCGCCAGTGGTCTTGGCTAAGCCTTTGTCAGCTCTGGCCTACAGTTTCCTCGTCTGTAAAACGACCCCCAGAGACCCAGATCTGATTAGGTCCTACCCTCCCTCCTTAGAACGTCAGTCTGTCCCCTAGCTCTCAGGATAACAAGCACAATTCTTCCCAGGGCCACAAGGCCTGAGCTCTGAGCCGTGCCCACTACTTCTCACTTGTCCCCGTTAGCCATCAGGTCGCCTGGCCTTCCTTGGGTCCCGCCTGCTCTCTAGTTCTCTCCCACAGGCCTTTGCACGTGCCATTCCGCCCCTTTGCCGAGTCATGCCTTTCATCCTGGGGTCTCAGCCCTGCATCCCGTCCTCTGGGAGAGACCAGCTCCTCTGTGGCACAGCCTCGTCTACAGCAGATTGACAGGTGCTTCTGTGATGATCCGATTAGCGTCTGGCTCTCATTTGTCCGTAAGCATCCCAAGGGCTGGGGCCCTGTCCAATTTTGCTCACTATTGTATGACCAGTGTTTCACATGGTGCCAGGCATGATCAATAAATGTTTGAAGGAAGGAAGGAGGGAGGGAGGAAGAGACCCTTCCATCTCTAAAAGTGTGATTTTCTTTTCCCTTCAACATCCCAATCTTCCATAGTCAAGTGGTACATGAATATAAGCTCTCTCTGCCTCCTGCCTTCCTCCTCTTCTGGGGGCCGAGGTGAGCATCTCCCATTAGTGGATGGGGAGACGCATCCATTAAGCCACCTGCGATGGCCCATCCGCCACCAGCCAGCGCGTGGGAGAAGCGATGAGTCAGCGCTTCCACGGCATGAGTGACCAAGTGGCCGCTCCAGCCTTCCTGAGGAGCTGTCCTCCGCCTGTAATGGAGAAATTATGTGAGGCATAATTTATAGTAAAAATCAAATGAACATTAATTCTGGTGAGTCACCCATGCAGAAAGGGCACCCGGCGGCTGCGGACGTGGGCTGCGGTTGAGGACAGCTAAATGTTTAATCAAAGTGAGAGAAGACTGTGCTGCATGTTGCGGTGCCTGAGGTTTGGGGCGGTGGGGTGGGTGTTGGTGTCTGAGCCCTTCTTGGTGGCCAGTCACACATCCACACCACCTTGGGGCTCCCAAGCTCAGAAAGGACTGGGCCAGTAGCCCATCAAGCTCCCTTATTTTACAAACGGGGACGTGAAGACCAGGGGGAGACCCCAAACTCATTGCACATCTTGCCCCAAACCACCCCTTGCCCAGCCTTGCTCACCCCTGCCCACGTCCCTGGTGCCCACTCTGCACAGCCCTCAGAAGCCAGGATGCCCGGCCTCCCAGGCTTCCTGCATCTGACACTCTTCTCTCCTCCCCCTGCCACCTCCTCCCTGGTCCAGTGCTATCTCCTCTTGAGGGGCAACTCCAACAGTCTCCCCACTTCCACTTTGGCCTCAAATGGCATTCTAGAAGGAAATTTCCAAAATGCAAACTGGACCGTCACTTGTCTGTGAAACACTTCAGTGGTCTGTCCCTGCCCCTGGGAAAGTCCAGGCTGGAGGCGTGCGTTGGGGGAGTTCTGCAGGTTCAAGACCTTCCCACATGATGTCCTCTCCCCCATGGGTACACTTCCCTTCTGCCTAGTCTCCTGCTACCTCCTCCTCATTCCACATACATGCCACCTCCCCCAGGAAGCCCTCCCTGCTTCTCCCAGCCAAGCCCCTGCTATTCACATGATCAGGGTCTGTTTCAGGCATGGGCTCTAAGCTCCCTGAGGACAGGCCCATGTCCATCTTGTGCCCCTCTGTGTCCCTGGGGCTCACAACAGACCCTGGCTTGCAATAGGTGTGCATACACCTCTTCAGACTGTCCGAAGAGAGGGATGGGTAGTGACTGGCCCTAGAGAGCTGGTGATGGCACTAGGCATCCCTGCTTCTCTTTCTCTTCCCCTGGCCTTTCCAGGACTCTTCCCAGAAGGGAGCTGGTCCTCAGGAAAGCTGAGGGCGGGGGCGGCCCTTGTTTCCATGCACCTGCCCTCCACAGACCCCTGACAGCCCCATCACAGCCCCTCCAGCCTTGGCAGCAGGCCCCGTCCTTCAGGCCCAGACATCACAGTTAGATGTGAAGGAACAGGCTACAAGTGGCTCTCCTTCGCAGGTGGGTGCAAATGCCCGGTACATGGGCACATTGTCTTTTTGAGGATGGCATCAGTCCCAATTCATCTTGCATTACAAGAACATTCTGCCTTTTGAGAAAGTGAAGAATGTCGGGGGACTGTGGGGGAGATATTTTGGGGCAGACGGGGCCTCCCCTGAATCTCCTTCTGCCAAGCGCGTGCTCTGGGTTTTCTCCAACATGGAAATCACTGCCAGCAGCCAGGAAGGCCTGGGCCAACAGCCTCAGGGCTGAAGGGACAGTCTCTGCCAGGCACGAGCCCGCCAGGGAGGCTCTGAGGAGGCCTGGGCCTTTCCCAAGATGTCCCTGGTGCACACATTGGGAGCATGTGGTAGCTTCCAGGACAAGAAAACCTGCCACACCCATCTCGTGCCCTAAACTCGGGCCCAGTGCCCACCCCTCCTCATTTGCACACTGCCCATCTTTGGTCGCAGCCAAAGCCCTAAGCACCTCCTGGACACGACACCACCTTCCTCCCTCCTGCCCAGTCACCCCCTTGTAAGGGACGGTCCTCTCTCACCTTTTCAGCCTGGATGTTGGTTGTGCACCTGCTGGGTACCAGCGCACCTAGGGCTTGGGAGACCCCAGCGGCAGGGCAGAACCGAGCCCCATGGTGCAGCCTGCATTCTGGCAGAAGAGGAACGTCAAGCACTGTGAATATGCCAAAGCTGCAGAGCCATGGGCCAGTTAGGCTGGGGAGAGGGGGCAGCAGCAGCCGCGTGGGTGTGGGGCAGAGCGCCATTTCTCCGCCCGGCCTAGTGTGCTCTGCAGCGCTCACCTCTGGCCCGGAAAGCCCAGGGCCTGCTTCTCGCAAGGCCGGCCGCCACTGTCTATACATCTGTACACCTGTATTTTAAATAAGCTGTATGTTCTAGAATAGTTTTAGATTTAATGAAAAGTTGCCAGGTAGTAAAGAGTTTCTGTGTGCCCAGCAACCAGTTTCTCCCATTGTTATGTTGCCATGTTAATGAATCACAACTAATGAATCAATATTGATAGATTATTAACTGAACTCCACACGTGACTCAGATTTCACTAGTTTTTACTTAATGCCCTTCTTCTGTTCCAGGAGCCCATCCAGGCACATTGCTTTTCATTGTTGTCTCCTCAGCCTCGTCTTGGCTGTGACAGTTTCTCACGTTTTCCTTGTTTCTGACGGAGTTTCCCTGCGAGGAGGCTGGCAGATTGGCAGAGCGGGCCTGGCGCTCGGGTCGTGGTTCCATTGGCGCCACCGGCCTGGGAGGAAGCCCACAGCCACGAAGTCCTTCTCATCACGTCCTGTCAGGGGCCAGGCACCCCATGACTCATCACTCAGTGTGAACCCTGGTCCTCAGGCTGGGGTGCCATTCCCATTTCTCGACTGTGACGTTCACTGCCCCTCCTTGCACTGTACTCTGGAAGCAAGTTCCCAGGTGCCATCCAGACTTAGAGGAGTTATGCTCCCACTCCTTGAGGGGCCATCTACACAAATTCTAAGTCTCTGTACAAGAGAGTTGTCTCTCCTGCCTACTCACCTACTTAGTCAATTGTTTAGATCAGTGTGGCCTCACGGATATTTAATTTCTACATCGGGTTAGAATCCAATACTACTTTGTTCATCAAATTATTCTAGTCTGGGCCTTTGAGAGCTCTTTCAGAGGCTCCTGTGTCCTTTCACGCCCCTACTTTGTGTCTTTTAGAACTTCCTTACTTCCTGCCACTACACCACGCTCCAGGCTCCTCCTGCAGGCCTCGCCCCAGCCCAGGAATAAGCTTTTTTCACAAGGAGCCTATTCCTTTCATTGGAGAATGGTATTAGAAACCAAGATCTGGGTGCGGGGTGTGCTTGCTGCTACTGGGGTGCCATGCTTCTAGGCGCTTTCAGAGCCCTGGGCAGAGCCAGGAAATGTGTGTGTGTACACCAGACTGTGTACACGCATTGATCTAGAATGACCTCTTCATCCATCCGTCAGTCTCTAGATGGAGCTAAACATCCTCAATCACCAGGACCTTAGAAGGGCACAGACTGTCTTTATATCCCAGCTGCCCTGGGGCAGTAAAGTCTAGGCCAGGTTTAAAGAGGGCACCAGCTGATGAGCTAAATCTTTTTCTTTTTCTTCTGTCAAGTAGGTCAAGGGAAAACTTGGGTAAGCTAATTGTGCACCAGTAGTTCTCGACTAAGGGGTTCATTTCCTCCCTGGAGGACATTGGGCAATGACTAGAGACATTTTTGGTTGTTACCACTGAGAGCAGGGGTGGCATCTGGTGGGTAGAGGCCAGGGATGCTGCTAGCCATCCTACAATGCCCAGGACGACCCCACCACACGAATGACCCAGCCCCAACCATCATGGTGCCCAAGGTAGAGAAGCCTGAGGGTACAAAGACACAAACAGGAAGGAAGACGTTGGGGGCCCCCACTTGAAACAGCAAACTGTTTTGTTTCTCCTATCCCACTGCACTTTTCCACAGAATTTATCACTTCCTAGCAGACTGCGTAATTCCGATTTCTTGTTTACGGGTTTCCTCTCCCCACCAGAGAGAAGTCCACATGGAAGGGGTGCGTGCCCCTCCTGTGCACTGAGGTGCCCCAGCCCCAGGACGGGCCATGGCTGAAGGGGGGTGGGAAGGGGAAAACAGGAAGCCACAAGAAGGTTGGCCTTGGCAAGGATGGTCACATTGTTTTTCCCTGAGACAGAAGGAAAGGCTGCAGCTGAGAGAAATGGGTGACAGTCAGTATTAAAGAAGGGAGGCAAAGTCCACAGCAGGGCTGGGGGCAGCGAGAGATGCGGAGCCTTGCGAACAGAAAACGTTTGGAGAAGTGATGGGGCGGGTGGGAGGGAAGCAGGCAGTCTCACCTTCATAGCCCCGTGCCCACCTCCGGGCGCCGGGGAAGCACTCAGAAGGGGAGAGGGCTGGGGAGCTGGCTGCAAAGCTCGCTGCCCGTTCCCACAGCCAGCTCCCAATGACATCGAGCCTTCCCTGCTGCGAGTGCTGTCTGGGGCAAGGGCCTCATTCTCTTTGTTCTCATCTCTTGGCCTTTGGCAGTGTCCTTAGCCTCCTTGTCCAATTTGCCTAAGGCCTTTTCTGCCTGGTGCCTCGTTGAGGGGGCTACTCAAGCCTAGCGCGTGAAACTCCAGGGCCCAGGCAGCAGGGCAGCCTGGTGGTGGCTTCCTGCCCAGCCATCTCCAAGAGCCCAGCTCCCAAGCACGTCCCAATGACAAACCCCCCAGCACAAAGCCACTGTGGGCCTGCCACCTTGCCTGCATAGCTGAGCTCCCCCCTCGGCTCACCCCCTCCAGCCTGCTGAGCCAGGTTAGGCTCCGTGATGGTTTGTGAATGGGCTTCAGGGATCCCTATGTGCTGCTGTTGCAATGGGGTGAATTTGTGGTTTCTCAGAGGACTCGTCTTAGAGAATTCATTTGCTCTAAGGGGAAGGCGTCTCACCCTTGCTTCTTCTGCTCTCAGTACATTCTGGGGACCCTCTGGCCCCCATGCCTTCTGCCCGTGCCCAGAGCCTTCTATAAATTGTCAGAAAGTCACTCTGCACATGAGATGGATCCTTCGACTTCAGTAGCCTTTTTTCATATCAAGTGTCTTTGAATCTTTTTGCTCTGTCCATCCATTCGTCTGCCCATCCGTCCATCCACCCAACAATTACCTGAATGCTTACTCTGTTCTAAGTGTGTGAGAAAGACAGGCCCTGCCCTTTGGGGTTTGGTCTGGTTGGGGAGACAGGCATTCAGAAAAACAGCATACCCATCCATCTACTCGTCTACACACATTTATTAGGCACCTACTGTGTGCATGCATGGAGACAGAAGCTGGAGAACGTAACAATGCACAAGGCAGCTATGGCTCTCGCCCTTGGAGCTGAGTGTAAAGGAGGGGGCCAGCAAACAAGTCATCCACCGAGGGACAAAGACAATGGAGGCTGTGATGGCCAGTGAGGGCCAGACAGTCAGGGGGCTTCCTGAAGGTGGGGAGGGCTGGCCGGGCCAAGTGGGAAACCAGGGTGAGAGTGGGGGAGGAGCAGCCTGGGTGCAGGTCTGCAGGCAGCTGTGGGCTACAGAGCATTGGGGAACCTGGGGGACAAGCACGCGGGCAGGGCCCAGGTTAGGGGTGGGTGGTGTTCCGGGTCACGGGGAGCCACTGGAGGCTTGGAACAGAGAAAGGACAGTCGAGTTTTCATTTCAATGCCCTCTGGCTGCCGCATCGGGGACTGCCTGCATGGGAGTGGGGGCCTGTGCAGGGGAGCGGGCAGGTGCCAGGGCTGGGCTGGGGCCTTTTCTTTGTCCAACTCCTCACATCCCACCTCCTGACCATGCAGCCTGTGGGTGCAGCTCTTCTCAGAGCCTTCAGGAAAGCCTCCACCCAACCCTCTGAATCAAACACAACAGGATTGGGGGGGGCCCTCCGGAAGAGTCCTGCATCATCTCCCACACAAGGCTGTGCTAACACACCCCCTCCCAGCCCTGCCCCACATTGGGGCCTATGGTGGACCCACATGGACACGTATGTCACTGCACACTGACATACTTCTTCGCACCCCAAGGTCTCACATGACCATAAACCAAAGATGCATCGGCACCTTCCTGGTGGACCCTCTCATTCAAACATGCACATCGAATCCTGCCTCCCGACTGCCCGCTTCCCTTCTGAGTTCAAAGGCAGAGCTGTTACCTTGAAGAAACAGCCTTTGAGACGTGGGTTTTTGGGGCCTCGGCAGCAGGGCATCATGGGAAAGAAGTTCATCACAGGTCTGTCCTGGCCTCACACATCGACGGCCAGCCTCAACAGTCTGTCTTCAAAGGCTTCTCTTGGAAGGTTCTGTTGCTACTTGATTTGAGTGGCCTGTCCGGGCTGGAGAAGAGTTTATGAGCAATTGCCTAACTAGAGTGTTGCGAGGACGGAGAACCCCTGCTGAGTTCTGAACGGAAGCTTCAAATCAAAAAGAGCTGTCAGCTCACTCCTGAGCAAAGCAAAAGGCCAGTCCTTCATCGTCATGGAAAACCACCAGGAGAGCCACCTGGCTCTGTCCTAGGCCTTCAATTCTCCCTGTCCTCCAAGGTGACGGGTTGTTATGACAAGGCCCATACAACTGATCTGGGAAATTCTAGGCTGATGGGACTGGCTGATGAGAAGGGTCCCCATGAGTCTGGACATTCTGCCTAGGAACATTTGCTGTGGCATAAAGATAGTTAGAAAATTATGAATGCAGCCGAAGCTGGAAGAGAAAGTCTGAGAGTGGCCAGGACAGGAGCAATGTTGAAGTTCAGGGGCCCCGACCCTCCAGGGTTCTCCTCAGGGGACAGAAAGCCACAAATCTAAGCAGGCTAGCTCCCCAGAGAAGCAGAGAGTGGGTGGCTGAACCCATGGCTACCTCAGCCGAGGTCACTGCATTCAGCGGCTCCTTATTATGCAGCAGTATAAAGTGTCTGCTCTGTGGATGTGCCGTTGTTATTTTGTTCCTTGCAACAGATGGGCTAGAGTTTCCCGCTTCTCACCTGACATGGCTTAGCGGTAAACTGGTACAGTAAATCCTCTCGTTTCAGGTGACTGGGTGGTGGGGCTGCCACTATGAATTAATCAAGCTATCTTCAAGAAGCCCAGTGGTGAACCCAAAGTAAGCTGTGACAAGGTGTTTCTAAGAGGAACCTGGCTGGGTGTTTATTCAAAGCTAGAGATAACTCTACCCTAACTGACGATGCAGCTGACGCGATACAGAAAGCCTGAAGGACAGCTGGATTCTGGTGAGGAGTGAAGATCATTGACCTTCTTCATGACCCTCTATTTTCTCAGCAAAACTTTCCTTCAGAGAGCATAGGTTAAATTCCTATTGAGAAGAGGCTCAAGCATTAAGTTTTCAGATCAAGGAGGCAGCAGTAATGAGGCTCAGTGGTGCCACACAGAGAGGTGTCAGGGCTTCAGAGGAGACACAGGTGCTGAAGGCTCCAAGGACACTTGAAAGCAGAAAAGCTTGGGGTAGAGAGAAAGAGAAAAAGGCGGGGAGGAGTTACCAGGATCAACAAAATCAGACACACACACACACAACACCCCAAAGTCACACTCAGGTGGCTCTTCAACTTGATGTCTTTCTTCCAATGGCACAAACAGCCATCAGTGCAACTTATATTTATGGGCAATCTTTAGACTGTTGTCTGTTGTTGATTTAAGAGAGAGGAGTCTTAACGGTTTTGAAAATGTGGCCCCCTTTCTGATAAAGGAGAGTGGGTTGTCAATGAAATGGGTTTGGAGTCACAATCTCCAAAGCCTTCCTAGATGATCACAGACAAATCACCTGCCCAGAGTTGACTTCTTCAGGGCCCTCAGCTGGGCAAGGGCAGAGCACAAGAAGTCAAACCCAGAGGAGCCTTCTCTGCCATCCCTCCAGTCGGCCAGAGGACAGAGAGAGAGCTGTGGCTCTCCTGTCGATCCTGTACACCAGGGCCAGGGATGGGCACCAGAAGAAACAAGGCAGGTGAATTTGTGGCCTCATTCATATGAAATTATAGAGCTGGTGGAAATCTATTATCTCTGTACCCAACCGTCGTTACAGACAAGGAAACCCATGCAGGTGACATCATTTACCCGTGACCACACAGCCAGGTTCAAGAGCAGATCCCAGAGGTGACTGGGGCCAAGGGGGCCATAGGAACCCCCACCCCAGGATTCTCCTGAGAAAGGGGCCCTTGAAGGCACCATCAGCATCATTTACTGCAGCTGCGCCATCTAGTGGTGAGGGCCTGGGGCAGTTTGTGCCACCGCGGCAGCCCCCAGGAACACCAATCACCCAGAGAGTAAGATGATGGGCTGGCTCCAGTGCAAGCCTGGGGACATCCAGGAGACCCCTTCATGGTATGCCCACAGTGAGCACTGGCCACCTACTCACCCTACCCCCAGTGGCCTGCCATTTTCATCAGGGGGCTGGAGAAGCGGTTTCAGGCATTGACCTCTCTCAAGGCTAACTTACCTCACCTATCAAAACATAAAAACCGGAAAACCTGTAACACCTGTCAAGAGGATGAAGATGAGCTGCTCCCTTCAGAAGTGGAGGGGGAAGGAAGGCGCTACTGGAACTTGGGTCACCGCGTACACACAGGGGTCTGTCCCAGCCTGCCCACGGCTCGCCAGTCTTCCCAATTGTGACACCTCCTCCCACCACCCCCTGGGCTCTCCAAGGCTGCCTTGCCCTGAGGCTGTGTGTGCTCTAGGCCAGAAGGAACCCGCTTTGATGACAGGCTGAGCCCCAAAGGGCTGAGGAAGATTCCTGAAGCGCCAGAAACCCTCCTCTACACTGTCAAGGAAGAGGCCTCAGAGGGAAAGCCTCCCCCAGCTGCACCACCTCAGGAAGCAGACCCCAGCTACCCCAGCGGGGAAGCCAGTCAGATCAGAGCCACCTCTGACGCCCTCTAACACATCCATCAGCAAGTACTTTGAGCCTCCCAAATGCATCTCAAACATTCTCTCTTTTTTTGTGCGGAAGATTGGCCCTGAGCTAACACCTGTGTCCATCTTCCTCTACTTTATGTGAGACGCTGCCACAGCATGGCTTGATGAGCAATGCTAGGTCCACGCCCGGGATCCAAACCGGTAAACCCTGGGCTGCCAAAGCCAAGCGCACGAACTTAAGCACTACGCCAGTGGGCAGCCCCTCAGACACACTCTTCACTGCCACTGACGGTCTAACCAGTCCCCGTCTGGGCCAGCTGGGCTCCCTGCTGCTCCTCTTGCCTCCAACAGTCCCTCCTTGACATGAGAGTCCTGGATGCAGACCACAGCTCAGCCCCTCAGTGCTTCCTCCACCCTCCTCCTTTACCCCGACTCTCCTCCTCGCCCTTCCTGCAGCCAAGCTGGCCTTCCTGTCACTAGATCCATAGCCAGCTCTCGCAGCCCAGGGCCTTTCCCGAGCTTGCTGCATGGCAGGCTCCTGCCTCGGCCCAAGCGTCCTCTCAGACCCCCTCCCTGGAGCCCCCTCATCTCACAAGCAGTATTCAAAGGCAGTGGTTTGGAAGGTGGGCTCTGGAGCCTGATTGACCAACTGGGTTCAAATCCAGACTCCACCACTTTTCCAGATGTGTGACCTTGAGCAAGTTACTTGACCTCTCTGTGCCTCAGTTTCCCTATAAGTTTGCTGTGACGACTAAATGAATTACTGTAGTCCCCTAATGCCTGGGATATGGCAGGCACAAGATACATCGAATAAAGAAAGAAAAAATCAAGAGGAAGGGTTCTCTGTGCCGAGACCAAATTTGGGGCAGTCTGTGTGCGAACAGCCAACCCCAGTGTTTCTCCCACAGGAGAAGACTCAGTTCTTCAAAAGAAGAGGGATCTCCTAAGCACTCGTGGAGATGGTCCTCAGGGCCCAGCCAGAGTCACTGCTGCCATGGTTGCTTCCCAGGGGCCTGGACAAGCAAGAGAAAAGTCTGAACCACAGAGGACAAGGAGGAAATTCTGCATAGGAATAGAAATTAACTCAAGGGCTGCCTGCCATCAGCCAGGTGCCCAGAGAGACACCCCCTCCTCCCTTCCTTCCCCTGTGCTGAGAAGGCATGCCCAGGTTTTGGACCCACCCTGGCCTCCTTAGAGTCCTCTAAGAGAGGCCCAGAGACGCACAGATGTTGGTGTTGCCGCAGCAACTGACCTAACCTTCCTCTGTTTCTGCTCAGGTTCCTAAGAGGCACAAGGAGGAAAACGGGCAACCACTGGCTCCACGGCCCAGCCAAGGCACCCATGGAAGCCCCTTGTGCCCTGCCTTCAGCTCCTCCGCAGGCCGGGCCATGCAGTTCTCGTCCATGCGCCCAGGTCTCCCAGGCCAACATCACAGCAGAGTCAAGGAGGCCCCAGTCAGCAACTCGGCAGCTAACTCTGATGACCCTCGTTCCTTCTGAGATAATAATAGCTCCACTTTACTGCACGGAGAGCAAGTGAAGTGCCTACAGAGGCCAGGCCCTGCACAGAGGTGAGTGACGGGGCCAGCTGGCGGCAGGCGCAATAGTGGCTCTGTGGTACACCGACAGGGGGCAGCCACCCCTCGGCTATGGCTACTTGTGGACGGCAGGCCCCAGACAACCAGAGGCTCCTGTGGGCCAGGAGAAGTCAAATCTCCCAAGCTTTTGGTAAACTCTCCTAATATCTAAGCATTGGTGGTTATCATAATTCAGACTTCAAAAAAAATGCTGTGTGGTTGAGACATAACATGTGTCTGGGTGGGATCAGGCCTGGAGGGCAGTTTCCAACTCCATTCCAAAATGGCAGTTTTTCACAAATTAATTTTTGCTATTAATAACAGGAGCCACCATTTAGGGACTACTTTCTGAGCGTCAGGTGCTACTAGTCTGGCTTAATCCTCCAGGAACCCTGGTTCCTTCCTCACAAATCAGGAAGCGGCCTCGGCAGATGAATGATTTGCCCTTAGGGTGCAGAGGGGACAGTGGCGTACTAAGGCTGGTGCTCAGTGCTGTTTGACACCAGAACCAGGGACCTTAACTACAGGCTTATTCTCCGGCCTATTCCTCTTAGCTAGGGCTTGGCCTGCTGACCTCGCAACTCTAGACCTGTTCTTGGCGATTCCACACATTTCCATCTGCCCCTGCCCCCAGCACCCCAACTCAGATCCCTCACCTGCCCCCTCCTGCCCGCCTGCGCCTAATACTCAGATGACCCCCTGCTCCCTCTTCCCTGCACTTCACACGCTGGGCTTCTTCCTGGCGCTAATCCTACCCAGCTCTGCTGACCATAGCCAGCATGGCGACGCAGCGGCCTCCAAATCCCCCTGCCCCTCTGTCTTGCTGCCAACTGAGCTTCCATTTGGCCTGTGACATTTAAAAATATCTGCCGAGCCTTGGCATATAGAACCCAATACCCAATACCCCCAGCTGTTTAAATACCACTGCCTCATTCAGCCCACACATGTCTGCACTTCCAGTAAAAGTGTAAGTTGACCCAGAACATGGGGCCATCCGAACCCTCTTATTCCAGCCACGCCAATCTTAACTTGGCTCCTTTGTCAAGTATATTGTCAGCTTGAGCCCATTCCTGACCCTACAAGGAGAAGACACGCATGGGCCTGGGGGGCTTTGAGCGGCAGAGCAAGGTGTGGGCCATCTGTGTGCTCGTGACCCAGGAGCACATGCCTGGCGCATGGTGTGGTGTCTGCCACAGCTGTCCCTTTCCTCTCCCTGGCTTCCGACCCCACTGGGCCCCAGGGCCTGCTATTAATATAGTGCAAAGAGGCCCAGCAGCTGGCCATGGCAAAATATTTCCACACAGACGGTGACAACTGACATCACACTGATTTGGGCTCTGTATGTTCCAAATGTGCATTCTTTTAGAGAGAGCAAGCTGAGATTTGCCTCGTTGCTGGAAACGTGTCTGCTTTGCTTTGGGAATTGGGGAAATCTCCAATGAGCAATTTGGGGGCCTTTAAAAGGGGGCCCAAAAGATGGGTGGTGGCTTTAGAGACTCCTGGGGCTCCCAGGAACAAAGGTCTACTCTCCCAGCAAGGGTCCCCTAGGTCTGTGCAGTCTTTAACTACACAACTGTGGGGAAGAGAAGAGAATGCAGGGTCAGTGACCCTGACAGGCTCTCCTCAGGGCGAAGAAGGCAGCTTTAACAGACCCCAAAAGAACTCAGAAAGAGTGGCAGTGAAATGATATTATTTCTGGGATTTGCTTTAAAAGACGCCAACGAAAAGGTGGGGGTGACAGAGGGAACGAGAGAGGCAGGGCTGATGGCTCTGCAGCTGTGCTCAGGCCTGGGCCTCTTCACCTTGGTGTGCCTGGAAATTTCCATAACAACAAGTTTAAAAACATACACGTGAAAAAAATATTCAACAAACGTTTGCTGAAGGCCTAGTATGCGCTAGGAACTCTCCTGGGCACTTGTCGATTTGTACAAAAGGAAGAGAGTAAGCAGCGCCCTGGCCCGAAACAGTAACGGCTCGGCCTGCCAACAGCATCCTTTGGCGGCAGCACAGTGGGCCCCCTCCCCAAACCCCCTGGATTTGTTTCAGCTGACCCCTGAGACAGTCTGAACATGTACTTTTTAAATTTAGTATTTAAAAATACTACCGTGAGTCCTTGTAACCCTTCAGCCAACCCAAGAAAGCACACGGCCAGTAACTTCACCCACTAGAATGCCTTCTCCCCTGCCCTCGCCCAGCTTCCCCCCAAGGCATAATCGTGGGTTTACCATACGCTTGCCGTGGACATTTCCGTTTTATCTGTATATATTGGCTTAGTTTTGCTTGCTTCTGAACTTTATGAAAGGCATCTGAATACGTATTTTTAGGCACAGGATCTTTTCTGGCATTTAATCAAGAACAGAGAGTATGACAGGAGAAGAGACCCTCCTTCCCCACCCAAATCCCAGAGAAGCCCCAGTGAGCGAGAGGAAACGCCTCTGCTCAAGGGTCCCCGAGCGGAGCCAGGCCGGGCCGCGCCGAGCCAACAGGAAGTGCGAGGGACTGGGCACCGGGCACACACTCCTCTCAGGGGAGAGTGAGGCCGAGGGTGCAGGTTAGAGCTGCACCGACAAGCCTCTTCTCAGCTGCATCCGCAAACAAAAACGTGAAGTGATGGCAAGTGTCACGGTAAAGGCAGATCAAGACAGCTGCATTTGTCCATTTATTATTAGAAGGCAAATGTCATGGAAAGAAAGTATGCCCCAAGTAATTTAGTCCTATTGAAACTTAACAGGCTTCAGCTGGTTGGAACCAGAATCCTGCCTCCCACTCCTCAGCTAAGAGTTCCCTTACTAGACACTGGGGTCAAAATCTAATCTGCCCCCTTCGACGGTGAATGCCTGTTGGCAAGGGAAACAGGAATATGCCGCACAAAAGAGGAAGACCAGCCCGTGTCACATCTTCGCGCGGGTCCAGAGGGTGTTCTCTGAGGCGGGTGAACAGCCTCAGCCCCTCACCACGTGTTGCGGAGAAGAGAGCTGGACCAGATCAAGGTGGTGCCCAAGATGATTCTGACGGGACAAGGGCCATTGCTGTCTGTTTTAAAAGCTACACATTTATCTTCACATGTATTAAAAAATACCTGGCCAGAAGCCAAGTGACAGCAGTATAATTTTCCTTTAAAACCAAATTCATTTACATAAAGAAAGCAAGTCGATTTAAAGAAAACCATTGAGTGTAGTGATAGTATGGGAATATGGCAAAAATCGTGAAGGTAGTATGGAAATAACTGAAGTTTGAGCAAAAATGATCTCCCTATTTCTAAGACACTGTAAACTTTTTTTTTAATTTCTAAGGTACTTTTGAGCTCAGAAAGTTTTGACTACTTTCCCTGCCTAAAAATGGCTATTCCACACCCCAGGCCAGCCACGCCAAAGCTGTACTGAGCCTTCTCTGGTCAAGGCCCTGTGCTGCGGGGCCTTCCAGTGGCTACGCCAGAAAGGGCTGCACTGAGATCCCTGGCGGCGTTGGGAAGAGAGGAAAGGAGAGGCCCAGAGGCCCCAGCACTGCTGCTGAATAAAGCCCCTGACAACTGGTGGTGACCGACCTCAGCTCTCTGGGCAGGATCCCCAAGAAAGGAAACTTCCTGTTCTCTTTCTCCTGAATTTGCTCTTTTCCTTAAGTTCCCACAATGACTTCAGAAAGAAACAGAGAGGAGCACACTTCACTTTCCACCGAGACGGCGCACCCAGTTTAACAGGCGCTCTCCACGGCAGGCCTTCCTCCCCGCACAGGGGAGGCTAGCTTAAACTAGATGGGAAGCTGTTTCTTTTAAACATGCTAAAAATAACATTAATGTTAATTACACTATTTCATTTATATATTTAATTACAGTGTTATAATTCTATCACTACTGATAATAGTCACATTAGTATTAAGGACAAGCAGCCCATACAACTCCCTTCACCAGGAAAGTCCTGGTTTACGCATTACCCCAGCATCCCTCCACTTAGTGCTGCCTTTCGCGCCCAAAAATGTCGTGGTTGGATGACAAATTACATGGCAACCCTAGTTACACACCATGACTAACTCGTCTATGCCTGCAGTGAGCAGGGTGGGGATCAGAGGGGGAGACGGGGACCTCGATTTCAAAGGCTGGAGAGCATTCTTTAAATTGCGGCCATTCCCAATTTAAACTGTCTCGATCCGGGATTACAAGAGGAGGTCTACCACTCAGGTTCAAAATGATCCCGCAGAGAGGGGTGCTCTCATCAGAGCAGCGCGCGACTTCTCGAATGGGCACCAGCAGTAGTGGTTTGAGTGATGCTGTTTCTCAAAGAGCTCAGTCAACTCCATGAAGAACTTCAAACAAACCGGACACAGACCCCGATACGCTTGGCTTCCCTTTTCTAGCATCCTTCAGTAAGGTTTTCCCTCCACCTCTCTTTGTGGCAGATCTCTGAAATATATTTCACCAAAGTTCAGTTTTTTTCTTGACCAGTTAGAGACAAGAATGATGACAGTAAGGTCATGGCCCCACAGACCCAGTGGCATAAGAAAACAGCCTTGAGCCCTTGCTCCCTGCTCGTGCAGGTCTGGGCACACCAGCAGTGCTACTGCTCTCTTGGCCAGAGGAATGGGTGGGGGAAAGACATGCATGGACTGCTGGTGGGGACAGACTGGTGGCCTTGTATTGAAGGACAACTGAGCCAGAGCTGTGTGTCTAGCTGTGATCTAGCACTTCCACTGCTTGCCATCGACCCTAGAGAAACCTTTATAAATGTGCCCACAGAAGTATGTGCCGGGACAGGGGCAGTGGCGCTGTTTCTAACAGGGACCAAGGGGAAGGCAGACATGCACATCAACATGGAAGTGACTCTCGCCAGACGATTTAAAAGAACAAAGCAGACCTTAGGCGAACCAATGCAGTAGGGTCTCCAGATACACCGCCCAGTGAAAAGGCCATAAAGCGACATAGACACTTGTGTTTTAAAAAAGACATTTTCTGTGGAAACTGGTCACTATATGTGAAGTTGGTAACTTCGAGGGGATTTGAGAGGGAGAATGTGGAGACCGTGGCTGGCGGACGGTCATTAAAGCAGACTTCGGCCTTGCCTCTAGGTATTAGTATTTTTAACTTCTATATCTAATTCACATATTCCATGTGTAATTAAACATTAAATTTTAACTACAACAGAGTAGACATCTGGAAAAGGACTGAGAAAAACTGACTTGTTCTTATATCTAAACCTCCTATTTTGAGGACCAGCTTTAAGTAGTAACTGGTACTTTGGGAGTTGGCTGGATTTTTGAATAACCAGCAGAAAACAAAAGACTCACCAAATTATCTTAGCTTTAACCTTGCCCAAGCCCTTCCTGGCTGCCATATGGACTTTGCCAGGCTTGATAATTAAGGACATGGTATGGTTCTATTTCTAGCTTCCAAACCCCTTCTAGCTAGCTCTTGCTTTGCTCTTTCTTTAATAAGGAGCCGACGGAATGTCAGTTCTAAAGTGATCAAGAAAAGAATGTGAAGCTGTGAACTGTCTGTTTGGTTGCTGACAAACAGACAGATCTGATATCAAGGGGGTTGACATCTGAACCCTTGGTTCATGTTCCATCTCTACATGAAGATTCTCCACTTGGTGGAGTGAAAAAGGGACTCAACTAGGACTACGAAAAATGCAGTCTGAGAGATGGTTTTGCCCCTAACTAGCAGGTCCCAGCCCCCTCCAAGCCTGTTTCCTCGCCTGCACAACGGCTGGGCTAAGGCTCGCTCTGCCAAGCCCTACGTCTGGGACGACTGCTACCCACAACGACCGTGGTTGGAAACTCAGTTTGGGGTGTCCCTCTCTTGAACTCTCGTTGCCACTAGATTTTTTCCTGATTCTGCTACAGCACCTCCACTGAGCTCTAGATCCACAACATCCTCCTGCCTAGTTGACTACACTTCACACGTGGTCCAAAGGCACTTCTAACTCTACCAGTCGAAGACAAAACTCATGGTTACCTCTCTCCCCACTCAACACGTCAGAACTCAGTCTGCCAACCCACACCCGGGCCACTTTCCACCCTTCTCTAGCTCAGTGAAAGGCACTGACTTCCATCTAGTTCCACCTGAGCATCATCTTTCGCACAACCAATTCCCTATATCCATGTTGTCACCAAGCCTTGTTAGTCGACCTCCTAAATGACTCTAAAAGCCACTCTCACCACCACCAGTTTTATATATTTCCAGAACCAACCTCCTCCCTAGACCCAGCTACCATCATTGCTAGCTTCCCCTCAAATTCCATGCCCCTACCCTGTGGCCAGAGAGATTTTTGAAACAGACAACTTGATTATGGCAGCTCCCGGCCATCAGGACAAGGGCTTCCCACTGTTCTAAGGATATTTAAGACACAAGACTGCATTTTGTCCTGCTGGGCCAACAAGGCTCTAATGGTGGCCCCTGCCCAGCCCTCTAGACTCATCTCACTGTGTCCCACTGTTCTGCTGACCTCCTGCTGCTTCTCCTAACACACTCACTCCTCTCCACCAGAGGGCCTGGGAATACGCTCTTCCTGCCCTTGGAAGTGCACCACGCCCCTGCCACCACATGCTCATCATTCAGTTCACAGCTCAAGTGTGCACATACCATTTTCTCAGGACGGTATTCCCCGACGTGCCCAAATCCAAGGCAGCTTCCTCTGCTGTACACTCTGAAAAAAAACCCATTTCTTTTCCAGTGCCCTTAGCTCGGGATGTAACAAGACCCTCCTTAATGTGATGATTCATTATTTCCAGATCCCCCACTGAAGGAACCAAGTGGAGAGAAGGAGTGTGATTTAGCTCACCATCATATTTCTGGTGCCTAGCACAATGTATGGCCCATAGTGGGCACTCAGTGCATTTCTGTTGATCAACTGTGGCTTCTAAGACCATCATTAAGAGGCCACTAAGAGAGAACTGGAAATTCATATGGACAAAACCCAACTTGATTGACCTCTCCAACTTTCCATTAGGTTTTTTCTGCCTAGCTGAGCTCCTCCCAGTCCTCACCATCACTCTCCTGCCTCTTGGCCTTTACCACTACCACTACCATTACCATCACCATCACCCACTATCATCGCCACTACCACCATCAGCACCACCACTACCATCGTCACCATCAATGACAGCTGCCATCAGTTGAGCTACCAGTTTAACATTTGCTTGTTACTGACCATTGCTAGGCACTTTCTGTTTCTTTCCTCATTTGATCATCTCCACAACCCTGGAAGGCAGGTTTTTTCGGACCCTAGAAGGTCCTTATTCTGCAACTGAGGAGACAGAAGGCCAGACAGGGAATGCCACTGGTCACCCATGAAGCAGAGGGAGACAAAACATACATCCAGGCCCGTCTGGTCCGAATCTAGCCTCTCGCCCCTCACCCCCAGCCTTCTGATGACTTGCTCCCAAAAGATACCATTTTCTTTCCTTTTAAAACCCATCTGAACACTGTCAAAGACAAGACATTAAAAAAAAGAAACATCGAGGGTGTCCCCATTCCATCCCGCTCATTCAGTAAAGGAGTAAGGATTCTTCTCTCGTGCATACTCTCAGACAACACGGCAAGGCACAAAGGAAGGGTGAAGAAACTGAAAAAAGGTAAAGAAATAAAAACGTCAATCTAATGAAATGACATGACTGACTAGAAGAATACAAAAGAATAAACAAAAATATATTTTAAAATAAAAAAAGAAGCCCAGAATTACCAAATATCACAAATATCACAAAGATATCATCTAAGATGACATGAATTGGAAGTTCCTAATTTTGAGATTTCAGAATGCTAAAATTTCAAAAGAAATGTGGGATGCCAACCTGGGATTGCCAACTGGTTTTTAAAATATGCTAAGTAAAGTCATTTTAAAAACTAAAAAACAGGGGCTGGCCCCGTGGCCGAGTGGTTAAGTTCGCGCGCTCCGCTGCAGGCGGCCCAGTATTTCGTTAGTTCGAATCCTGGGCGCGGACATGGCACTGCTCGTCAGACCACGCTGAGGCAGCGTCCCACATGCCACAACTAGAAGAACCCACAACGAAGAATACACAACTATGTACCGGGGGGCTTTGGGGAGAAAAAGGAAAAAATAAAATCTTTAAAAAAAAAAAAAACTAAAACTAAAAAACAAAATTAAAGAAAAAACTCTAAAACCGCCCCCAATATCTTAAAACAAAACAAAAAACCCAAATTACTATCTATTGTGATTCAAAAAGAAATGACAGGGAAATACTAAAGGTAGGAGGATTTTGTAGCCTCCACATCAAAAGGAGTCCCCTCACTGAATAAATTTAGCCTGATCAGAAACCCACTACAGCATCTTTATCTTCCTCATTTCACTGTGGGTTGGCACCTGGCAACACTGCCTCACTCAGCTCTCACCCTCGCGCAGGAATCCCTTCCACAAATGCTCCCGCGCCCTGTCCCGAGTGTTGGCTCAAGCAGGTCGCTGGCTGCCTCATAAACCAACCAGTTCTAAAAGTAGCAGAACGTGAGAAAAATGCACAAAAATCAATACCATTCCTATAAACACATGATCAACACCCTGAAAATGCAATGAAACGAGAGAGCCCTTTCACAACAGCAACAAAAGTATCAAATGCTTGGGGAATAGATGCCACATATTCACATCTCAAACTCCATATGACATAGTAGAATAATGTAAAGAAAACACACAACCTTAATGGAAGAAATAGAAACTCAAATAAATGAAGACAGAGATCATACTCCTGGCTTAAGACAATACAGAAAGGACGACAATATTTCCCAGCTTAATTTATAGATTGAATGCAATTCTAGTCAAAATATCACCAATGTCATTACAGAACTTGATAAAAATGGTTCTTAAATTCTATAGAAAAATAAATGGGGGAAACTACTCGAGGATTCTGAGATGATATGCAGGAAGAAGGCACTAGCCCCAGGTCTTAGAACAGCGGACAACGACGATCGTTAAGGCTGTAAAGCAGTCATGGTACACACTGGGCAAGGACGTCACTGTTTCACAAATGGAGCAGGAATTAACCTGGTATCAATAAAAACATACATAACACACGTTATGGACAGACAGATGTTTTTCAAAACCCTTTTATCTCAATTATGGACAGGAAGTTTTGGGTTTAAATAACTAAGCAACATCAGAAAATTTCAAAGTGACAAAGATGAAGATTACTTGACAGCCTAAACAAAACAAAAACTTTCTAATTTCTATATATTTTTCTAAGGTCATCTCAAGCCCCACCACCTCATTCCTAGGGTGCTTATAGTCCAAAGCACAATTTGGAATTAATTAGATTCATCTTGCTCTCTAAATTGTGAGTGTGAGTGTGTGGGCACGGCAAAGCCTTCCGACTGGGCTCCTGCGTCAAGGCCCTGCCCGGCCCGCGGCGCCCAGCAGGCTGCATGCAGGCCTCGCTCCCCGGCGGGCGCTGGCTGCCTGACTGCTTGCACTGCTCTCAAGGGCGACTGTGACCCAAGTCCTCACTTGCTTCAAACCAAATCAGAACTCTCATTGGGGCACACAAAAGCCTTCTCCTGCTCTTCCTTCTTCCCTCGCGAGGGAAGAGCTGGCAGGGAGGTCATGGCTGCTTTTTGAGGGAATTTCTCGACCAGCAAAGGGAAAAATGCCCAATTTACAATGATTTTTTAGTCAACACAATGGATGGAGAAGGGGGCCCAGAATTCACCACCAGCCTATAATGAGTTCATTTCTGGTTTTGAGGAGACCTATTCTTCTATTCTCCTAGTTTCCTGACTTTTTTTTATCATGTGTGGTTCATATCTCACCGTAGAACCTATGGGATCTACATGATCTTGGCACTGGAGGTGACTTTGTCAATCACCTGGCCCAACGTTCCTAGGATCCTTATATGCAGGGAAAGAAGGGGTGGGAAGCAAAGACTGAGGTTCCACCGGAAGCAGAGGTCGGGCCATTGGAATGCACCCGGCTGTGGAAGTGCTGATTATAAACTGATCCAGATCAATCCCCACCCCCCCGGACTGCTTGACAGGGTCCTGCAAGCTAAGGGAGCCACACACTCTAACGCCAGTGCAGGGCAGGACGGATCTTTACCAGACTGCCTTTTGGAAAAACAAAGCTGAGAGCAAATAACAAACAAATACCTTAGAATCCTGTTTAACTCAAAGCTATGCGACGGTGAACAAGGCTGCTTTCCCGTTATCAGGATGGACTGATTACAGAGCCCAGAGTCATTTGCCTGAAGATAATTGCCTCAATTCTCCACTTCACTTTGCACATATAGAAATAGTCCCAATCTACCGGAGCCTCAGTGACTAGACATGTAAAATTGGTCTAATCATATTTTGAAGAGCTCGAGCTGAAAGGATTTCTATGAGCGTGCGCCTGAACCATGACACCACTAAGAGTTTCTCCCCTCTGGGCTCATGGCTCGCTCGCTCCCCCACCAAGTCTGAAGGGGTGAGTCAGATCCTCAGCAGATGAAACAAAAACAACTTTGAAGCTCTCTGTCAGTGACGGTGGCTGGAGGAAACAGTGGGATGACCGGGAGAGCTGGACAAAAGCTAACACCACGAGCTGGGGGATGCTCCTGACTGTTGAGTAGTCCTCTGCAAGGAGGAAGCAGAGGTGCCAGGGCAGAGGGGGATGTCTGAGACTAGAATCACCTGGGCTGCAGGCACTTCTGGACACTGATGTCTCAGCTGGCTAGGGGAAAGAACCAGACAAGCTAACATGTGAGCTAGGGCTAGGCAAATGGACAGAACCCAGTCCCAATTTCCACAAGACAAAGCCAGGCACATGACCAGAGTCCAGAGTATAAACAGGGACCACATGAAAGCTGAGTGCTAGGGCCCAAGCAGAGAAAGGGAGGCATCACGCCTGAGAAGGACCTGAACGCCCAAGCCTATGCTTTGCCTAAGCAAGGGAGCTTCTAGACTCTTCCTGTTGGATCAGGAGCCTAGAAATTGCTCCTCCCGTGACAGAGGTAGGTAGACAGGTAGGTAGGTGGGTGGGTGGGTGGATGATGTACTCGTGGGAGAACCTCTATAGAGCCCAAGGCAAAGGGCAAGGAAAGAGCACCCCCAAGAATACAATCCCTGACAGTGCTGTACACAGGAATACGTTCGTTTCTGATCCTATCTCCCTGTAAAAACGAACGCACAAACAGAGGATTGTAATCCCAACAATGGCCTGGACAGAATCCAGCCATGTCAAAAAGATGATTATTTCCCCCTATTGTTTGCTTTTAGCTCTAGATGGCATTCCCCCAAAATCACAAAATCGGGAGCTTGGGGTTGTCACTATTTCTACTGGTGAGAGCCAATCGATATCATTGCAGTCTGAATAACAGCAAAACAACACCCCAGAGAAACGAGCCAAAAGCTTTTGTATTGTACCCAGACCTCTTTAAGGGGCAGGCGGAGGAGCAATGCCAAATTCTCAGTGGGCTCAAGCCTGTCTGGCTGATTGCCACAGTCAGGGGTGGGAAACACTTCACACTCCCTGAATTCATTTCTACCCAAAGGAAAGTTTGAAAAGCTCTCCATCTCCCAAAATAGTCCTTTCCAATGACTGTCCAAAAAATATGTTCAAGAGTGATTTACCCAGTCGCCTAGCAGAGAAGAACCAATCTTTTATCTTACGTCTCATCTTGGAGAATGTGTTGGTGTCTGTGGGACCCATGACAATAGCCTGGCAAGCCTTTTGAGAATTTATGTGATTCATCTCTGTCTCCCCCAGAGTGACCAGCACAGGGCTTTGCACACGGTAGATACACAGGAACAGGTGGATTGAAAGTAATCCTCTTACAGGCTTTAAAAAAAAAACAAAATCTCCAAGTCAGACCAGGTATAAACCCTTCCCTTCCAGAAAACCACTAGATGCCTCTCCATCTGACTGCAACCACAGTTACTCAACTTGCCTCCCTCGTTTACCTGTCTGGTGTAGGATTTATTATTTGGCACCTGTTGGCAATCCACTTTTTAATATTTGGGGGCATTTCGCATTGATATGCATGTTGTTGAATGGCAGGAGTTGTTCACTCTCAATTACCTCCAACTCCCCATGATGCCTGGAATAGTGTCTTGGTCACAGAAGTGACTCAATGCATGATTGCTAAATAGTCAATTTCATTTTTAATTTCCGAGACAGCTCCAGGAGGGGAGGCAAAGAGGACCGATATAATTAATAGACAGACTTGACTAATTTCTTTGCTTCAACAAATGAGCTGTGAAGCCCAGAGACTGAGAGCCCTACCCCGGTTATGAAAGCTCCACTACAGACTGCTGGTTCCATCACATACACCTGTTTGCTCATGTCCTGAAACTGCCACCCAAACATTCCTTCCTGTCACTGAGACACTTGTACTTTCAAATGCTTCTAAAATAGAAGCAGAGTCGGAAGAGCGCAGCCATTACTGGAGCCCCCAGCCCCTGTCCCAAGGCCTCCAGATGCCCTTCATGGAATCGCAATCGGAGCTGAAAAGAACTTTGGTGGGTCAACTTCCAACTCTACCAGGCTCGTGAATCCCATGGGAAACATCTCCAATATGTGGTCATCTGTCCTTTGATTTAACACTACCCTGACAAAGAGCCAACCACCTCCTGACAGCCACTCCATTTCAGAGCCCCAATCGTTAGAATATTCTTCCTTGGGCTGAGCTGAGCTGAAATCTGCCTGTTGTAACTACCACCCATAGGTTCTAATTTTGCCCTCTGGAGACACATAAAATCTCTCTTAATGCCTCTTCAACAGGACAGTGCTTTAAGGGGCTGAAGACAATACCCTTCACAATTCATCCAAATAAAAACCTTATTGTATAATACTGTAATGAACTGGAAACTGCGTTTTCCTGTCCAACTGGTTTAGGAGCCTCCCTCCAGCAGGGCCCTGTAGGTGATATATGTCCACACTTTATTTACCGGCAGACAGACAGAGCCCCGTGTTCCTTAGCCTGGTAACAACCGGAGGTCGTTCATCACCCACTTGCTCCTTTTTGAAATTCACTCTGCAGCAAGCACTTTTTAAAATCATGCACGTAATGCATTTTAAAGAGCATTTTCTGCACGGATCCATTTGCTCGACCTCGGCTCTGAGCGGGAGATGGAGCAGCATCTCAGTGCGGTCCTCCTGCTCCTCCCGGAGCCTTGTGTAGAATATACACCGAAATGTATTTGTAACTATACATGACTGAGGCTCTAAAACGCAGTGTTTTGTTAAATGTTTGTTTGCTGATTAAAATGCATCTTGCAAAGAAAGTGCATTACTGATGCAGAATCTAGTCCAAAAATATGTATTATGTAATGCACATTTTTTAATAATGCAGGCAATCTCGGTGTATCTGTATTAGTGGATCAGCTCTGGGCTGCCATCTCCATTATAGGCATAAAGCACTCCTTCTGAAAAACGAACTACTTTCTTACGTATGCTAAAGAATTGTAACCCACCCTGTTGCTGACAGTTGGGATTCACCTCCTTGGAAGGGCATTCACCAGCACCCACATATTCCTGATCTCTTTCCCAGTGGGCCCTGAAAACCATTTGAATGACATCTTTCTGTTCCATACACTGTCAGTGGGGCTGTGCTAACTGAAAGAAAGCAGGCAGGTGGGTCAATATGAGCAGAACCTTTAGAAATGTCCCCCCTTGGTCAGGGCTGAGAGGTCAGGATTTAAGATATTCAGCTCCCAATGGCCGTGGTCAGTGTCCCATCATAATAGCCACATGATTGGAGCCAGCCGGCCACTTGAGATAATAAAACTCAGTTTCTCTGGAAAGTGTTAGAGTGGGGCACAACTAGACTACAGACATTTGTCCTTTTATGGGGTGTGCCAAATCAACCCCACTTTATTAGACTAATCAGTATTTTAATGCTACAAACTAACTCGAAGAACACAAGACACAAGATAGACACAGCCACGAAGCCAGGTCAGGAACATTCAAGAATGTCCACAGCCAAGATGCAGAAATAAAAACCTCAACACACCAAAAGCAGTTGCTAGAATCTTACTAAGGTGTCAGCTCTGGGTCTGACAACTTTAACGTGGACCTGGTGCTGACGGTGTGACGGCAAGTCCACCGCACTAACAGCACGTGACTCTTCAGCCACCAGGACAGGCACCAGCAGGGGACGCCTGGTGGACCACCTCCAAAGGGACAGCAGAATTAGTAGAGGTCACGCCTCTTCAACTTTACCCTTATTGACTCCAAGACAAAGTGTCCCAAGTGAAGCAAACTTGTTGCCACTTCCATGGATTCTAAGAAGATGGTTTTGCTCTGAGTTATGCCACTCTGGACTTGTCACTATGACAAAGGGGGCATTCCATATTTTAATAGGGAGGGCATGTACAACCCAGAAGAAGCAGTCACGTTACAGATGGAACTCAAGAGCTTCCAAAGTACCGTCCCCTCCTGAGCAAGGATGGCTCCAGGGATCCTCCTCCGGGAGGACATGGAACTCATTGATTTTCCAGGGCTGAGAAAGAAATGGACTAAATTTCCTCCCACCTTTTAGCCTTTGGGGTTCAACAATATGATCTAGGGGCATCTAGCCACTCCCTAACCCTAATGTTCTGGTTGAGCCAATAGAATTCAAGCTGGATTAAACAATCCTGGTGGGTAAGGAAGGATGCGGGGTGGGGTAATGCTCGGACTAACAGTAGAGTACTCCTGAATATCCTTTCCTGATTTTAAGATTTTTTTCTTTTCTTTTTTTTTTTAATCTACCTTCAGCACCTAGAACAGAGCTTAGCATGTGCTAGGCGTTCAATAAATATTTGCTGAATGAATTAACTTTACTGAAAACCTATCTATGAAAGAGCTTTAAAGGGTAGCCCGTGAGGTTTCCTCGATAGCTGACCACCCTGAAGCACCCCCAGGGGCTAAGAATTGGCTGCACCTACTGAATATCAGCGCAGGAAAGACTTCCCTTAACTAGTGGTTCTGGCTAATGAGTCTGTCTCCCAGCATACGTTCTCAGCTAGAGCCCATGGCAGCCCACCAACGCGTTTGCAGACTTGCAAACCACCACCCCGTCTGTGGGGGTCCTTCTTAGCGAAGATGCTTATTTGTCCATGATGTAATTAGCCAATTGAGACTGCGTGTGTGTGTGGGGGGGGATTTTTTAAACTTCTCTAATTACAGTCACTACAGCAGTTCTGCCAAAGGTGGTTTCATGATTGACTGCCGCAGGTTACCATTCAGACTATTAAGCCCTTGGAAAATGCCCGGGGCCGGATCATTAATACTCACGTATAGACCCCTATTCCCATGGAATATCTGGAGCGTTGTGGTCTGGTTTTTAGCTGCTTCGGGCTTTGTTCGTGTTTTCTCGATAACCCTGGAGAAGTTGGGGAGGATGCGGACCCCATGGAGATGCCATGCCCAGCAGCCAAGTTCTGGAACCTGTGGCTAGCTCGCTCGCTTGTTCCTTGGCACCCGCCAGGCCCCCCCACTCTCCGCTTTGCCCAAATCCTTTCAAACAAGGATCCCTCCTGCCACCTGCCGGCCCACTAGGGTCTGCGCCACCGACTCAGCGCCACCGCGCAGCTGGCGGGGAGACGCCCCCGCCTCCTTACTGCACATGCCCGGCAGAAGTCCGGGCGCGCAACTTTGCAGAACCTCTCCTCCCCGTCTCTCCTCGCCTCAGTCTCCTCTTCCCTCTCCCAGGCGAGAGGACCAGCGGAGGCACCTCTCCCGAGTCTTGGACCGCAGCGTCTGAGACTTAGAGAGGGGAGCCCGGGAGGAGATAGACTTTTTCTCCCCCTTTCCTATCCCTTCTTTTTTTCTCAGAGGCAAGCAGAGGCGCGGAGCTTTAGAAAGTTGAGTGGTCAGGAAGGTAGGTGCTTCCCTTTTTCCCCTCACACCGAGGTGGGGCTGGGACCTCCGGATCCAGCTTCTCACCTCGTCAGGTGCACCTTTTTCGGCTCTAGTAGTCAATGCGCATCGGAGCCGCTCTCTGCAGAGCCAGAGGGCGGGTCGGCTTCTCGGTGTGCGCCTAGGAGAATGGATCGTAGGTCCCGGGCTCAGCAGTGGCGCCGAGCTCGCCACAATTACAACGATCTGTGCCCACCCATAGGCCGCCGGGCAGCCACCGCGCTCCTCTGGCTCTCCTGCTCCATCGCGCTCCTCCGCGCCCTTGCCACCTCCAACGCCCGCGCCCAGCAGCGCGCGGCTGCCCAGCAGCGCCGGAGCTTCCTTAACGCCCACCACCGCTCCGGCGCCCAGGCGTTCCCCGAGCCCCCGGAATCTGACCAGGAGCACGAGGAGGCAGACCTCGAGCTATCCCTCCCCGAGTGCCTAGAGTACGAGGAAGAGTTCGACTACGAATCTGAGACCGAGACCGAGTCTGAAATCGAGTCCGAGACCGACTTCGAGACCGAGCCCGAAACCGCCCCTGCCACTGAGCCCGAGACCGAGCCCGAGGACGAGCGCGGTCCTGTGGTGCCCAAGCGCCCCACTTTCGGCGAAAGGGGCTCTCTCACCCAGCGCCTGCAGGCTCTGAGGCTGCGGAGCCCCGACGCCTCCCCAAGTCGTGCGCAGCCCAGCACTCAGGAGCCCCAGAGCCCCAGAGAGGGGGAGGAGCCCGAGCCCGAGGACAAGGATCCGAGGGACCCCGAAGAGTCCGAGGAGCCAAAGGAGAAGGAGAAGAAGGAGAAGCAGCAGCAGCGCCGCTGCAAGCCGAAGAAGCCCACCCGCCGCGACCCATCCCCGGAGTCTCCTTCCAAAAGGGGACCCATCCCCATCCGGCGTCACTAATGGAGGACGCGCCCCAGATTCTCCTTGTTTTCTTTGACCCAGGTTGGTTGCCCACCGCTAAACTGGGAAGCCTGGGGTCGGTGTGGGAACGGCGGCACGAGGGGAGAGAAAAGGAAAAGCAGGTTAGGAGGAAGGCGGGAATAGAGCCGCCTCAACTAGCCCGCCCGGGAGGTGGGGGGCCAGGGCAAGCTGGGAAGGACTCCCCAAATCTCCCCTGGGGCGTCAGGAGCGCCCAAGTGGCCAAAGGCTTGTTGGACGGTGGGGCGCTTCTTGCGCCCCTCTGGGGACAGCCTGAGGTCTCCAACCTACCTCCAGGACGCACTACTGGATCCCCCCCAGGTTTCCAGCTGCACACGCGAAGGGCACGGGTAAGTACTTGTTTTACGCTCTTTTTTCTCTCCTAGAGAGACTAGTGTTAAACCAGTTGGTCTTGGCCGGCGCCAAAACGTGGTTCGGAGGTGCGCGCGCCAACTTTAACAATACAAGGGCAGCCGCACTGTAGCGACACTGTTGCAATGTGCAAAAAGTAATCAGACTGGGATTGGGCGAGAACTCCGGAGACTGCTGGCTCCGGGGCAAGTCGTGCGCGCGGCGCTCAAGACACTTAGAGCCTGGAGCCCAGGTCCCGGAGCTTCCAATCTGGAACCACGGGACCTCGGCACCAGTACCCCCCACGGCTGTGCACCAGTCCTGGCCGCCACCGCCCGCCTCCGGGCGCTCGCCGGGCCGGAGACGGCGGCAAAGGGTGTGCGCACCTGCCCGCGCGCCCCAGAGCCGACTTCTCCGGGCGGCCGGTGGTTCCCCACGAGTCACCCGCACTCGGAGGGCGAGCAGAGGAGGTACGGGAGTCGTGGGGGATACCCCTACAGGCTACTGGGGTTGGTGGCGCGAGCATGGTCACGTCGGGGCATCGCCAACCTTTGGGGCAGCTGGTCTGGCCACGAAGCTGGGCGCAGCTTGGCTGGAGAGGTCCCGGGCCGTTTGCGCAAGGCCCTGGGGGTGAAAGAGAGGGGCTAAGAGGCCCAAGAAGTGGTCGCCAGAGGAAAGGTAAAGCGGAATGGGCTGGAGGGGGTCGCATCTATCACACTCTAAGATGTGTCCCCAAAGAGCGGGGCACCCTCTGAGCTGGAGGAAAGGTGTTGGACGCGACGCAAGTCCTTGGGCGATCGGTCGAGAGGGGGCAGGGGCAGGGGCAGGCGCCGGCGCCGGCGGCTTCTCCAGCCTCGGGGAGGGGAGGCGGCGCGCACCGGCCATTTTCAGCTTGGGTGGACCTAAGTTTGGAATCTGTAACCTGGAGGAGAAACTGTCCTGGTGTCCGAGCACAAAAACGGCCGCAGTCAGGTAACGCATCTTCTTCGGTGCGGAGTGCGCCTTTCTCGCCAGTCCTGGGGGAGAACACTGATAAGTGAAATGTATTAACAAAACCTCACCCGATTTGAAAATTGATCTTTTCTTGGTACACGCGCGTCTCCTTTCCGCGCGGATGTGAGCTATTCTGATGAGAATGATTTGGAGGGAAAGTGAAGCATTTTGAGACTTGAAATGAAAAGACGGGTCGGGTTCTTAGACTCCTAGGAAAAGAACGCGACCAGAAGGAACACACTTTAAATGGTCTTCCTTCCAGGTGTCTTCCCTGAGAAAGGCGTCGCAGAGTCCCAGAACTTAGTTATTTTGGGCTGCGGCGCTGACGGATGGCTGCTGGAGCCGTTGTGGTGTTCCCTCGTGGTCCGGGACAGGCGGGTGCTAGCAGGGGGCTCCGCGGGGCGGCGAGCCGCCGCGGAAGTCTGGAGGCAGCCGAGGGCGTGCAGGGGGGCTGGGCATGCCCTGCCTTCAGCTGGAAAGTGTAAATTGCCTAAGTGACATGGAGCGCCTCAAAGTTGGAATTTCTGCTTGACGTAAACAGTGATGCTCTGTTCCTTTCTGTGGCATTAAGTGTTCTGTTTTGCCTCTAGTATTGTCTTAGCAGCTTCAGTTCACCAAGTAAAACGTCCCTAGCGAATAGGCAGAAGCAGCTAGCGTCGTGGTGGGCTTCTCTGGCGGGCTTTTCAGTGTAGAGGCTACCTCCACAGATGCGCTAGTGTGAGGGACCGGTTTTCCTGCAGAGCTAGGTTTTTCATGAGAGAAATTAGCATGCTGCCTTGTTGCAGGATGAATATACAAGTTTTAAAAAGTCCTCAGCGCCCGGCCCCACCTCTCACGGAAGCCTGCATGCGGGAGGCTGCTTTCTTGACTGTAAGCAATATACCAGGTTCATGGTGGGGGGCGGGGGGCGGCAGCTAGGAACACAGGCTCTCCTCCACAAGCCGCCTGATTGTGGAAACCTGTTACCCACCCACCCCTCCCCCACTCAGTTCCCCTCCCCCACTCAATTCCCCTCCCCCGCCCCCTCCTTCCATCCTGGCTCCAGGGTGGAAAAGCCATTAGGTACCGTACAAAACAAGTGAGGACTACACCAGCCCCCGGGGAAAGTGCCCAGGACCCACCAGGAGAGGGCATTTTGCTACAGAGACGCTTCAAAACCTTTCTACCTGAGGCACTCGGGTTCAGCTGCCTTTCTATTCCAGAGTCATTGCTGGCAAGTTCTCCGAGCATTCCCAACTCACTAGTCTCCCAACTGGTCCTTTGTTTCACCCTGCTAAATGGGTTAGCATTTGAATAGGCTCACTTGCCCTTTCAACTCAGGCGGGTTCTGTCTGGTGAGGAAGTTCTCTCAAAGAACAGACCACGTAGGTGAATTATCAGCCTGTTGTAATATTTCAAATGGAGAGAGAAACGAGGAGAGCAGAGCTGGTTAAAGGTGACGGTATGCACCAATATTGAGGATTTTCCCCTTTATGACACTAATCATTTGCTTAATGGAAATTGGCTTTTCCTTGGACAAAGCTGCTCTTAGAACTGAAATTTTTGAATTGGAAAATCATGCAGCAAAGTTCAAACTGTGTGAGGGGTCAATAGTCTAGTGCAGGTTTACTTCTAAAGTTTGCCTTACAAAACATGTTTATCAGAATTCAAGAATTGGGGATTTCAAAGTTTGGAATTCTTTTAAGATAATGTTTCTTTAAAGCTTTTTCCTCCCTGGAATTGCTCACAGCCCTTCGCTCTCTAGCCTTCATTTTTAGCAGCTGTGATAGAAAGTTTAATGAGGAAGCGAGCTGAAACTTTGGTGTTGGCAAGAATGAGGTCTTTTTTTAATAATCTGCATGGATTTTACTTAATTTTTGTGTATTATCACTGCTCCTAACGCAGAGGGAAGCTATTGAGCAGAAACTGAGCAGAAACCATGGTATTGGGGAAAGTAGTCTCTTAACAGAAAGGTGACCTATAGCAAAAGACAAATCACCAAAATCAAATCAAGCTTCCAGAGGCGAGTGATGTCATATGCCAGCTCAAGTACTGCCCTTCTCTTAAAAAGAGCCCAGCAAAGGGGACGAGATTCTCAAATGACATCTTTAATTCCCACGTTCCAGAATGAGGGACGGAATTCGTTGTCCTACCCTGCAGGGTTTTGACATTAATGACTCTGTTTCCTAAATCCTGATGCCTCAGAGGTGGGCATCAGGATCTAAGATCTAAAGATCTAGCCTTGATCCTGCCCGGCGGACTCGGCTCAGACCCAGCACCCCTCTGCCTCAGTCTCTTCGCATGGAAAATGAAGTAGCTAATGAGATGTTCCTAGCATCCTTTTCAGCTCCAAATACATGCAGGTTGATTAGTTTAAGAAGCCCAGTTACCCAATTTGATTCTATCAATGATTTTAACACTAATGAAGCCAAAACGTTTTCAAAGATTGATCAAATAAAAAGCACCAGTTGTGAAGAAATGTTTTGTGTTGATCTAATTTTGATTTGTCAAATCTGTTTTTGAATTGGTGGCAAAAATGGTTAAGAGGCCAGTTAGAGAATACAGAATCCCACTGTGTCCTGTTACTAACCTGAGAAAACGGGCCATCCCCAAGCAGCCCTTCAGAGTTTGTCTTATGTGGGCTTGTGCTCACCACCTGCTCTCCCCGATCTTCGTGTCTGAAAACGAGCTTTCAGAGTGGGCGCCGACAGCCTGGAGCCGGCATTGCACTGAGCACTGCAGCCTGGAGATGCAAACGGCTCCGGGAGAGAGCAGACTGACAGCAACGAGGGTAACTGACCACAAGTGTTGAATATATTATTTGGTAACACCTCTAGGTGTCCTGATTAGGCTAGACCTGAGAAAAGTGGCTCAGAGGCTGCAGCGAGTTAGGATAAATCAGTGTTCCCCACTTTTTTTTTTATCATCACTCCCTCCCAGGAGCTTTTTCAGACAATTTTTTGTTAATTGCTCCTTACCCATGACATTGTAATACCACAGATAGATATACTGTGTATCTGTTTCTGTACTGCAGGACCTTGGAACAGCTAATATTTTTTTGCACGCCCCCCAAAACACTTTTGCCTCTTTTGCAAATGCATGGGATAAACAAACCAATTGTTAAAAAAAAAAACTGGTTTATGTCAAATGAAGTGCTTTAACATCCCACTGTGTTTCATATTTTAACCTTGTTTCGGCCACATATTACAGGGCTGTCTGTAAGGGGAATTTGACTGATGTTTGTTTTCCCTTTTTTAAATCTCAGTTTGTTTTCTCCCCCCAAACCCCTGGTACCAATGCTGGTGCTAGTGCCCCGCCCATCCGCACAGCAGAGAAGCCAGAGTAAGCAGCCTAGTGACTTCGTTCTCCCCAGGCCAAGAGTCCGCAGTGCAGGGCCACCAACACCTGTTGACAGCGCTCAGCCAGTAGGGGCAGGACATCTGAGAGGAGCTGGCACCATGGCACCCCACACCCCTGCCCACTCCCGACTCCAGGGTAGAACTGGGGAGGCTGCCTTCCTGGCTTCATGTGTGGACACGACCTGTTTTTATTCTATGGGCTTATTAAGGGTGAGCATGTTCCAAGTTAACAGGTGAGGTCACAGCTATCAGAAAGGCCAGAGGAAGACGAGGCTGTGGGACAGTGGGGAGGTGGTAGCTGTAACGTGGGGGAGGATTTGAGGACAACAAAAGGAAACAAAGGTTTTGGGGGGTCACAGAAAAACTGGAAGATATAGGGAAATATGAGCACTGGGGAAGGAGAAGATAGGATTTGGAGGTGGGAGTCACAAAGCCCACAAATATTAGGGGTAGAAAGAATAGTTGGAAGAAATAAATTCAAGGAGAAAAAGGTTTAGGGAGACTCCATGACAACCTTCAGATATCTAGTGGCAGCTGGAGCAACGTGAGCTCAGCATTAGGAGGCGTATTCTTAATAGCCAAGGATGGCGATGGAGGGCACTAATGGGGATCTCAGATTGGCTATCCTGAATGTCACTGTCCCCCGACAGTCTTACAGACCTGGCCCAGAAATTTCAATTTCATAAGTGAGTGAAGTTTTCATGTATGTACCTCAATTGCTTCAACCAAACAGAAACATTTAAAATGTAAGAAATCTTGTTTTATAGTTCAAAACCTAAGTCTTGGATTTCAGTTCAGGGAGAGGCCCCAACTCTCAAACTTGAGGAGTGTGAGGGGCTCGGGGCCAAGAACTGCCAGCCAACTGAAGAAGACATGTTTCTCCTCCCCCCAGGCAAGAGCTGCTCTCTGAGTGCCCTGGCTTATGTTGCTGTCTCAATTAGAGTTCATTAGGAAAATGCGCTCTGGGTAATTGAGGTTGTGCGAGAAGGTGAAATATACCATTCCCCTTAAATTCAAATCACATTGCCCAGAAGCCCCCAGGGTGCCTGGAATTTCCACCATGAATTACCGAAATTTTGAACAGAGCTTCCCTTAAAGCCAAATTTATCTCCTGGGATTCCCTCTCGCCATCCCAGCCCCGGCTTTTGCCCCTCTCTTAGTCCCTTCTCATGGTACTGTTCATCTTTTCTGGAATGGCCGGCCACTTCTCCCCTTGAAATTCTCAGCTGCATCATCAGCTAGGCTGGAGAAGGAGTCTATAGCCCAGTTCAGGCGACTGTAGAAAATGTGGTGGTCAGCTGACAGTTGTGTGCCTGGCTGCGGTAGAGCTGGGCAGCCCTTCCAAGAAGAGGGCTGCTGAGTATGGCTAGTGAGCTGAGTGAAGGGGCCTGAATTCATGGTGGGGACCCCTGGCCTCTGGGGCTTCAGCATGGGGCTTTTTAGTCTGCAAAGATCAAGTATTTTCGTAAGTCTGGTTTCCACTGTCTTTAATAAAAGCTCCGCGTCTGCTGCTAACCCTCCTCCATGTGAGGCATTTTCCCTTCAGTTGGCATTTGTCTGAAACAGCCTGGTCACGCAGACCCTTCTGCAGACAGCAGTAGGCTGCTGCTGCCTCCACCGGCCAAGGCTGGCAGAGGAGATGCTGGAAGGTAAAAGCCTGGGCGCAGCAAGTCTTAATTGAACAGTAATTAATTGAACAGCTTCAAAGTCTTATTGCTCCTCAGTCAGCACTCAGAAAACATTTGTTACTGGGAGGCTGAGAAACGCAATAGTTGCCTGAATTCTCTTTCCTATGTTCTCTCCTTTCTGCTTTTGCCTTTTCTTCACAACTGGTGAAAAGAGTCTCCTTTTCCTCATTTGAAAGAAACCCACAGACCACTAATGACACGAGTGGGATGCAGAGAAGGCTCTTCTGTAAACTGCTCCCCGCTCCCCCGCCCCCAGCACCGCAGGCTAGGAGGAGATGCCACTGCCAAAGATCATTTTTCCCGGTTTCTGCTCCCTTCCCTCTTGCCCACCTCCCCTCCCTCTCAAGGGACCCTCTTCTACTTTGCTTTCTCTTTCTTGGATACGGAGATGAATTAAGGAGAAAAGGTGACAGGCAGCTACTTAAAGTTTGGATGTGCTTTGTGCTTTTGGCAATGAGGAAGAACCCCAGATGTAAGTATACTAACAGGTGTCTGCTGCTTAGCACGCGTGCTGCCATGGAGGCATCAGTCCAGCAGTGACACTGAGTTTGGGAAGCCCAGGGCATCACATGGGGCTGCCAAGGATGAGAGCTACATCCCTGCAGGTGGCAATGGTGCCATTCAGAGAGTGAACAGTGAAGAAATACTTTCTTTCCATTTGGGGTTACTTATTTACAAAAAGCCAGCTGATTTGCTACAGTGGCATCTGGGTCGTTTAGTCTAACAGGCTGACTTTCCTTAGAAGTGCAGAGTTTAACTGAAACACGAGTAACATCTCCCATTCCTTTCTTAATTCAGCGAGTGTAGAAAATCTTTTCAAGCAGCTGAGTATAGACAAGTTTCACGAAAGCGTCACCTGGATTTTGACAGCTATCCTTTCCTCCGCTAATGGCCTCAGATCTCACGCAGCCCTTCTCTCTTGCCCAGTCCCTGTGAGAACAGGGTCCAGAGCCCAGCGCGCAGATCCTGTCCTTCGCCTCAGCTCAGTCTGTCTTCAGGCACCCTGACTAGCCTGTCTGGCCTTCCTCCTCCTAGTCCGTGTGAACCCATTAACTGACTTTCCTTCCTTGTTCCTGCTTACTCCTATCAAAAATTTACCTCTTTCCCTGATAGAAATCCAACCAGAATTGGAAATATATGATCAAAGGTATTTTGCTATTATAAAATTATAATGGCAAACCCTAAAAGCTGTGCCCTGGTGGGGTTAGGCCTGGCCTGGGCTGCTCACCACAACCCATCGCTGGCCATCTCCATCCAGGGCAAGGCTAGATTTCTGTCGTGAGCCGGCAAGATAGGCAGCCCCGAGTGGGCTCACCAGACGGTCCCACCAATCAGGGTGGCCCCCAGTCCACCCACCAGCTGATCACCCCCAGCTCTTACCATACTGGTTCTTCAGGTCCCTGTGGCCAGGCCACCAGCTAGAGTGAGTTAGTCAGCTCCTCAAACATCTGGCCACACTTCTGGAGTCTCTCGAGTCCCATTGCTGATGAACGGTGAAGTCTCAGCTCTGAACCCCACTCACCCAAGTGATTCAGGGTTTTCAGATTCTGGTGGACAATCGCTACAGAAAAATAAACAAGAGAGGACAAAAAGGGGAGCGTCAGAGTTAAATACTGGAATTTTTCTTTCTGGTCCTAATTTACCTTTAAGGTGATTCCTCTTCAAATCTAAGGGTCCTTACTCAGCCTAAAGCAGTGGTTTAAACTGGGGGCTATTTTGCCCCCCAGAGGACATTTGGCAAAGTCTAGAGACATTTTTGGCTGCTACAACTAAGGGGATGCTACTGGCATCTAGTGGGTAGACGCTAGGGATGCTGCTAAGCATCCTACAATGCACAGGACAGTCACCACAACAAAGCATTACCCAGCCCCCAATGTCAACAGTGCAGAGGCTGAGAAACCACGGTCTAGATTAGATGGGCTGACCGATTCTTAAATTCTTCCCTCTGGTATACCCCACCAGTCCCTTCCAAGCCCCCCTGCTCTCTCCTGTGATGTCTCCCTTTTTCCTCTCCAGTGCTCCAAATGGTTAAGATTCTATTGCCAAATATATTTCTCCCCTTGAGGGTATTATCTGACCTAGTGACTTCATATCCTAAAAGGGAGGGCTGTCACTTTACCTTTCTTCTAAACTTCAGAGCCATCTTCTGAATAATAGGCTTTAAAAGTCTCCATCCAGACTGCCCATCCTTCTTTTCCCTCTGCCATGTCTAAAATAAAATTGGCTCCAGCTCTATGCCACTTCCTCCCAGATCCCCACCTCCCCTCAGTCTCACTCGTGTCCCATCATCCAGGTGCCAAACTTTGGCTACTCCACCTTTTGTGCCTTTCTAGCGCAGAAGTTTCTAGAGGGTCCTTTAAGATCCCTCAAGTCCCTTCCTTCAGCCTTCCTCTTTCCTTCGCTGAGTGTGGTTCTCTCTTCTTTAAAGGTCATGACCAGTCACAGCCCACTTTGTTCTCTTCATCGGCACCATCCTCTACACTGCTTCAGCTTTTCCTAAAACTAGGCTCGAATCTTCACTTGCAGGACAAAAAAACTTCAACCTCTGCTCCATTTCCTACCAAAATAGCCTCAAAACTGCTTGCCCTGATATTCCATGGTATCCTCAGAGACATCCTAGCCAATTTTTCCTGCTTTCTCTCCCGCTGCTCCCCCAGGACCCCACAAGGTAGCCTGTGGTCTTTATCCAGCCATGTGCTGTTTTTCCTACCATTGGATCTTTGTTCCTGGTAGGCCAACGTCTCCCATCCCCCATATCTTCTATTCATAGCCAAGGCATTTTATCCCTCCATGGAGACCCATTTGAAACGCCATTTTCTCCATCAGGTCTCCCCCAATTGGAGGTCTTTTCTTTCGTTTTTATGCTGCTTTACCTTTAGGATGGAGGACTGGTATCTGCCCAGTCTTTATCCCCTCAACGCATGTGCTCTCCTGGCAAAGAACCAAGATACCAGAAGAGTACTGAACACAGGGGTCCCACAGGCCCAGGAGGATGTCGAACAAAGGCACCCTCTACCCATTCCTTGATGAATAATACTTTGGGAAAGAGCCCAAGTGAAGTGGGCCGAGCGCGAGGCCTGGCGAGAGCAAGCCATCCCTTTGGGGCCCCTGTCGCGGCATCCCTGGAGCTCCAACCCCAACGTCTACTGACCTTCCACTTTCGCAGGGCTCGGCATCCCTGGGGCATCAACTCCTTATCCATCTGAGGCTGCTGCTCTGCATTGGGGCAGTAAGCCCTCTCCCTCCTCGGGATCATGGTCCTTTGCCCCAGGCCCTGGAAATCTTCTTCCTCCTGGATTTGCCCCAGTGGCAGCCCCCTCTGTTGAGTAGGTTTGCTCACCGCCATCAGCGAGACCAAGGGTTGGCCCCTGAGAGCCACCAACCTCCCATTCTAGTCCTTGTGACTTGTGGCATCAGGAAGAGTGACCCCCACGGCACCAGCCAGCCTCGTGGCGTCCCAGGCCTGGCCGCCATACGCCCGCCCACCAACCGCTTCCAACCACCCCAGCAACACAATCTCTTAGGGCTTTCCAACGCGGCGCCCCCTATTGGACCTCCCCCTCATATCCGGTTTCCGGTCCGATACCCCCTGCTCATTCGCCAGGCAGCCTTGATTGACGTGACCCCAGCCCAATGGCTGACCCAGCGCTGAGGTCGGTGGGGAGCGAGTTGACTCTTGTGACCCAGTTGGCCCATTTAGTGGATGGCCAAGTGGCTGAGCCGGTGCGTGTAGGGATAGTTGGTGAAAGTTTGAACCAAAGTTCAGTGTTGGTATTTGGAAGTGTGTAGACTCATAGAGCTGAGATGATACGCCTTTGGGGGGCCCCAAACATTACTCGGGGTCCGACTTTATCAGCTCTCCTCTGTGCGGTGTGGCCACGGGATGGTGGATGCGGGGGCAACGATGCACAGTAGCTGTGGTCCCCTCGTTCTAAGAGGGGTGCGTTAGACTTAACGAGATTGGACCGTGCGTGGTTTGCCGCCTGTGCTTCGTAGATACAGCGATCCAGGTGGTGTGCCCCGCTTGCCGCAGCCCACCCGATGTAACACTCGTCCCACCATCCTTCCCTCCCCCGCTGGGGGGGGCCTACCGCCGACCCCCATGCCTAGCCGCCTTGCGCCCAAAGGTGGCTGGCATCACCCGCTAGTGAGACAGACCTGATGCCCCTGTCCCGGGTTTTATGTGATCTACAAGTAGCATTTTTTTCCCGGGGTTCAAATCCTTCGCAGACCCCAGACCCAGAGCACTAGGCATGCACGCGCAGAGCCCACCCAGGTGGTTCAGGTCTTTACCCCGGCAGGCTCTGAGCCCTCCACGCTCTACGGCGATGGGAGCGCAGCCGGGCGACCGTTGGGTTTGTGGCCGGGCTTAGTGCCGCCTCAGCGGACGCTAGCAGTGGAAAAGTAAAGCGGCTGCCCTGGGAGACCCATGGCGAGAGGACAGGGGACAGAGGGGTGCTGGAGAGGAGCTGGAGAGGAACTAGAGGAGCCGACTGACCGACCCTGCAACCGGTGCCCGAGGCTCGGAGCAGCAAGCGGCTGCCGGCACGGCACGGTGTCTTTGGGTTCGGCGCGCACAGAGTTGTCCAGACTCTCAGACCACCCTAAACTAGCCATAACTCCCAACCAAAATCCCCTTTAACTCTTCCCCAGAACTCAGGGCTCCACTCATGGGGTCCTGGTGTACATCCTGCGCCCCCCGCCCCGACCCCTCTTCCGAACCGCGGCGGCTACCGCTTGGAGGGTCTCCATGGTACGCGCCCGAGACCCTCTTATTCTCCTGAATCATCGTCCACATAAACGGAGGAGAAAACCTCCTGCGCCACCCTGGGCTACTACGGAGACCCCAAGACTGTGGTGGGGATGGGGAACATCAAAGTGCTTTACAAAGGAGCCAGCCTCGGCAAGCCGGCAAATAAAAACTGCAGAAGCCAGGGAAAGTACCCCGAAGCGTTTTGAAAACAAATTGTGTGCGCACATTTGGCAGCCCCTCACCCCTCACCTCCTGTCCACCCCGCTGGTGGGCTCACGACCACCTGTCGCATATCTGCTGCGCGCCCTTGCCCCCTTCCCACGCGCCCAAAGCCTTGCGCTCTGGACTTGGGGCTCAGGATCCGAGGCTGCACAGGGCTGGGGGCTGCGGCTTGGGTTCAGGGGTATTCTGAGGTGATGAAACCCTCCTGCAGTCCCCCCTCCCCCCGAGAAGAGTCAGTTGGGTCCGGGAGGGAGGGTTTCAGCTCCTGCGCTCAAGCAGCTCAGGGCCCACGTCTTGCGTCACGTGTCCCGCAACGCAGGAGAGCTCTCTGGCCAGGGGAGAAAGACTCCAAATCAGTCAGGGAGAGGCGTGGAAGGAGCCAAAACGTCCCTGCGAGGCCTGCGCTCATCAGCCCCCTTACCCAAAGTCCGGGGCTGTCGGCGCCAGGATCCGGCTCCTAGAGCCGCCTGGGCACCAGGGCCGGCGTCCCCTGGTGGCAGAGAGAGAGCACTACGAACGATTTTCGGACCGAATCGGCACGCTCCTCAGATCCAAGCAGGCGGGGCCGGCCTGGAGCAAAGAGAGAGAGAGGAGGGGACAAGGGCAGGCCAAAGGGGGCCAGGGGGGCAGCCTGAGGGGATAAAAAGTGGCCAGGGAGGAACCAAGACTACCAGCAACAAATAGCGTTGCTTCTGCCACGGTCTAGGGTGTGAGGCCCTGACCCCCCCAGACCTCACAGAGGTTTGGAAAGTGAAATTGGAGAAATTTCTAGCTAGTACTTTGATTTTTTTTTAAATATTTTTTTTTCACCCTAGTTTGGTTGGGTGCTCCGTTTTACGGGGCCCCAAGTTTATTTTAAGAGTCCGCCACCGTGTTATGGGCTTGCGCAACTGCCTCGACGGCAATAATATGTCAGGACAACGCGATATCCCCCTTGAACTCGGGGAACAGCCCGAGCAACCATCTTTGGAGGCCCCAGGGGCAGCTGCCCCCAGTGCTGGGCCTGGCCCAGCCGAAGAGATGGAGACCGAACCGCCTAACAGCGAGCCCATCCCCATCGAGATTGAAGGCGAGGCCTGTGGACCCCAAGAGGTCTCCAGGCCCAACTTCCAGAGCCTTGGCCAGGCCATCGAGGAAGTCGGAGTCCATGGAGGCTACAGCCCACCTCCTGAGGAAGCCATGCCCTTCGAGGTTGAGCAGCCCAGCATGGGAGCCTTCTGGCCTACCCTGGAGCAGCCTGGAGACACCACTAAGGCCCAAGCAGACCTTGGGGCCTTCGGCCCAGCACTCCTGGAGCCCGGAGCCTTCCGTGATGCCAGCACAGGCCTGGGAGGCTACAGCCCTCCACCAGAAGAAGCCATGCCCTTCGAGTTTGAGCAGCCTGGCCAGGGAGGCTGCAGCCAACCTCTCTTGCAGGTCTCAGACCTTGCTCCAGGAGGTCCAGGGGCGGGGGTCTCCAGCCCTCCACCCGAGGAGCCCCAAGCCCTCAGGCCCCCAAACGCAGGCTTTAGAGGAAGCTGCAGCCCTCCCCCTGAGGAGGCTATGCCATTTGAGTTTGATGGAGCAGCCTTTGGGGACGACAGCCCACCCCCTGGGCTCCCCCGAGCTATCCCGCAAATCGACGGCGGTGATGGCGGCCAGTTCACGGCAGTCGCGATCCCGAGTGAGGTCTTCCTCACTCCCACCGCGAACGAGCCCCCCCTCTGGGTCTCAGGCGCCATCGGCAGCCCATCCCGAGAGGCTGTCAGACCTCCTTCACACTTCGTGGGTAACAGCCCCCCGATGGAGATCTCCGGACCCCCGCTCGAGATTGGCAGCACCCCCGTTGGGGTCGACGACACTCCCGTCAACATGGACAGCCCCCCAATCGCGCTTGACGACCCGCCCATCGAGGTCTCCAGAGCCCCAGTTAAGAGAGCGCGAGCGGAGGGAGAGGGACCCCCAGTTGAGGGAGAAGCAGCCGAGATGGAAAGAGGCTCAGCCGCCGCTTCCGCGGAGGGAGGAAAAGTCTCCTCTCCCGGGGAAGGAGCCCCTGCCGCTGGGGCCGCTCCCGCGGTCCCTGCCTCTCCTGCCGCCGGGGCAGCCCCAGCCGCTCCTGACGCTCCAGCCGCCAGGGCAGCCCCTGCCGCCCCAGCCGCTCCTGCCGCCAGGGCAGTCCCTGCCGCCCCAGCCGCTCCTGCCGCCCGGGCAGTCCCTGCCGCCCCAGCCGCTCCTGCCCCCCGGGCAGCTCCTGCTGCCCCTGCCTCTGGAGCCCGACCTAAGCTCCGTTTCCTTAGACCCCCCAGCCCCGAGATCCAGGCTGCCGATCCGCCTACTCCGCAGCCTACTCGCGCGTTTGCCTGGCGGGGCAGGTCTGAGCGCGGCCGCGACGACGACGAAGGGTCGGTCACCAGCAGCGGAGACGAATCCGACGATGGGACCTCCGGATGCCACCGCTGGGTGCAGCCCCGGCGAAATCGCCGCCGCCGAAAGCCCCGGCGCAACTTGCTCCGCAACTTCCTCACGCAAGCTTTCGGAGGCTGCTTCGGTGGATCTGAGAGCCCCCAGCCCAAAGCCCCGCGCAGCCCCAAGGTCAAGAAGGTTCCTCTGGCGGAGAAGCGCAGACAAATGCGCAAGGAAGCCCTGGAGAAGCGTGCTCAGAAGCGCGCAGAGAAGAAACGCAGCAAGCTCATCGACAAGCAACTCCAGGACGAAAAGATGGGTTACATGTGTACGCACCGCCTGCTGCTTCTAGGTAATGCGGCGGACTCTGCCCGCAGGGAGCAGGGCCGCCGGGGGACCCGGGAGGGGGTGGCAGGGCTGCCCGGTGGGGCTCGGGGCCTGGCAGCGGGAGGAGGAGGTCTGGGTAAAAGCAGGAAGAGCCTGCTAGAAAGTTCCAGTGAGGGGCCCTAACTTTGCCCCGGGACCGGGAGAGGGGCTCGGGTGGGTTTGGGTGGCCGAAGTATGTGCCCTCTAGGGAGAAAAGTGGTGCCGTACAACAATGAGGGTCGTTTCCAGCTGGACAAGCCAGCGCCAGCGACCGTAAGATGCCCGCGAGTCCTGGGGTGGGGGCCGGCAAGAAAGGCGGGGGCTTCAGGTGAGCCTGGAACTGCTGCGGAGGGGCCCCGGGGTTTCCCTGGCCAGGCTGGTTGGGGCTACCGTGGGTTGGGGTCGTTGGGGAAGCTGCGTCCCTCCTCGCCTGGCACGGCTGCTTGGACTCAGATAGCTTGTTGTTGGTGTGTGTTGGTGTCCATATTGTGTCCGCCTGTGCATGATATGCTCAAGCGTCCTCCAGTTCCCACCCCCACCCCCACCCCGGCTCTCCCAAATTACCCGCCGACTGTGTACTTGTACCGGGGAACGGGCTGTCTTGTGTTTTGCGCCATGGTGCAGGCAGAAACTTTCCGTGTTCGCACACTGTGGTGGTACCTGTGTGCTGGCGCTCTGCGGCGGGCGGCGCGAAAAATGCGGAGGAGAAGGTGGTGGGACATCTTGGGTAACAAGTTGGGCCACTGGCTGGGGGACGAGGGGACCGCCTCCCGCCGGCCTCCATAACCTTTTTTCTGTATGTCTTTTCTCTCTTTTTTCCCTTTGCGCTAAGCGTTTCCTCACTTCACATTCGTTCGCCAAACCCTCCCGCCTTTACGGTTGAAAAACCAGACACTCAGGTATCTGGGGCGTCCGGGGCTACGCACATAAGTTTGGTATTCTGCACACATTCGGCTCACCTGAATGGGGGGTGGGGGGAGGAGGGGGAAAAAGACACTTAACCTGCCGTAGGCAAGTCTGGATCCAAAACCACACTGGGCTGGTTCCAAGGGGGTGGGCGTGGCTATGTTTAAAAAATATGAAATCATGTTTTTCCTAGGGAAGAGCCTGAGGTAAGCCAATCACTTACGGATTTATAAAGAGCACAGTAGGAGGGGCTTGGTTTAAAAAGAGAGGGGTTATGCGTTGTGAGTGGGATGCCGTCTTGTGTTTGAAATGCAATTAAAATAAAACTAAAAAAAAATGCTTTCGAGTGTATTTTAAGTGTGTTGACCAAATGTGGTAAAACTGTGAATATGACTTATGAGATATGTAAATATTTGCATGTGAATGTTTTCAAGCAGTTTTAGCTGGGGCAAAGAGGCTCAAAGGTAAGATCCTCTGCAAATGGGCTTGGGATACCCAAGAAGGTCTTGCGTTCATAATCCTCTTAGAAGGGTACCTTTGGTGCCCCCACCTTCCCCCTCCTTCTCGCCTCACTTTTTCTACCTGCAGCGCCCGCTCCCCTCTCCAGGACCCCCTTCCTCCCGCCACCACAAGCCCCTGTCCCCTATCTCCAAATCCTTCCCTGGCCCTTCCCACTTGTCCCGCCTCCCACTGTCCCCTCCTCAATACCCTCCTTAGCTCCAATCTGGGGCGTGGACTTCTGTGCCACAGTTAGTAAAACCAGCAATTAGCAGCAATGATCTGAATGTGGGGCTTAAATGAAAATTTCAAAACTGACGCTCCACAATCTTGATTTCTTCATTTTATTCTCTAATACCTTTCAAGGGACTTCAGGATCACAATTTCTAAGGCTGTGCTACATTTGTTTGTTGAATATTTTATAATGTGATGGTTTTTATTAATGACATTATGGACCTAACTGTATGCTATTGTGACGTGTGTCTCTCACAAATCACAGTTTTAAATGTGATGGTCATTTTATTGATGCCAACCAGGGAAATAATGACATCATTTTCCCAAAAGCATACAAAAGGAAGATAGTTTTAAATTTCAGATGTCCCAGCCACAGAGCCTTAAGTGACAGTGCCCCCATTTTCCTGCAGACAACTGGTTTTGCCATAACTGTTCCGTTTCCATATTCCACATGTCGGTCTAGGAAGCAAACCTGTGATGGAGAGAAGACAAAACTGGGTGCAGAAGGAGAGCCAAGGGAGAGTGTGCACTTGATCCCTGGTTAGCATGTCCCTTACGTGCTGGGGCCTCAGTTCCCTCATTGTGGAATGAAGCTTTCCCAGCAGACTTTCTCCTCTAAAATCACTTTTGCTCTAGGTCTTAAGTGCTCTATCCTGAGGGTCTGGGGAGAGGGGAGCTCAGTTCACTCAAATCAGGAATGGAGGCTTATACCATAGATTATGCCAACATCATCTCTGCAGCAAACTGTCCATGTCTGGGGCCAAGTCTTAAGAATACTAGAAAATTCCCTTGCTTACCCTTATTTTGTATCAGGGGAGGAAATCAACCTTAATAAAAGGAAGTTTGCTGGGGTCACCCTGCCATTGTCCTGGCTCTGCTCCCAGGGTGCTCGTTTGGATGCAGTGTAGTCCAGGAGACTAAACCTCAGGCCATGTCTAGCATGAACCTGAATTCAGATAGCCAGTGTCACCTGCTGTGGCAGTGCGATTTGTCAAGCCAGGCTAATTTCTAATCAAGCTTCATTTTGCAAAGTGACGAGAGAGGTGCCCCATCTGGGTTTGAGTTACCAAATGAGGAGGGGGAGGAGGAAGACTGACATGTTTAGGAGAAGACTTTTTACTAACATTCTAGTCCCAACTTAGGAAACAAGATGTCCGTATATTCTCACCACTGAAAATGCAGATCAGATGACCATCCTTTGATATGGTTCCTAATTTGTGACATGCAGATTCATTTGTTGCTTTAAAAATGTGCGAGAGTGTGTGCTTGTGTATATATACCCTCTCCATTTTTATTGCCCAAGCAGCCTAACCATATCACAAGGAATCTTAAAAAGGAAGATGGATGGATGGATGGATAGATAGATAATCAAGAATATGACTAAAATTCTGGTATATCTTAGAGTTGAAGCCTTTTTCCTACTCAGCACTACCCAATAATAGGCTGTTTCCATGTTTCTGTTGCCCTTTAGAAGTTGATGGCTTAAACATGGTTTTTGAAACCTAATTTGAGTGTGATTTTTCTCTTTTTTAAGAATTGAAGGCCGCTAAAATGTCTTAGTATCTGCTGCCTTTATTAAAATTGTGCAGGCAAATGGTGTATATAATAATGGCCATTCTGCCATGACACTGTATTTATACAGGGAATCTCACTTAATTGCATGATAACTTATTTATGCCACCCAGGTACGCCCGTGATGCACCGCCTCCCATCCTGCAGGAGTGCCTTTTTCTTTTTTTCCCCAATACAGCCGTTTTTCCATATTCAAAATGCCTCCAGTGAGCTGTTTGGTGCAGTGGGAAGGACATGGCTTACCATGGCACAAAATTTTTAGCCTTACGAGAGACTTTTATGATTTTTCATTCTCTGCCTCCCAGTAGTATTTCATGCTTCTCAAAGGCTGAAATTCTTCCGTGCCTTTTCAAATCGGATTTCCCATAGATTTCTCTCAAAAAAAACTTTTTGCTATACATCTAGGTTAATTTTTATAATTCCCCATATTGTATATACCATGGAAAACTGGTATTAAGCAAAGAAAAGTGGGGTATATTGTCTTTCTGTGTATGTCCTCCTGACTTGAAAGGGACAGGCTCACTGCCTTCAGTTATTAGTAACCAGTAATAGTAATGATTACGCATAATGATAGCACATTCTTATGGTATTTTTAAAAGCCTTTCATCGAGTCACATTTGTCCTTTGAAACAGCCTTGGGCAATAAAAACGTGATAGGACCCCATTTCATAGGCAAATAAACCAAAAGCTCAGAGATTAAATGTCAGGGACTTTTGCTCAAAGACTGCAAGGTAAGTGAAGGAGACTAGAGTTTCTAGTTCAGGAAGGACCCTGCTTATTAAAAAATGTGGTAATAAGCTATAAAGCATTATTTAAATGTAAAGCATGATTATTGCACGTGTACTTGTGCTCTTAAAGTCCCTTGTCAGCTGACAGGTGTCTAGCCGTCTTCTGCTTTCTGAGTTACAGCCAACCCTGACAGATCCCTGGTTATAAATGTCCATTGAGTGTACATGAAACGTGAGCTCCCCAGTCTGAGGTACCTGTCACTGCTATGGTCATGGTGAGTTTCCGCATTCGCTTTAACTCATCTGCCAACACTGCAGTCTTCGTTTGTTTGTTGGGCTTTCCTTTCTTTCTTTTTTTTAAGGCAGATTTTCTTGAAAGTCTTTTTAAAATCCCCCAGGAGTTTTCAGCAGGGCCTAAGCTTTCCTCCTTACTCAGATTTCCACTAAAAAAAAAAAACTAATAATAATTTTAAAATGCACTTGCTCTTATGCATAGCTCCCCTACAGTTTTAGTGTTAGCATGTAACAGACTGTTTGGAATCCTGGCCTGGATCTAATGATCCTATTAAAGTAACTCTTGCTCCATATTTTTCATAGTGATTATTTTTTAAAAGTATTCCTTACTTTTAGTCAGGGCTAATTCCTAGTTAGCAAGAGTCAGTGCATAATCTTAGAAATCACCTTTGACTTTTATGCAGGAAGGTTGGTATTAAGCAAAAAATAAGTTTATTTGTAGAGAAGGTGACCTAACTGCCTAGATTTGAAATTCCCATGCCAGCCATGCCTCTCCATTTGACCGAATAAAATTTACCCCTCACCCCCAGCAAAGTTGTGACTCTTCACATGCCTCTACATAAAGTAACTTTTAGGAGACACGTAAATAGCGAATGAATATTGATCTCTACACTTCTTGGTTCCTATAACCTGTGGCAAAAGTGGCGTTCTTCCCAAGACCACCTTGTGCCTCCCTGGGTTCCTAACGGAATGTGAAATTAACATGCCAGTTCTCCAATTTAAATCAAATTTCTCAGGAAGAGTAGCAATCTTCAAGATAGAAAGGGCAGGGCCAATGGATATGAGATGGTCCCCACTATCAATTAAAACAATTAGTCGGGGAGGGAACTAAAAGCATTGGTCAGTCTAATTAACTGTCTCCAGCCCTGGTGGCCCCCCAGTAATAGGGACTCTGAGACTCTGGCCCTGCTAACACTCACCTTAACAAATGTCATTGAGTTTGACTGAAAGGGTCTTTGTCCCGTCAGATTCCTATTCTGGCCTGTGGTCACCCTGGGCATAAGATCATGATCTTTTCAGGAAGTAAGAGAAAAATGGGCCTGAGTCTTTGGGAGTCCGGCTGAAGAATCAGCAATTCCTTGGCCAATCAGCAGTTAGCGGCCTTTATAAAAGTGAGGAAGGTTAAGTGGGAGGCCCCAGATACAAACTGGCCTTGAGGGCGGGCCAAGGAGCCTCGAAGGACGGAGGGATGTTTCCAGAGGAATCAGAGGAGGAGATATCATTTTCCTTAATTCCTCTAAAAAGAGGGCCAGATACTAAAAGTGAACACCCTCTAGAAATTGAGAGAAGCCTTTAAAGGGTATCGTCAACCCAGTGCCCGGTACAAATGAGTGCCGACAAACGGTAACCGTTATGTTTAGAAATGTGCTTCTCCTGGACTTTCCTCTCCCTGCTCCAAGTGAGGTTTTTGTTTTTGTTTTTTGTTTTCTGTTTTCTGTATTCCCCTTGAGACCGTTAACTTGTAAGTTCTAAAAGTACTAGGCACCCATTCTATCTTTATGCCTCCTTGTTTCAGAGTACACTCTTTGTACACATTTTGCAAATAAAGTCAACCCAAGCAGTAGACAGACAACACCGTGCCGAATTCATGGCTGTGTGAGGTCACTCTCAGGTGAGTGACATAGCTGAGACAAGATGAGGAGAAAACTTTTTTGACTTGTCCTGAAAAAGTGTCACCTATCCCCCTGGTCCATCCCCTACCCACTGCCACCTCCTTCTCTTTTTATTAGCCCCTGTCTATAAATGAACTCAATACTGTGGTTGAGCCCTGGGGACCTGAGCACAGATTTTCCTGTGGTTATTACACATGCGAAAAAAAAGATTGTCTTTAGTTTTCCTTCCCACCAGCCAGATGGTGAAGCAGGCCAGCCAGTGGGAGTTGAAGATGAACCTCCAAGAATGAGGTAGGGAACAACACAAAAAACCAGTGTTTGACGTTTAACTATTGTGAACCCTCACATGCTCAGTTGAGACCTAGGACGCTCTGGTCTCTGACAAACTGAGCACAAAAGGTGCACGCCTTTCAAGTTAGAAGTGTTGAAGCAGTTTTATGCATGTAACTACCGGGGGCTATAATGAGGGAAGAATGTTAGGTAACCGATCTGTGACAGAGCAGTAAAAATTAAGGGAGTGTGCCTCTGTTGTACTCACTCAGAAGGAAAATCCCAAATTGCGTTGCAGAGTAATTTGTTAAACCTCAGGAGAATTCATGAGCAGTTTGACTGGTGGAGTTCTGCCCACAGAACTTGAACGTTAGATTTTACTAAATGTTCCTTAATGATTCAAACTGGGGCAAGGAGAGAGGTATAAAGGTATAAATTGTTATCCGATCCCGAATTTATTATGAGTCAGTCAGTGTTTCCGACGTTGTCACACACATTTGGTGTGTGGGACAGAGTAAGTACCTTAAACTTCCTTTAATGAGTTGATAATGGGAAGGGAAAATCTCCTGTACCCACTTTCTAAGGAGTGCCGCAGTCAAGCTTTCACGAGTCAGAGTCACTACTGAGCGTCGGTTCTTCTGAGGAAATAAGAACTTGGACAGTGACAGCCTCTCTTTTTTGATTTATCCAGCTCTCTCCTCTCACCCTCAGTCAAAAGACCACTTTACCTCTCTCCTCTTTCCTGTTTGAACAATTTTGCCTCTCATCAAACTGATTGATAATGTGCAACTGACTCTGAGGAATTTTTTTTTACAGGGAACCTGTGTACAGGTAAGGTTGTAGCTCTGGGATTTTTGAAAGAAAGAATAATGCTTATGATGCACAAAAACTAAAGTCAGGAACTGTGAGAGAGTACAGCACCGAGCAGGGCTGCTTCTGCCAAAGGGAGCAGGAAAAAGTGTCCTGCATCTTAGCTAGTGTCCATCCTAGCTCCCTCTGACCTCTGGGACCACATGGCTGGGTCTCAGTTTCTTTAGCTGTAAAAGTAGCTGATTGGTCCAACTGAAAAAGGAAAAAAAAGCCAACCTATCAAAAATAGATGGTGTTAACTTAGGAAGTAGACAGCTACTTGAATTACTGAGACCACTGGAACAATCCTTTTAAGTAGATGCCATTTTCTTCTCTTTGGTTATACATGGTAACTCCTAAGTATCCAATGGACTTAAGCAGAAGCCCTGTGGGGTCCTCATTAATAATAAGTCAAATTTTATTTGTCTTCAGCCCCTTGAGGTTTTGGCCTTCATGGGCTTCTGAAATCTTAAAAAGTGTCCATCTTAACTCCTTATAGCCACTCTCTGTATAGGTCTTAATTAAGATGCTTAATTAACTTATTAACAAAATAATATACATCATTCAGGGGTCCTTCCACGCACTGCCCTCCCCCCCATGCAAATACAAATCTTTTAGATGACTGACTCTAGAAGGGCCAGAGATGGTGAGGTGAGTTGATATTTCAGGTGGCCACTAGATGGTGAGACGGCATAAGGCAGAAGAAGTCTGTCACATCAGTGGTAAAAATGAGAGAGGAAGGCGAGAGCCAGCGAAGGTAGAGAGGGCCCCCGCCGCACTTTCACCCCCACCCCACCCCAGGACAAAGTCTGTGTTTAATAGGCCCCAAAGCTTTAGTCACCCCCAGCCTTGTGTTTTGAACTGTGACTTCTCCCTGTTGTCTGTGTGCTGGGATTTTAGGAGCATTCTGGGGCTCTAACACAGGGGTCTTCCATAGCAGCTCCATTGACATTTTGTCATGGGATCTGCCTCTGTCCTGTGCACTGTAGGATGTTTAGCAGCATCCCTGACCTCTACCCACCAGATGCCAGTAACACACACAGAGCCCACCCCCCGCCACCACCACCAAATACACAGCGTGACAACCAAAACTGCCCCTAGTCATTGCCAAATGTTCCCTTTGGGGAAAAACCATCCCCAGTTGAGAACCACTAACCTAACATTATCAATATCAAATTCTGGGGAAGGTAGCGATCAGGCATGTCTTAACTTGAACACCTTAAAAAGAAAAGTCATCTTCAGAGGAAAGGAGGTTGACTTCAGTTACTAATAGCCAGTCAAAAATGTTTATTCTAATGGTGGTAATTGTGCGTTCTGGGGTAGGAGTAGTTTCCAGAAATCTCAAAAAAGAAGGTGGTGACCCAGATGACCCTAAATAGAATAGAAAGAGAATTATTCCACGGAGGTAAATAATGATTTGTTGGAAGACTCTGATTAACTCAGTCAGTCCCGTAGCTAATCCGTGGACTGGGATAAATCAGGGCTTACATAGATTTTAACCCTTAAATGATCACATCTACCGCTTAGGGGTTCTTTAGGGGCCTTTGTCCGTAGCAGGCTGGGAATTCTCTGTATGTCTGACGTGCACTAAATTAACTCACTCTGCATTGTAGAGAAGGATGCTGAGATATAAAGACTGTACTCAGATGGCTGCTGATTACAGATCAGCTCTGGGGTGGCTGGGACCCCATTTTGCATGTGTCCCACAAAACATGAATAGAGCCTTTAATTGGCAGTGCATGGACACCGGCAACAAGGGTATGGGCTCTATTACCTGGGTTACCTTAGTCCCAGGCCCACAGGGAGCCAACCTACTGCACAGAGGTGACCCATAACCCTTATTAACTGATATTTCAAGGCAGGAAGTTAGATCACAAGGGAGTGGGGGGCAGTGGAAGGAATGCCTCTGAATGACTGCACTGAGAAAGGTAAAATAGGATCTTTTAGAAATAAATGACAGTTGTGCCGATAGAAGTGGTGTCCCAAGGACACTTCCTCATCAAGAGTCTTGCACTTGGTCTTTGATAAGATGGTTGATGTCCCCTCCCCAACCCTAAGACAGATTCTATAACCAGTTTCTCTTGGAATAATCGTAACAGGACTAAATCATGACTTTATTTTTAAACAGTGACTTACCCCTCATCTTGCACCTACCCAGACTCCCTCCCAAGCAGCCCTCATGAAAGAAGACTTCACTGCTTCTTTATTCTGTTTCGACCCTAAAACATGGAGATTTTTGCTCCCATCTTGTCTTTCAATAGAGCTGTCAGAGGTTACAGATTCAACAGAGATTCAGTTTTTTTAAACTTTTTTTTTCCTTAGAGAATTTGGAATTTATGGCCTTTAAGGTAATTGCAAAGTCTAGAAGAAAAGAAAAGTAAGACAATGACTGTCTCCGCCCCAGATATCTATATGAACTTAAACACTCGCTTTGACTGTTAGGATTACTTTCAGGTGAGGGGTGGAAACAATCAGTAATTTGATAAATTATACATTGGACACGTAAAATTAAAAGGAGCATTTTCTTTATGTTCCAAGTTCAGCTAACACCTCCTTATTGCAGAATCCTCGAAATTACACCAGGCGTGTTATTGAATGTTGATTTTGACATTATGCCTGGGACCAAGTGCCACATCTTTCCAAGGAAATGCTTAGAAGGCTCCAGGCAGAACCCAAAAACAAATGCCAGACATTAGAGGAAACTTTTTTAAAGTTGGATTGCCAGAAAACTAATCGCTATTTAAAATTAAACATTTATGTGATTTCATTTCTTCCTTTTTAGCTGTTAAAAGGGAAGCATATTAGATCATTTTGTTTTGCAAACAAATGGCCACGGCTGGTTTTAAGATGGACACTTGAAGGAGGGTTCTTCTTTCCGAGTGGGAGTTTCTGGAAATTTTCCTGATGGGCTGCAGTCATTCTGGAACACTCTTAGGAAGTTGGTTATCCTAGGGCGGTTTGGCATGGGGCGAGTTTATGGTGATTACTCCTTGTTATCTTCCCGCGTTGCCCTGATGGGGGAAGGGGTGGGCAGAGGAACCCCAGCTTTCCAGGGGGTCCTAGGAGAGTGGAAAGAGAGCACTGGCTTAGATGTTGGCGGGTTCTTATTCCTGGGGCCTGGTGGATTCTAGCGCTGTATTCAAGGATTCCATGAATTTGCCAAGTGACATTCAGAAAAGGCCAAAGTTTGATTCTTAAAATGTGACGAGGCTCCACTTTGTAACGATTCTACTGAGTAATCCTGGGGTCCTGCCACGGTCAGGGGAGGGAGTTAAATTTGATGTGTTGTCCAAGAGAGAGCCAGGGGGTATCTCTGTGTTCAACTTTAGGTGCAAAGAGGTAATGGTCCAAGGTGAGGGGTTGGGCAGGCTCGAGAGAAGGGATTCTAGGTAGAGACTTGGACTCAGGGGCAGGGACAGAACCAGAACCCTTGCAGACGTCTTCTCCTGAGACTTAAGTTGACAGGTGACAGAGGCCTGTCTTTCCTTTTTCTTTGAGGCCCTAAGACCTTGATTCCCCAGAGGCAGGGTCTGACCTCAGATATTAATGCAGGATCAAAATTGGGACCCAATCTTTCATTCTGCTAGAAAGAAGGCAGAAGGTGAGGAAGAAAGTGTCTGGAGGAAGACCATCAGGGCTGCCTTAATGGAGAAAAGGGGCTGGTCACATTCCCCCCAGAGGTCTGCATGGCTCAGAAATGGGGGAGTGGAAGTCAGCCTCCAAAGGAAGTCCCTCCTTTCTTTCTTTCCCTTCTTTCCTTTCTCTCTTTTGAGATTTTTATTTTTGAATAAGATTTTTATTTTGGGGGGGTTGGGTTGTGAGCAGGAAATACCTTTTGTTTAGGGAAAGAGATAACACCAACTATTTAGGGGTGGGAAGTAGAAAAAAGAAAATAAAGCAAGGCTGCTCAGAACTGGCTGGCAGATGGCGCTCCGCTTTTACTGTTGAGAGCCTGGCTTTTCAAAACTCACCGTGTGCTCGCACCTACAGCCAACTCTGCATCCCCCCCCCTCCCCCCACCCCAGTCCTCTTTCTCCACCGTGCAGCCCTTATCCCCAAGGCCTATCCCCAAGGCCTCGGGATACTTTCAAAGGTTTTCTAGTTGAACAATTGATATCTGAGGACAAATCCTGTCTCTCTTAACTACTGGCTCTGCAGACCTTAGTCAGTGCAGGAAAACACACCGACCTCTAAATTCCCAGCCTGCGTGTGTGCCCTGGTTCTGCTGGGAACCAGTTCTGAGACCTTGGGCAGATTGCTTTATCCCCTGGGTCTCAGTTTTCCGTCATCAGAATAATGAGAGCGATGTCCTTCTCACTTTAAAACTTCTTTAATTCTCTTATAAGAAGTTTAACCAGAACAGGTGTGCTGGCCCCCCCTCTCCTCTTTAAAGTGTCCTTTCCCAAGTGGCAGATTGTACAGGAAATTTTTGGCCTATCTTTCATCCTTTGGTAAATCATTTAATCATCTCTAGGTCCCCATCACGGGGAGAATCTTTGCAGGAAGCGCAGGTGAGTGGTACATTCTTTCCAACTCCAATCAAGGAAAAGTCAAAAGAGCTGAATGAACTATATTAACTTGAGCAAAAGTTCCTCCCACCCTGCTGTTAAAAGTTCTTTTCTTTAAATTAAACTTTATTCCAACATCTTCTCTTAAGCCCATAATCGTCTGGGGCTTCTTTAAAGATTTTCTTGCCTTTTTCCTCCTCACATTTCCCAATTTATGGCCCTGAGCCTCGGCGGAGGCGGGTTAACACAGCGACCCCCAGCTGGGTGTACTCTGGATGTTGGGGTCTCTGGGGACGCAGGGCAGGTGGGCTGCCCATTTCTATACCTTTTCTGGGCCAGTAGAGCTCCTCCCCCACCAGAGGTCAGCAGAGAGCCGCTCGCAGGAAGTGGGATCGCTTTAGAATTCTCTAGATGAAATGTAGGAAGCCCAAACAGAAAAAAGCCCCACGTTCTGGGGGTATCTGAGGTTGGGGTTTCATCCTGTCCTAGGTCCCTGGGGCTCTGTTTTAACATCAGTCCTGCCATTCTGTCCTTTGCGGGGACAGGGCACTTGGTCTGTACATCGGATGGGGGTTTTTGCCAGTCTCTCCCCGCAACGTGTGCACACACACACACATTTCCTTAAAGGTTTTCCCACATTCTCCACTGTATCTTCTCAGGTCTTTTACTTGCTCCGGCCTTTCACTGGGGTGGAAAAAGGAGTCTGAATCCCTTTCTTTTGTTTTTCCTTCTCTGAACTTTTGAAATCCCAGAGTCCTTGTGAACTCTGAGAAGTTAAAAACCAACTCTCTTCTTAGCCAGGTCTTCATTCTTGAAAGAGAGAGAAAAAGACAGAAAAGAAGGTGCATTTATCTCCTAAGAGATAAATACAGGGATCAAATAAAAGTCTTTGAAAGGGAGTGAAAGAAAGAGGGAGAAAGAAAAAGCACCTTTGCTGACGAGCTCCACACGCTGATGGGGTCCCTGCCCTCTAGGAACTTAGAGTCTGAAAGGCGGGAGGAGGGAGGGTCTGGTTGCAAGTAATTCAAGTTGTAGCAGGCAGAGGATGGGCAGCTGCCAGTTCCTGGTGGAGCAGCCAGCACAGCTGAGGGGCCGGTCTGGGCTTCACGGCGGCAGTTGGGGGGAGGGGGGGAGGTGGACAGGCTCAGGAGTCCAGGAGGGGGGGACATCATCCCATCCCCATCACACCCCCCGTGGAGCCCCATGTTGGTCCTGGGGGCCCACCAGTTAGGACAGGGACTGAGAAGCTGGCAGTATGTGCCAGGGAGTCGGCGGGGACCCTGCCACCCTTCGCCATGTTCACTGAGCTCTGACTGTATCCTCTCCCACAGGGGGCCCTTGTCGCTTCCCTGGACGTTCCTCTCCTGATCTGAAAATGATTGTTCAATTTTGGGGTCTTTTTGAAATTAGTAATAAGCCCCCTCTATAGCAACCTGATTTCCCAAGTGTTTTCACGTGCCTTACTCCACTGAGTAGTTTGTTTTTTTTTAAAGAAATCTGGCACACAGCAAACCCTCGTCCTAAAAAAAACCAATCTTCATGAGTTCTTTGATTTATTAATTACTCAAAACAAAACAAAGCAAATCCTAAAGTTAAAAGCAAACAGCCTGTACGTGAGTATCCATCTCAGATGTTGAGGAAATCCTTAGAAGTTTACAGGTTGATGTCCTCGAGAATTTGGCTCCAGCCAGGCCAGTAAAGGCATTGTTTTCTTTTTTTTTCCTTCCTTCCTCCCTTCCTTCCTTTCTTCCTTCCCCCCCTTTTGAAAAACAAGTTTTATTCTCCTGGGTACGTTCATTAGAGAGGGAGACAATTCTCTTCAGTAAGGAGGAGTGAGGGGTTGGGGGGGTCGATTCTGCAGGAGGAGACGGGCAAGATTGATGGCTCTGTGCCGGGGGGGCCCAGGGGGGAGGGGGGCTGAGAATGAATGTCGCGCCGGATCCCATCGCTCAGGCTGCAAACGGAGCAGCTCCCCAGAGCAGACCTTCAGCTTCCTGGCGTGAGTGGGGAAAATATCCCGTCAGCTGCCTCTGTCCCGCGCTTTATTCATTAGCTCAAGTGAAAAAATAAAATTAAAGGCTTGTCCTAATTTGTTGTGGTAGGACCCCATTCTCCCAAGTTTTTGTCTTAAAAACAAACAGAAAAACCCACACAGCCCATAGAGGCAGAAGCAGTTGGCAAGGGTGGCCGTTCAGTTCCTTCTCGAGGTTTAGCTTCTCTCCACCAGGGCAAGTTCCCGCTCTCCCGCTCTTCCGCTCTTCCTGAGCGCCAAGAGTTAGAAATGTGTTGCTAATTGATTTGAGCTCGATTTGTATTGCTTTGAGACTTAGCAAAATGGCCAATTAGGGGCCTGGGGCGGGGGTGGACAATTGCTGTTCTAATAGCCAAGAAAAGGAACTCGCCGCAAATATGTTTATAAAACAGGCCTTCAGTGACCTTTAGGAATTGTTGAGGGGAGAGGGTCGTGGCTGTTCCTCAGAAAAAAAGAAAGAAGGGTTGTCGGGAAGTGTTTAATGGGAATTGAGCACATGATGACATGCCTCATTGAGGAATATCATGGTTCCAAATGAAAACAGTTGTCACGAATTAATTTTTCAAATTTTTGACTATTGGCTGGTCTGAGGTTTACCTCATATTAGATTGTGTCCAACTTGGCAAAGACCATGGAATCCTGCCCAGTTCTTGGTAGAGATGCACCCATTTTGCCTCACTGATAAGTTATTTCCTAATTTGGGGGTTATACTGGACATCGAAATAGCCTTATTTCCTTCTTGCCTTTCTAGTAGCATCTCTTAGCTTGCAGTCGCCACTCATGTGTCTGCCAAGCCTCTCAGAAGAATGAAATCCTTGCCGAGCTGGTGAGTTTGCCTTAATCTGGGCATTTTCATTTCTTCATTCATTCATTCAATATACCTGTATTGAGTGCCTAATCTGTGCCCTTCTCCATGGGGAAAACACAGGTATAAGACGTCGCTGCTCCCTTTTGTGGTCTTACAATCAAACAAACCCTGGAAGTTAGCAAGAGTGGGGAGTCTCTGCTGAGTGAATAAATAGGGCGTAGATTTGCAGCTAAGAAAAGATGGAATGATTGTCAAAAAAGAGACTTAAGCAACCTTCCAACACTTCACCCTAGCTGAGCAAACCCCGTCAGTGCTTACAGGAAATTACTGTGAGGCCTGCAGAAAACCCAGAAGGATCTGCATGGGTCAAAACAAACAACTGTGTCTAGATATTCGACAGGCACAACCCTTCAGATTTCCGTGCCAGGCTGAGGCCAAAAATTTATACACGAAGAGCAGTAGCCGAGCCTTCTGTAGGCGCAGTGTGGGTCTCGGTGATGGCAGGGCATCAGTCCTGATACCCGCGAGGTCTTTTGCCCAGAGGTATAGCCCAAGGGCAGGCTTGCTTTCAGAAGGCCTGGCGCAGGGGTGGTGCAGAAGGCAGCCTTTAGCCAGTCCCCTCTCTCTTTTCTGCTCTCTCTGGAGCCAAACCATGCCTTCCAGAATCTTCTAGGAGTGAAAATTCTCTTAGGGGGTGGGCCCACATTCTTCTACCTAATCTTAGAATCTTCTATGTCTAGGATTTGTGTTCTGAGGGTGGGATGGAAAAATGTTGATAGTTTGCAGCCAGGGGGCCCGAGGTAGTATGGAGGGCTTGCTTTCATCTGAGCTTCGGCCTGACATCTCAGCTTCTCGGCTGTTGTCCGAGTTAGCACCAGTCTTCCATCTTGGGTCCTGAGCTGCCCTCCATCTTAGCTCCCAGCCTCTCGCTTAGATCCTGAGCTTTGGTCCTCTTTTTTCCCATTCCCTTATGCAAAGACTGTAGAGATATTCTTTACTCCGGTAGGATAATTCATTCCCAGTCATTATGGAAAGAAAAACACACTTTTAATTCCAGAATTTTATTTCCAACTTTCCTTTCACAAGTACTTTTAAGTTCCCTGTTCGTCACTCTTGGAACAGTGCGTCGGATCCGTTAGGACTCCTGTAATGCCCGGCACGTGACACATGACCTTTATGTGTTTTTGAAAATATGTGTGCGTGTACAGATAAATAGATAGGTAGAGATGTTTTGGATGCGAGGGAGGGGCTTTTGCGGAGGTGACTGACTTGAAGGCACTCCTAGATAACAGGGACTGATTTTGTTCCAAGAGTAAAATTCAGATTTACAGAATTATTAAGTTTTGGCTTCTCTTTGTTTGTGACACTTTAATACTCTGCCCCTGGGAGGCACACTGGGAAATCAATGTGGGTGAAAACCCATTTTCAGGACATAAACTGAAGCTTGTTTGCCAGTTCAGAAAAATCAGTTGGCCAAGTTAACTTTGAAAATATCCTTTATTACAAGTTGCTGCCTCTGCAAATGAATGCTATGTGCAGTTACTTTCCACGGCCAGCCTGATGCTCCTCTCTTGAATCTGGACCCTTTTATTGGGACACTTTGAAAGTGTTGTCCATCCTAAAGAAATGATTTAAAAGAGATGAGGGCACCAAGGCTCAGAGAATTTCAGGAAGCAGATGAAGCCACTGCCGGGACCCAGGCCTTGTCTTCAGATTCCCTTTTCAAGGAGATCTGAAACAGGGATGCCTGAATTTTGCATTCGGGGCTTCAGAGATGAGCCTTTGGCAAATCTGAGAAGTGGAGATTTGGCCCTAGGCCTCTTCTCTTCCCTCCAGGTGGCTGTGTTCTGTTCAGTTAATCCCATTAGCTGGCAAAGGCTTAGGGGGCTACCCTTAAGGGACATTTGCATTTTAATAAAGAGCTCTATGAGGCCAAAAAGCAGAGAGAGTCACATTTTTAATATTGGAGTCCTTAAGAGTAGAATTCTAGCAGGAGGCACTGGAGAGGCACAGAGGAGGGGGCATTTGGGCAATCAACTTCTCTCCCTACCCCTTGTGCCAGCCCAAACCCCCGTTCCTCCCAGCCCAGCTCTGACCACCTGGCATCCCCAGTGCAGTGAATTCAGTAAATTGGCTTTCTTTCCCCTTTACCCCAGGATTTGGGGGCCCCTCCTCCGAGCTCTCCATGCACCTTTTTGGGTTCCACTTGGCAGTGGTGGGTGGGGGGAGGTCCATCTAAGTGGCAGAATCAGGTCCAGATGGAAGCCTTCAGGTGCCTGACTCTTTCCCAGCTCAGGTTGATAATGACAAGCCCCATATTTTTGTCCAGCATCCACTGCTATGACACCCAGGATAGTCAGGAAATAAAAGGCTTGAGTACTATATGGTTGCTTTGCTTTCTTTAAAAAAGAAAAAAAAAAAGTCAGGGGTGGTGGGGAGAAAGGAGCAAGGAGGCAGAAGGCCAGGGCAGCAAATAATCAAGCAGCAAAAACAACCTTGTTGCTAGTATGTGACATACACAGCCCCCAACTGTCCTGCGTTGCAGCCATAGGAGAAGCTGGTGCTTAGTGATACTCGGGTTGATTTCACACCTTAGCTCCGAGTTGCTCAGCGGTGCATTAACAACTAATGATTCAACCGAGGGAGGCCTGGATTGCCATTTTGACTTGCCAGATCTTAGCACACCCTTACAGAAACCCGGAAGCCTGCCAATTAAGCTCCCAGTGTAACTCAAAAGGGGCCTTCCAAGATGCTTGATCTTTAGGAAAAGGAAATTAAGCTAATTTTGAAAGCTACTGACATGCGAGTTTCCTTAAAATGTAAGTAGTTGAAGGCTAGGATGAATATTATGAGTTCCTCACATAATATGTATTTGAATATATGTCATGGATTCCAGGCAGAGCTCAAAACTACTCAGGGCCGTGGGTTCTTCTTTCTTTCTTTCTTTTTTCTTTTTACCTTTATTCTTTTTTTTTTTCCTTAAACGTTAATGTATTCCCAACCTGAAATGTTCTTTTCAGAAAGTTCTGTGATGCTAACAGGATCAGAGTGACATTTTCACAAAATGAGATGAGGTGCCATTGCCAGGACTTTGGAAAGGGCCCTAAATGCTGCAGTGTCCGTGACAGGCAGTGTGTCACCCAGCGGCTCGGTAGCACCCGGCTGGGAGGAGGAGGGCATTTAATTATGCGTGTAAGTTATAGCTTTGTTTCAAACACACAAACACGCAGGCCGGCGACAATATTAAACACGCAGTCACGCTTTCCCTCTGAGTGTGAAAGGTGCTTGGATCTTATCTTCCCAGATCCAGGACCTATTTGCTTCCTTCTAAACAGCTTCCTCCTGCCCCTTAGATAAGTCAACAGGGGGAATCAGCCTCCAAATTTTGCTAAATTGTGTACCCTGACAATGACTTGTAATTAGGAAACCTCGCATGGATCCGAGACCAGAGGTGGCTGCCGCACTCCTGCCGATTAAGATGGCTGCGCCGGCACCTTGCCGCAGAGAAAGGCCAGCTCAAAACATCGATTTTTCTCCCCACCCTCCCAAGGTTAGGATTCTGCTTAGAACTCTCTGTTTCCAGCTAAAATTTCCATCACCAAAGGGCCTGATTTCAGGCAAAGGAAGGACCACTTTAGCAAATGAGAGAAGAGGAATGGAGAGGGTCATTTCAACTGCAGCAAAAATCAGCCATGCCATTTTCCTGACAGCACTTTAATTATGATGAAAGAACAAGATGCTTTTTGGTTTTTACAGAGGAGGCTTGTGGTGGGGGGAAGGGAAGGGACCTCTGAAAGAGATGTTAGCTGCCTCGCGGCAGAGTGCAAAGCGGGCTGTCAGGGCAGAGTGATGGATAGACGCCCTTGGGGAGGGGCGCCAGCCCCTCCCGGTCCCGGGTCCCATCACCAGGTCTGTGGTCAGGCCTTGCTGTTTTGAGCCAGGGGTGCACCATGAATAGGAAGGGCTCATAGGGCAGAACTTAGCAAGCCACAGGCTGCTGGTTTCTCCCTTCCCTTCTGTGGGCTGAGCTGTGACTTTAACTCCGAGGCGGGGAGTCCAGCTTGTGTTCTGCTCCACTGGCTTTGAAAGCAGTGGAGGGGTTTTCAGTGGTCACACACCCCATTGTTGGAAATGGTGTTTTTCTTTAAAGTCAGGTGTGTAGTTCAAATAGACATTCAAGGGCCTTGGAGCTGCAGAGAGGGCCACAGAGAGCCCTGCAGGCTTCAGAACTGATGTTCTGATGCGGGGAGGCCATTTAGGGTGGGAAGAAAGTTGGAGAACCAGAGGTTAATAGGCCTCCGTGAGCTCAGGCATGAAAGGGCCCATTTCCACTCCCACCCTCCTGGGCCTGTCTAATCCCCACCCTGACCTTAGGCATTGAGTCCATAGGAGGCTTCCTAGTGGGTTGCCACAAGCCCCAGAAGTGGCCCTGGGATTCTGGACTGCCAATGTTTAGAGAGAAATCAAAGAGAATCCTAGACTCTCTCAGCTGAAAAGAGCCTTGGGAATGGGAATGTAAGAAAGAGGAGCAAAGTGCATCCAGGTTAGCTGCGAGGTCCCCAGGGATCCCACAGGAAAAAAAAAATAGACGTGGAAGGTGCATCTCTCGCATCCCTTTACCTCCTTCCTCCGTTTTAGGGCTCGTTCATGCCGTGCAACAGAAAGGCAGGCTGCTTCCAGAGCCTGGAGCAGAGAATTACACAGAGCAGGAGAGATGATTTGAACCTGCTCATCTCAGCTGCTTTTCTATAACTGAATTACACAATGTCTCTGTTAAACGTGATGTCACTGCTGAGAGCACCCCACAGTCTTGAATTAAACACCAATGAGCATTATTTTCCCCCTATGGAGGCACCCTCCACGGCAACTTTCCCCAAACAATTTGTGATTTTCTGGGGTTCCTTATTCCCCTCACTAAATTGTCATGCTGCTAGAGACACTTCTCATTTTGATGATTATTAAAGGGCAGCGGATAATGAAACAGCAGGGACTTGGGGCTTTGTGGCAGGTAAATTATGGACATTTACGAGTCAAACCACTTTATCTCTTGTGCTCAACAAGAGGATTAACAAGCAAAATGCAACACCTGCAGAATCTGCTGGAGGGGCAGTGGTCTTGAGACTGCGAGGCCGTACTGCAGGGGTGCGCCCGCCGAGATGCTCCCGTCCCTGCAGCAACTGCAGATTCCCCATCCGAGCCGAGCTGAAATGCAAATCCTGTCTCTGTCTAGATACACGGTGATTCTGCCTGCTATGGAGCTGGAGGCCCTGTGCTCGGGCTGATTTCACTGGACCAGTTAAGGGGAAAACACTAGAAAAATATGTTGAAACCCGTTTTCCCCTTTTTCACTTGGAAAACAATATTAGAGGCCGGCAGTTCAGTCTGCAAGGAGAAAGATACGAGGGCAGCATCCTGACTTATGACCCTTGGGGGTGCTTAGATATTTTATTTTAGAGCGATTTTCGTTTGGAGAGAAAAAAGAAAGATATAGAAGCTGGCAGAGTCTGGGGGTCAAAAGCATGCCACTTTAGGAGTTGATGCCTTTTCAATGTCAGAATCAGAAAAGTGCTTGAGGATTTTGTCCCCTTGTAGAAATAAATAGGCACTTTGGAAAAGGAGAATATTCTGTTTTTTGAGAAACGTAGTGAGGTGATGGGTTCATGTCAGGCAGCAGAGATCATAATCCTGTCGGAAAAGTTGGTCTCATTTTTCATGTCAGAATTAATATTGGTTGAGATTAGATAGCTGCTTAATTTAGACCATTTATATTTTGTAGAGTGCTAAAAAGGAGGGCTCCAAGCCGCTTTCTGGCAGCAGCAAAGCCAAATAAATAGGAACAATATAACCTTTTTAAAAATCCATTCTTTCTGCTGTGGCTTCGCTCTGGCAAATTTTGAGTCGTTTAGCACAATCTGAAAACTCAGATTTTCATTGCTAGGAAAATGTAATGCTTCCCACTGTCATACAGCTTTTTGTCGCCCACAGATTTCCTATTCTTGGTGACCTTTTTGACTTGAGTTTTTGTCGTCTTGACGCTGAAGCATCCACTCAAATTGGTCAAAAGTTCAATTGTGAAAAAGCATCTGGTTGTTTGTCTACAGATGGCCAGTTTGCCTGAGTATTTGAGAGGAGGAGCTCATCCGACCACCTACCCTAACATGACCCCAGCACAGCTCAAAGGCTGTAGATAAACTTTTTATGAATTGAAGGAACAGACGTAGAATCCAGCCTGTGCTCTGAGGGACCAGACAGGGAGGGCACGAACAAGATGTTGGCATCTTCTTCTTTTTCTGCAGTGACCATCTGAAGTCTGCTGCAGAGGGAAGGAGAGGTGAAGTAGCAAGCCGGTCCTTACAGGCAGGCGCTGGGAGGGAGAACCATGCCTAGAGAAATCCTATGACCAGGCTCTTGGCAGCTTCATTCCCAGGGTCAAGGTTTGTCTGGTGCCTGCAGCCATCTTAGAATTTAGAGGGAGCTGAAGCCACCTGCAGCCACCTGCCCTCGTTTTGTCTTAGGTTGTAACCAGCTTAACCTAGCCAGTGAAAGATAAGGATAAGTGCTGCTTTTATAGGAAAAGTATCCATGATTCGGTTTCTTGAAAAAGCCGACACCGCCCCGTCCTCCATCCTTTTATCTCAAAGTCACCAAAACTAGGACTAGATCATCAATCTTTTCTTTCTTTCTTTCTCTCTCGTGTGGATAGCCAATTTAGACTCTCTGGGCTACAAATTGTCCTGCTCTCTCACCTCAGTAAGCAGGCAGGCAGTTGGGGGAGGGCGGGAGTCGAGGAGAGGCACGCCATGGGGTAATGGCTCCTTGGCACATCTCCCTTTAGGACTTCTTCAGTCGTGTGCAGTTCATTTCTGTTTGCAAACAGCTCAGCCCAAAGCAAAGCATCGATACGACCCCCAGATACTGTTTCTAATCGATCTCACGTATTTTCCCTCTGCGGTGCAGGCAGGGCAGAGAGAGCCCAGATGTATTCAGACCAGCAAAGCTCCCCAGCCTTGATCCTTATTTTTATGTTACAATCACAGAACCTTGAAAATGTGTTTTCAGCAATTTACCACATACCAAGAATTTCAGGGAAAAAAGGTCAAGAATTGATGATTTAGATTTATTAGTAGCCCCATCAATCAGACCTCAGAATTCTAATACGTCTTTGCCAGACAAATCAATGTCACATTTGTAAAAGGAAGAGAATGACAGCTGGGTGATCTCACAGAATTATCAGGTATTGGGAGAAAGGTTAAGCAAGCGTTCAATTACTATCAATCCGAGTGATTTTTTTGTTTGAAACCCTTGGGTTTGCTTGCTGCTGGAAGCTTCTTTTTTTTCATTTGCAGATTTACTGTCCTTCTTTACATGTTTTAGAAATTATACGTATGTTTTTCTCTCAAAATCTCTTCTGCCTTTGGCATCCATTTTAGAAACTAAATTTTTGTTGTAGAGTTCTATTCTTTAGTCATTTTTTAGGCTGCTGCTTTTTTTTTTTTAACAAAGTTCCCCTCTCTGCCTTCTGTACCCTCAGTAAATATAGCAGGTATGTAGTTATGCCAGGTTGAGGAAAACACATTTACGTAACACATTTAAGAATGTGTAGGGTAAATGAAATATGAAGGCATCTTATATCTGAGATTAAAACATTAAGTGTCCTTGGGGATCACAGTAGTCAGTCAACAATCTGGTTTTTGCATATTTTGCATTCAACGAACTCATGGCAGCTCATTGAAATGATATATTTAGAATAATTACTGGCTTAATTAATAGAAAACCATTTAAGAAACTCACTTTTAAGGCTGAGGATTTCTTTAAATTACTCTACCATGGGGCGCCCCCCTGAGGCACGGGTTAATAACGTCATGATAAGAATTTTGCGTCAGTGAAGTTTTTCTAGACTTTGGGCTGCTTTAATGGTTTTGAGTAAATCAAGGATCCGTTTAACCTGCAGATTAGATGTCTTCGGGTCCTAACTAAGGTTTATATCAACTTCCTTTGAAAGTTTCTTTCACGGCTAGGCTTTTGGAAGCAGTTCCAGGAAGTCCAATTATTTAAAAATCCCATTACTCTGAAGATAGAGATGATCTTTTCGGGATAAGAATGCAAAAAACCTAACATTGCTTTGAGTTGGTTGATATCTTCAGCCATCATCTCAGTGAGATGGAACCAGTCTCCAAGGTGGAAGATCCGACAGCCTCCACAGCTGATTCTCTCTCCATTGGCCATTTGGCGCCATCTTGCCAGGTGATAGGGGTCCAGGGCCTGTGTGGTCAGTGGGATGGACCAGGGGAGCTTCGTCTGGATCCCTCTTGGCTTGACAGAGCACAACCCAACCTTCTTCCTTCCCTGCGCTGACCAGGACACCCTGTGGGTACAGTGCAGTTTGCTCAGGCTGGCCTTTGACGCTTCAGGGATGCCCTCTTAGCGGCATGTTGACGTTACGCCAGAACCCCAAAGGTTTGGTGTAGAGTCCCACTCACCCTCCTTCATGGTTGCCAAGTTCCCTCAAAAATCAGCTACTTTCCTGGGTGACTGCTGATTTCTCACCCTGGGTCTGACCAAGGGACTCGGTGAAACGCTTGCCCTGTGGCCCCCACCTGTCAAGGTGTTCCTGTTTTATACTTGTGAAGGGCCAGTTTTCTAGAGTTTTAATTCTTGATGTTAGGTCACTGCAACCCTGCGATAAAAATAGGTATAATTAGTATGTTACAGATTAGACTCTGCATTTCTAGCTTTGTGCCACTTCCTCTAATAATACCAATTTTGGTGACACATTTCCTAGAACCCCAGGCTTGCTTCGATTGCTCAAATCCTCCGAGAGCTTCGTAGAAGACAGACCTGTTTGCCTTAAAACCCAGAAGGGTTTGGTCCTGATCAGATCTCTCCGCTCCTACTTTCTCTCCCCTGCGTTCCAAGCTCTGTCTGGATTTTCCTGTTTTCTGTTCAAGGAGCAGCGCCTCCATGCTCCCCTGAGGCGGGCATTTTTGTGAACGGCTGAGCACACATGGTCTTCCGTGTCTGTGGCAAAAGGCCCTTTCTGGCTGGCTCCAGAGTCCCCACCAATTAATCGAGGGGAAAACTTGAGTTAGGCATCACAATTTCAGCCAAGCTGGGCATACATCGAGTACACCTGTCACTTGAGCCGGTGTCCAGAATTCAGCCCTAAGGGTCACAGCTGTGGCATTATTTCAGCATGAGCAATTCAGTATTTAATGTTCCTTAGAAAAATAAATCATTCCAAGCTGCTACTGGTCACCTATTAACCCTCAGAGGATTTCGTGGCTGGGGGGGGGGGGTAATCCATAATTTGCTTGGCTGGCAGGGAGAGCACATCCTTCTCAGTTCTGTCTTTTAAAAGACCATTTCTTACGTAATAAACAACAGGGGCTGCAAAAGCAGCATCCTCTCGTGCTGCCGCCACAGCCTTCCAGGGGGAGAAGTTAGACTTTCTTTTCATTTCGTTTATATTTTTACCTGCATAGTACAGGTACTTCTTTCTACAGATTGGCAGCTTCCATTTCTTTCCTCTTTTCATGGTGGTTTAAATTAGCCTGCCATCATTGGCAAGTCTTAATTTACAATTAAGTACTAGGGGGGAAAATTCATCATTAATGAGATCTTCTCACTTTGTGTAAATGGCCCCCAAAAGCAACACACATTTTTAATTTGTCCTCCCAATAGCTGAGCCCTTCTGTCACCTGGGTCTTAATAAATGAATTGGCTATCTGCAATTAATCCACATAGTACAAATCATTTGAAAGCTGAGTTGTCTGCCTTCTGAAAAAAATTGGCTATATTTAGTTTTTAAAGCAAGCATGCTTTGTGTTCTTTGTAAAGTCAGCGACATTCTTTCAATTTTTTCAGTGTAATTAGCACAAAAGGAACCGTAATCTGAGAAGGTAGTAGAGACTAAAGCGATTGAGAGACAGGAATGTTCAAGAAAGCGGGCAGAGGCAGCTTTCCAGTACTGGGCAGCATGCAGAGACCCTGGGACGTGGCTGTGGGTAGAGCTGAGGTCTGTAGCTCATAAAAACATCTCCTTTTCATCTGATCTCCAGACTGGTTGCAAATACTTGATGCTTTGGCTGAATAATTCTCTCCTCCTCATAACTTCCAGAGGTCAGCAAAGACCTTAGAAAGCCACAGTGCCATCTGGGCTCTGCTGATGTTGAGTGGGCTCCTCACAGGCCACGGAGAGGGCTGTGAATGCTGCCAAGCCCTCGGTAAACTGCTGAGTGAGGGAGCGGAGGGCGCAGCCTCTGGGCTCCCCAGCAAACACCGAATTTTGAGCAAATGGAGGCTAACTGGAAATCATGCAGGGTGCAGTGGGCAGGAGAGCTGGGGCTTGTGTGTAGCTGTGTGCAAAGGAGGAGGCCGCCTTGCTCATCTGGAAGCTAGGCTCTCTGTGTCCTGAGGGTTTGCTCCCCCTCGAAAGAAAAACCCAGGGAAATAGGTGGAGCTAAACTATAATTACACATTTTTTGATTTCAGCTTAAACGTGTGTGGGCAAACACAAAAAGATGAAAAGGTACCTACATTTCCAGATGAATTAAATGTGTGACTAATTATGTCACATTAATTGCTTAGTTCAGGGTTTACCAACAGCAGATGGAAGTGGGACCAGAGAAGGGGTTTTGGCTATGAAGGCAAATGACACCCACAGCCCCATCAGAATCTCATTTGTCCCAAACTGAGGCTAGTAACTGATTGCAAGCCTGTTTGAAAATCATCACCCACATTTGGTTGGTAGATAAATAAAGTAAAAACCCAAGATGTAAAACTTGTACTTAGCAGGTGTTTCATTTGTATATATGTATACACAAAGCAGCATTTAAAGAAAGAAAACTTATTACCTGGTTAGTCTGGAGTGTTTAACTTTCTAAACTCTTAATTATATGGGGCTACATTGGAAGAATTGAATACAGTGAAAAAACCTAAAATCTTTAAACTGAGAACACTTAAAGGGATTCTTTCACTGAAGGAGATCTTATTGGGACCTCAGCACTCTCTTGGTTGTGCCAACCTGCTTTTTATTTATTTTTTCCTGTTGTTACCTGTTTAGTAAGATGTTGGACTGAAATGTCATTTAAATAAGGCACCTTGTAAATAAAAACAAAAGTTAGCTGGCCCACACCTATTGTCACCTAGTCCTCCTTGCCTCAGTCCCCATCCTGGCTGAGTCTCCATCAAGGCCAAGTTCAAAGTGCTGAGCAACAGGTTTTCCCGTTACCTTGGCCTCCATGAAACTTTGTTCCCCCAAAGGAAGTTGAAGATAGTTTAGGAAAATTAACTTTCCTGCTACAGAGTAGTAACACTTTTACTTTTTTTTTTTACCCAATTAAGATCTCTAGTAAGTGGGTCCATGGGTCTATGGTTGATGTCATTATGCCCCTAATCCAAATTTTTTGTCCATCTAGAATCTTCAACCAACTATCATATTATTTAGGTTTAAGTTTTAAAAGGAACAGAATAATGCACATAGTCTCTTTTTTATTATTTCTCCCTTTTAAGGTAGATAGTGACTTTGTTAAACGTCCACTTCCACCCACTCTGGGGCTCCTTGGGATGTTGTGAGAAAGGCAGTAAGGCCTTGGGGACTGGTTATCCCTGGGGACCAGGAGCTCCTCTCATAGATGGGCCCACCCATGAGAGTCAAGAAAGATCAATAAAGGCGCGAAAGGTCCTGATTGCCCTCATGTTATGTGCCATGGTATTAAGTAGATGCTTGAACAACATCTCAAAGCCACTGGCCGGGTCCAAAAACATTGGCCAATGTGCCTCCACATTCTGTTTGGATTAGAGTATGTTCTGAATTTAAAACAAATTATTTTAAAATTAGTTGATGGCAATTAAATAGGGAAATTTCATATGGCCATGCAGTTAATTCCTTGATTTCAAGTCTCCTGAAATAAAGTTTTACTAACATAAACAGTGTGTTTAGTTTAGAATGCAAGTTTAGGAGTAATCTGTGGTTGAATTTACTAACTAGAGAATATGACAAGAAAAAAAAAATGCCCTAGGTAATCACTACATTAGATTTTTAAGAGCTTTATGGTCCTAGGTAATAGAACCTTCTTACCAGGGGTTAACTGGGACAGGAAGAGGCTTTTTGCAGTGCCTGCTTTCATCGTCTATATAGCACATGCTTCAAGTCATATTCATTTGTCATTCTAGTTAAATAAAGCGCAGAATGTGCTTTAAAAACAGAAAGCACTGTGAAAGCACTAAATACTATTATTACAATCTTACAGCTAAGGTTTCTGTTTCAGTGGAAACTTATTTATTGTTTCCTAGGCTATTAAAATAATATTATATTTTCTCTGGGCTCTTATAATAACCCCAACTAATGAAAGGCCAAGAAAACTCTTGTCCAAAAACTGAATTACATCATTTAGTGTAACAATATTTTCAAGATTCTAAGCTGTAGCGAGCCTATTCCTTCTAAAAGTAGGCAAGGCATTCTTAGGAAGATGCAAAAGGGCCAAGGGACACATCCACCCATAAATATGAAGCTTACAAGACCACAAAATTCAAACCCCGACATATGAATCCATCCATTGTTGTAAAATATGCACTGTTGGAAAGAACTGTTGCTGGGCCATCCCTCTGTGTAGCATGTGACACCATCTGCTTCACCAAGTTGTATCATTAGGTGACCTAGTGTTTTAGGTTAGGGGTGTGTTATTATCCCAACTTGCTGGCTTTGGCATGAAGCAAATCACCTGAGCGAGGGACCTGTGCCCTCTCTGGGCGTTTTATACTCAGAACATTCTGGCCCTTTCCCCTCTCTGGAGCCTGAAGTTTCCATAACTTCTATCTCTCCCCGGGCCAAGTAAGAGGCCCCACTGGAAAACTCTCTAGTCGGGACTGTTCCAAGAATTATGCTAATGAATTGCTCTACTCTCAAAGCATAAACCAGGTACTTAAAATGGTAACGACCTATTAAAATAAATTACTAATTTATATGAAAAGGTCACGCATGGTGGCCTGCAAATCTGAAAAGGCTTTTTTTTAAAAAAATAAAACTTTTAAGGCCCCGGGTAGGTCAAATGCTAGACGGAAAACTGTAGACAGTGTCAGCTCACCATGCCAATTAAGTAAAATCTCATCTTTCACTTTGTGTCGAGTGAAAACAGAAAGCCGAACAGACCACAAACGAGCTTGTGTTTCAGAGCTCTTCGTGTCTTTTGCTTACCTATAAACCTTTGATTCCACCTGCTGTCATTTATTTACAAAGTAAATGCTTTATTTGTCCATCAGTGGTTGGTCATAATAAAATATAGGTGAAACCTACACTTAAAAAAAAAAAAAACAAACATTTCAAGGATGGCCCTGCTAGGTTAGAAGTTGAAATGACGAAAGCCTGACCTTGCTTTCTATCTTTCTAGGACAGTAGTCCTGATTGTGCCTTGCCTGGGATGTGTATCAGTATATGACATGGGACAGTTTCACTCCTTTCAAAATCCACGTGTGATATTTATCTAAAAGGGAAAGATGGCAACCCAATTCAGGGATTTACAAACAAGGAGACTTCATTATATTTGTTGAAGTAATGTGTAGCTACTGGCATAAGTATCAAGGTTTATTTGTTACTATTTACCTTGTTCTTCTTAAATACAATATATTTGTGCTTTGCCACATTGGAAGTCGGAAGGGAGATGCTTTTGAACAAATGGAGCAGAACAAAACTTTCTGGCCTGTTTCTCCTCTTTATAAGTCTTCACTTTTTTAAATTAACAAGTGATTAATCAAATTCAACCAAGAAGTTTTTATTTAATATATAAAGATATAAAACTTGGGCCTTCAAGTAGTTGCTAATCTAGTTGGTGAATGATGGTGAGTCGTGATCTCTTGGTCACAGAATCACCGATTCTAAGGCCTTCCTCTTGAATTGGCTTACTAGCATGTTTGGGTCTACCCATTTAAAATTTTTATCTGGTTTTGTTTAGGTGAAAAGCATAAACTTAGAACAGTAGTTCATTTGAGGTTTTTTCAAAAGAGGGTATTTTTTGGATGGAAAAGAGGCTCTAATCCAAAGTGTGACAAAGACCCGGCTTAGTTTGGATGCGGAGAGGAGGGCAAATGCAGCAACTTTCAGCAGAGTTCAAGAAAGTCAGAGGCCTACAGGGAGGCGCCGTAGCAGCTGCAGGTTATGGGGGTCTGGCCTGTAGCTTTTACTTCCTGTTCTTAATTCCAAGTGTTCTTTGGTGACTTTGAATTGCTCTCTGTTGTCCATTCAGATCCATAAAAAAGAGGCCTTGTAGAATGGGGGTAGAGGTGTACCTGAAGGAGCCAAGACAAATAATACGTGACATCTTCATCTGTCACACTTTTTCTTATTTTGAGTTGAGCAAACCAGGGGAAAGGGGGGATTTCAATAGTGCTGTTGAATGTTTAACAGTGTCTTTCTATTTCAAAGAAAACTTAAAACTACATGCGACAGTTTGCTCCGAGGCCTCTGAAAGTACCAGACTCCCATCCCACAGCCCTAGGCATGATAGGTGTGTTTTCATTTACAGGTCAGCTTCTGTCCTTTCTTTCTTTCCCCCTAAAACTCGAAAGTTTTACTGATGGTTTATAAGTCACAGAAGGTTAAAGGTGGGAGACAGTTCATAATTATTTTGTCTGTCTGAGTTTACTGGCAGGTGTGCCTGCCGCCCACCAATGGCAGTCACCTGCCTTAGCCTGGTCACCTGGCACTCCACTCACCTGGGCACAAGGTGGGTGTGTGGACCAAACATTTATTGAATGAATGAATGAATTGTACCCCAAAGCAGACACCTGTGGCAGCAAGTGACTCAACCAAGGTCCCAGGAAAAGTGAGCAGCGGGGGTTGAGAAGTTGGTGTCGCTACACCTAACCCAGTGATCTCTTCCACATCCTAGTGTGGGGACACTTTAGAGTTTGTAAACAATCTGCAAACAAATTCCTGTTCAATAAAGTACTTTTCCCTCTGTTGCAGAGCCCACCGGGACACCCGGGCCCACCACCTCGCCCACCTGGGTGGACGCCGGGTACACCGACTCCGCAGTCACGGCCACCACTGCTCGGCTCCGTGTCGCCGGCGCACAGCCTGCCGCCTCCTGCTTCTAGCCGCGCTAACTTTGCGCTCACATAGCACCTCTCATCAGATCCGAAACCCTTTCCAGGCGTCAGGATTAATTAGGCTTGCCGACACCTACCTCCACGGGCGCGCGCCGCCGTGAGGGAGGGGTGGGTGGCTGTCCCCGCGTGCGCTAACCGGGAAGCTGGAGGTAAGGAGGCGCGCAGCAGGGGTAAGCGCCGCCGTCGCACACTTTGCACGCCGCCAAGGGCTACACCACTCACCGAAAATTGGGAGGCAGGTCTGGGAGGCGGGGTCCGGTGCCCACCGCCTTGGGCGCCCCCGCGCCTCCCGCTGCTGCGCCCCCCGCGCCCCCTACCCACTCCCGTGTCGCCCCCACACCGGCCCACACCCCCTGGGTGCGCGGCGGCCTGTTTGGGCACGTCCTCGGCGGGCCGATTTTTCGGCTTCCCCTTCGGTTTATAGGGGCCGCCGCTGTGGGTCCGTCCTCTGAAGAGGCTGGGGCGTCATCGGGCTGGTTAGGAGCGCTGCTCTTCGGCGGGGACACTCAGTCGCTCGGCACCGCGGAGCGGGCTGCGTCAGGTGGCTGGCCCGGCGCGGCGCTCGCTCGCTCGCTCGCTGGCTCTCGGGCTCGGGGCTGCGGCGCCGCGGCTGGAGCGAACCCCTGTCCCGGCGCGGGGCGGCGGGCGGCCGGCGGCCGGAGGGCAGGCAGGCAGGCAGGCAGGCACTGCCTTGCGTGTGAGTGCACCTCACTCACATGTAAGTCCGGCTGCACCGTGGCCTCCCGCGGAAGTGCGAGTCGCCCGGCGCGGGCAAGAGCCACCGGGGCCGGGACAGGGCAAGGGCGCCCCGGCGCTGCCGCCCTGCCCGCGCCTCCCGGGCAGCCCCCAATTCTCTCTCTTTTCTCTTTTCTCCTCTCCATTGGCGTGCCCAAGAGCCAAACCAAGGAGCGCCTGAGGGTAACAGCAAACTCGTGCCATCGCGCCTCTGCACTTTTCTTTTTTGAGTTGTTTGACATTTCTTGGTGCTTTTTGGTTTCTCGCTGTTGTTGGGTGCTTTTTGGTTTGTTCTCGCCCCTTTTTCGTTTGCTCATCCTTTTTGGCGCTAACTCTTAGGCAGCCAGCCCAGCAGCCCGAAGACCGGGCAGCCGCGCTCCGCGGCCCCGGGGCAGCGCAGCGGGGATCGCAGCCGAGTCCCCCGACACGGGGCGCACAGGGGCCGGCCAGGCCGAGGCCGGGGGCAGACCGGGCGCCCGGGCCAGGCGAGAGCCGGGCACCCCGAGGTGGCCGAGCCGCCATGCTGAAGATGGCCATGAAGATCAAAGCCCGAGCGGCGGAGAGCGAGAAGAAGACAGCGGCGGCTGCGGCCGAGGTGGCTGCCGAAGCTGCGGCGGCGGCTGCAGCGCTGGCCGCGCCGAGAGAGCCGCTCGCGCCGCGGAAGAGCGGGGACACCGAGAAGACCCCGAAGACCCCGAAGAACCTGGCGCGGGAAGCGCCCCCCGAGAAGTTCCTGACCGAAAAAGAGCGAAAAAAGATCGAGAAGAAGCTGCTGGAGCAGAGAAGAAAGGAAGAGAAGAAGAAGGAGAAGGAGAGGAAGAAGTTGGAGAAGATGCAGAAGAAGAAGAAGAAGGTGCCAGAAGCCCCGGAGGAGCCTCGAGGCCCGGCGGCCGCCGCCGCTGCCGCCGCCGCCGCCGACGACGAGGGCGCCGCGGAGGGCGCCGGCGGGGGCGACGAGGGCGCCGGCGGCGCGGGCACGAGTAGGGCATGGGCCGAGTGGGACACGGACTCGGGCGACGAGGACGATGCCTACTACACGGCGCCGCGCGTGGGGGGCGTCGTGTGGCGGCCCGGGCCGCTGAAGGCCGGCGCGCTGAGCGCCCACCTGCCCCTCGTGGTCTTCCTGGTCTTCTCGGTGCGCAGCCCCTCCTGGGTGCTCAACTTCCTGCTGCAGAAGCGCACGGAGCAGGGCCGCGGCTGCGGCTTCGTGTTCGGGGCGACCTGCTGCTTCCGAGTGTTCCTGGGCTGCGCCTTCTTCTCCTACTTGGGCGGCCGCGCCAAGCGCAGAGGCCGCGGGCGCTCCGGGGCCACGGGGGCCTTCGGCTCGGGCCATGGCGCCCGGCGCCGGGGGCGCGACGAGCGGCTCATCTAGTCAGACCCCCCACCCCCGTCCCCGCCACCGCCACCAGACACCACCATCGCTGTGTAGTGTGGATTTTTATTGAGTATTTGTGTGTGTGTTTGGACACATTTTCCTTTTCGGTTGCTCTGTCCTTTGGTTCGTGCTCGCCTCGCTTTTTCCACACTCCCTGCTCTCTGGCTCTCTCTGTGTCTCTCTCTTCTTTTCGAAAATTTTCCAAAGTCCGGGCTCGGGCTCGCGCTCCCTCCCCTTCCGCCCACCCCGGCCCCTCGGCGGCGCCCGCGGGAGGGGGGGGCCCGCGGCCTCGGGGGCCGCCGGGCGCCGCGGCCCGGGGGGTGGAGCGTTGGCGTCGTGCGAGGGGTCGTCACTGGCTCGGAGACGCCCCCTCTCCCCCCGCGGCTGGCCCGGCTGGGGCCCGAGCCAGGGGGGCGAGGGGCGGCTCCCCGGCCTGTCCCGTCCCGGGCCGGGCGCGGGCGGAGGGACCCCCCTTCCCGGGCACCCGGGGGGGCGCCTCCCTCCGCCAGCTCCCGCCCTCCCCGCTGCCGCGGCCGCTGCCGCGGCTGCTCCTCATCCCTCCTCCTCCTCCTCCTCCTTCCACCCCCCTCGCCGCCGCCGCCTCCTCCTCCCCCCGCCTCCCCCCGCCCGCCGCGGCGCTTTGGGTCGGGGCGGCGGCGGGGCTCGGGCCGAGGCAATAAGAGCGGCGGCGGCGGCAGCGGCGGCAGCAGCTCCCGCAGCTCCTGCTCTGGTCCGCCTCGGCCCGGCGGCGGCCATCAGCCCCCTCGGCCTCGGCTCGAGGGGCGGGGAGCTGCGCGCTGCCCTCGGTCCGACCGACACCACCTTCCCCTCGCGCGGCCCGCGCCCCGCAGTCCGCCCCGCGCGCTCCTCCCCGAGGAGCCGAGTCCGCGCCCGGCCCGCCCGCCCGGCGCTGCCCCGGCCCTCCCGGCCCGCGTGAGGCCGCCCGCGCCCGGCCCCGCCGCCGCCGCAGCCCGGCCGCGCCCCGCCGCCGCCGCCGCCATGGGCTGCCTCGGAAACAGTAAGACCGAGGACCAGCGCAACGAGGAGAAGGCGCAGCGCGAGGCCAACAAAAAGATCGAGAAGCAGCTGCAGAAGGACAAGCAGGTCTACCGGGCCACGCACCGCCTGCTGCTGCTGGGTAAGGGCGGGGCGGGGGGCGCCGGCCCCGGCCCGGCCCGGGGGCCCCTCGGGGCGCCCCGCAGGCCGCGCGCGCCGAGCCCGCCCCCCGCCCCGGGCGCGCGCTCCCGAGCCCGCTGCCCGCTCGCGGGCTCTGTCTCTGGGGGGCGAGGCCGGAAGGGGGACCCCGGGGCGCAGATTCGGCTGGGCGGGGGCTCAAATTCGGGCGGGGGGCCGTGGCGGCGCGGGCGCGGGTCCCTCTCTCCCGGGCCGCCCTTCCTCCCTCTCTCTCTCGCCCTCCCCCTCGCTCTTTTTTCTCTTTTCCGCGAGGCCTACACGACGCCAGGGGTTTGGGTGCGTGTTGGGGAGGGGGAGGGGGAGTCCCACAGGGCTCGGGAGACTGCGACAAAAAGAGGGTTTCGGGGACAGGAAATGGGGTGGCGGGCAGAGGGAGGGGACCCGCCTCCGTGGGGTGTGTGATTTGTTGGGAGAGAGAAAGAGGGGCCAGAGAAGGAGGGGGTGACGCGGGGGGGCGCCGCGGCGGCGGAGGGGGCCTCGGCGAGGGGAGGCTTTGGCGGGGGAAGCGGCCGAGGAGAGTGGGGGGGGCGGGTGACATCAGCCCCTCGGAAGGGATCGGAGTGGTAAAGGTGGTGCAGTGAGGGGGAGGGGGCGCGGGCGAGTCGTGGCGCCGGAGTTGGGGGGAGGGAGCGCGGCGGCCGCTGGGCGCGACTTGGTGCGTTTCGGGCAGGACAGACTGTGTGTGCGCGGAGCAGACGTGTCCCGGGCCGGGCCGGGCCAGGCCGGGCCGTGGAAGGAAGAGAAGGAGAATCAAATAAAATAAGACCAAAAAAAAAAAAAAAAAAAAATGGAGTTACTACGCTAAGTGCCCAGTGAAGCCAAATGACACGTCATTTTTACAGTATGACCTTTTTTTCCCCTTCCAGACATGCAGGCTTTTTGAAAAGCAAAGAAGAGAATTAATTGTAGCAGATGCCCGCCCCCCCCCCCCCCCCCCCCGCCCCGCAGCAGCGCCCCCCCAACCATTAACACACACATTTTCCTGTTAGTCGGCCACATTGAGAGTGCTTTGTGAAAAAAGAAAAAAAAAGACATTCACAAATCAGATAGAACTGGAAAATGACATTTGTCTGTAAATGGCTTCTTGGTCTGGAAATGGCGTTTTTTTGGTCCTTTTCAAGGTGGGAGGGGGGATTGAGAGCGCTTTAAGGAGAAGATTTTTTTTCCAGGTGGAAGGAGATGAAAAGACATTAATTAGTTGTTTGTCAAGTGACATTTGGTTGGTTGCGTTTTGGGTTTTCTCTTTTGATTGCGGTTTTTCCTCTTTGGCCAAAAAAAGCGGAGGGGGGGGACATTATTAACTACAAGGAGATGGCCTTTTCTCCTTTTTTCTTAAAGGTGCTGCTTTGGGGAAAAAAAAGAGAAGCACAAGAAAAATTGTTGAAATGACCAGAAGATAACACAAGCATTAATTAGTGTGGAAGTTTTCCACTTCCTGAGTAATTTGGCTGAGTTAATTTGTGAATTTGCTAGGTTAAGACCTAGTTTATGGTCACATTTCAACGAAACAGCTTGATTGTGAAGAATAAAATGTGTAAAAGGCTGGTCTTTCTTTGTGGTGGTGTTTGGTTTGCTTTTTTCGGATGGGTCACGTCTTTGTTCTCCTGGGTCCAGATTTACGTAAAGCAGAAAATTATTAAGTGAAAATAAGTCTCTTTGGTGTTTTATGCATTTGGAATCTCAATAATTAAGTGGTACATACGTTGAAGTCGTGCCTAAAAGTTCTAAAGGTGGAATTGTGCTGTGTGAATATTAATATACATATAATTTGATTTCAAAGTACAAGCCTAGAAAAGTCTAGAATCTTTCCTAACAGTAATGCTATCTTGCTGTCTGAATACTAATCGAAAACAAGTGTGATGCTAATGGTACCTTAAATTTCCAACACCTTTGCGCAGCGGTCACAAAGTCTCCACTTAAAACTGGAGACTGTTGCTCTGATCACACCTTGCCTCACTGTGGGCTAATCTTCCTCAAGTGTCCTGGTCTACATGGCTACATTTGACTGCTATTTATTGACAGCCCCTGCCACGGGGGTCTGCAACCCAAGCCAGGGGTTGCATTGTTATGTGGTGATTCTCACCAAATGATGCCTCCCCCCAACAGAGGAAACATAATGATGCCCCAAATCCTCTTTTTCATCTGTCTTAATTTAATGACATAAAAATTGAGTGAATTACAGTACCACAAGAAGATCTCGAAAAAATCTTTTCAGTCCGATTGTTTAATTTCATTAATGTGGAAACTGAGGCACAGCTCTGTTTGTGCCTGTAAAAGAGAAGTGTTACGCATTTTAATTCCGAAATAAGAATATTGGGGATTCTGATTAATGTTATATATTCTCTTCATGGAATCTCTTAATAGTGCCTTTTAATATTTTAATTTATGAGAGCTAGGCTCATTAAGATAGAGTGTTTACTTTGAAATCAATGTTTCTGTGGAAACTAATTTTAACTTTTACAGATATTGATTACAGCCTCGTGAGAAGGCAAGTGAAGGAGGAATGCTTTGCTCTTTTGGGCAGTAAAACAAAACAATTAATAAAACTGAAAAAGAAAGAAAAAGAGGGCTAAAAAACCCAAACAGGTTTGTGTGGGAGGAGGGCGAAATATTGTTCACACAGGATTATTTATTGGAGAGAGCGCGCATTTGCAGAAAAGAAAATGGAAAAATAGCAGTCCTCCTTCTAGCTTAGTGAAAATGGTTTTTTTTCTGTAAAATTTTATTTTTACAAATATGATTTAAAATGGAGGCGTGTGTTCCTTCTTACTCTTTTAGTTGGGGAGGGCTGTGGGATCTGAAAATTCAGTGGTTTCCAGGAATATTTTTCCTTATGATTAAAGTCTTGTCCTTTTAATACTTCTTACAGTTGGTGCTGCATGTTAATAATGGTTCTCAAGGACTACAGTTGATATTAAAAATTTTTTTGAGAAAATAACAGAAAATTGATGGTCTCCCATTTTCCCCTGCAGTATGCTTGTTGTATGCAGAGGGAATTTATCTTTAGAAAGAGAGAGTTTGCGGGAAGGGAGGGTAGATAAAATGTAATGTTGTGGTTTTAGGGGTTGATTTTTAAGTAGCCCAAGGCGAGGGAAACCTGCACAGAAAGAAGCTGCATTGTGAAAATGGTTAGAAGGTTAGTGCTGCGTCAGTACGTGATCTGGAGGAGACTGCAGCGTCTGGGCATTGTTTGTGAATCTTGGGTATTTTAACCATGAAACATCTGACAAACAATGAATTATGTAGCTATGTACATTTATGGGCACATTTTACCAGTGACTGCTCACATTTCAGAGATTCAGTTTCACAGTTTTAACTTCAATTTTCCTTTTCCCCCTCAAATGACAAAATTGCGTCATCCCCTCTCTTTGCCCCTTTGCTTGCCCACCCCACAAATTTTAAAACAACCAAAAGAAAAAAAAAAGACACCTAAAAACAGTAAAACCTTTATTTCTTGTTTGTTGTTCTGATGGTGAAATACTGCAGGTAGACACGGAGTTGGACATTTATTTCATTTTCTTTGCATCGAAATGTCCAGGAAAATTGCGAGTCTATTATTTTGTTTGTTTTTTGCCTGTTGCTTCTATGGAATAAACAGCAGTCCTCTCCCTGCCCAAAGTGAGTAAAATGCCTCCTTCATAACCTGAGACTTACTTTCATTTTCTAGGTGCTGGAGAATCTGGTAAAAGCACCATTGTGAAGCAAATGAGGATCCTGCATGTTAATGGGTTTAATGGAGAGTAAGTGTCCAGCCTGCGCAGGGGCGCACAGTCAGAGGAGCATCCTGACCCTGACCTCTAGGAAGTTTAGGTGGGGGTGGGGGGCTGGGCAGCCCATTTTCACTTAAGTTTTTCAGCCTGCATTTAGAAAATCCTGGGAAGAGCTTGTTAGGGGTCTCCCCCCCCCCCCGCCCCGCCCTTTTAATCTTCGGTGCAGCAACAAATAATAATGGTAATAATAATAAAGCCCCAGGGTTCTCGTAGAACAGCTCCCTTTCCCAGGAGAATAGAAGCAGGTTGGCCCCGTGACTGATCTGCCGCAGACCTGCCCACAGATTTTGGTGCAGTGGGGTCTCCAACACAGCTGACACTGGTCGCCACCGTCCCCTCCTTTGCCAGGCGCAACCCCTGCAGAGCGGGGTCCCCCACCCCACTCCCAGCGGATTTCAGCGCACCCAGGTGCAGGATGTTTTAAACTATTGGGGAAACACTTTCAATAATATTCCCACATAAAAGAAAGTTGGAAAAGGCAGCCCTTGTTAATAATTCCTTATCTCCCCCCCCTTTGGAATTACATTATGGGCAGATCATTGTTTCCCTTTGTAAAAATCAATAGTCTTGCCTAAAGACTCAAAAAGGAGACATTTAAGCAATGGAAAAACTGGGAGTTAGGTACTTCTGGCCCATTGAAGGGTCATTTTTGCCTTTGAAAAGTCCTTCCAGGCATCTTGGTATAGGACAATGTGACGATACCGCACTGAAAATAAAGACTAAAAGAGAGCCTGTATATTAGGGATGTAAAAGATAAATATGAGCCCCTGCTTGCCATGAATAATGCAAATGGAGAGGGGCGCTCAATATAATCAGGGAATTTGCTTTTCTCCCGGACCCCAAATGGGCCTGTCCCTCATTCTCATGTGACAAAATGTGTGAAACAGAACAAGCTGTTTACCAGCCTGTTTTCACTGGCGAGAGAGCAGTTAACCCCACTAGATTACAAACACCTGAAGTCACTAGTCTGCCATTACTAGCTGGTTAGCAAACCCACTCCCTTTCTTAAACCTGAATTCAATTGAAAATTTATCCCTCAGTTATATGCCTTTAGTTTCCAAAGGGGAGATTGAGTGAAGGTGGCATAGTTTAGTTCAGGTATGCACCCAAAAAGAAAACAAACCAATAAAAATCTGCATACTGTCACCTACTGTGCACTAGGCACCCTGCTATGCACTAGGCACCTGGGAAACAAAGATGAATTTTATCACCTCTTAGAAGTAAAAGACCTGCACTGACGGCTGCTCTTTATGGAAAATTCTAGAATTTCTTAGATAAGGGGGTAAGAGAAGGATGACGTCACCGATACAAATGGACATTTTAGTTTAGGGTGCTTTTTATGCTTTAACTGTGAAATTGGAAAGGAAATTGGAGTTATCAATGTGCACATACACGCTGTCAACCAAATATCACTTTTACTTGTCACAGACCAATTCTGAAATTCTTAATTCCTGACACACCCTTCAATAAAGCCCTGCCACCAGAGATTGCCATAGGTCAATAAACAAAAAGCCTGAAACAGACTTCTAGCTATGAATTTGTAATTTAAAGAAAAATCTGGCATAATTTATTTTCCCTGCAACTTGCTGGACAGAGCTTCTTCATGAGGCTACTGAAGCAAAAATAATTTGACCATCTACCCTCTAGATAAATATTTTGATTAAAACTGGACATGGCTAGCCTTTTTAAAAGGATGCAGCGGCCGCTGTTTACCTTAGCTGGAGTCCGATGAAAGATAGGACATCCTTGAAATAATTTACTTAAAGTTCTATTACTCTTGAGATTGCCCTGAAATTTTTTAATCTTTAGAGAAAGGATTCTCTTCCCTAAGTGAGCTAGTCTGTAATGCAGACGAGGCATTTAAACCAGAACTTCTCTTTTCTATTTTCTTCCTAAAAAGAGGAAGCGACATTCCCAGCTTGCCTCCTTTGTCGAGGAAGCCATAGGTAATCTCCGAGGGTGTTAAATTTAGCCTGTGAAAGTGACATACAGGGGAATTCTTCATGTGAGTCTGGAAACCTTATTTTTATCTCGCCAACTGAGCCTCCTTTTTTCTTTTTCCTCACTGCGGTATTGCAACAAACTCGGTTTCCTTCTTAACTAGGAATTCCCTATGAAATGACATCCGTCCACTAAAGGGTGTTTTCCGTGGTGCAGGGCCTTTTCCTCCTCGCTCCCGTAAATGTGCGCTTTGTTAGGGCTGGGCTGAGCTATTAAATTTGCCTTAACTATCCGCAGGCTGCCGTGCCAATTACATTTTTAGAGTAACGTGTAATATTAATCTGACCTTCAGAAATACAGAGGTCAGATGTGGATTTTCCTAACACAAAGCTAACTCTTTTCCTTATGTTTAGTGCCACAAAAAGAAAATGCCATTAACATTGGTTGAGCTAATAAGCTAATCAATTACAAAACCACGTAGAAGGCTTAGCCATCCTGCCCTTCCCACCTTCAAGGAGGAATTCCTACCATTTATGAAGAGTTGGGTTTTGAGTGGTTTTTTTTTGTTTTTTCCCCGCTGCCTCATGGTCCAGGTACGGTTTTAACTGATGCCAATTTATGGGGAACAATCACTTATAAATAAAAACATCTTATAGGTAGTTTCCCCAATGGGAGGTCATTAATATTGCACCAGAAAATCCATGGGCAAAAGTCACCCATGTCTGTGCCTTTGTGCGTTCAGGCACAATACTGAAGATTGAGATCAGGGAGAATAAGGAGCCTCATGCGCTGCTATGTTCTCGAAAGAATTATGAGATTACTCCCTGCTCTAGCTCCCTAATGCATGTACATTTAGTGAAAGCACACGAAAACAATTATGTGTCCCTCCTGTACCGACATGAGTCTCCAGAGGGCTCTGCCGATGCTGCAGCGAAGGCGCGGAGGCTTCCCTCCACGGCCTGCAGCCTCGCTGGACCTTCCAGTTTAGCCAGAGAGGCGACCTAAGAATTAACGGGAGGTTGAGGAATGTGGAGAGGCTGTGTGGGGTTTTTGTGAAATTGCGGTGCCTTGCAGATTAGGTGAGCTTTCAATCTCTCTTTAAAAGGGGCGGCGAAGAGGACCCGCAGGCTGCAAGGAGCAACAGCGATGGGTAGGCACATTCAAAAACAGAAAAACTTTTTAACCAACCAACAAACATGAAGATCATACTGGGAAACTGAGGGCAGAGGCCTGGGAAGAAAGCACAAGTCATTTAGGGGCCATCAGCCATCTTGGTATACGTTTGCAAAAGACACGTAAACAATGTCTTAATATTTCAGAGCACGTGAAGTGCAAGACAATTTTTTTGGCCATCCGTAAAGTATAATTAGATCCAGCTGGGGGAAAGTTATGGATTTCTGCATTCTATGATCAGTTTAGGATTTTGAGAATTGATGTGTTTTCACATGGTTTCTGTTTCCCCCAGCTCTCCATTTGAATCGGCTACTTGTCTTTAAAACTATCTGCTAAATTCATCTACTCAATGGTTGGTCTGATTTTAAGATTTCAGATCTCCTTGAAAAAAAGAAAACACCTCTATTAAAATACGTGGTGCCGCACTGTCCTTAGTTTTGAAAAAAATGTTCGGCACCTTGCAGGAGGTCATTGTTAAGAATGATCTCGAAAAGCCTTTGGTCTTTTAAAAATTATCACATTTATTTTTATCCAAGGTATTTTATGTTAGCTACTGGATAGGAAATTAACGATGGCATCCATCTTTTTTTTTTCCATTCATTATCATTTTTTTTTTTTCCCCCACTTCCTGCATCTCCACTATCCATCACATGCAAACACACACACGCGCATGCCAGGTAACCCATTCTGGCTCTGCTTGTCTATTCAGCATGCAGTGATGGAGCAGCCATTTCTCATGAACATGCAGAGCCCACTGACCTAAGCCTAGAGCATCTCAAAGAAACAGCTTCTGTGGCCGGGGAGGGGCGGGGCAAAGGATACTGGGGTCAGGACAAAGTAACTGACACATGTTTGTTCATCTGTTTTTTTTAGAGTATATTATCCCTAGATGATGGCTACAGTTTCTCATCTTCCCGGCTATGTCCTATCACACTTTGCATGCTGGAATTGCCTGGTCTTAGGAACTTCTAATAAGAATAATATTCTGTTGTCGGGGGGAGGGGGGATGGGGCCCTACCACCTAACCTCTAAAGATAACTGAAAAAACAAAAACAAAAACAAAAAAAACAAAAATGGAATGAAATCCTTAATTGGCAAAAATGTAGCGTAGCAACAATCCATAAAAGGCATCTACGTAAATAGTGACTAATTGACAGTGTACTGTACCAAAAGTTGGCATTTGAGAAATATGACAAGTCCTTATTGAACAAACAACCTACTGTGTACTAGAAGCTGTGCTAGAACCCTTGAACCCTACTAATACCTTGCCTGCACTTCTATCTGTGACTCTGTTCTACAAGTAAATATAAGTATTAACATACGTGATAAATAAAAATTCTCTGCATGTTTCAGCAATCCCTGTATCCTGCGTCTGTCTTCTGTCTTTCTTCTTTTGTCTGTCTTTTCCCACAAAAGCACAAAGATAAGATAGAGCACTGAATGAAACTTAGTACAACGTATCCTTCCCTAACCACTTAGCCCACCGGGTTGGGGTGGCTCGTAAAATTTGAACCCGGCTAATCTGCTTTATACGTAGGTCGGGGGGGGGGGGCGTGCTGCAATGTCCTAAACATCCTTCCGGCCCCAGCTTTTCAGTCCATCAGAATTCTAGCAATTGATATATAGATATATATTTTGGCTTTAAGTAGTTGAGAGACATCTGAGAAATTTTCTCTGAATTTCACAATCAGTGTTAAATTCATTAAGCGATAGTAAAAATGATGATAAACCTGCCAGCCCCCAGGATAATGTCTCCATCTACATAGTAATTGCTTCAATGGAAGAATTTTATGTTTTAGTATTACACACCCGAATTAGATTTCAGATTTCTATTTTAGATGTTTTATACTTGATATACTCCCACACCTATTCACATACGTAGATGAATACTGAACACGTTCTCAAAATATCTGTATTTAAGACTGGAAGTTTTCCAATCATCATACTACTACTTAGACCAAAATATCAAACTGAATGAAAGAACCTTGTTTCTGGAAATACTTTTCTCTTGCTGTATGTACATTTGGGTATTTAGGACCCAGACATATCTAATTTTTAACTATTGTGGGGCCTTAAAACCAAAGATTCATGGCTCTCGTTACCATGGAAATGGAGCCTGTTTTTAATGAATGGGAATGGATTTGTCCTATGGGGTTTTAAGTAAATTTAAATTCATAAGTGAACGGGAGGGGCAAACACGCGTCCTTTTAAAATCCTAACGTCTAACTGATTTTAGATTATAGCACCAAATCTGGACATCGCTCCTAATTTCAGAAACAAGCTTCAATTCTGCACGTACAGAGCAGAGAAGTCCCACAGAGGGGTGGGCACTCCCAATCCCTTTATAAGGTGGTTGCGTTAGGAGTCTGGGGGCCAGAGTCACACTTCAGATTGGGCACAAGTTCCACCCTCCTGATTGGCAGCACCTCTCACTGTCGTGGCTTCTCCTGAAGGTCTCCTGACTTGCAGCACTTTCATGTAAGTGGCCACGAGGGGGTTCCTGGTACTGCCTGTCGTCCCCCATGGCACAACACGCACACCCTCAACCACTGACAAGAACAGCACCTCTAAACTCCTTATTCCCGTCTAACAGGAGCAGTGTCTCAAGGCCAGTTAGCGGAGGGCTGGTCCCGGAAACAGGCGAGATGAGACCACTCAGAAAACGAGGGCCACCCCTCAAATAAGTATGCATATATTTGTTGAAAGGATAAAATGCTCAGGAAATAGTAGCTGTTACAATTATTTGAAAAAGAAAAGACCAAGTTCTTTGCGGGGCAGGGCTGTTGGCAGGCGGACGCACGACCCCCTCAGCAATCCCCAAACCTCGAGGTCTGCCTCCCTGGGCCCCACGGACCTCTCAGCTGGGCTGCAGGTGCTATTAGCCCCCGTTGCATTTCCTCTGCGTTAATGTTCTGTCCTGTCCTACTCCAGAGGGATTACACGTTTAACTTCTACCTGAATTCCGTGACTCTTGGTGAATTAGCCAAGTGAATGCTTCAAAAATTGGGAATCTCAAGATGTTTTTTAAAACTTACACGCAGCAAGAATCAGGCTCTCTCCCTTCTCCTGTCTCGTGGCTCAGACTTTCCCTCTCTCAGCCTCAGTTTCCTCCCTTGTGAAGATAGCACCTTAGTTCCACGTGACAATCACATCCCAGGGCCTAATACACAGTAGGTATGTCATTCACGTGGTTCCATTTCCCCCCACTCCAAAACCAAGAAGTGAGGTAGGGGGCAAGGATGTGGCAGGATTTATACCCCAAGCAAAAGGTCCTTGTTTTCCCCTAAAAACACAAACTCGAGAATCTTCCCTGGCTGTGCCTCAAATGAAGGACAGTTTCTGAAAGACACACAGCACTTCAACTGATGTCACTGGGTACCACATTCCGTCAGGGGACCCTAGAGGTCAAAGGGTGTGACCTTGTGGTCCCAGTGACTGAATGTAGAGCTGACCACACAGGGCATCCTATATGTCCCAAGTTAAAATCAAAATTAAAAAGCTACAAACCCTCTAATCTCTGCTTACTGGAGGGGACCTCCACCACCACCACATATAAGTCCCAGATCATAAAGACTTCTGGGGGCAGGATCTTATTCCTGTTCACATCGAGGGATCGATGTGTGTTAATCAACTAGAAACGTCATTCATTGCTGCTGGCTGCAGTGACAGACACACAATGACTATTTAAATAAGTAACAGGGCCGCAGAGGCCTGAAGTGTGTACTGACTCCAGCCCCAACCCCGCCCGTGCCCCCCACTCCTGTCCCCGCCTCCCCTCACCCCACACTCAGTGGTTCTCGGTGTACTAACCCAGCTAGGAGTAGCCCCAAGTCAAGCAGGAAACTCCCCTCCCCAACCCCCCAATGACACCCCCCCCAACAGGGATGTTGATGAGGGCATAGGAAGCTTTTAGGAAGTGTTGGTGTGCAGTGGGGGCTTAAAGCAGATGGAACCACTTCTGAAACAGTAAATGAACATGTCCGACTTGCGGTACAGTAGCCTTGATCATTATCTCGATGCCAATTTGCTAATCTACCCCAACGGGTGTGTCCTCGGGACACACTTGGGAGGTTATAATTTGAAACCACCTTTATCCAGGAACCTCCAATCTGTGCACATATCTGAACCCATGACTCCTTCAAGAACAGAATACTATGCTTTTAGTTGTAATATCTTGGCTAAAGTGACACTGTTAGTCAACGTGTTGCAACCTGACTTTTTTTTCTTTTCAATCCCACTGTAGTGAGAAGGCAACCAAGGTGCAGGACATCAAAAACAACCTGAAAGAGGCCATTGAAGTACGTGCTTGCGTCTCCCCCATTCTCCTAGCCCCCCCTTCAGAGGGCACCACCCCCTGACCGCTTTGCTCACTCACTTTCAGACCATCGTGGCCGCCATGAGCAACCTGGTGCCCCCTGTGGAGCTGGCCAACCCTGAGAACCAGTTCAGAGTGGACTACATCCTGAGCGTGATGAACGTGCCCGACTTCGACTTCCCTCCTGTAAGCTAAGCCCTGAGCGGCGCTGCCGCAGCCCTCCCCTACACAGCAGACAGGCAGGTGGTGAGCGGCCAGGTGGGAGCTGTGCTCACCGGTCCCCTCCATACATTACGCAGGCACACCAGTGTCAAAGCCACACTTCCAGCAAAACACATCTCAGTGCTATCGACTCTCAGGGAAAAGTTAATTGCATAAGGATCCTTAATGTTTAAAACAAAAATCACTAATGATCATTAGGGCTTTGCGGAAGATGGATGAGCAAATTCTGTCAGCCCTTGTAAATCTTGGCTCACGGGTCCCCACAAGTAAACATTACATTTCAATATTGCAATTCTCACTTTATTAGATTATAAATTTTTATGAGGGAAAAAGTCATGAGTTGTGGTAGCCTTAATTATTCCCTCATACATATCTTATGACGGCTACAACTCTGTTAAGTATGGCACACAAATGCTAATTGTCCAGTTAATTGAAATATCCTGAGATACCAAGGAATGCAGAAATAAAATGCCAGCTCTGAGTTTTATAAATGGGAGCTATTCTTATCTTAAACAGTTTACCATTTAACCTTTATTAAGGTTTTTCTAAAATCAGTCCTTGCCTCTGGGCAAATGGAATCTTTTCTCATTATTAAAAAAAAAAAAATGTAAATTTTAACTCAGATTTTCTTCTGCACCCCCTGCCTGGTGTGTGGGCCACTGTTTGGAGAGATTCGTCTGCTCCCTAAAGAACTACTTGTAGGGAACACAAACCACCCATGCCCAGGCGTGGCCATTTTGACCCCGTTGTGGGGGAAGAATCGTTTATAAGCGGGAAGGGGAAACAAGATGGAAAGATGCGCGAGTTTATAGGGCCCAGAAGGAAAAGACTTGTCTGCAGCTAAAACAATGAGTTACTGTTGCCTTTTGTCAGACTTTCGTGGGAATTCGTGTTTGTGTATTTTAAACGGGTTTGGCTGTAAACTTACAGCAGTGGGAAAGCAGGATTAATAAGTATGCTTAGGTACATTGTTTTAAATAGCATTTGTCTGAAAAAAATTCAGGCGGTAAAAATATACATAGCACAGCGCAGACTTTTTCATGAAACGTGGTTCTATACTTCCAGCTGGAGAATAAGTAATGGCAGTCTAGAAACGTGCCAGAACCGGAACCCGTTACTCGTCCTGCTGATGCCTGGACTTGATGTCCTCGCCTCCTTTGACTCCTTCTCTTGAATTCACCTTGGAGGAGAAGCTCCTCTTTCCTTGTAAGGGAAGGTTGTCCCCAAATAATTAAAAATGTGTTTATGTCCAGTGAACTGTGCATCCTGACCCACTGCAACTTGAAACAGCTCCGAGGTCATTTGCGCTTCTGCTTCTTCCTGTGAAATCCTCCCCAAAGGACAGGCACTGGCAAGGCCAGATTTGCCCAAAAAAATGTACCTAGCCAAACCCGTTTAGAATACACAAACACGAATTCCCACGAAAGCCTGACAAAAGGCATAATAAAGAGATTTGCCATAATATTTTTTGGTAAAATTTGAATTTTCCTTCAGGGAAATTTCCTTATAGATGAAATTTCTTGTTTTCACAACACTGAATCATTCGTTGACATGTTCTCCTAACAGATTAGCATATATTCTTCCCATAGAAGCAATTGTGTGAAGAAACAAAACCCGTCAGTAATTTACTCCTCGCCCCCCGCCCAAAGTATAGGAGGAAAACTACCCAAGACCAGTAATTCACAGTGAGATGAGATCGGCAGGAATTAATTACTTCAACTTTTGAAGACGTTTACCATGTTGAATGAAAGTTCTTCATGCGAATTAATTCCCTAATTTGGCTCGCAGTTGGCAGTCACACCAGCTGTTGGTCACAGAGGGAACCAGGGTCTCAGTTCTGATGGCAGCCTTCTTGAATTGGTGCAGCTTCGTATCTTGAAGCCTTCTTCCCCGTGTTCACTTTCAGGAATTCTACGAGCACGCCAAGGCTCTGTGGGAGGATGAAGGAGTGCGTGCCTGCTATGAGCGCTCCAACGAGTACCAGCTGATTGACTGCGCCCAGTAGTAAGTCACTTCTCTCCCACATCAGCACAGACACGGGCACAAATGGGGAAAATACTACAAACCTCGACTCTCGCTTTCAAAGTTACTTGCAAATGAGTTCTTTTCATAGAAGCCAGCCAGTTATTCCCACCTGCAGTTAGAAAGTTCTACTCTGATTCACTTGTTTTATAAAGCCCCTAATTGCACTTTTTAGTGCAGTGACATTATTTTATCTAAACAATTAATGCCTGTTAGAGCAAAATGATAATTACTTGCAATAAAGTGATGTGCATAATTAATTAGCTTGAAGTAACTAATTGAATTGACCTCTGAGCATTTAGGGAGATAGGGCAGCTCTCACACTTTGGATAATGTAAAAATATTTTATTGCTATAATTTGAAAACACAAAGAGGAACGATGAGAACAAAAATAGGCCTCCCCCTTCCTTGGTAGCTGATAATCGCTCTGCTGTTTCTGCTGTCAGGTACGTGACTCCAGAAGCCGCCAGAGCCCTATGTTGCTAAGTCACATTCATCTGAGTTGGTTTTGGGTTGAATTCTGTTTCCTATCCTTATTTATTCATTCACCCGGGGCTGTAAATCAAAGGCGCTTCCCCCCATGGGCTCCTTGCTCTGTCCCTTCGTGGGCTGTCTTCCAGTGAACATAACACACGCGTGGAAAGTTGCCTTGTAAACAGTTTACGAACTCGCTCATCCTGGACGAGAGAGAAAATATATGATGGTCAGAGCTATAAAAACATTTTTAAAAATCTTTATGTTGCACCAAGTGGTCCCAGGCATGATATTCTCAAGTCAAAGTGTCTTTTGTGACTGGAGGGGCACAATAAATATTTGGGATGTTTCGGCCTCTCTTGTGTAAGTAGCTGAAACTCAGAAACGATTTTGCTATAGAAAATATTAAGTAATCAGGACCAAGGTACCAGGCTGGCTGGCGGAAAGTTAAAGTTGCTTTATTTGGGAGCCCTGAGCCTGAGGAACTTATTGTGAAAAACAGTTGAATAAACAGCAGGGAGGCGGAGGTAATCACAATCAGACAGCACACAAAGCAGGCTCCCTAGGATGCGCCCTTCAGATGGCAGTGACCGAGGCTGGGGTCTGCGAAACCTGCAGGCTGATCGATCGCTGGCTCTGCTTTCTCCTGAGAAGGGGCGTCTGATGATTTTCAATGGTCACACATAGAGCTGTTTCATGGTTTAATATACAAGGAAATTTGTATATTTTTTCAAGGAACAGAAAAACAGTCCATTTCGGCCAGTCCCTGTGACCCCAACCCCCACCCCCTCTTCAACAAAGTCCCTGATTTTCACAAAAGTTTGAACTAAAAGCTGGAAGTGCTAATTATAGTAACGCAAAACAAATGGAAATCCTGGAATTGTTTGCGTTTTGTATTTTGGATCCAAGTCAGAAGTACAGGTACGAGATTAGGAGGGTTTAACCATCCCAGTGTTGAGTGTTCTGGAAGCGGGGGAGGGTGGAGAGTGTACCAACTTCGTTAATTAACAGTTTAGCCAGGGTTTTTTGTTGTTTTTTAAATCTCATACCATTTAAAAGATTTTTTTTAAGCAATGTTAAATTACTACTGCAACTTTATCTGAAAACGGCAACATCTGCACAGTTTATGGAAAGTTTTAAGGAAACTCAGAGAAAAGGGGAACAGAGCTTAAAACTTTTCAAATGTCTTCCCCGACGGGATGATTAAAACAGCCCCACCTTGGCACTGACCAGGACGCTTCTGGTCTAACTGCCTTTATGTTAAAGTTGAGACACTGGTACCTTGCCCATTTCTGAAGCCGCGTATTTTTATTTGTTGAACTGGGGTTTGGCTGGCCCCACTCCAGATGTCTCTCTCACAAGATTTGGTGCTGATGATCTATTTATAGAACTGTGGTTCGGTTGCCATGGCAACGCGCTGGAGGCCAGGGCGGCTGGGGAGCTATTTCTGGCCTGGTGCTGTAATGTAAGACTGATTGGGCAAGTTAGTATATCCTCCGAGCCAGACTAACTCGAAACTGGTAAAAAGGAAGGAGGAAAAAACTTATAGAATTTCTTTAAATAGACTTTTCTCCCTTTGTGATTTTTCTTTTCTGATTAGCCCACTTTAAAACAATTCCAACTTCCCCACCAACCCCCCCCCCCAGCCCCAAAAAGCTTGTTTTACCATTCTCCATATTAATTAAATTAGTCCGGTCTTTCCAAAGTGATTTTTCCTTAGGTGTGTCTAGTCGAGCAACACGAGCAAGAGATTTCTTGCTTTGGGAAAAGTGCCAGCGGTGGAGGGGGAGGTGGGAAACAGTGCTTTTCCACAGAAAGCTTTCTTGTCACGGCTGGTAGTCTCTGAGACCCCAGCCCCTCTGTGTACATGCTCCCAGCCCATAGGAGGACCCATCACCTGGACGGCGTGAGATTTTTTGAAAACTAAAAGTTTCATATCTGGAGTGTTCCATTAACGGAAGGGAACTTTGTGTTTGTTTCCTGTTCCGTGTGGTTAGGGCAAAAAGGGCCCCTTTGTGGCAACTTCTTTTGTTCTCTTTAATAAGTGAGATTCTTAAAAAGTTAGAAGGGATACCCATTTTGAATAACTCAAACAATCTCATTTTCATTAGTCCCTTGGGGGAAAAAGCCCTGCTTTTAAATGTTTCTTTTTTTAAAAACACTACTTGCCATTTTTTAGTCAAAGCCAAACAATTTGAAACTTCAACTTTTTAGTCAATCAATATGAAATGGCGCAAAATCTGACAGGCCTGATTTTGGGCCCTCTGCTGGTTGATTTGGATAGAACCAGCCTTCAAAATTAGAACAAGACCAGAACCCCCACCAGTGCCCTGTGCTGTCCCCGCAGGCCAGGGGCCCAGAGAGCCTAGCTCCTGATCGCTAGATCTACTTGTCAGCGATACACACTTATCTTAGAAAGGTGGGAACAAGCAGAACTTAAGCATAAGCTTTGAGTGATAAATGTAACCAAGATGAGCAGAATCTCTTTGACTCAATGCCATGTAAGTGCGGGATGATCGTTTCCATTTGGCTTGACTTTGTAGAGAGACAGGAATGGTGAGCCACTTGGCGTGAGCCCTCTCAACACCCCCATGTGTCTTTCTTTTCCTCCCAGCTTCCTGGACAAGATTGATGTCATCAAGCAGGCTGACTATGTGCCCAGCGACCAGGTAGGCAAAAGTTCTCATAATCGAGGACTTGGAGCCCTCTTTCCAAGCTGGTCAAGATTTCTGCTCCAGATTGGAGACTGCTAATATTTCTGTGGTGAGATCCGTTGACCTAGATTCTGTTTTAGGATCTGCTCCGCTGCCGCGTCCTGACTTCTGGAATCTTTGAGACCAAGTTCCAGGTGGACAAAGTCAACTTCCAGTAAGTGAATTAAAAAAACAGAGACAGTGGGTCCTCAGCATTCCCTCTGGCAGTCAGAACGGTGGCAGGTGGGAGCCCTTCGGAGTGACCAGGTGTCGTTTCTGTCCTACAGCATGTTTGACGTGGGTGGCCAGCGCGATGAACGCCGCAAATGGATCCAATGCTTCAATGGTATGGAAGCCGTGGGCTTCTCTGCTCTTTAAGGGCATTCTGCTTTTTTAATTAAGGATCATTTTCGCTTCTAACATGCATTGCTTTTTCTTTTGCTTTCTTGTGCTGAAGATGTGACTGCCATCATCTTCGTGGTGGCCAGCAGCAGCTACAACATGGTCATCCGGGAGGACAACCAGACCAACCGCCTGCAGGAGGCCCTGAACCTCTTCAAGAGCATCTGGAATAACAGGTGTGTGGAGCGACCCCCGGCTCCCTCCCAGCTGCTTGTCCAGGAGTCCTATTACTGACCTCACGGCCCTGCGTTTGTACTGCTATAGACAAGAATCTTGCGCGGGCATCCCACAGCCCTTGCAGGAAGAATGCTTTCTGTTCCTGTGCGTTAAACCTGCTTCCCTCTTTGTTAGATGGCTGCGCACCATCTCTGTGATTCTGTTCCTCAACAAGCAAGACCTGCTCGCTGAGAAAGTCCTTGCTGGAAAATCGAAAATTGAGGACTACTTTCCAGAATTTGCTCGCTACACTACTCCTGAGGATGGTACGTATGGCCTTATGCAGTTGATCGGCATACATTTCAGCTTAATGGCCCTGTACAGTCACGCACGTTAAAAATTTCCGTTCTCGGAGGTGGTTCATTTAGGTGATTTTTAAAATTCACCTAAATGAACCACCTCCGAGAACGGAAATCTCCCCGCAGCCCCCGCAAACTATAAAGGCTCTGTAGGGGAAGCAAGAAAACTTATTTCCACTCACTTGCATCTGGAGAAATCCACGAAGTGAAGGGGCTGCAGGGGTGCCAGCACTCTAGCTGTGCTCCAACCTTCCAATTACTTTCAGTAACAAAATATTTCTGTTTTTCATAGCTACTCCCGAGCCCGGAGAGGACCCACGCGTGACCCGGGCCAAGTACTTCATCCGTGACGAATTTCTGGTGAGTAGAGACTGTCTTTAGTTCTCTTTGCTTGCCCTCTTCCTCTAAAGGATGTAAGATTACTTAATTCTAAATTTGGGGATTAAACTATCCAGTTCTTCAGTTTTATCTCACGGATGGCCAGTGTGCATTTCAGCGTTTGCACCCCCTCTTACTTGGTTTTAACAATAGCTGGTCAGCAGTCCTTGGTCGATGTCCCCATGAACGATGAGGGGGTGTCTGCACAGGTGGCACTAACCGTGTTCCCCTATGTTTGTGCCGCAGAGAATCAGCACTGCTAGTGGGGACGGGCGCCACTACTGCTACCCCCACTTCACCTGCGCTGTGGACACCGAGAACATCCGCCGGGTGTTCAACGACTGCCGGGACATCATCCAGCGCATGCACCTCCGTCAGTATGAGCTGCTCTAAGAAGGGAACGCCCAGTTTAATTAAAGCCTTAAGCACAATTAATTAAAAGTGAAACGTAATTGTACACGCAGTTAATCACCCACCATAGGGCATGATTAACAAAGCCACCTTTCCCTTCCCCCTCGAGTGATTTGGCGAAACCCCCTGCTCCCTTCAGCTTGCTTAAATATATTCCAAATTTAGAAAGCTTAAGGCGGCCTACAGAAAAAGAAACAGGCCACAAAAGTTCCCTCTCTCTTTCAGTAAGTAACATAACAGCAGCAAACAGAAATAAAGAAATAAATGAAATAAATGAAATGAATATCGTCTTGTGCAGCATTAAAAAAATCAAAATAAAAATTAAATGTGAGCAGAGGATGTGACTCCTGTGGGTTATTTGCGGTTTCGAGCAAACGCCCATTGGTCATGGATCTGACTGCATCAGAAGTAGGGAGGCCCCCTGCTGAGGTGACAAGGCCCCGGGCTTATATGTGGGTGGAGAATCTTCCCTCTCTCTGTCTGTTTTTGTTGACCTAATCTTTGGGTTTCTGAAAACAATTTGCAAATAATACAAAATGTCCACCCGGTGCTCCCAAACCCATGCCTTGTGGAAAACCCCTAGGCCCTGTGGGAGAACTCGTTGCTCAGAGTCGCTGCCTTTGCGGAGATTCTACCAACTCAGGCCCTTAGACAGGGTCACACGCTCTGCCTGTTTACCCAGAGTCTCCCCAAAATAGGTGTTAGATTTTGACTTTCTGTTCAGTCTTAAGATATGGACCCAATTACGTGGGGGAAGTTTAGGAATGCAGTTTCAAATCTGTGAGGGAAAGTGGGGTTATTCAAGAAATGGTGCACAATATATACATATATTCAATCATCGCACTGTACACTAAATATCTTGCAGTTTTGTCAATTACACCTCAATGAAGCTGGGAGAGCAAATAGAACAAGAGCTATCAAAAGAAAGAAATGGGATAGAAACAACTGGCTAGCTATTTGGGGGGAAATTTAAGCTAGATCCCTACCTCATTCCATACACAAATGAATTCAGTCACACGTTTAAACACAGGTTTAAATACAAAGAGGTACTTTAAAAACGGCTATTTTTACAATTAAAGTATCGGTTTATAGAAGGCCTCTGTAAGCATGACCTAAGATCCAAGAGCCATAAAGGGGGGAGGGGGGAACAGACTACATAAATATTAAAATCACATAGAAAACCATATGAATGGGGGTGGGGGCTGGGTAAAAATCTGTAACAAGAGGTTAAATTCCCTATAAGCAAAGAGCTCTGAAGAATTAATAAGCAAACCCATCACAAAAATGGGCAAAGTACATAAACATGCAATTTACCTAAAAAATGGGGAAAACGTGGAACTTCACTCACAATGAAATGAAATACCAATAAAACACATCCATTATTGTGGGGAGGGGGTGGTCATCTGCACCCATGGGCCCCACATCAAACTTGGTGAAGGTGTAATAGATTGTGGCTTGGACCTGAGCTCCACTTGGGCTCCCTATCCTTCACCCCCAGGTTCATCCCTTAAGCTTGTGGTCACCCTGGTGTGGCTTCCTGGACGGTGGGGGGAGGAGACCAGCTTGTCCCCAGCATCAACCATTACACCCTCTGAAACTGGCAGAATGGGACATTAATGAAGTTGATTCTGTAGTTCAGGACAAAAATCCACTTCCTGCTCTGTTTTCCAGATCAAATTAATCCCAGCCAAATTAATTACGGAGCATAGTTTACCAGAAGTGAGCAAAATGAGCCCCAAGGAGGGCAGAAAAAGTAGCAATTACTCCACCTCCTAAACCCTCCCAAAACTTCCCGTATCATAGTCAATCCACATAAAAACTGTACTTGCTATGCAGATTTAGTTATGCAACAACCCTCAAAAGCTGCCCCCTGCCAGGTTAACACGATCACCAAATTAACAGTCTACATAAGCCCTTGCTATGCAAATATAGCCAGAAGACCAGGCAAAAAATTCCCATAATCTCCAAAGTACTCCAAATAAACGCAACTAACGAAAACCTGGGTGCCAGCCACCAAGTGTAACTACAAGACCAGCCCACGACACAAATACCTTTCTAAGGAAAGGCTGTCCTAACGCAAAATAAAGGGTCGACACCAGCCCCATAACCCCTCCTCCAAGATGGCAGCCTGTATGCCCCACCCACATAGAAATTCTGGAACCTTCTCTGAACAATCCACCTAAGATTGCCACAGCAGTTTGTCAAAATTAGAAAACAGGGGTCCGGTGGTACAGTGGTGAAGTGCGCACGTTCCACTTCCGTGGCCCAGGGTTTGCAGGTTTGGATCCTGGGTGCAGACATGGCACCACTTGGCAAGCCATGCTGTGGCAGGCGTCCCACATATAAAGTAGAGGGCGGTGGACACGAATGTTAGCTCAGGGCCCGTCTTCCTCAGCAAAAAGAGGAGGATTGACAGATGTTAGCTCAGGGCTAATCTTCCTCAAAAAATAAAAAAAAGAAAAGAAATTCCCAAGCCATAAAGCAGTTATGCTAAATAAAATGATACCCCGGAAGCCCTCCCTTGCTGGTTAAACCCGGCAGAGACTTTGTGATAACTTCCCCGAGGAGCGTAATGAAAATCCTGGTTATCCTGCACCTATTATGTGCCAATCACTGCCCAATGAGACAGGTTAGGCCGTTAGGCCATTTTACAAATGAGGAACCGGAGGCCTAGAGAGGCCACAGTAACTGCCCCAAGAGGGCAGCTGGTAAGCGGGGAAAACGGGCTTCAAACTAGGCAGCCAAAGCCCACGGCCTGACTACGCTGCACTGTCGCTGTGAGGATACCAAAGGAAAAGGTCTCCCGGTGTCCCTTCCAGGATGCCAGTTGTCAGGAGGCCATTACCGGTGACCCCAAGCGGAAATCCTGCCGGGCTCCGTTGGATTCCGGATGGAGCAGCGATGATGGGGTAGAGGCGGTGGCGGAGGGGGAAGGGGGCGCCGTCGGCGCTGGACGTACTCACGCCAGAGGTTTGTCCTGGGGTCGCCTGCTGTCGCTCAGACGTTTGAGGGCTCCTTCTCTTCCTTAAGATTCATTCCTTCTATCAGAAACGCTTTCATTATTTTCCCTCTGACCTGATTCCAAACATAACTTTTATAGGTCTACTTTAAAAATCTGAATTTCAGCATCTTCAGAAAGCCAAAAAAATTATGAATAATTTCATCTAAATTTTTGATTACAAGAAACCATTAGTTTTCAATTTTTTAGCTGAATTTTACATCTCTATTCAAAGGCAAAACAACGTATTTTTCTAAAGGTAACAATTCATGCCACACTTTATGAAGATGTATAGGCAAAATGGTATAAATATTTATTGATCTTTAAGAGATTAAAAGATAATAATAATAATAAAGTACTAAGCCCCCTGATGAGGCCTAATACGAGGTAGGTCCAGAATTGGGCAGATTTTTTTATCCACCTTCGGTTTTATTTAAATGTGGGCAAAATTATACCAAAAGAAATGGCCACCTCTGCCCAGCCCGATGTCAGATGTCATTGTTTTATCATAATAGTTTCCTGGACATTTTGGGTCTTTGTATTCAGCAAATGTGTAGAGAGTATAGAATCTATGGCCCACCACTAGGAATCTGCTTTCATGGGGTTTATATTCTATCAGGAGAGACATGCATTTACCAAATAAATAATCCTAAGAATTACAGATGGTGACAAGGTCTCTGGGCTAATAAACAGTTTGGGGGCAATAGGGAGTGGGAGATTTTGGGGGACGGATTCCACTTCAGATAGAGTAGCCAGGGAAGGCCTCTCGGAGGAGGTGACTTTTCTTATGGAATACAAAAGATGAGATGGAGCTAGCCATCCAAGCACGAGTAACTAACATTATTTTTGATTAATATTAATTATTAAAACATTACAGTTAACATTCATGGAGCTCTTTACCATGTGCTCAGCACTGTTCTAAGCCCTTAATCCTTTTGAAACCCTATGGGGATATACCTTATCATTTGTAAAAGATGTACCAAATCTATACTCCCATTGCGCAAAAATGAAAAAGGCAAATTATACCTAAAACACTGTGAATAATTGATGCAAATTATGTTTTTAACAATGATTATACTAAAAAGGCCAGTGCAATAAGCACTTAATTTAATTGCTACTCAAGTTCATATTTTAGAGTTGGAGAATTTGGGGGTCTCTACTATAATTTTCCTGTGTCCAAACATTCATATATGATGAACAAATGCAGTTTTCTGGTTTTGCCTATCTTATTGTATCAGGAATGTGTTCAGCTGCAAGTTACGGAACTCTGACTTGGAGTAGCACAGACAAACAGAGGCTTGTATCTCACTCGCTTCCCAAGAATTCTGGAGCTAGCTGGTTCCCCATGCTATTCAGCTGCTCATCAATTTCAGGGCCAATACTCCCGCAATTCTCTCGGTTTCTCTATCATGGTTGCAAGATGGTATTGCATCTTAGCCCAAGGCAGAAAAGAGAGGAAAAGGACAGCCCAACTAATTCTCTCTTTTATCAGGAATGCAAATGCTTTGTAGATGCCCTTCCTCTAGATACACATAGATAGCAAGATACACATAGATACTAGATAGTAAGATAAATAGATGGCTAGATAAATAACTAGCTAGACAGACAGACAGAGAGAAAAGTGTCTGTTCAATAATACTCTTACACACACAGAGGGATTTATATGCATGGACCTTGATGGAACATCTAGAAAGATATATCCAGTTCTGTAGCTTCTAAGGATTAGGGGGGATAGCAGGCAAAAAACTGTCAAATCATAAGAGACTAATTTGCGTAATTCTATATAAATCAATCTGGAGGCCTAGATGAATTAGATAATTGTCCAGAAAATACTGTTTATCAAAATTGACCCCAGTGGAGACCAAAAAAAATCAGTTACCATAGAAAAACTTACAGAGTCTAGTTAGAGAGCATCATGATAGAGCAGCTCCAGGATCTTGTTGGAGTGGGAAGCCAACAACTGGAAGGAAACATGAGGAAGGCTTCTGGGGTGTTGTGTCTGTTTCTTGACCTAAATGCTGATTAACCAAATATATCCCATTTGAGAAAATTCATTGAACTGTACGCTTATGATTTATGCAGTTTTCAGTATATACATTATACTTTAAATTTTTTTTAAAATGAAGAAAAGGAAAAAGGCACCAGACCCAGGTAGTTTTACAGAGAATTCTACTAAACCTTTAAAGGTCAAATAATTCCAATGCTACTTAAATTATTCCAGAGTGTAACCAAAGGAAAACTTCAAAATTATTGTTACGAAATATAACATTGATTCTGAAACATCCCAAAGATTGCATCCAAATATAACATTACAGACTAATCTCACTTATGAATATCAATGTGAAAATCTTAAAATACAAGGAAGCAGAATCCAATATTAGATTTAAATAATAATATGTCATGCCTAGGTGAGATTTATCCTATGAATTCAAGGTTAGTTTGATACTAGTAAAATTGTAAAATTTGCCAAAATTCAATACTCACTTATATTTAGAATTTTTAGAATATATTTTTAGAAATCCAATAAAATAGTAATTAATGTATGCTTTCTTAATATAATTACTATATGTAAAACATATGTATACTATATATATAACATCTATAAATAACATATAGTACAGTTCATATGTATATAAAATATATTTTTTCTCCAAAAACCAACATTTTACTTCATGGGGAACCTCTAAAAGCTATTTATCATTGTATTGGACATATAAGCCAATTTATTGTGACAAAAGAAAGCAGTTAGAGTCCTGAGAATTGGAAAGGAAGAAGTAAAACTATCTTTTATTGCAAATTATATATTAAATGTCATGACTCTCCCCCAAAAAAAGATCCAGAGAAAAATAATTACAGTCATGTGTCACTTAACAACAGGGACATGCTCTCAGAAATATGTCATTAGGTGATGTCATTGTTGTGTGAACATCACAGAGTGTACTGAAGGGGAATAAAATTTGCCACCCCAAAATATGTCTCTTGAAGGACGTCAGCAACATGGCAGAGTGAGCAGTTTTCTTTGTCTCTCCCCCTTTGAACTACAACTAATCGGACATTCCTTGGTCAACAAAGGATATCCACACAGCATCTCAGGACACCTGAGAGACCCATGCTGCTATACATCGGAAGGTGGACGGACTTCCCCCTGGGAGGAGGTGGAGATAGGTGAAAACTCTCTGACCCCCGGACAGCCTAGTACCTGCAACCATCTTTCTACCAGTGGACACGCTCATAGCATTGCCACAGCACCAAGTGTGGGTGTGTGCATGCATCAGTGAGCGACAGTGGAAACAGCTGATGAGAGACCCCACAGGGCCACTGTGACCACAAGGAGGGGCCCAGGTCCAGTCAGCAATAGCTGACAGTGATCTTAGTCAGTGCAGATTACACAGGTGCTCCCCCCACCCCCCCGATTCCAGTAGAAGCAAGTGGAAGCAGTAACTAAACCCTATCTCTATGCGGAGGCACAAATCAACGCCATCACGCAGTAGGAAAAAATATATTAAATCTCCCAAACAGAAGGAAAATGACAAGTACCCAGAAAACAATCTCAAAGACACTGAAATCTATAACTTAAATGACAATGAATTCAAAATAGCCATTATTTAAAAACTCAATGAGTTAAAAGAGAATACAGATAGACAACTCAACAAGTTCAGGAGCTATGTCACAAAAGAGCTTGATACTATATAGAAGAACCAAACAGACAAAAATCTTGGAGATGAAGAACATGATGGAGGAGAGTAAGAAAAATCTGGACTCTCTGAACAGTAGGGTGAATAATATGGAAGACAGAATTAGCAATTTGGAGGATAGGAATATAGAAATGCTGCAGATAGAGGAGGAAAGAGAACTAAGACTAAAAAGAAATGAAGAAACTCTCCAAAAAATATCTGACTCAATTAGGAAATGCAACATAAGGACTATAGGTATCCTAGAGGGAGAAGAGAAGGAGAAGGGGGCAGAAAGCCTGTTCAAAGAAATAATGGCTGAGAACTTCCCAAACCTGGGGAGAGAGATGGAACTCCATGTGACGGAAGCTAATAGATCTCCAAACATTATCAATGTAAAAAGACCAACCCCAACGCATATAGTAGTGAAGCTAGCAAAAGTCAATGACAAAGAGAAAATACTAAGGGCAGCAAGGCAGAAGAAAATAACCTACAAAGGAACGCCCATAAGGCTGTCAGCAGATTTCTCAGCAGATACCTTACAGGCTAGAAGAGAGTGGAATGATATATTCAAAACTCTGAAGGACAAAAACTTGCAGCGGAGAATACTCCATCCAGCAAAAATATCCTTCAAATATGATAGAGAAATAAAAACGTTCCCAGATAAACAAAGTTTAAGGAAGTTCATTGCCACAAGACCTCCCCTACAAGAAATGCTCAGGAAGACCCTCATACCTGAAAAATCAAACAAAGGAAAGGGGTTACAAAACCCAGAGCTAAGGAGATAAGTAGAAAGACAAAATCAGAAAGTTGCAGCTCTTCATCAGAACAGATTAGCAAAGGCTAAGTATAACATTAAAGATAAAAGGAAGGGAAACACCAAGAATAAATATAATCTTGTCATTTTAACCACAAACTCACAACACAAGAAGGAAGAAAAAAAACTGACAAAAACAACCTAGAAGGGGAGGAAGAAAGGGATGGAATGGCTTAACCTAAGGAGATAATAGGCTATCAGAAAATGGACTCTCTCATCCATGAGATGTTGTATACAAACCACATGATACCCACTAAACAAATTACAAGAACAAAGACACAAATTACAAATAAGAAGAGAGCCAATATAGAAATCTACCTACCTGAATTGGTAGTCCAAAATCCATGGGACAGGAAACAAAAGCAATGCAAGAGAACTGGAAAACAAGAGATAAAATGGCAGCATTAGGCCCCCACATTTCAATAATCACTCTAAATGTAAATGGATTGAACTCTCCAATCAAAAGACACAGAGTGGCAGGATGGATTAAAGAACAAGACCCAACAATATGCTGCCTTCAGGAAACACACCTTAGCCCCAAAGATAAACACAGACTCAGAGTGAAGGGATGAAAGATGATACTCCAAGCTAATAATGAACAAAAGAAAGCAGGTGTCACCATACTTATATCAGACAAAGTAGACTTCAAAGCAAAACAGATAAAGAGAGGGCAGTTTATAATGATAAAAGGGATACTCCACCAAGAAGACATAAAACTTATAAATATATACACACCCAACACAGGAACACCAAAATATGTAAAGCAACTATTAACAAAACTAAAAGGAGACATCAACAACAATACAATAATACAACATCCCATTAACACCAATGGATAGATCATCCACACAGAAAGTCAAAAAGGAAATTATAGAATTAAATGAAAAATTAGACCAGATGGACTTAATAGATATATAGAGAACACTCCATCCAAAATCAGCAGGTTACACATTCTTCACAAATGTGCATGGAACATTCTCAAAGATAGACCATATCTTGGGAAATAAAGCAAGCCTCAACAAATTCAAGAAGGTTGAAATAATAGCAAACATCTTTTCCGATTGTAATGCTATGAAACTAGAAATCAACTACAAGAATAAAGCTGGGAAAGAGGCAAAAATGTGGAGACTAAACAACATGCTACTGAACAAACAATGGATTATTGAAGAAATTAAGGAAGAAATCAAATATTATCTGGAGACAAATTAAAATGAAAACACACCATACCAACTCATTTGGGACTCAGTAAAAGCAGTCCTAAGAGGGAAATTCATTGCAATACAGGCTCACCTCAATAAACAGAAAAATGTCAGATAAGCCATCTCAAATGACACCTAACAGAATTAGAAAAAGAAGAACAAACAAAACCCAAAGTCAGTAGAAGGAGGGAAATAATAAAAATTAGAGCAGAAATAAATGAAATTGAAACAAAAAAGACAGTAGAAAGGATCAATGAAACAAAGAGCTGGTTCTTTGAAAAAATAAACAAAATTGACAAACCCTTAGCCAGACTCACTAAGAAAAAAGAGAGAAAACTCAAATAAATAAAATTAGAAATGAGAGAGGAGAAATCACAATGGATACCACAGAAATACAAAATATTGTAAGAGAGTACTATGAAAAACTATATGCCGACAAATCGGACAACCTAGAAGAAATGGATAAATTCTTAGTCTCTTACAACCTCCCAAAACTGAAGCAGGAAGAAATAGAGAATCTGAATAGAACAATCACAAGTAAAGAAATTGGAATAGTAATCAAAAACCTCCCCAAAAATAAAAGTCCGGGACCAGACGGCTACTCTGGAGAATTCTACCAAACATTCAAAGAAGATTTAATACCTATCCTTCTCAAACTATTCCAGAAAATTGAGGAAGATGGGGCACTCCCTAACACATTCTATGAAGCCAACATCACCCTGATCCCAAAACCTGACAAGGACAACACAAAGAAGGAAAACTACAGGCCAATATCACTGATGAACATAGACGCAAAAATCCACAATAAAATTTTGGCAAACCGAATACAGCAATACATTAAAAAGATTATACACCACGATAAGTGGGATTTATACCAGGGACACAGGGATGGTTCAAAATCCGCAAGTCAATCAATGTGATACACTACATTAACAAAATGAGAAACAAAAACCACGTGATCATCTCAATAGATGCAGAGAAAGCATTCAACAAACTCCAACATCCATTTATGATAAAAACTCTCAATAAAATGGGTATAGAAGGAATGTACCTCAACATAATAAAGGCCATATATGACAAACCCACAGCCAACATCATAGTCAATGGGCAAAAACTGAAAGCCATCCCTCTGAGAACAGGAACAAGACAAGGATGCCCACTCTCACCACTCTTATTTAACATAGTACTGGAGGTTTTGGACAGAGCAATTAGGCAGGAAAAAGAAATAAAAGTAATCCAAATAGGCAATGAAGAAGTGAAACTCTCGCTGTTTGCAGACGACATGATCTTATATATAGAAAACCCCAAAGAATCCATAGAAAAACTATTAGAAATAATCAACAGCTACAGCAAAGTTGCAGGGTATAAAATCAACATACATAAATCAGTAGCATTTCTATATGCTAACAATGAACTAACAGAAAAAGAACTCAAGAACTCAATCCCATTCACAATAGCAACAAAAAGAATTAAATACCTTGGGGTAAATTTAACCAAGGAAGTGAAAGACCCATACAACGAAAACTACAAGACTTTCCTGAAAGAAATTGATGATGACATAAAGAGATGGAAAGACATTCCATGCACATGGATTGGAAGAATAAACATAGTTAAAATGTCCATACTACCTAAAGCAATCTACAGATTCAATGCTATCCCAATCAGAATCCCAATGACATTCTTTACAGAAATTGAACAAAGAATCCTAAAATTCATATGGGGCGACAAAAGACCCTGAATTGCTAAATAGATCCTGAGAAAGAAGAACACAGCTAGAGGCATCACAATCTCTGTCTTCAAAGCATACTACAAAGCTACAGTAATCAAAACAGTGTGGTACTGGTACAAAAACAGGTGCACATACCAATGGAACAAAATTGAAAGCCCAGAAATAAATCCACACATCTACGGACAGCTAATCTTCAACAAAGGAGCTGAGGGCCTACAATGGAGAAAAGAAAGTCTCTTCAACAAATGGTGCTGGGAAAACTGGACAGCCACATGTAAAAGAATGAAAATTGACCATTTTTTCTCACCATTCACAAGAATAAACTCAAAATGGACCAAAGATCTAAAGATTAGACCTGAAACAACAAGTCTTCTAGAAGAAAATTTAGGCAGTATACTCTTTGACATCAGTATCAAAAGGATCTTTACAGACACCATATCTCCTCAGATGAGGGAAACAATAGAAAGAATAAACAAATGGGACTTCATCAGACTAAAGAGCTTCTTCAAGGCAAGGGAAAACAGGATTGAAACAAAAAAAAAACCCCACTAGTTGGGAAAAAATATTTGCAAGTTATATATCTGACAAAGGGCTAATCTCCATAGTATATAAAGAACTCACATAGCTCAACAACAAAAAATCAAACAACCCAATCAAAAAATGGGCAGGGGACATGAAGAGACATTTCTCCAAAGAAGATATATGGATGGCCAATAGACACATGAAAAGATGCTCATCATCACTAATCATCAGGGAAATGCAAATCAAAACTACACTAAGATATCACCTTACACCTGTTAGAATGGCAAAAATATCCAAAACCAAGAGTGACAAATGTTGGAGAGGCTGTGGAGAAAAGGGAACCCTCATACACTGTTGGTGGGAATGCAAACTGGTGCAGCCACTATGGAAAACAGTATGGAGATTTCTCAAAAAATTAAAAATAGAACTAACATACGACCCAGCTATCCCACTACTGAGTATCTATCCAAAGAACTTGAAATCAACAATTCCAAAAGTCCCATGCACCCCTATGTTCATCACAGCATTATTTACAATAGCCAAGACATGGAAGCAACCTAAGTGCCCATCAACTGATGATTGGAAAAAGAAGATATGGTGTGTATATATATATATAATGGAATACTACTCAGCCATAAAAAAGGATGAAATCGTCCCATTCACAACAACATGGATGGACCTTGAGGGTATTACGTTAAGTGAAATAAGCCAGATAGAGAAAGACAAACTCTGTATGATTCCACTCATAGGTGGAAGTTAAACACAGCGACAAAGAGAACTGATTGGTGGTTACCAGGGGAAAGGGGGGTGGGGGTAGGGCACAAAGGGTGAAGTGGTGCACCTACAACATGACTAACAATAATGTACAGCTGAAATTTCACAAGGTTGTAAACTATCATAATCTTAATAAAAAGTTAAAAAAAAAGTGGGTCAATTGGTACTTCCAGAAGCTATTTTAGTTCAACTGGGAGAAAATTAACTGAATTTCAGAAATAACTCTTGGAAAGTTAGTCTCCCTTATTTTGCATGGAAATAAAAAAAATCCTTTAATTTGAAATAAAAACATTTTTTTAACTTAAAAAAAAATGTGTCTCTTTAACATGAGGATTATTTTAGGCTGATTATTTTTAAGAACCAAAGGCTCAGAAAATTTTTCTCTTTTATGTCCCCCTTAACTGTCTAAAAGAATTCAGATTAAAAAACCTGTCTCAGGAAGTGAGTTATCACCTTCACATAACATGAACTAGGTGATATAGAGGGAAGAACCTAGAAAAGGCTGTTTGTTGGGCTCCCTTGGTGTTCTTCTGTTTCCAGTATGGCCAAATACCTCTTTTCCAAACACTCGCTCCTTTCACCCACCTGTTAATTGCCTTCCTTCCCTTTGAAGCTCCTGACTCTCCCCACCCCTAGCATCTTCTTTTGTCTTTAGCTGAGGGGAGGTATTTAAGGTGAGGGCTTTGGCCACGCAAGCTCCTGTTTTCCTGGGTTTCTCTCATGTATACAAGTTATTAAACTTTTGTTTGTTTTTCTCCTGTTAATCTCTGTCATGTAAATTCATTTGTTAGACCAGGCAGAAGAACCTAGAGAGGTAGAGGAAAATTTCTTCCTCTCCTACAGTACCTACACAAACCTAGATAGTATAGTCTGCTGCACACCTAGGCTTTATGGTACTAATCTTATGGGGCCACCATCTTATATGCAGTCAGTCATTAGCTGAAATGTCAATATGCAGAGCACGACTGTAGTAAAAAATGAGAATTTAGTAAATAACAGGTTTATAAGATCAGCATGCAAAAATCAATAGCCCTTCAATAATGGATAGAAAATCCAGACAGAAAATCAATAAATAGCTGACTTGAACACCACTATGGACCAATTGGAACTAACAGATATATACAGAACTTTTTACTCAACAGAAAAATACACATTTTTCTCAAGTACAAATGAAACATTCTCAAGGATAAATCACATGTTAGGTCACAAATCAAGTCTTAACAAATTTAAGAAGATCAAAATCATTCCAAATATCTTTCCCATCCAAAATGGAATGAAACTAGAAATCAATAACAATTAGAAAATTCACAAATATGTAAAAACTAAGAAACACACTTTTGAACAGCTGTTGGATAAAAGAGGAAATTAAAAGGGAATTTAAAAAGTATCTTGACACAAACAAGAATGAACATACGACATAACAATTATGAGATGGATGCAGCAAAAGTAGTACTAAGAGGGACTTCATGGTGACAAAGACCTACATTAAAAAACAGGAAAAATCTCAAGCAACTTAAATTTACACCCCAAGGAACTAGAAAAATAAGAACAAACTATACCTAAAGTTAGCAAAAGGAAGGAAATCGTAACGATTAGAGCAGAAATAAATCAAATAGAGAATAGAAAAACAAAAGGAAAAAAACCAGGGATTGATTTTTTGAAAAGATAAAATCAACAAGCTCTTAGCTAGACTAAGAAAAAAAGAAAGAAGACTCAAATTTAAAAAATCGGAAGTGAAAGAGGAGACATTACAATGGATGCCTCAGAAATAAAAAGGATCATTATGGATTATTATGAACAATTATATGCCCACAAAATGGATAATCTAGAAGAAATAGATAAATACCTAGAAAAATACAACCTGCCAAAACTGAATCAAGAAATGGAAAGCCTGAACAGACCAATAATAAAGAAGAAGATTGAATTAGTAATCAAAATCCTTCCAACAAATCAAAGCCCAGGACCAGATGGCTTCGTGGGTGAATTCTACCAAGTGTAGAGAGAAATTAATACCAATCCTTCTTAAACTCTTCCAAAATAATAGAAGAAGAGCGAACACTTCCAAACTCATTTTACGAGGCCAGCATCACCCTGATACCAAACTCAGATAAAGATACTACAAGAAAACAAAACCACAGGCCAATATCTCTTATAAACATAAATGCAAAAATCCTCAATAAAATACTAACAAACTAAATTCAGTAGCACATTAAAAGGATCATACTCCATGACCCAGTGGGATTTATCCCTGGAATGCAAGGATGATTCAAGATATGGGAATCAATCAATGTGATCCACCCCATTAACAGAATTAAGGATAAAACTCACATGATCATCTCAATTGATGCAGAAAAACATTTGACAAAGTTCAATATCCATTCATGATAAAAAAAAAAACTCTCAACAAAATAGGTATAGAAGGAACTTACATCAACACAATAAAGGCCATAGATGAAAATCCCACAGCCAACATCATCATCAATGGGAAAAAACTGAAAGCTTTTCCTTTAAGATCCAGTACAAAGCAAGGATGCTCACTCTTGCCTTTTCTGTTCAGCATAGTACTAGAAGTTGTAGCCAGAGAAATCAGACAAGAAATAAAAGACATCAAAATTAGAAAGGAAGAAGTAAAATTCTCTCTGTTTTCAGATAACATGATTATATATGTAGAAAACTCTAAACACTCAACAGAAACAAAACAATGGTTAGAACTAATAAATCATTCAATAAAGTTGCAGAATAAAAAAAATCAACATACAAAAATCAGTCACATTTCTATACACAAACAACAAACTATCCAAAAAGGAAGTTAACAATCTCATTCACAATAGCAACAAAAGGAATAACATACTTACAAAGAAACTTAACCAAATAAGTGGAAGACTGGTACACTGAAAATTATAAAACTGATGAAGGAAATTAGATTGGAAGAGTTAATCTTGTTAAAATATCCATACTACTCAAAAGGATCTCTAGATTCAATATACTCTCTATTAAAGTCCCAAAAGCATTCTTTACAAAAATAGAAAAAACCCTCTAAAATTAATATGGAATCACAGACGACCCCAAATAGCCAAAGCAATGTTGAGAGGAAGAACAACGCTGGAGGCATCACACTTCATGATTTAAAAACATATTACAAAGCTACAGTAGTCAAAACAGTATGGTACTGGCATAAAAATGGACATATAGACCAATGGAACAGAATAGAAACCCAGAAATAAATCCATACATCTATGGTCAATTGATCTTCGACAAGAGTACCAATGGAGAAAGGAGACAACCGGACATCCACATGCAGAAGAATGAAACTGGACTCATCTCATACCATACGCAAAAATCAACTCAAAATGGATTAAAGACCTAAACATAAGACCTGAAACCATAAAACTTATAGAAAAAAATTAGGACAAACGCTTCTTGACATTGGTCTGGCAATGAGTTTTTGGATATGACACTGAAAGCACAGGGTACAAAAGCAAAAACAGACAAGTGGGATTGCATCAAACCAAAAGCTTCTGCACAGCAAAGGAAACCATCAACAGAGTGAAAAGACAACCCATGGAATAGGGGATATACGTGCAGAGCAGATATCTGATAAGGGGTTAATATCCAAAATAAGGAACTCGCACAAGTCAATAGCAAAAAAATAAATAACCTGATTATAAAATGGGCAAAGGACCTGAGTAGACATTTCTTGAAGAAATATCAGTAGCCAACAGGTATATGAAAATGTCCTCAACATCACTAATCATGAGGAAAATGCAAATCAAAACTACAATGAGATATCACCTCACACCTGTTAGAATGACTGCTATCGAAAAGGCAAAAGGTGAGTGTTGGTGAGGATGTGGAGAATAGGAAACCCGTGTATACTGTTGTTGGGACCATAAATGGGTACAGTCATTATGGAACACATTATGGAGGTTCCTCAAAAAATTAAAAATAGAACAACCTTATGATCCAGCAATCCCACTTCAGAATATACAGCCAAAGGAAATGTAATCCGTGTCTTGAAGAGATGTTTGCCCTCCGTGGGCATCACAGCATCATTCACAACAGGCAAGACATGGAAGCAACCTAAATCTGTCTATGGATGAATGGATAAAGAAAATGCGGCATACGTATACACACACACACACACACACACACAAAATGGAGTATTATTCAGCCTTAAAAAAGAAGGAAATTCTGCTGCTTATGAAAATACGGATGAAGCTAGATGTTATAATGCTGAGTAAAGTAAACCAGACACAGAAAGACAAATACCGCATCATCTCCCTCACGTGTGAAATCTTAGATAGTCCAATTCACAGAAATAGAGACTCAGAATGGTGGCTGCCAGGGGCCTGGGGTGAGGGGGGAAAGAGGAGACATTGTCCAAGAGGTAAAGTTTCATTGTGCAAACGAGTAAGTTCTGGAGGCCGAATGTACAGCAATGTGACTGTAATTAATACTGTATTGTATACTTGAGATTTGCTAAGAGAGTAGATCTTAAGTGTTCTTGCCACAAAGGAAAAAAAAGGAAAAGAAAATAGTAACTATGTGAGGTGATGGATATGTTAATTAGCTTGATTGTAGCGAATGTTTCACAATGTATACATGTATCAAAACATCGAGTTGTACAACTTAAATATATACAATTTTTATTGTCAATCTTCCTTCAGTAAAGGTGGGGAAAATCAATAGCACATGTAAGGTAAAGCAATAAGGCGTTTAGAAGGAAACATAGGAGACCATTGGTTAGATAGGGCCCACGTGTTGCATTTCGTTTATCTGTCTCATACATCTTCTCTTTATTTTTTTTTTTTTACCTCCCTTGCAATTTAGTTGCTGAAGGACCAGAGTCGTTGGTCCTCTGGAGTTTTCTGTATTTTAGACTTTGCTGATTGCTTCCCCAGAGTATAGACCTATTTGGAATTCTGATTTGAACCAACTATTAAAAAATTATGAAATAATTAGGGAAATTTAAACAGTGACTGGATTTAACAATATTTTAAAAATTAGTGATAATTTTTTAATGTGTGATAGAGAAATTGTAGGGTTTTTTTTTAAGGAGTTCTTATCTTTTAGGTGTGCTGATTGAAATAAAATAATATGACGTTCCAAAATAACGCAGTGTGGGGTGTGTGCTGGTAACCATCTACCAGCACAGAGGCTGGGGGAGAGGGAGCCTCGATTTGTAGCGTTTGCCAATTTCCATGGTGTAAATACCCCCATCGTGGTTGATTTCAAGCTCCCAGCAGCATGTCACTGAACACAGAGTTGAGAAGAGTTGTATGCAACCTGCTCTTGGCAGACAGAACGAGGTGTTTCCGGCACATCACAGATAGGGAGCAAAGGTGAAACAAGATCGGCTGCAAGTTGACACTTGTAGAAACTGGATGGTCGGGGTTCGCTAGGGCATTCTAATTTTGTATATGTTTTACATTTTAAGCAAAATGCAAAACCCAGAAAGAAAAATCCTAAATTTCAAGATTAAATTTTAAAAATTTTCAATGTTATGGACGGCCATTGCAAATAATTATGAAAAGGAATTACATGTAGTCATATCAGTGGTCCACGAGAGACTTGACAAACTAAAATAACATTAATACTATTATATGGGACTTGGTGGGCCAGGGGCGTGGGGTTATTGATATAAATTTCTGGGTTAATTTTTTAGCGCCACAGTGTTCTGGTACTTTCTCTGCATAAATCTGTCAAGAGTAATTTTTCTGTATTTTAAAAATAAATGTTTTTACTCTTTGTCATAGCACAGATTGCTTTGTCCACTCAGCAAGCAGCTGTTGGACATTTGCTGTCCCCAAGCACTGTGCTAGGCACCAGAGCGACAGCAGCAAATAGGGCAGGAAAGCTCTCTCATTCTAGAGAGAAAATTATGACAGTAAAACAGGAACCTAATAAATAGTCAACGTAATGCAGGGGGTCACAAGGTCTATCTAAAGCAACGTGACGCGGTGGTGGCGATGGTGTCACTTCAGAAGTCGTGATCAGAGTAGGCCTCTTTGAGGAGGTGATATGGGAACTGAGACTCGAAGGATGAGAAGAGAGTCTGAGGAAGGAGCCCGAGGCTTTGGGTGCAACCCTGAGGAAGGCCCTGGGTGCACTCCATGTCTTTCAAGCATACATTTTCAGACACATATATGTTTTTGTAATTAAGGACTTTCATGACTTGCTGCTTAGAGACCTCCCACTTTGCATCTCAGATTCCTCCCTTTCCACAGTGAGGTCCTACAGAAATACAAGGTAAGAGTCGAGCTCTTGGCTCGGAGTGACTGGAAGAGAGTGACTGATGGAAAGACTCACATATCAGAATCTGGAATAAAAAGTGTTGAACACAGAGCCAGGAGAGTGCTGGCACAAAGTCAAGAAGAGTTATGGAATAAGTCAACTGGAGACACAGGAGGGCGTTTCAATCAACTTTTTCTGGAAATTCGTGGACTCGTCAGCTTGGTGGCTCTTTAGATAATGGGTAGGTGATTGCCGGACCTCCTTGACCCCCGCCCACCAAGACCTTTCCTCCACACACACACTGTGCTGCTTCAGAGATGAAGTTCAAATTTGAGAATAATTGAGATCAGCTGCTAGAAATAAAGATCCGTGAACCAGAAACAAGATTTGGTTCTTCTCTTTTTCCAAGAGGAAAGAAATAATCAAAGAAAAAAGTACTGTGACCCTGTTCTCCAAAGTCAGGGTACCCCAAAGGAAATAGAGGATCTCTAGGAAATTGGGTTTCAGTGAACAAGGACTTTGGGAAGTGGTAAATTGTACGAAGGGTTGGGATTACCAAACAGCCCCTGGAACAAAGGTTAAGAATGCTTTTGTGTTTTCTCCTCATTGATTCCCTGATTGCCTGGTACTTACTTCAGAATTTTATAGACTATGAGGAAACAAGGGATCCTTGGACACTGTAATAACTGGCCAGTGAGGGCTTCTAAACGATGTTCTCTAGGCTTTTATGATTTCATAGTGTTTCACAAACATCTGAAGACCCATTAAAAATCACATTGCATCTGGTAAATCTGTAGTTATTGAATAATTCTCCTCTGTTTTGTCTTTCTTTCCCAATTATCCAGTAGCCTTTGGTGGCAGTGTCCACAATGACAAATTTTTCTGATGGCTTTCAAGATTGCTATGTCCTGGGCTCTTAAAGTTTGAGAAAGCCTTCAATGTAGTTTCATTCCAGTAATTTGGTGTCACAATTTTTTCCTTAATTTCAAATTGAAAACTTTTTTAGTACCAGATCGTGAATAGATTGGCCATTAAAAAGCTGTAGATCAAAGAAATAGAGGGTCCTAAAGAAAAATGGTAAAAGGTAAGGGAGAAACCAGACTTCTGGTACAGAAGGTTTTAAGGAAAAATTCAAGCTTTCTTGCCTTTTCAAGAAAAAGAATTATTGTCACTAGAATAGCTAGAATAATTCTTATTTGTCTCTAGGAACAAGAATCCGATACAGAAATGAATACATTTCACAAAAGAGAAGAGGCCTTTCCTTAGTTAGTAACTGGAAATTTAAAAATCAGCAGGTAATACAGGTTAAATTCAAAATGACAGTACGTGATAACAAAGCACTAAACCTTTACCCATAAAATTATAGCTTATTGTACAACCAGTTGAGAAATTACCCCATATAGAATTCCATAATTGCTTCCATCCACAACTATAAACATTTCCATTATCTTCATACGGAGGTTTGAATATTCTTATAATAGTTTCAGCAACAAATTGAAGTTGTAATAGTGGCTTATCATTTACCTTGAGGCTTTTACTTTTTTTTTTTAAGATTTTTTTTTTAATTTTTCCTTTTTCTCCCCAAAGCCCCCCAGTACATAGTTGTGGGTCCTTCTGGCTGTGGCATGTGGGACGCTGCCTGAGCGTGGGCCCATGAGCCGTGCCGTGTCCGTGCCCAGGATCCGAACTGGCGAAACCCTGGGCTGCCCAAGCAGATCATTCGAACGTAACCACCCGGGCACGGGGCCGGCCCCAGGCTTTCCCTTTTATTAAGGAGAATAGTAGTAGAGAAACCACCAGAGTCCCTGGTGTGTGCCTGTGACAACACCAGTTCACTTCATCGAGCTTCAACTCCTGAGGAGACCCGTTTGTGTGTTGAAAGTAAAAGCTCAGAGTCTTATATTTCTTTCTATATAAGAAAGAGAGGATTTATTTTACACCTACATACTTCAGATAAAAATTTAACTTATAAGTCACTTTTTTTTCCAATTAGGAGTTTTAAATTTGGACACAGAATTAGCTCATCTACACATCTGGTCAAGACAAGGGCTTTCCAGAGCATCTTCTGAAACCCAAACCCTCACTGTAAGAGTTTAAATTCAGATGAGTTTTTGAGAGTCAGTTTCTGTCCATGCCCTCAAAATAAGGAATTCTGACAAGTTTTCTTTTGCCTTTCTCTGCAGCTTTGGGTTTGTCAAAGCTGGTTCAACAACCTGGTAGCGTTTAGATGAATGTTGTCCTGTTGGGCTTGCTTCTTGCTCATTTGTTTCTTCCTAAATGATGCTGATGCTTTGTCTCCTGATTCTGATGCCTGACATACTTCTTTACAAATAAAGATGAGCGGAATCATGGCAAACGAGATCCTGACCGTGGCAAGAGGGGGTTAGCGTGGGAATGCCAAGGATGAGCAGCGCACAGTTGACCAATAGGATTCTCCATGTTAATGGTCCAAAGAGAAGACACCTTCAGCAGCTGATGGGGACTGAAAAGGCCTTTGAGATCATTGGGTCCCTTCCTGGTGGTGGTTGTTTTTTAAGCCCTTGGCAGAATAGTAATAAAAGGATACTTCCTTGATATCATTGTGTGTGTGTGCCTGTGTGTGTGGATCCAACAGCCAGCAATATTCCTAACATTCTTGAAGTCAGGAACAACAGAAGCAGTGCCCACTCTCCTCACTACTGTTTAATTTTACTCTGGAAGTTCTGGTTACATTTCCAGTGCAATTAGACAAAAACATAATAATAATTGGATTAAAAACATGAGAAAGTAGAATACTGTCATTATGTGTGGATGATATGATTGTAGAGCTTACGAAAACCCCAAAGAAAATTCACTAACGGTACTCTAATACAAACTTAAGACTTCCTGAGCACCAGGCACTGTTCTAAGTGTTTCAATACTCACATACTATATAACTATAGTAATAAAAGCTAGCATTGATGGAGTACTTACTATGGGCCAGGTACTGTTTAGTACTTTGCTGCCCATACACTACACAACTACAACAATAAAATTTTATACTTATTGAATGCTTATTATTGCAAGGTCCTTTCAAAACACTTTAATACTTTTCACAATTATAAGAGGCTATAATCCTATTTGTGTCATATAATATCATAGATTATTAATATTATATTACTATATATATTTCTATAATATAGTTTATACTGTAATTACACATGTAAATGTGAAATATTATATATTAAATTATATACAATTTCTATTATACTATACTACATTATAAATTCTATTATATATTTGTGTTATATTTTTATATTACTACATATTTATAACATATATTATAATTACACATGTATAAGGTGATATATTACATATTAAATTATGTATAATTTATTATACTATACTATATTTTACTATAAAGATTATTAATATGTCATATTGTTATATTACTCCATATTGATATTTATGTATTTTACATCATATTATAATTACATGTGTATCATGGGGTATAACAGTAGAATTAAACTATATACAATTTATATTACATTATACTACATTACATTTTACTTTAAATCCCACCATTTAGAGAGGTGGAAACTGAGGCACAGGGAGGCCCACCTGCCTGAGGCCATGGAGGGCGGTAACTGGCAGAGCGGGGACTCCAACCTCCCTTTAGTCCCAGAATCCCCGCTCTTACCCACTGTCCTCCTCACCAGCTCTGGAAATGTCTGAGTTCCCCACTGCCTGCGGGAAACCTTGCCTGTCCTGTCCCCTCTCCACTTTGAAAGGAAAGAGAAATGGCTCTACCGAGGGCCCAAATTTACCTAAGAATGTGTGTGTCTGCGTGTGATTTAAAGAATTCCAGATGACCTTGTTCTCCCAGCTACAGGTGACTGAAGGAGGGAAGAACCCATGGCCAAAATGCAAAGTACCTGCTGGCTGGTCACAAGAAGAGGAGGCGACACCATCCGGTTTCTCCCCTCAGGGATGTGAGGGAAGAACTACATGGAAGCGGCCAGCTGGTGATGGATGCTGCTGAAGGAACCGAGGCAACGGCATCTGGACCACTTTCGAGCTGAAATTGTAACCAAGAGCACATTGGAGAAGCCAGGTGGCTGAGATGGAAGAATGGAGCTGATAAGCAGGTAGGCAGAAGGGCCACGAAGAGAGCAGAGGGCCTCCCCGAGAAGGGAGAGCAAGCCACATTCCTGGTTCTCACTGGCTTCCCAGTTGAGGTTCCTTTGAGGCCTTGTCTCCATATCTGGATTCACCTGGCCACCACTGTTTCCCCCACCCCCAATATGCACACACACGCACATGCACACACACGCACATGTGCACACACACACACTTTGACCCAGCTACTTTGAGAGAGTCTCCATTTCTTGCAATAATTAGACCCAGTCTAAAAGTCACTCAATGGATTAAGTGCAGAATAAACACACACACAGGTTCTAGCACACACACTGACTGCACCCACCTAAAACTATAATTGGAAAAAGGCATCTATCACAACAGCAAGAAAAAGTATAAAATACTTACATAAATGTAACGAGCAAAGTGCAGGAATTTTATTAGATAAAAACTGTAACTTTTACAGAAATACATAAAGAAAAAGTGAGTAAATGAAAAATGAGTCTTAGTTCTTGGCTAGGAGGACTCCATATCTAAAGATGTCAATTCTGCTCTAAATTGAATGCAAGCTCAGAGTACCCTGATTTTTTTATGTGGCGAAATTATGTCACACTTCATCTGGAGGAATTAATCATATAAAAGAAGAGCAAATGTAATTCTGAAAATGAAGGCTGTCGATGGGGGACGGGCCCGACCAGACACAAAACATTCTAAATGTTATAAACACGTTATAAACAGACCGGGCGTTGAAACCAAACAGGAAGTCCAGAGACAGGTCCCAGTATATGGAAATGTAACATATGATCAAAGCCACATTTGAATATTTTGGTCAGGATTCATTTGGTTGTATGTAACAGAAACTCGATACAAAATACCTTAAGCAAAAGGAGAACTTAATGGAGAGATTCATAATACTCTGGAAAGAGCCAGGGTGTATACCGCATCCTGGCTTCATTCTCCCAGACAGGTTTTATTTTCCCATCTGGCGACAAAGCCTGTCCCATGCCTCAGATCTTCCAACCTCATCATCAAAAATGGACTGAGAAACAAGCAACGGGCTGAGCAGTGTGCCCTTTGGTGTGCCTCTGTTGGTATAGAAAGGCTGTGTGTGTGCATGGTGGGTGGAGGGGAGAATACAAATTTGTTGGAATATGATTAAACCTTGTAGCAGGGTACACAGTAAGAGGTATTATTGGATGCCCCCAGGGAGGAGATATAAGGGGGCAATCTTTTTCCCCATCTTGGACCTCAGGAGAAGAGAGTTGAGTTAATGATGTTCCCAGTTCCTGGCCAGACTGTCACCGGTCTGTGCAAGGTGCCTCTTGTTGTATTGATTTACTCATTCCTCTTTAGCTGCATCTCCCTTTCCACCATTGGCAGCAATTCCAATACATTTGATGTGTATCCTTTGCTTCGTATTTGTACTCGGAGAAACATGTAAATTGCTAGGGACACGTTACTTTTAGTCAATGTGAATGTATTGTGCTATAGATCTCATTCAGCTTTTCCCCCACTCAGCACTGTTAGGATGTATCCACGTTGCTGCGTATGTGCCTGGTTCATTGCTTCCAATGTCTACATATGGCTGCTGTATCAGTCAGACAGAGCAGGTGATGCTGCAGTAACAAATACTCCCCAGATTGTAAAGGCTTATTTCTCATGCATGCTACATGTCCATCGTAGATGAAAGAATGTAGCAGAGCATGCACTGACTCTTGATTTCTATCTGGAAGTGACACACATCCCTTCTGCCCACATTTTGATGGCCAAAGCATATCCTATGGCTCCACCCAACTTTAAATAGCAGGGAAATTCAGTCCTTCCTTGTGACTGTAGAAAGAGAAAGAACCAGAATATTCTGGACAGTCCTAATGATCACCACAGAACCCTAGGTTGCCTTCAACTCCCTGGTACCCCAAACAATGGTGTGGTGAACATACCTGTACGTGTCCCCTACAGGCCCATATCTCGCTTTGGACACACACCCAGGAGTGGGGTTTCCAGGCAGTAGAGCACGTATTTAATTTTACTAAGCAATGCCAGGTCATTCTCCAGAACAGCTGCTCCAGTCTAAGTTACAAGCAGGCACAAAGGTACATGTACCCCTACATCTTTCCAATGCTTGGCACTAGCCAGCTTTTTAATTTTTGATAGCTAATATTGTTCTAAATTATAGTTCTATGATTTCTAGTGGGTTTAATTATCTCTTCATATGCTTATTGGCTTTTTAGATTTCCTCTTCTGTAAATTACTTATTCATATCTTTTTCTTATTTTTTTCTATTAGGGTTCTTATATTTTTCTTGTTGATTTTCGAGAGTTACTTGTAGAGATTTTTCCTGTATACCCTGTAGTATCTTTGGATGATAAACAATATGAATATATTCCTGTTCCCCCAGAAGGTAATATATTATTTTAATGGATTGCACCTCATCTCCCAGCTCTTTTAGAAAAACATCTCAAGAAAGGAAGGTAGGCTAGGCCTGAATCAGGAGGCACTCCGGGCAATCAGAGCTGACTAAGAAGGTGGTGCCTGTAAAACACCAGCTTCCGTTTAAAACACGAGGCTGAAACAGAAGAAAAACTTTTCCCAGAAGAAGGGAGGGGGCTGGCTGGGAGGGAGTGGAGAGGTATGCTCTTATTCTGGGCAGGCAAAGCAATAAATGAGCTCTGCTTAAGCATTTGATGCAAAATAAATAAATAAATAAAGGGTCATGTATCCATCAGGATTCTTTTGATTGCAAGTGTCAGAAACTCAATTGAAACTACTTTTTAAAAAAGGAATGTACTGTATTGGTGTAAGTAACTCAAAAGTCCAGTGGGTAGGACAGCTGGGCGCAGGTTCTCAAATGATGTCATCAGATCTCCGTCTTTCTCTCCATCTCTCCAATGTGGGCACATTGGCCTTCAAGAGCCAAACACACAGAACACCTTAACAACTGTAGCCTAAAGAAAGTTGTTCTTTCCTAATGTTATGCAGAAAAAAATCCTAGGGAGGAATTCTGATGGGCCCAACCTATATCACATGCCCTTTTCTGAACCAATCCCTGTGGCCTGAGGTGGGGTGTCTGATTGGTCAGACACGGGTAAAGTATGGGTGGTGGATGGGCTCACCCCACCTCTGACCACAATGAGAGGGCTTCATTTCCCATAGGAAAGAGGGATTCCTGCCAGAAGAAGAGAGAAGAAGTGCTGGACCGGCGGAACCCAGAAATGCCAGAGCTGGGCCAGATCCTTGCCTCATTCCCTATGTCAATATGTATCCTATATGGACAATGACTTAAGGGGGGGAAGGAAACCACAGAAGAGCTAGAATAAAATATTGGTGACTGAAAGAATTAGGGGCTTGGCAGATGCCTTTCCAATCATGACACCAAATAAGACACCATAAAGAAAAAGACTGAGCATACTAAACTTCCAGAGCGCAAAAACAGACCAAACAACCAGAATCTCCCTCAGCAAGATTGAGAGACTGAGGACGACTTGGGGGAGAAGTTTTGTAACCTACGTGTCAGACCAAGTATTGGTGTCCCACATATGCCAGAGAGTCCTTCGAGATTAATACAAGATGGACACTCCAAAGGAAGTCTGAGAAATGCCATGAACAGACATTCAAAAATAAGGGCAACCAGGGGGAAGGGGGGGTAGGGGGAGGGCACTAAGGGTGAAGTGGTGCACCTACAACATGACTAATAATAATGTACAACTATAATTTCACAAGGTTGTTAACTATCATAATCTTAATTAAAAAAAGGGCAATGGAAGTGCAATATGTTTATGAAATAAATGGATAAATGATAGGAATAATAAAATTTTTAAACGACTACCAATTCCCAGTAGAAAAATCAGCGTGCTCAGACACAGTTGGCTGGAACGGAATGTAAATTGGTCCAACCTTTCGAGAAGACAGGTTGGCTCCGCGTCTTGAAAAGCGTGATTCATTTGTTCATTCAGCAAATGCTAATGGGTGCTCAGTACGTGCAAGACGCTGCTCAAAGCGCTTGAGAAAACTCGTGAACAAGCAGACACAGTCCCTGCACACTGGCAGTCTACATTCCATACGGACGGCTGATGTTGAGAACTCATCGATGATATGGTTACAACCAGATTCTGTGCTGTAGAAAAGTACACAGTGCCAGGCTGATTCTAGAGCAAGTGATATTTAACCTAAGGTGTTTCACCTAGATCCTGTTTAACCCAATAAACATTTGTTGAATGAATGAATGAATCTCAAATTTTAATACAGAGGTGAACTGTTCAGGTTGGACCAATTTACAGTTCCACTCACTATGCACAGGGGAGCTGATTTTCCCACTGGGCATTGGTAATTTTTTAAATTGTTATGATTCATACCTTTATATTTTTATTGAATGGCTGAGGAAGGAGTTGGCCAAGTGAAGAGCAGGGAAAAGTGTTCCAAAGTGAGGAGAGCCTGCATGTGCAGAAGCCCTGAGGTGAGGAAGGACAGAGCCTGTTTGTGGAAGTAAAGGGTCCTGGTGGCTGGGGCATGGAGAGCGTGGGGAGGCCTGTATGGGCTCTGCTGACAGACCAGGCACCATGTCATACAGCACAGCACTGCCCTCAGTGCAGGTAGCTGGGCCCCCACCTTGGGCCCCACACCTCAGAGCCCCTCGCTTTTGCTCTCTTCTGGGCACCCCCTTCTCCAGGACAAGGAAGAGCAAAGCCACGGGGATTTGCCCATCTGGAGCCTGTCTCCTTCCTAGACGATGCTTCGGATACCCTGGACCCTGGAGTCCTCCAGCTCCAGGACTGAGGAAGTCTTCTCCCCTAGGGCCACTCTTCCAAGGTCAGCTGGCATCCTGGTGTGTACACTCTGAGCCTGGGGGGTGACCAAGGGGCAGTTGTCTGTGACTAAAGGTGTGGACAGAGCTTGGATATGTGAGCTGAAGTGTCTACACACATGCATGCAAAGTCCCCTGCAGGGTGGGACCAAGGTAAGGGAGAGAAGAAAGAAGGGTGCAGACTTGGGAACCTCAATTTGTATCCTCACTTTGGGCCCCTTGTATGTTATGGGGGGAATGGTTCAAAGCTTTTGAGAGCCGAGTTAAGGATTAGGGACCTTATCTTAAGAGCAACAGGAGGGCTGCTGAAGGACTTTTGGTAAAGGGAGTGACACGAATACCTACAGGTTTCTAGAAGACCCTTCTGGCTACGGTGTGGTGAATGGGTTAGGGGTGAAGTTAAAAGGAAGAAGGGGGATCAGTTTGGAGGGTGCTGCTGTCATTCAAAACAGAGATGATGGCAATTGTGTTAGGCAGCAAAAATGGAAAAAGCTAGGAGGAAAGATAAACGTGGTGAAGGATTGGATATGGGGTTGGAGAGAGGGAGCTCTCAAGGGTCACTTTTTTAGGCTTCCCACTCGTGTTCCTGGCGGGCAGTGGTGCTGTCTACTGGGACAGGGAACTGGACAAAGGATCAGCTTTGTGGGGCTTAGGGACGAGGCGATCATGGACATGTTGAATTCATTGCCTTTGAGACGTCTGAGTAGGAATGTCAAATAGACAACTGGACGCCTAGGGCCAGAGCTCTGAGGACGGGCTGAGGAGACAGGTGTGGAGTCATGAGACTATTTCATCTAATCTAAGATGCCACTGAGTGGAAGCTGCACTATTATTTTACAAACAACTAAGAAAGGAAAAAAGCACTCAATTAAACTATGACAGGTCATTGAGCAGTTCTGATTTCAGATAAATTAAAATGTGGGAAAAAATGCATCTTAGGATTGATGAGATATGATAGTTAGGATACATGTTTGGCTTGTGATAAACTGAAGTACCGGGGCACACAGGATAGAAGCTCACTTCTGCCACAGGTAGAAGTCTGAGGAGTGTGGCAGCCCTGCTCCACGAGGTGCCTCAGGGCCCCTTGCTTCTACCGCATGGGGTGTTACTCTTGCCCACACAGGCCAGCATGGCTCATCACAAGGACAGTCTTCCAGCATCAGGAGGGCAAAGGCAAGGAGGCCACGCCCGTCTCTGTGCAGGCACCACACAGAGTTTGCATGTCACTTCCTCCTACTCTCTAATGGCCAGGACTTTGTCACATGGCTCTCCTAGCTGCCAGAGAGGCTGGGAAGCACGGCCTTCATCTCAGCAGCCTGATGCCCCGCTAGAAGTCAGAGCTCCTAAGAAGAAGGAGAGGATGGATGCTGGCATTAGCAGGTGGTCCCTGTGCCAGGAGTCACCCGCACATGGGTGTGACTGACATTAGGGCATGGATGAGACCAGGTGACTGAGAAGAAGGCCACCACCAATGCTGAGGTCCCCTAACATGTAGAGGCCCCAGAGAGGACAATAATAAAGAAATAGACTAAGGGAGAAAGGCCTGGACATGGAAGGAAATCCATGAGGTATCTGTGCCGTGAAGCCAAGAGAATGGGAGAGGTCACCTCTGCCCAGCGCTGCTAGAGTTGGTGAAGGGAGATGAGATTGTCTCCAAAACTATCGACTGTGGTGGTGGTGGTGGCGGGGAGGGGTGTTAAAGACAAGATTTGCAAATATTGATATTTGTTGAAGTTGGGTGATGGTTCCTTATACTATTCTCTCGACTTTTGCCTAGGTTTGAACACTTCCGTAATCACAAGAAAATAAAACAAAATCTATTTGATCAACATGGAGATCGTTTGTGACTTTCACGACTTTGGGTTTTTAAAACCCCAAGGCCAGACCAGAGAGAAAGTGATTTGCGGGAGCTGAGGACGTGGAGAGTGGGAGTCCGGGCGGAAGACCGTGTTTCTCACAGACGGTCACAGTGTTCAGGCCCACACGCTCTTCCAGAACCATGCCTCTCCTCAAAAGGAGATGGAGGCTGTCCCCAGGATCTTGAATCTGGGTGCAACTGTGCCTTCTCTGATCAACAGAGAGCAGGGGATTGGATGCATGTGGCCTGTGAGGCTGGGTCATAGAAAGCATACAGCTTCCCTGGCATTCTCTCTCTCTCTCTCTCTCTCTCGCTCTCTCGCTCTCTCTTTCAAGTTGTGGTAAAATACACATAACATAAAATTTACCATTTTAACCGTTTTTAAATGTACAGTCCAGTAGAGTTAAGTACATTCGTATTATTGTGCAACCAAGCTCCAGAACTCTTTTCAACTTGCAAACCTGAAACTCTCTACCCATTAAACACCAGCTCCCCATTGCCCCCTCTCGCCAGCCCCTGGCAACCACCATTCTGCTTTGAGTCTCCATGAATTTGACTCTCTCTTATTCTCTCTGTTGTTTTTTTTAGGGATCTTTGTGGAGAGATCTGCCAGAGGGCACCTCGACCAAGTGGTCAAATTTGGCATCATGGATAATGGGACAAAATGACACCGTGCCTCACTGTGGGAGTACACAACATCACATGCTACTTTCTTTTTTTTATTGAGGTCATAATAGTTTATAACATTGTGAAATTTCAGTTGTACATTATTGTTTGTCAGTCACTATATAAATGTGCCCCTTCACCCTTTGTGCCCAACGCCCAACCCCCTTCCTCCTGGTAACCATTAAACTCTTCTCTTTGTCCATGTGTTTATCTTCCACATATGTGTGAAGTCATATAGAGCTTGGCTTTCTCTGTCTGGCTTATTCCACTTAACATGATACTCTCAAGGTCCATCTATGATTTTGCAAATGGGACGATTTTGTCATTTTTTATGGCTGAGTAGTATTCCATTGTATATATATATACCATATCTTCTTTATCCAATCATCAGTCGATGGGCATTTGGGTTGCTTCCATGCCTTGGCTATTATGAATAATATTACAGTGAACATAGGGGTGCATAAGTCTCTTTGAATTGTTGATTTCAAGTTCTTTGGATAGATACCCAGCAGTGGGATAGCTGGGTCATATGGTATGTCTATTTTTAATTTTTTGAGAAATCTCCATACTGTTTTCCATAGTGGCTGCACCAGTTTGCATCCCCACCAGCAGTGGATGAGGGTTCCCTTTTCTCCACACCCTCTCCAACATTTGTTATTTTTAGTCTTAGTGATTATAGCCATTCTAATGGGTGTAAGGCGATATCTTAGTGTAGTTTTGATTTGCATTTCCCTGATGATTGGTGATGTTGAACATCTTTTCATGTGCCTAGTGGCCATCTGTATATCTTCTTTGGAAAAATGTCTGTTCATATCCTCTGCCCAGTTGTTGATCAGGTTGTTTTTTTGTTGTTGCTCAGTTATGGGAGCTCTTTAAATATTTTGGAGATGAACCCCTTTCGGATATATGACTTGCAAATGTTTTCTCCCAGTTGGTGGGTTGTCTTTAATTTTGTTCTTGGTTTCCTTTGCCTTGTGAAAGTTCTTTAGTCTGATGAAGTCCCACTTGTTTATTTTTTTCTTTTGTTTCCCTTGCCTGAGTAGACGTGGTATTTGAAAAGATCCTTCTAAGACCGATGTCAGAGTGTACTGCCTGTATTTTCTTCTAGGAGTTTTATGGTTTCAGGTCTTACCTTCAAGTCTTTGACCCATTTTGAGTTAATTTTTGTGTATGGCGAAAGATAATGGTCTACTTTCATTCTTTTGCATGTGGCTGTCCAGTTTTCCCAACACCATTTATTGAAGACACTTTCTTTTCTCCACTGTATGTTCTTAGCTCCTTTGTCGAAGATTAGCTGTCTGTAGATATGTAGTTTTATTTTTGTGCTTTCAATTCCGTTTCATTGATCTGTGTGCCTGTTTTTGTATTAATATCATGTTGTTTTGATTACTATAGCTTTGTAGTATATATTTGTTTTTGTTGTTGTTGTTTTTGTTTTTTTTGAGGCAGATTAGCCCTGAGCTAACATCTGCTGCCAATCCTCCTCTTTTTGCTGAGGAAGACTGGCCCTGAGCTAACATCCATGCCCATCTTCCTCTACTTTATATGTGGGATGCTTGCCACAGCATGGCTTGCTAAGCGGTGCCATGTCCCCACCCAGGATCTGAACTGGTGGACCCCAGGCCACTGAAGCAGAATGTGTGAACTTAACCACTGCATCACCTGGCCGGCCCCTGTAGTATATTTTGAGGTCAGGGATTGTGATGCCTCCAGCTTTGTTCTTTTTTCTCAGGATTGCCTTAGCTACTCAGGGTCTTTTGTTGCCCCATATGAATTTTAGGATTTTTTTGTTCTATTTCCATGAAGAATGTCATTGGGATTCTGATTGGGATTGCACTGAATATGTAGATTGCTTTAGGTAGTATGGACATTTTAACAATGTTTATTCTTCCAATCCATGTGCATGGAATATGTTTCCATCTCTTTATGTCATCATCAATTTCTTTCAGTAATGCCTTATAGTTTTCATTGTATGGGCCTTTCACCTCCTTGGTTAGATTTATTCCTAGATATTTTCTTTTAGTTGTGATTGTAAATGGGATTGTATTCTTGAGTTCTCTTCTGTTAGTCTGTTATTAGACTATAGAAATGCAACTGATTTTTGTAAATTGACTTTGTACCCTGCAACTTTGCTGTAGTTGTTGATTATTTCTAATAGTTTTCTGATGGATTCTTTAGGGTTTTCTATATATAAAATCATGTCGTCTGCAAACAGCGAGAATTTCACTCCTTCATTGCCTATTTGGATTCCTATTTCTTTCTCTTGTCTAATTGCTCTGGCCCAAATCTCTAGTACTATGTTGAATAAGAGTGGTGAGAGTGGGCATCCTTGTCTTGTTCCTGTTCTCAGAGGGAGGGCTTTCAGTTTTTCCCCATTGAATATGATGTTTGCTGTGGGTTTGTCATATATGGCCTTTATTATGTTGAGGTGCTTTCCTCCTATACCCATTTTATTGCGAGTTTTTTCATAAATGGATGTTGGATCTTGTCAAATGGTTCCTCTGCATCTCTGGAGATGTCACGTGGATTTTATTCCTCATTTTGTTAATGTGGTGTATCACACTGATTGATTTGCAGATGTTGACCCATCCCTGTGTCCCTGGTATAAATCCCACTTGATGATCCTGTATGATCTTTTTAAAGTATTGCTGAATTTGGTTTGCCAATATTTTATTGAGGGTTTTTGTATCTGTGTTCATCAGTGATATTGGCCTGTAATTTTCCTTCTTTGTGTTGTCCTTGTCTGGCTTTGGTATCAGGGTGATGCTGGCCTCATAGAATGTGTTAGGTAGTATTCTTTTTTTTTAAAGATTGGCACCTAGGCTAACAACTGTTGCCAATCTTCCTTTTTTTTTTTTTAAGGATTGGCACCTGGGCTAACAACTGTTGCCAATCATTTTTTTTTTCTGCTTTATTTCCCAAACCCTCCTGATACATAGTTGTATATCTTAATTGCAGGTCCTTCTAGTTGTGGGATGTGGGACGCCACCTCAATGTGGCCTGACGAGCGGTGCCATGTCCACGCCCAGGATCCGAACCCTGGGCCGCTGCAGCATAGCGCGCGAACTTAACCACTCGGCCACGGAGCTGGCCCCAGGTAGTATTCTGTCTTTCTCAATTTTTGGAATAGTTTGAGAAGGATAGGTATTAAATCTTCTTTGAATGTTTGGTAGAACTCTCCAGAGAAGCCATCTGGCCCTGGACTTTTATTTTGGGGGACATTTTTTGTTTTGTTTTGTTTTGTGAGGAAGATTGGCCCTGAGCTAACATTTGTGCCAATCCTCCTCTATTTTATTTGGGATGCCTCCACAGTGTAGCTTGACAAGTGGTGCTAGCTCCGTGCCCAGGATCTGAATCCAGGAACCCCTGGCTGCTGAAGCTGTGAGCACAAACCTAACCACTATGCCACCGAGCTGGCCCTTGGGAGGTTTTTGATTACTGTTTCAATCTCTTTACTTGTGATTGGTCTATTCAGATTCTCTATTTCTTCTTGATTCAGTTTAGGGAGGTTGTATGACTCTAAAAATTTATCCATTTCTTCTAGATTGTCCAATTTGTTGGCATATAGTATTTTACAGTATTCTCATATAATCCTTTGCATTTCAGTTGTAATTTCTCCTCTTTCATTTCTAATTTTATTTATTTGAGCCTTCTCTCTTTTTCTTAGTGAGTCTGGCTAAGGGTTTGCCAATTTTGTTTATCTTCTCAAAGTCGTTCTCTTTTTCAGTCCGTCATCCTTGGACTCCAGCTGCCAAGCTGTGAAGAGCCCAAAGTAGTCCATGGAGAGACCATTGGAAAGGCCCCTGTGGAGAGGCCCTGAGGCCACCGGCTGACAGCCATCACCCACCTCCACTCATGTTGGTAAACAAGCCTTTAGGTGATGCCAGCCCCAGCTCTTGTGACAACCAGCTGAAGCTCAGACATTGTGGAGCAGAAACAAGCTATCCCCACTGTGCTCTGTCTGAATTCCTGACCCAAAGAAACCATTAGAATAATAAATGTCACTAAGTTTTGGGGTAATGTGCTATGTAGCCACAGTAACTAGAACAGTAGATAATTCCTGCAAGGAGTCTGTCTGTGAAGGAGAGAAGAAAAAAGGAGTGGTGACCAATGGAGGTTAGGTCAGGGAAAGTTGATCTTACTTTTGTTTAGCTTTTTAAGATGGAAGTGATCTGAGTTTGTTTAAATGTTAAGGGGAAAGGAATATCGATTTGAGAAGGAGACATTGAACATACAGATGAAAGAGGACGGATGCGGAGGAGGCAGAGTGGAGAGGATCCTAAGCACAGGTGGAGGGTTAGCCCATGTGTGAGGGGGGATCACTTCTTTGTTATAATGTGTAGGAAGGGGAGGATGCGGGAGGGGGGGCCCTATGCTGACAAGGACATACCTTAGGGGTGGGAATGTGATGGGGGCGCTGGTGTAATGGTCTCTATATATTCTCTCTGCAGTAGAAGGTACTAGGATGGGGAGTAAGGAAGTCAGAGGCTTGAGGGGAGAAGTAGAAAGTTTGGAACATCTTTGCAGAGAGAGGGAGAAAGTGTTGACCAGAGGAAGCAGCTGGACAGAAGGACAGATGGTTTGGCTGACGTTGGTGATTAGGAATTTCTTGGAAATTAGCTTACCCTGTTGTATGCTTTTTTTCTCTGCAGGACTTAGCTATCCAGGTGTAGGCATGAAAGATAGTAAGGTTTGCCCAGCATTGGGGTTCAGAAGCACAGCTGATAAAGGACAACAGAGCAATGGAACGAGAGCATTAGCAAGGAACACTTACATGGTGGACCAGGAAAGCTAAGCTGGAGAAGGAGTGAAATCATCATGGCGTGGGGGAACTGAGGCATAAATTCTGACTCAGCATTTCCACTTCTAGGAATTTATCTGAAAAAGAGCATTGTGTGGAGCACTTTCGGTTTCCGGTTGCATGGAATGAGCTTGGAAATTGCCACTCCACCTAACAATGAGTGAAAAGCTCAACAGGCTGAAAAAAATCAACAACTCTTCTTGGATCCGTAAGAGAAATCAGGACACAGGGCAAACCGCGGGCTCGAGACTGGAGGGACCGCCAGGCAAACGCAGGGAGTCGCTTCTTCCCAGAGCAGAGACTCACGAGTGAAGACCACCACCAGCCCTGGCTGGAAAACCTGAGCTGCAGCTGACGAGCTGCTGGAGGCTCAGTGTGGAGAAGGCTGAGAGTTAAAAACCCAGTCATAGAGGGGCCCCCGCAATGTTGTGACATTTCCCAGCAGAAGCTCAACCAAGTTCCCAGAGTAAAGATGCCAGAAAAAGCCCCTCAGCCTTCCAGCAAGGTGAGGGAGAAAGGAACCACTTTTAAATACTCCAGAGCAGTCTCTTCTTCTTACAAACCTGCTCTCAGGGGAACAAGTTAACCAGGGCCTGATCGGCTGGGGTATTATCAGAGCCTAACTGACCTGGGGAAGGGAAATAAATATCCAACTGTAGCCCACTCTAGCCTTCCTGCCCCACCTAAGTAGGGAGGAAAACTGTGAGAAACATGGTTAGGTTCACGGTGCAGAGACATCCACTCACTAAACGACTGAGACCTAAGCGCCAAGCACTGCAGAATGCTTCGCTCCCCACCTCCCCACTGCGTCGCTGACGGTCTGTTTACAGCAGCCCCTCTTATCCAGTCCATCACACCTGGCTATCAAGAAAAAAATACAAGGCATACCAAGAGGCAAAACTAACAACTGGAAGAGACAGAGCAAGCCTCAGAACCAGACATGGCAGGGAAATTGGAATTACCAGACCAGGAATTTAAAACAACTATGATTAATATGTTAGGGGCCCTAATGGGTAAAGTAGACAGCACGCAAGATCAGATGGGCAATGTCAGCAGAGAGATGGAATTCCTAAGAAAGAACCAAAAGAAACGTTAGAGATAAAAATAGAGAAACAAAACTGTAACAGGAGCAAAGGAGGGCTTTGATGGATTAATTAGTAGACTGGACATGGCTGAGAAAAGAATCTCTGAGGTTGAGGATGTCTCAACAGAAACCTGCAAAATGGAAAAGCAAAGAGAAATAAGACTGAAAAAATCAGAACAGAATATCCAAGGACCGTGCGACAACTACAAAAAGTTTAACATACCCATAATGGGAATACCAGAAGGAGAAGAAAGAGAGAAAGGAACGGAAGAAATATTTGAAACAATAATGACTGAGAATTTCCTAAAATTAATGTTAGACACAAAATGACTCATGCAGGATGCTCAGAGAACACCAAGCAAGACAAATGCAAAAAAAAAAAAAAAAAAAAAAAAACAGAAACCCTACACCTAGGCATATCATTTTCAAGCTACAGAAAATCAAAGACGAATTTAAAAATCTTGAAAAAAGCCAGAGGAAAAAACACCTTCCCTACAGAGGAACAAATGTAAGAATTACACTTGGCTGCTTCTCAGAAATAACGCATGCAAAAAGAGACTGAAATGAAACATTTAAAGTATTGAGAGAAAAAACCCCACAAACCTACAATTCTGTACCCTGTGACATTATCCTTCAAAAGTAAAGGAGAAATAAAGATCTTCTCAGACAAACAAAATGAGAGAATTTGTTGCTAGCAGACCTGCCTTGCAAGAAATATTAACAGAAGTTCTTTAGAGAGAAGGAAAATAAAGTAGGTCAGAAACTCAGATCTACATAAAGTAAGAGCATCAAAGTAAGAATAGTCAAGATAAAGTAAAAACTTTTGCTTTTCATATTCTTAATAGACCTAAGAGATAATACTTTGTTTAAAATAATAATAGCAACAATACATTCGATTATGTACGCTAATGTATATACACGTGCTTATGTTTGATTACGTATAAATGAAATGAATGACAGCAGTAATACAAAGGACAGGAGGAAGGAGTTAGGAATAGTTTCTTATTATAAAGTACTTGCAATGCCTGTGGGTGGTATAATGTTATTTGAAAGTGGATTTGGATTAGTTGTAATTGTATATTGCAAACTCTAGGACAACTACCAAAAACAATAAAAAAAGAAGTACAATTGATATCTGAACAAAGAGAAAATGGAATCATATAAAACGCTCAATTAGATTGACAAAGGACAGAAAGAGTAGAAGACAAAAATGGAGCAAAGAACAAGGGTACAAATGGAAACCAGTAAGGAATATGATAGATATTAATCCAACTAGATCAATAATCACTTTGAACATCAATGAGCTAAATGCACCAATTAAAAAACAGAGATTGTCAGAGCGGATTAAGAAAAAGAACTAACTATATTTTGTCTACAAGACCTCACTTTAAGTATAAAGACACATATAGATTAAAAATAAGCGGACGGAGGAAAATACACCATGTAACACTAATCAAAAGAAAGCAGGAGTTGAGGGCTGGCCCAGTGGTGTAGTGGTTAAGTTTGCATGCTCTACTTCGGTGGCCCAGGGTTTGTAGGTTTGGGTCTTGGGTGTGGACCCACATGCTGCTCATCAGGCCATGCTGTTGCAGCATCCCACGTACCAATAGAGGAAGATTGGCACAGATGTTAGCTCAGGAGCAATCTTCCTCAAGCAAAAAGAGGAAGATTGGCAACAGATAGTAGCTCAGGGCCAATCTTCCTCACCAGGGGGAAAAAAAAGCAGGAGTAGCTATATTAATTTCCGACAGAGCAGACTTCAAAGTAAAGAAAGTTATCAGGGATAAATAAGGGCATTACATAATGATAAAGGGGCCACTTCTCCAAGAAACATAACAATCCTTAATGTATATGCACCTAACAACAGAGTGTCAAACTATGTGAGGCAAAAACTAATAGACTGCAAAGAGAAATAGATGAATCCACTAGCACAGCTGGAGACTTCAATACCCCTCTATCAGAAATGGATAGATCCAGTCAGCAAAAAAATTAGAAAGGACGTAGTTGAACTTGACGACACCATCAATCAACTGGATATAATTGACATCTATCGATGACTTCATCCAACAACAGCAGAATACACATTCTTCTCACTCTCACAGGAACATTCACTAACATAGACCACATTCTGGTCCATAAAACACATCTTAACAAATTTAAAAAGAATAGAAATCAGACAATGTCTTCTCTCAGAAGCCAGTAAACTAGAAACAATGACAGAAAGATAACTGGAAAATCCCAAATAAGTGGAGATTAGACAACACTCTTCTAAATAACACATGGGTCTAAGAAGAAATCTCAAGAGAAATTTTAAAATATTTTGAAATGCATGAAATTGAAAACACAACTTATCAAAATTTATGGGATGCAGCAAAAGTAGAGCTCAGAGGGCAATTTACACCATTGAACGCATGTATTAGAAAAGAGGAAATATCTAAGATCAATCATCTTAGCTTCCACATTTGGAAAATAGAAAAAGAAGAGAAAATTAAAGTGAGCAGAATAAAATAAATAATAAGAATTTGGATAGAAATAAATGAAATCGAAAACAAGAAGTCAATAGAGAAAATCATAGAACCAATACTGGTTCTTTGAAAAAATCCATAAAATCAATAAGCCTCTAGCCAGACTAACTAAGAAAAAAAGAGAGAGGACACAAATTACTCATATCAGAAATGAAAGAGGGGACATCACTACAGGTTCTATGTACATTAAAATGATAATAAAGAGGGGCCGGCCCAGTGGCCTAGTGGTTAAGTTTGCATGCTCTACTTGGGCAGTCTGGGGTTCACAAGTTCAGATCCCAGGTATGGACCTTGCACTGCTCGTCAAGCCACACTGTGGCAGCATCCCACATAAAATAGAAGAAGATTGGCACAGATGTTAGCTCAGCAACAATCTTTCTTCAGCAAAAAGAGGAAGATTGGCAACAGACGTTAGCTCAGGGCCAATCTTCCTCACCAAAAAAAAAAAAAAAGGATAACAAAGAAATAGCATGATCTCTATGCCCAGAGATTTGACAACCTAGATGAAATGGACCAACCCTTGAAAGATACAATCTACTAAAACACACACAAGAAGAAATAGACAATGTGAATGGGCCAATATATATTAAAGAAATTGAATCAATAATTAACAGCCTTCCGAAATAGAAAGCAACAGCCTGAGATGGATTCACTGGTAAATTCTACTAAACCTATGAGGAAGAAATGATGCTGATTCTCTATAATCTCTTTCAGAGGCTAGAAGAGAGGGGAATACTTCCTGATTCATTCTATGAGGCCAATGCCACTGTAATAACAAAACCAGGCAAAGATATTACAAGAAAAGAAAACTCCAGAGCAATATCTCTCATGAATACAGATGCAAAAATCTTCAACAAAATATTAGCACATCAAAACCAATGATGTATAAAAAGAATTATGCATCACGACCCAGTGGGGTTTATCCCAGGTATGCAAAGAAGGCTGGTTCATCATTCAAAAATCAATTAATGCAATCTGTCACATCAACAGGCTAAAAAAGAAAAATGACATGGTCATATCAATAGCTCCAGCAAAAGGATCTGTCAAAACCCAACACCTATTCATGATGAAAACTCTTAGCAAACTAGGAATCAGGGGAACTTCCTCAGCTTTATAAAGAACATCTGCAAAACCCCACCGCTGGCATTATATTTAATGATGGGAAGCTCAAAGCTTTCCCACCAAGATCAGGTGCGAGAGAAGGCGCTCCCCTCTTACCACTGCTTTTCAACATTGTGCTGGAATTTCCAGCTAATGGAATAAGACCAGGAAATGAAATAAAAAGGTATACACATCAGGAGAAAGACATAAATCATCTTTGGTTTCAGATGACGTGATCATCTATGTAAGAAATCCAAAAGAACTGACAAAAAAATTCCTAGAGCTGATAAGCGATTATAGAGAGTTTGCAGGATGCAATTTTAAAATACAGAAAGTACATTTACAAAAGTAAATATCAGCAATGAAGAAGTGGAATCTGACTGAAAAAAACCCCACGGTACCATTTACAATAGCACCCCAAAAATGAAATACTTAGGTATAACTCTAACAAAATACATATAAGATCTATACGAAGAAACTACAAAACCTTGATGATCAGAATCAAAGAAATAAATAAATAGAGAAATATTCCATGTTCATGGAAAGGGAAGCTCAATATTGTCAGGCTGTCAGTTCCTCCCAACTTGATCTATAGATTTGTGGCAATCCCAATCAAAACCTCAGCAACTCTTTCGCGGATATGAACAAACTGATTCTAAAATTTATATGGAGATGCAGAAGGCCCAGAGTAGCCAAGGCAATATTGCAGGAGAAGGACAAAGTTCGGGGACCAATGCTGCTCACCTTCAAGACTCACCATAAAGTTACAGTAATCAAGATAGGGGAGTGCTGGCAAAAACACAGACTAATAGAGCCACGAAACAACACAGAGAGCCCAGAAATGGACCCACGTGAATATAGTCAACTAACGCTGGACAAAGGAGCAAAGGCAATACAATGGAGAAGAGATAGTCTCTTCAACAAATAGCATTGGAACAACCGGACATCCCCATGCAGAAAAATGAATCTAGACAGAGCTTACATCCTTTACCAAAATGAGCTCAAAATGGCTCATAGACCCCAATGTAAAACACAAAACTATAAAACTCCTAAGAGACGATAGGAGAAAACCAAGGTGACCTTGGGTATGGTGTTATCTTTTTGGATAAAACACCAAAGACATGATCCATGAAAGAAATAATTATCAGCCGGATTTCATTGAAATTAAAAGTTTCTGCTCTGCAAAAGACAGCGTCAATAGAACGAGAAAACAAGACACAGAGTGGGAGAAATATTTTGAAAAGACACATCCAATAATGAACTGTTATTCAAAATATACAAAGAACTCTTAAAACTCAACAGTAAGAAAACAAAGAACAATTAAAATGGGTTTTTTAAAAAAAGTTTAAAAGAAAACTAAACATACTCTTACTACACAATCCAGCAATCACGCTCCTTGGTATTTACCCAAAGGAGTCGAAAATATACGTCCACGTAAAAACTTGCCCACAGATGTTTATAGCAGCTTCATACATAATTGACAAATGTTAGAAGCAACCAAGGTGTCCTTCAGTAGGCGAATGTGTAAATAAATTGTGGTATAGCCAGATAATGGAATATTATAGAGTGCTAAAAACAAATGAGTCATCGAGCCATGAAAAGGCATGGAGGAAACTTAAATACGTATTATAAAGTGAAAGTCAGTCTGAAAAGGCAATACACTGTATGATTACACTCATACGGCATTCTAGAAAAGGCAAAACCATGGAGACAGTAAAACGACCAGTGGTTGCCAGGGATTGGGGGGGTGGGGAAGAGGGACGAATACGTAGAACACAGAAGGTTTTTAGGGCAGTGAAACCGCTCTGTGCGATACCATAATTATGGATACATGTCATTATGTATGTGTCCAAACCTACAGAAGGTACAACCGCAAGAGTGAACTGTAAGGTAAACTATGGGCTTCGGGTGATTATGACGTGTCAATGTAGGCTCATCAGTTGTAACAAACGTACCACTCTGGTGGGAGATGTTGCTAATGGGGGAGGCTGTGCACGTGTAGGGGCAGGGAGAATAGGGGAAACTTCTGTAATTACTACTCAGTTTTGCTGTGAACCTAAACCTGCTCTAAAAAACAACAAAATAAAGATCCAAAAGTAAAATTCCTGGACAGAACTTTCTAGTTCCTTTGAGGTTGTAGGTCCCTCTCCGTCTCGCTTTTCTCTTCCTTGAAACGATTTGTTTCCTACAGTCTGGATTTTGCTGATTGAATCCCCGAGGTGTAGTTTCACGTGTTCCTCTGTCCCTCTGTATTTCTAGTACACCTGTAGTTGGTCCTAGAGGTTTCATCAGACTCAGGTTTGATTTTGTAGGCAAGATGGCTTCATAGGTGGCGCTCTGTGACTTTCATGAGGAACAACGTCTTCTTTTCTCTTTGTTGAGAGCACCATTGATGTTTAATGTCTACCGCCATTAATTCATCAGGGGCTGAAATGTGGTAAAAAACTAATGGTAGCGTTTCTTTTCCACGTATTAGCTGGAATGCTTCTTTAAGAAGGAGCTTCCTGGGGCCGGCCCCGTGGCCCAGTGGCTAAGTGCACGTGCTCCGCTCTGGCAGCCCAGGGTTTCACCAGTTCAGCTCCTTTGCATGAACATGCCGAGGCAGCGTCCCACACAGCGCAACCAGAGGCACTCACAACTAGAAATTCACAACTAGCGACTGGGGGGCTTTGCGGGGGAGAAGGAGAAGAAAAAAAAGAGACTGGCAACAGATGTTAGCTCAGCTGCCAGCCTTTAAAAAAAGAGGAAAAGAAACTTCCTCTCATCCACCATTGGGTCACCCAGATATACAGTGTGTACAGGTCAGGCAAGGTAAATGCTTGATTCTCCATCTTTATTTACTAGTTTTCCAAACAATATGTTTATCCTTTAGCATCCCCCAACTGTGAGCAATTAGGTTTCTGTTACTGTTATTATTATCGCTAATTCTAACCTATTTAGTACCACATTAACATTTTTTCAAAGGAATTTAAGACTTTATTCTGAAAGAAGACTCGGGGTGATTATTCCCAAGTACCTAACGGACGGGCCTGGGAAAGAAGAGCCGCTGTCTGTGGTGTCTTGAGAGCAGAGTCCTGCACTCTTGGACAGAAAGCACAGCAAGTGGCTTTCAGGGCCACCAAGCAAGGCCTCCTTCCTTTTCTTCTTCTCCTTCTTTTACTGTCTTAACCATTTTAAAGAGTACATGCAGTGGTATTAAATGCAGTCACAACGTTCTGCAACCATCACCACCAGGCTTCTCCAGAACTCTTTACCTTTTTAAAATAGAAACTCTCTACCGTTTAAACAGTAACTCCCCATTAGCCCTCCTCCCCCAGCCCCTGGCAACCGCCATTCTACTTTCTGTCTCTCAATTTTGGCCACTCTAGGTATCTCATTTAAGTGGAATTATACCATATTCATCTTTTTGTGACTGGCTTATCTCACTTAGCATAATGTCCTCCAAGCTCAATCATGTAACATGTGTCAGAATTTCCTTCCTTTTTAAGGCTGAACAGTATTCCATTGTATGTATATACCATATTTGGCTTGTTCATTCACCCATTGAGGGACAATTAGGTTGCTTCCACATTTTAGCTATTGCGAATAATGTTGCTATAAATGTGGGTGTACAAATATCTCTTTGAGATCCTGCTTTCAATTCTTCGGGTATATACCCAGAAGCGGAATTATGGATTATACGGTAATTGTATTTTTAATTTTTTGAGGAACTGCCATCCTGTTTTCCACCATGACTGTACCATTCTACATTCTTACTAACAGTACACAAGGGTCACAAATTTTCCACATCTTTGCCAATGTTTGCTATTTTCTGGGGATTTTTTTTTTTTTTGATAGTTGCCATAATGGGTGTGAGGGGGTATCTCATTGTAGTTTTCATTTGCATTTCCCAAATGATTAGTGACATTGAGTGTCTTTTCATGTTCTTATTGGCCAATTGTATATCTTCTTTGGAGAAATGTCTAAGTCCTTTGTTCATTTTTAAATCAAGTTGTTTGGTCTTTTGTTGTTGAGTTTTAGGAATTCTCTGTATATTCTAGACATTCCGCCCTTTTTGATTTGCAAACGTTTTCTCCCATTCTGTGGATTAACCTTTTACTCTGGTGATATTGTCTTTTGATGCACAAAATTTTAAATTTTGGGGAGGTTCAGTTCTTCTATTTTTTTCTTTTGTTCCCTGTGCCTTTGGTGTCATATCCAAGAAATCATTGCCAGATCCAATGTGAAGATTTTGCCCTATGTTTTCTTCTAAGATTTTTTAGTTTTAAGTCTTGCATATAGGTCTTTGATCCATCTTGAGTTAGTTTTTGTATATGGTGTCAGGTAGGGGATCTGACTTTCCTTCTTTTGCATGTGGTGTCCAGTTTTCCCAGTACCATTTATGTTAAAACACTGTCCTTTCTCCAGTGAATGGTCTTGACAGCCTTGTCAAAAGTCATTTGACCATATATGCAAGAATTTATTTCAGCCTTTCTATTCTAGTCCACTTGTCTCTATGTCTGTCTTTATGCCAGTACAACACTGTTTTGATTACTGTAGCTTTGTAGTAAGTTTTGCAATCAAGAAGTACGTAAATTCTCCAGCTTTGTTCTTCTTTTTTAAGACTATTGGCTATTTGGGATTCCTTGAGATTCCATATGAATTTTAGGATGGATTTTTCTATTTCTATAAAAAATAGAAAGTTTTTTATTTGATTTTACAGGGATTACATTGAATGTGTCAATTTCTTTGGGTAGTATTGACATCTTAAAAATATTGTCTTCTAATCCATGAAGATTAAATTTGTTTCCATTTATTGATGTCTTTTTTTTATTTCTTTCAACAAAGTTTTGTAGTTTTCATTGAACAGTCTTTCACCTCCTTGATTAAGTTAATTTCTAATTTTTTTTGATGCTGCTGTAAATGGAATCATTTTTGTAATTGCCTTTTCAGATTGTCCATTGTTAGGGTACAGGAATGCAACTGATTTTGGTGTGCTGACTTTGTGTCCTGCTACTTTGATGAATTCATTTGTCAGTTCTAACAGTTTTTAGTGTAATCTTTAGGATTTTCTATGTATGAGCTCGTATTATCTGGGAACAGAGGTAATTATACTTTTTTTTTTTTTTTTAAAGATTGGCACCTGAGCTAACAACTGTTGCCAATCCTCTTTTTTTTTTTTTTCTGCTTTTTCTTCCCAAATTCCCCCGGTACATAGCTGTATATTTTAGGTGTGAGTCCTTCTAGTTGTGGTATGTGGGATGCCACCTCACCGTGGCCTAATGAGCAGTGCCATGTCCGCGCCCAGGATCCAAACCGGCAAAACCCTGGGCCACTGAAGCAGAGCGCGCAAACTTAACCACCCGGCCACGGGGCCGGCCCCTATACTTCTTCCTTTCCAACTAGGATAACTTTTATTTCTTTTTCTTGCCTAATTGCTCTGGCTAGGACTTATAGTACTACGTTGAATAGAAGTGGCAAAAGGGGCATCCTGATCTTAGAGGAAAATCTTTCAGTCTTTCACCATTGAGTATGATGTTTACTTTGGGTTTTTAATATATGACTTTTATTATGTTGAGATAGTTTCCTTCTATTCCTAGTTTGTTGAGTGTTTTTATCATGAAAAGGCATTGAATTTTGTCAAATGCTTTTTCTGCATCAATTGCCACGATCATGAGAAGTTTTTTTTTCTCCCCTTCATCCTGTTAATGTGGTGTATTACATTGGTGTGTAGTTTTCTTTTATGGTAGCGTCTTTATCTGGCTTTGGAATCGGGGTAATGCTGGCCTCATAGAATGAGTTAGGAAATGTTCCTTCCTCTTCAATTTTTGGAATTGTTTAAGAAGGATTGATATTGGTTCTCCTTTTAATGTTTAGTAGAATTCACCAAAGAAGCCGTGAGGTCCAGGGCTTTTCTTTGTTGGGATGTTTCTGATTACTGATTCAGTCTCCTTACTAGTTATAAGTCTATTCAGATTTTGTTTCTTTGTGATTTAGCCATGGTAGGTTTGGTGTTCTAGGAATTTGTCCATTTCGTCTAGGTTATCCAATTTTTTGGCATACTGTTGTTCATAGCACTCTCATAATCCTTTTTATTTCTGTAGAATTGGTAGTAACATCCCCACTTTCATTTCTGATTTTAGTAATTTGAGTCTCCTCTCTTTTCTTCTTAGTCAGTTAACCTTAGCTGAAGGTTTGTCAATTTTGGTGATCTTTTCAAAGAAAAAACTTTTGATTTCATTCATTTTCTCTGTTGTTTTTCTATTCTCCATTTTGTTTATCTCTGTCTAATCTCTACTTCTTCCTTCTTTCTGCTAGCTTTGGGTTTAGTTTTTTCTTCTTTTTTAGCTTCTTTTTTAGTTCCTTATGTTGTAAATTTAGGTTGTTGATTTGAGATCTTTCTTGTTTTTTAATGTAAGTGTTTATAGCTATAAATTTCCCCATTAGTACTGCTTTCACTGCATCCTGTAAGTTTTGGTTTGTTGAGTTTTTCCTCCCATTCATGTCTAAATATTTTTAATTTTCTTTGTGATTTCTTCTGTGATCCATTGGTTGTTTGAGAGTGTTGTTAACTTGCATAAATTTGTGAATTTCCTATTTTTCCGTCTGTTGTTGATTTCTAACTTCATCCCATTGTGGTCAGAGAAGATACTTTGTATGATATCTATCTTTTTAAATCTATTGAGACTTAATTTGTGGCCTAATATATGGTCTATCCTGGAAAATGTCCCATGTGCATTTGAGAGGAATTTGTATGCTGTTGGTTTACGGTAGAGCGTTCCGTATATATCTGTCAAGTCTGTCTGGCCTAACATGTAAACTTTTTAAGAAAACATCTGATAGTAAATATTTTGGGTTCTGTAGGTGAAGAGACGAACTCAATAATATAGGAAGCAAATTTCACAAATTTTTAACTGATGAAATTCAAAATATAACAAGTATAATACAAATTTTTGTTATGTAGGTCTATTAATGAAAAGAATGGAATACTTTTTACTAAGAACATTTGTTAGCAAAACATTTGGGATAACAGTTGCTTAATTGGTGATCAAAGTCAGTGTTCCCTATAGTCAAAGTCAATTGCAAATATTCATCTGTTAATGCTGATCTGTAACGAGATTTTATGTTTTTCATCTTTGAAATGCCTTTTCACACAGACAGGTACTGCCAAAATTGATATCAGTCCACAAGCTTGTGATTTTAATTGAGCGTATTCATCATATACAAGGCAATTATAGAATTCTATTAGATTCTTCTCTTGATATTTGCCTTTTAGCATGTCATTCCATTACAGAGTAATCACGTCAATTGACGGTTATGTGGAAGCTGTTCTGTGGTACAGTTAAAAGGATTTTGAAATATGTAGATTTCCTTTGAGCTTCCATCAAGGTCTGAAAAACACGACTTGAACTGTAGTTTGAGTTCAAAAAATAAATGCACTGAAAGTTTGTATGGGAATGGAGACCTTCCTTCTCATTTCAACTTTTGACAGCGTGGGAAGTATGTAAAGCAGGTTGACATTACTTGTGATTCAAATAGTATCAGTTAGAAAAGTTGAAGTGACTTTACCACAGTATAACTTTTGCATATAAGTGCTGTATTACCTTTTAATCTTAGTTTGAATTCATTAAAAAACATTTTCAAGTCCACAGCAAAATCCAGTTTCCAAAGCCTTTTGATGTTTTACGATAGTGGTGGAAGGAGGCTCTTCTTGTTCAGAACAATTTCAATCTCAGTGCTGAGCTCAAACTATCTCAATAAAACCTTACTGCTGACAAGCCTTCAAATTTCTGTGTTGGAACAATTCAGGATATTCATCTTTGGATATGAATAACCTTTGGATACGAATAGCGTAGTTGGATATTCAGGATATTTGTCAGATATTTCTGACAAAATTTCATGGAACTGATGATTAAGTCCACAAGAGCAAATGAAGTTCACTATTGATTCTACGGGTTCAATAATACACCACAGATTCAGATATTTTCCTCAAAGTACCTGCTGATAAATAATATCGTGAATTACCACAAATTTAAACACTGTACATTGTTACCAGCTTTGCGTGTTTATCCAGCTAAGCCAGGTGCTGCTGCACACACAATTTTTAGCAACTTCAGTTATGACACATCTTAGTTGATTCCACTTCAGATTATACCGAATTAGTGTTTATCAACTTCTTTGAAATATTCTCACCTGTAGTTGTTCAATGCAAACTATTCAAAGAGGCTAATTCTTTAGTCATTTTTAGCATCGACTCCTTGAATAAACAACTGAGTAGTAACATCTGCCCTGTTTTGTAAATTGTTGTTGCTCCCAATGTCCTAAATTCTTCAAGCAACTATTCTCACTGCAAGGCTAATATTCTTAAACAAGTTTTTTTCTTCTGGACACATTTATTCAGCTGTTGCAGTCAAACACCATTTAATTAACTTACCATTTATAAATGGCTTTCTTTCTTTCTTGGCTAACAAAGGAGCCACTTGATCACTTATTCTGGTAGCAGATTCTATTTCAGTTTTTTGTGTGAAGAAATTCTATCATGATAAGATAAGATAGTGTTTTAAATTGTCTAATCTTTCTGACCAATTCTTCCTTGTGATTTGGGACTATTTTGATGAACGCTTAGTCTGGTAGTGTAGATGCATATTGTACTCTTTCAGCACAGCTATAGTGTCATCGCACAATAAGCACAACGTCTTGCCATGTAATTTGATAACAACATAATCCACACTCTATTATGCCTTATGAGCATGACGTTCACAGTCCACTTGCGTCTCCTTTTTTTGCGCTGACATGAAGGCTATGCATTGGTCATTTTAAAATGAGTGACAGTATGGCAACATGTGTGACACTCAAAATGCCATTGAATTATAACTGTGTAACTGCAATTTGCATTGTTCCAAGCAGCAGTGGAAAGTGACGGGAGCACACACACTGTCCCGGCCACAGTTACTCACCTTTGCCACAGTAGCAGGAAAACACCCAGAGGAAATAGGTAAACAAATGAGCATGGCTGTGTTCCAATAAAAGTGTTTTCATGGACATTGAAATTTGAATTTCAGGTAATTTTCATGAGCTGTGAAAGAATCTTCCTTGATTGTTTTCAACTATTTAAAAATGTGAGAACTACTTAGCTCATGGGCCACACAAAAATAGGTGGCAGGTCAGACTTGGTCCACAGGCCCTAGTTGCCAATACCTGCTATAAGTCAGTAAATGTGCTTTTTATTTTAAGGTCAGGTTAATTTAATTATTTATATAGGTAACACTTTCACATGATCTAAAATGTAATAACTAAGAGAAGTGTAGATAGTATGAAATCTCCCTCCCATTTCAGCCACCAGCTCTCAGTTCCTCTCCCTGGGGGCCACCAGGGTTGCCAGTTTCTCATATAATGTCCCAGAGCTATTCTTTAAAATAATAAGCAATCACATACAGATATACTCTTCTTTTCTCTTCATGTTTACATAAAAGGTAGCATATTCCACTTCACATCCACTAATATGGCTATAATCAGAGACGGACAATAACAAGTGTTGGAAAGGATGTGGAGAAACTGAAACCCTCACACATTGTTCGTGGGAACGTAAAATGGTGCAGCCGCTTTAGAAAACAGATTAGCAGCTCCTCAAAAAGTTAAAGATAGAGTTATTACCTGACCCAGCAATTCTACTCCTAGATATATAACCAAGAGAAATAAAAACATGTTCACACAAAAATTTGTACATGAACATTCATAGCAGCATTATTCATCATAACCAAAAAGTGAAAACAATTCAAATGTTCATCAACTGGTGACTGGATAAACAAAATGTGGTATGTCCATATAATGGAATATTATCTAATCATAAAAAGGAATGAAGTGTGGATACATGCCACTACATGGCTGAACCTTGAAAACATGCTGAATTAGAGACGCCACTCACAAAAAGCAACATTTTGTATGATTCCATTGAGATGAAATGCCCAGAATAGGCAAATCCACAGTGACAGAAAGTCAATTAGCAGTTATCAGGGCTGGAGGGAGGGAGGAATGGGATGTGACTGTTAATGGGAACAGGGTTTCTTTTGGGGGTGATGAAAATGCTCTGCAACTAAACAGTGGTGATGGTTATATAATCTTGTATATACCTTGCCTTTTTCTCTTAACATTATCCAGAGGCCAATTTAACAGGGGTGAGAAATGCAGAAACAATGATACCGAGTGGTTGCTTCCGTCAGTGTCATCCATCTTCAGACTAAAGTACCTGAAGCCCAAATCTCAAAATGCTTGCCTCAAGGAAGGGAGCAAAATCTCAGAGCCTGTATACAGCTCTGTTCAAAGAGCCCATCACTGGTTATAAGTAGGCCTAAGACACTGAAAACCAACCCATCTGAGACCGATCCCACAGCTGAATTAACAGTTGAATTCACTTTCTGTGGTACTGTTAGTTACAGCGATGGTTGCGAAAGCAAGCCTGACAAATCAGAAACGGAATCAAAACATCCAGAAATAGTCTGAGATTCCCCCTAGACCCCATCCTTCTGAAACACTCCTTGTTATGCCTCTCCTCCCTAAGGAAAGATCCTTCCCTTTCTAGGAAAGATAACTGCTTCTCTCACGCCCTCCTGCCTCAAACGTTTGTTTGGCTGGTGACCAGAATCCAAACTCACTGCGGTCTGGGACTGAAATGCAGAACCAGAGTAGGAAAAAGAACTACACCTTGACAGAAGAGCAGGAGTTTGCTAATATGAAAGGCATACATCTTGGTATGTCTGTGAGAACGGACTCGGGGTCCCTGGCGTGGAAGGCGGAGTTCACTTTTCCATCGGGATGAAGGTATTGATTTGGGCGCATTCTTTCAGGAGGCACAGACAGCTGCTTTAGCATTTTGCCACTTTGGCTAATGTTCTGAATGCTCCTCTGTGCAAAGTGACATGGAAAGGCCAGAAACACTTTGGCATCAGACAGAGGAAAGAATTCAAAGACTTCAGGAGACAGGAATGCCGAACTGGAACTATCCTATGCTTCTCATTCAACCCGGTCCCCCAACACCATGCCATGTCTCCCATTAGGCCTGGAAAGACTATTTTTACCTTTGCCTTGAGGAAAGGGTTGGTGGGGAAGACACCAGTCTTTTAAAATGGGCTTTTAGTGACTGTTCTCCTAGCCTGGGAATGCTGGTGGTAGGGGCTGCAATTGGCCTCACTAATCACTTGCAGTGGGGATGAGAGGAGCCAAGGGCAGCCTGGTCCAGGTGGCCACTGTTACCTGTCAGAAGCAAACTAAAGGAATGAAAGAAACTAGGTTATTATGATAACCTAGTTATCATAATAGGCAATAGGGAAGGCATGTTTATTTAATTTCACAAAATGGTGTGACGCCCAGAGATCTCTAGCTGTGGTTAATTAATTATAGGGTTCTCAGGAATTAAAGTGACAGATGACTCCCCGTTTTTTCATAAATAAGTCCAGATATAATAACAATCGGCTCAACTTAAGAAAATCAACAAAGTCAAGACCTTTTATCTAATTCTTAATGCTGGGTCACTTCACTGATTCAGAATCTCTAGTCTAGGCTAAAGTAGATGTTAGGTAGCCTCGAGACCTATATAAGCATCAAGGCAAATTATAAGTCTTCTTCCTGACATTCCCCAAAGAGAAACGTGCCCAGGAGACTGTCATACCCAAATCTTTGATCTACCAGATACTTATTTTAAGTTCATGCTAATTATTGGGATTCTGTGAACCCTGATCATCACCATCATCTGCCATTCAGGGTGAGTTCTTTGTGGATCCAAAGATAAACGGAGTTGTGATCAGGTCCACCTATGGGAAGCCCATCCTAAGGCTATTTTCTGTTCGGGTGTAAACAGCTGGGATGGCTCTCCTTAGCATCAGGCAGAATCCCTTCACTGGCTTCCTAAAGCACGGAGTAACTTCCACCATGGAAGGCAGGGCCAAAGGAAAACACTGGAACTTCTCCTTCCCTCCAAAAAAAAGGCAATCAAAGCCAGTATTGCCTCTCTAAGGAAAATATAGATTGCAGTTACCATCAAATACTTGGAAGAGGTACGCTTGGTGATTCCTATGACATCCTCACTGGCTCTACAGTCCAGCCACTGCACAAGATGTCAGTGAATTAGCACAAACTTAATTAGGTGGTTTCTCCAACTGTGGAGAAATTCCCATTTTCTCCTCACTGGAGAAACCAACACAGTGTGTGGAAACTGGTGTGCACTTTTGATTTAGCAAATGCATTAGATGTTTTCTTTCATTCCTTTACAACCCTTCCTTAAAGTCTTCTCTCACCCTGGGACATAAATTGGTCCCACTGAACACCTCACGCACCAGCTCGTTGGGCAGCTACATTGAAAGCATCATGTTAATAGACTAGGAAGGCAAGAAGTAATAGCTGCTCGGAGGATTTTTTTTATGGCTTTTCTGCACCAAAGTGTCCTTGGAGAAGTAGAAGTATGTTCATTCATCATCTAGCACATTGGTTACTGAAGCAGGAGGAATAACGTTCAGATGCTCAAAAGCCATCTGTATCTCACCCAGAGAACCTGGGCTTGGAGCTGTGTTTTAGTCGTGTGGCTTCACATTATCTTCATTTGGAAAAGAAGTGAGATTTTGGAGTTATTTGGGAGATGCCTGTGGGGGAATTTTTAATGTTGTACATATTGGGATTATGAGCCTGTGTCTGGGCACATGTACATATATACATAAACGTGCAAAAGCCAGGGGTGGACAGCAGTAGGCAGTTATTGGTTTTGCCTGGCCAACGCCTCCAAGGCCTCTGGGAAACAGTTATCCTCAACTCCAGTCCTATGATGCTGAAGGGGGCCAATTGGAGGACCTGCTCCCCTGGCCACAGGTTTGGGCAAATGACCCAGGCCATCATTTCTTATTGGTAGGAACATTTTAAGTGGCAAGACACAGAAAACCTAACTAAAATGGCTTTTGCTTTTGTTTTGTTTTTTGGCTTTTTTTTTAAAGATTGGCCCTGAACTAACATCTGTTGCCAATCTTCTTTTTTCTTCTTCTTCTTTTCCTCCCCAAAGCCCCCCAGTACATAGTCGTAAATATTCTAGTTGTAGGTCCTTCTAGTTCTGCCATGTGGGATGCCGCCTCAGCATGGCTTGATGAGTGGTGCTAGGTCCACGCCCAGGATCCCAACCAGTGAAACCCCAGGCCGCCGGAGCAGAGTGTGCCAACTTAACCACTCTGCCATGGCGCCAGCCCCTAAAATGGCTTTTGAATGGAGAAAACCTAAGTGCATTGCTAGAACACTCCATGTAAGAGCAGAACGCACATTTTCCAAGTACACATAGAACATTCACCAAGCTAGATCAGATTCTGGGAAATAAAGCAAATCTCAACAAATTGAAAATAACTGGAATCACACAAAGTATATTTTCTGACCACAAAGGAATAAACTAGAAACGAAGAACAAAAGATATCTGGGATGTCCTCAAATACCTGGAAATTTAAAAAGATACTTCTAAATAACCCATGAGTCAAGGAAAAGTCACAGGGGCAATTAAAAATATTTTGAGTTAAATGAAATTGAACGCACGACTAATCAAAAGTTGTAGAATAAAGCTAAAGCAGCACTTAGAGAAAAAAATGCCAGCACTAAAGACCCAGATCAGGAAAGAAGAAAGCTATCAGATCAGCGATCTGCGCTACCACCTAAGAAACCAGGAAAAAGAAGCAACTTAAACCGGAAGTAAACAGAAAGAAGCCACGTAAAGAAGCAAAAGATAAAAGCAGAAATCAATGAAATTGAAAACAGAAAAATTATAGAGAAAATCAGTGAAACCAGAAAGTGATTCCTTAGAAAGACTGATAAAATTTATAAACCTCAAGACTGATTGATTAAGAAAAAAAAGAGAGAAGACATAGCTCACTAATATAAGGAAGAATGAAAGATCTTACACTACAGATCTTGGATATTAAAAGGATAAGGTAATATTTTAAACATTATACCTATAAATTTTTACAAATTAGGTGAAATGGACAAGTTCTTTGAAAGATATAAGCTTCCTAAGCTCACTAAAGAGGAAATAGATTATTTCTATATATAATAGAAATTCCTATATAGGTATAGATATTCCTATATAAAGAAATTGCATTTTTAGTTTAAAATCGTCAAAAAAAACCCCAAACCAAACCAAAAGACCAGGCCTAGATGGCTTTAGTGGTGAATTCTACAAATGTTTAAGGAAGAAGTAAAAATTCTCACAAAATCTTCCAGAAAATGGAAGAGAATAAATTGCCTCCTAACTAATTTTTGAGGGCATTACCTAATATGAAAACCTGAAATAAATATTACAAGAAAAAAATAACATTTTGACTATTATCCCTCATGAATCTAGATACAAAAATCAAAAATCGTCGATAATATATTAGCAAATTGAATCCAGAAATATACAAAAAGAATAATAACATGATAAAGTAGAGGAGATTATCCTGGGAATGCAAAATTGCTTTAATATTCAAGAATCAATTTATGTAATTCAATAGAACAAAGAAGAAAACCCATATGAACAGACATGCTTGCTTAATACAAGCAAAAAAAGAGAAAAGAAAAATTTAAAAAGCATTTGACAAAATTCAACAGTAATTTATGACAAAAACTTTCCACAAACTAGGAATAGAAGGAATTTCCTCAACCCCTCGAGGGCAATCACAAAAAACCAACAACTAACATCATATTTAACCGTGAAATACTGAAGTTTGTCTCCTAAAATCAATAACAGTGCAAACATGTCCACTTTCACCCCTTTTATTCCACATCATGCTAGAGGCCGTAGCTGGTGGAAAAAGGTAAGAACAAGAAATAAAAGTCATATAGATTGGTGATAAAGAATAAAACTCTTGATTCATGGATGGCATGATTGTCTATGTAAAAAATTACAAAAGATTCTACTTTTAAAAAGCTTCTAGAACTAATAAATGCATTTGGCAAGATCACAGTACAGAAGCTCAATTCAGTCAATTAGATTTCTATACACAAGCAATGAACAATTACAAAATGAAAAATTTTAAAGTGCCATTGACAAGGCCATTAAAAATCATGAAACGTGTAGTCTAAAACCTAACAAAAGACGTGCAAGATCTGCCTGCTGCAAAATCCTGAGCGCTGACGAAGGAAATCAAACAAGGCCCAACTAAATGGAGAGAGATTTTGTATCCATGGATTGAAATACTCAATATTAATAAGATGTAAATTCCACCAAAATCGCTCTATAAGTTCAGTAAAATACCAATCAAAATCCTAGAAACATTTTGTAGAAATACACAAGCTAATTCTAAAATTATGTAAAAGCAAAGAAACTGTAAGAGCCAAATTAATTTTTAAAAGAAAAAATGGGACTCCTGGTTTCCAGTCTGGCATGTAAGGAGCTCAGAAATCACTACTCCAACCTAACAAGTGAAAAATTGAACAAACTGAAAAACCAACAACTCTTCTCAGATCTGTCAGAGAAGTGAAATCACGCAAACCACTGCCCCCAGATTAGAGAGACACCGGCTAATAGAGAGAATCACAATCTCCTGGAGCAGAAACCTCCGCGGGAGCCAGTGCTGGGATAGGAAAACCTGAAGTTTAGTTGACGAATTGCGGGAGGCTCAGTGTGGACAATTCTGAGAGTTAAAAACTCCAAGGGGACCCGAGCTTTTGTGGTTTTACCTCCAGGGGCTTTACCTGCTTCTCACGTGAATATCAGAGAAAAGTCCCCTCCTGCTTCCAGGCAGGGGGAGAGGCAAGCAACCATTTTTAAATCCACCAGAGCATTCTGTGCTTAACAAGGCGTGCCCTCAGGAGAAACTACTTTACGGAGCCTAACCCACTAGGGTTTTATCAGGCATAACCTACTTGGGGGAAGCAAAATAGCCAACTCCAACTGGTTCTACCTTCCACACGGAGGACGGGAAATACTCAACTCCAGCCCTCTCTAGCCATCCTTTCCCACCTGAGGGGGGAAGAAAAAAACATGAGCACTGGTGAAGTTCACAGTCCGTGGGCACAGGCTCATCAAAAGGCTGAGACCAAATCGTAGGTCTATGGAAGCCTCCTCCTCCCCTACTCTTACCACAAAGGCAATAAAGGCCTATCGACTGCAGTTCCTTTTACCAAGTACCTCAGGTCCACCTTTCAACAAAAAATTAAAAGGCACACCAAAAGGCAAAAAGAACCCTTTAAAGAGACAGAGCAAACGTCAGAACCAGACTCAGAGATGGCAGGGAGTTTGGAATTATCAGACCACGAGTTTTTAAAAATTATGATTAATATGCTAAGGGCTTTAATGGAAAAAGTTGACAGCATGCAAGAACACAAGGATAATGTAAACAGAAAGACGGAAATTCTAAGGAAGAATAAAACAGAAATGCTGGTGATTTAAAAAACCCGCTATAGCAGAAAAGAAGATTGCTTTCGATAGGCTCATTAGTACACTGGACACAGCTTAGGAAGGAATCTCTGAGCTTGGAGATATGACAATAGAAACTTTCAAAACTGAAAAGCAAAGAGAAAAAACAATGGAAAAAACTCCAGAATATCCACAAACTGTGAGACAACTACAAAAGATGTAACATATGTAATGGGAATACCAGAAGAGAAGAAAGAGAGAAAGGAACGAAAGAAATATTTGAAGCAATAATGATGGAGAATTTTCACAAATTAACGTGAGATACCAAACCACAGTTCCAAGATGCTCAGAGAACACCAAATAGGGTAAATGACAAAAAATATATAGCTAGGCATATCATATTCCAACTTAAGAAAATCAAAAATAAAGAAAAAACTTTGAAAGAAGCCAGAGGAATGAAACCACCTTGCTTGTAGAGGAGCAAAGATAAGAAGTCTATCCAACCGCTTCTCAGAAACCATGCAAGCAAGGAGAGAACAGAATGAAATGTTTAAAGTGTTTAGAGAAAAAAATTGCCAACCTAGAATTATGTATCCTGAGAAATTATCCTTCAAAAGTGAAGGAGAAATGAAGACTTTCTCAGAAAAACAAAAATTGAGGGAATTTGTCACCAGCAGACCTGCCTTGCACGAAATGTTAAAGAATTTCTTTAGAGAGAAGGAAAATAAAGTAGGTCAGAAACTCAGATGTACAAAGAAAGAAGAGCACTGGTGAATGAATAAGTGAAAGCAAAACCCAAACCTTTATGTTTCTTATTCTTAATTGTTCTAAATAATCCAATTGATTAATCCATTGATCTTATTTAATCCAACAATATCAATAATCACTTTAAATGGCAGTGGTCTAAATATACCAATTAAAAGACAGAAATTGTCACAGTGGATAAAAAAATGATTCATCTATATGTTGTCTAAAAGAAACCCACTTAAAACTTAAAGACAAAATTGATTAAAAGTAGATGCATAGTGAAAGATATACCATGCTAACACTAATTGAAAAAATGAGAGTAGCTATATTAATTTCAGACAGGGCAGACTTCGGAGCAAGGAAAGTTATCAGTGATAAAGAGGGGCCTTACATAATGATAAAGAGGTCAATTCTCCAAGAAGACATAATCCTTAACGTATGCACCTAACAACAGTGGGTCAAAATACATAAGGCAAACACTGATAGATCTGCAAGGAGAAGTAGATGAACCCACCTTTAGAGTTGGGGACTTCAACATGGCTCTATCACAAATGGATAGACTCAGTGGGCAGAAAATCAGTAAGGACATAGTTGAACTGAACACCATAAATCAACTGGATATAAATGACATCTGTAGAGTACTTCAACCAACCAGAGCAGATTAGACATTCTTTTCAAGCTCACACAAACATTCATCAAAATACACCACATTCTGGGCCACAAAACAGATTTTAAGAAATAAAAATCATCCAAGGTCTTCTCTTAGATCACAATGGAATTAAAATAAAAATCATTAACAGAAAGATAGCTGGAAAATCCGAAAATATGTGGAGATTAAACAACACACTTCTAAATAACACATGGGTCAAAGGAAAAAAATCTCAAGAGAAATTTTAGAATATTTTGAACTAAATGAAAACACAACCTTTCAAAATTTGTGGGATGCAGTGAAAGCCGAGCTTACAGGGAAATTAATAGTATCAAATACAATATATTTGAAGAGAAGGAAGATCTAAAATCAATCATCTAAGCTTCCACTTTAGGAATTAGAAAAAGAAGAGCAAATTAAATCCTAAGAAGAAATGCAATTAAAATTAGTGCAGAAATCAGTGAAACTGAAAACAGGAAATCAATGGAGAAAATCAACAAAACCAAAAGTTGATTCTTTGAAAAGATCAATAAAATCGATAAGCCTCTAGCCAGGCTAACTAAGAAAAAGAAAAAAGAAGACACAAATGACTAATATTAGAAAAGAGAGGACATCACTACAGATACCATGGATATCAAAAGTATAATAAAGGAATATTATAAACTCTATGCCCACAAATTTTATAACCTACATGAAATGGACCAATTCCTTGAAAGATACGATCTGCCAAAACTCACGCAAGAAGAAATAGACAACCTGAATGGGCCTATATCCATCAAAGAAACTGAATCAATAATGAATAACCTTCCAAAACAGAAAGCGACAGGTCCAGATGGGTTGACTGGTGAATTCTACTAAAGCTTTAATGAAGAAATTAGACCAATTCTCTATCATCTCTTTCAGAGGATAGAAGCAGAAGGAGTACTTCCTAACTCATTCTATGAGGTCAGTGTTACCCTAATACCAAAACCAGATAAAGATATTATAAGAGAGGAAAACTACAGACATATCTCTCATAAATATAAATGCAAAAATAATCAACAAATTTAATTAGTACATTAAATCTAACAATGTGTAAAAAGAATTATACATCATGACCAAGTGAGATTTATCCCAGGTATGCAAAGCTAGTTCCACATTCAAAAATCAGTGTAATCCATCACATTAACAGGCTAAAAAAGAAAAATCACATGATCATATTAACAGATGTGGAAAAAGCATCTGACAAAATCCAATATCCATTCATGTAAAAACTTTAAGTAAACTAGAAATAGAGAGTAACTTCCCTAATTTGATAAAGAATACCTACGAAAACATCATCGTACATCTACATCATACTTACTGGTGAGAAACTTGAAGTTTTCCCAGTAAGATCAAGTACAAGGCAAAGATGTCCCCTTTCACCACTGCTTTTAAACATTGTACTGAAAGTCCCAGCTAGTGTAATAACGGAAGAAAGCAAAATAAAAAGGTATACAGATTGGGAAGGAAAAGATAAAACTGTCATTGTTTGCAGACGATGTGATTGTCTATGCAGAAAATCCAAAAGAATCGACAGTAATTCTTAGAACTAAAAAGTGATTATAACAAGATTACAGAATACAAGGTTAATGTACAGAAGTCAATTGCTTTCCCATATATCAACAACGAACAAGTGGATCTTGAGTTAAATCACAATACCATTTACATTAGCACCAAAAAAGAGAAGTGCTTAGGTATAAAAGTAACAAAATATGTACAAGATTTATATGAGGAAAACTACAAAACTCTGATGATGAAAATCAAAGAAGGACTAAATAAATGGAGAGATATTCCATATTCATGGATAGGAAGACTGAATAGTGTCAAGATATCAGTTCTTCCCAACTTGATTGACAGATTCAATGCAATTCTAATCAAAATCCCAGTAATTTATTTTGTGGATGTTGACAAACTGATCCCAAATTTTGTAAGAAGAGAGAAAAGACCCAGTATAGCCAACTCAATTTTGAAGGAGATGAACAAGTTGGAGGACTGACACCACCCAACTTCAAGACTTACTATAAAGCTAGGCTAATCATGACAGTGGCATTGCAAAAGAACAGACAAACAGAGCAATAGAAAAGAGTAGACAGCCAGAAACAGACCCACGTAAATATAGTCAACCAATCTTTGACAAAGGATCAAAGGCAATACAACGGAGAAAAGATAGTGTTTTTAACAAATGGTACCAGAACAATTGACCTCCACATATGAAAAAATGAATCTAGACTCAGACCTTACATCCTTCACAAAAAGTAACTCAAAGTGGATCATAGACCTAAATATGAAACACAAAACTATAAAACTCCTGGAAGACAACATAAGAGAAAATCCAGATGATCATGAGTTTGGTGATGACTTTTTTAGATACGATGCCAGAGACATAATCCATGAAAGAAATAATTGATAAGCTAGACTTCATTAAAACTAAAAATTTCCGCTATGTGATAGACAGTGTCAAGAGAGTAAAAAGACAAGCCACAGACCGAGAGAAAGTATTTGCAAACACGTATCTGATAAAGACTGTTATCCCAAATACGCAAGAAACTCTTACAACTCAAAAATAAGTCAACAAACTGCCCAGTTAAAAATTGGACCAATGGCCTTAACAGATAGCTCACTAAAGAAAATATAGAAATGGCAAACAAGCTCATGAAAATATGCTCCACATCATATGTCATCGGGGAAATGTAAATTAAAACAACACTGAGATACCACTGCACACCTGTTAGAATGGCCAAAATCTCAAACGCTGACATCAAATATTGGTGAGGATATGGAGCACAGGAACTCTCATCAACTGCTGGTGGAAATGTAAAATGATGCAGCCACTTTGGAAGACAGTCTTGTGGTTTCTTACAAAACTGAACATACTCTTACCATACAATTCAGCAATCACACTACTTCTTATTTACACAAAGGAGTTGAAAACTTATGTCCAAACAAAAACTTTCACACAGATGTTTATAGAAGCTTTATTCATAATTGGCAAAACTTGAAAGCAGTGAAGATGTCCTTCAGTAGGTGAATGGATAAATAATCTAGGGTACACTCAGACAATTGAATATATTCAGTGCTAAGAATAAATGAGCTATCAAGTCATGAAAAAACATGGAGTAGACTTAAATGCATGTTACTAAGTGTAAGAAGCCACTCTGAAAAGGCTACATATTGTATGATGCCAAATATATAACATTGCGGAAAATGCAAAACTATGGAGACAGTAAAAAGATCAGTGGTTGCCAAGGGTTAGGGGAGACAGAGAGATGAATGTGTGGAGCACAGATGATTTTTAGGGCAGTGAAACTACTACGTATGATATTGTAAAGGTGGATAAGTAATTACAAATTTGTCCAAACCTGTAGAAAATACAACATCAAGAGTCAGTCCTAAAGTAGACTGTGGACTTTGGGTGATAATGATGTGTCAATGTAGGATCATTAGTTTTAATAAATGTACCACTTAAATGGGAGATGCTGGTATTGAAGGAGTCTATGCATGTGTGGAGGCAGGAGGTATATGGGAAATCTCTGTACCTCCCATTTAATTTTGCTGGAAGCCTAAAAAGTAAATTTTATTTAAAAACAAATGGTAGTGATAAAAAAAAAAAGGAAGATAATCAGTGGCCAGGCCATGAAAAGCCTTATAGACATTTAAGACTGAATCTTATCTAAGAACATTAGGAAGTGGCTAATGGGTGTTGTATTAGTTTCCTATGGCTTCTGTAAGGAATTGGCACAAATTGGGTACATAAAACAAGAGAAATTTAACCTCTCATGGTTCTGGAGGCCAAAAGTCCAAAATTAAAGTGTTGGCTGTCCCATGCTTTCCTTTGAAGGTTCTAGGGGAATCCTTTTTTTGCCTCGTCCATCTTCACCTGGCTCCAGTATTCCTTGGCTATGTCTGCCAGAGAACCAGTCTCTGCCATTATCTTCACGTTGCCTTCTCCTCTGTGTCTTCTATAAGGACACTTGTCATTGGATTTAGGGCACCTAGATAATCCAAGATGGTCTCATTTTGAGATCCTTAACTTAGTTACATCTGCAAAAACCCTTTTCCCAAGTAAAGTCACATTCACATATTCTGGGGATTAGGACACAGGCGTATCTTTTGGGGGACCGCCATTCAACCTACTATGATGTGAAGCTACTTAACACACATCTCTTGCATTGCTGCATTAGTTAAGGCTCTTTAGGTGACGTTGAAACCTACTGTGGCTAAACCAAGCCAAAAAGTGGTGGTGGTGGTGGTGGTGCGGGGACCTTGGGGGTGGGGGGTGTTCCAGGGGAGCTCCAGGGATCTCATCAGTGAGAATTCATGAGTTATTGCTTTAGGTCAGGGATTGGCAAATATTTTCTGTAAATGACCAGATTGTAAATATGTTCAACTTTTCAGGCTATGTAGTCTCTGTTACAACTACTGAAATCTGCTGTTGTTTCTGGAAGCAGCCAGAGACAAGATGTAAATGAATGAGCATGACTGTTTCCCAATGTCTTTTCCATGTTTATTCAGGAAATTTCCTAACTTTATTTTCAAAAACAGGAGAGGGTCTGATTAGTTTACTGCAGGTCATATGCCCACAGTACAGTGACAGATGCACCCACCAAGACCAAATGAAATGCTGAAGAAGTTGTTGGCCACAGGAAAATCAAGATGCTCTTACCAAAAAGAAAGAGAAAGATGCTACCCGGTATCCTAGTATCCAGACCAGTGAATGAGCGCAGGGATGTGCAGGCATGGAGGACCTCATATGAACATGAGCCACCACAGTTGCAGCTTTTGTGAAGCTCACAGACTGAGACAGTCACCATCAAAGAAGAGCACCAGGAATGTGCAGTAATAAACTGAGACATGCACTCCAAAGGAGAGCAACTTAGGTTGACAACAGGGTTTCTCATCCTCAGCACTACTGACATTTGGGGCTGGATAATTCTTTGTTATAGGGGCTGTCCTGTGCATTGTGGGATGTCTAGTCACACCCTTGGACTTCATCTACTAGGTCCAGAGTCAAACCCCACCATACCCCTCAGTTGTGACAACAAAAATACCTCCAGATACTGCCAAATGTCCCCTGGAGGCAAAAATGCCCCTGGTAGAGAACCACTGGTCTACAGCAAAATACAATAGGGAAAGCTGCCCTCTTCTGGGGACTCAGGAAGGCTACCCTAGGGGAATGATGTATGAGTTGAGGTCTGAGGATGAATAAAAGTTACCTAAAATGAGGAGAGGAGGGAATCACAACCCAAACAGAGAGAACAGCAAATGCAAAGACATGTAGCTGGAGAGACTAAAGCATGCTGAGCAATTGAAAGAAGGGATTACAAGGCTGGAAACAAGCACGGGGGTTTGGATTTTTGTGATGCCACTGAGATGTTTTAGCAGAGCAGTAACAATAAAATAGCTAGAACAAACAACACAAAGCAACAACAAAAACAAAGCACCTTTGGCAGTGGAACAAAAGACAGCAAGAGGAGACATCCAGGAGGCTATTGCTGCAATCTGGTAAGAGATGATGGACTGTTTGGTGGCAATGAAGACAAAGAAAAGCAAAAAGATTCAATATTAGGGGAATTAGGTGATGGATTCGAAATGGGGTAAAAGGAATAAATTTCAGGTGTGACTTTTAGGTTTCTGACTTGAGCAGAAATGGTGGTACCATTCACCAAGCTAAGGTGCACCAAAACAGGATAGGGTGAGGAATAAGGAGGGAGGTGGAGGGAGCCCATGACATCAACCTTGCACCGGTTGTGTTTGAAATGCCCAAAACAGCCAAGAGGAGCTGTTGATAGGGAGGTGGATGTAAAGGCCTGGGACACAGAGGAGAAATCAGAACTGGGTAGATATATTTGGGAGTCATCAGGGCACAATGATCACTGAATCTGTGGGTGTGGGCACAAACATAAAGCGAGACAGAAGGTCTAGAACCAAGCTCTAAGGTCTCCAACATTCAATGGCCAAGAGGAGGAGGAAGAGGGGCTGGCTAGAGAGACCACAGACCAAGGGGAGAAATAGTAGAAAAGTCAGAGTGTGGGGTCACAAAGTCAAGGGAAGAGTGTGTTTTTGAGAAAAAAAGAAGCAGTCAACAATATCAAATGTTGCTGATGTCAGCGGCAAAAGACTGAGAACGGACCTCTTGGTGAGTGACCTGGAAGGCATTGGTGGCCTTAGCAAGAGCTTTTCTGTGAGCGATGAGAGTAAAAGCCAGATTGGAGTTGATTGAGGAATGAAGAGGAGGTGAGCCAGTATAGATTTTCTAGAAACTTAGTTGGGAAGGAAAGAGAGGTGGAGATCTGGGTAAGTGCTGGAGCTGTGTGAGGTTGGGAGAGGGTCAGTGAGTTTGAAGTAGGAGATATTGGAGCATTTAAGATTGTCAATAAGAAGGATCCAGTTGAGAGGAAGAAAATGATTATGAAGAAAAGAGGAGTGGTTGATAATGTGAGAACCCTGAGAAGGGAGGAGGAAGTGGAATCCAAAGTCATGCTGGAGGAATTCATGTGAGATGAAGGACTTACCTTTCAGATAACAGGTGAAAGGAGAGAATGATAGTGTAGTTGGTTTGGGTGGAAGGAAGTTAAGAGTGTTTCCTCCTTATGAATGAGAAGAAAAGGATGGGAAGGCAGGAATGGAATATAGTGGACTCATTTTGGGATGGCTCCTCAGTCTCTTTTTTTTCCCCTGGAAACTGCCCCTTCCTCGGGTCTACATGGAAACAAAGTAAGTGGGAGCTTGACCGCCATTTGTAGAACATAATACTGTCTTCTGGCCATTTTTGACTAGCCCAAGAAGACACTGAGCTCCAGCTGGGTCAATCAGAATCCATGTAGCAATAGTGGGACCCTGGCAGCCATTTTATATCACATGATAGCCCCCTCTTGCTCCGGGCCACATTTTCTTGATTCAGGGATGGACACCTCATCCAGGCTGCGTTATTGGAGTCTCCAATCCAAGAAATTGGACTTGAAGCCAAGATATTGCAGTCCTAACCCGGATAATTTTTTTCCTCCCCAAAGCCCCAGTACACGGTTGTATATCCTAGTTGTAAGTTGTTCTAGTTCTTCTATGTGAGCCACCACCACACCATGGCAATCGACAGACCGGTGGTGAGGTTCTGAGACCAGGAAGCAAACCCTGCCACCAAAGTGGTGAGAGCACCAAACTTTAACCACTAGGCCATCAGAGCCAGCTCTGGATAATATTTTGAATGGTAGGGATGTAAATTTAAGAGATTTTGATGGCCACGCTTTCGAACATGTAGACCGGAAATGCTTATGACATAAAGCTGCTGAGAGAGGGAGACCAGAGAAGATGCAGAAAGAGGAACATTTATTAGAAACAGAGTCTTGATAGTTCTCCAGACCCTGGTTCCAGTCTTTCCCTGCTGCCTGTCCTTGCTTCCATAAGACTCCTCATAGTCTCATAGTAAATTCTCTTTTTTCGTAAGCTACCTTCAAGTTCTTGCATCCAGGTGTCCTTACCAATTCAGCAGGGGAGTGACAAACTGAAAATTTCCTTCAAAGGAGTCCCTAAGTCATCTAGTCATATTTATCAATAAGATTAGGTAAATATAAAATAGTGTGGAATTATTAATAATTAACTCCCATCAACAAAGCTCAATGCAACAGTAACATACATATGACATTATAATATTACCAAAATTAAAATAACTATGGGTTTTTCTAGAAGTTTCTCAGAATCTTAGGGTACATTTGATCACAAGGAGATATTCATTGAAGCTAGGTCAAGCAAAAAGAATTAATTGGGAGGATGCAGAGATGGGACCTCATAGCAACAATTGTTGCAAGCACAGCCAGTATCAGGAGTGAGGCAGTCAGGAGGAGAGTGTACTGTCTCTCAGGAGCCACATGATCCCTCACCTCTGCAGAGTGGCTGCATCTGATTCCTCAGCTCCAGCCTTACACCCACCCCTTGGCTGCACCAACCAATACCTTTGAACTATTTTCTCTGGTCCCACTTCCAACACTTGAAAAAGAGGATTTAATGGCCCCATCTTGGGGCAGTGTCCAATCGACCATGCCCAGGTGAAATTGGGGCATGGAACACTGACATAGAAGCTGGCACCATTCCTTTCGAAGGAGCTGGGGAGATGAGCAGTTCTCATTTCTCAGAGAGGGCCAGAGCTGGGCAGTCCCCACAAGAGGGACCCTCTGCACTCAGCACCCAAGTGCAGAAACTCTTGGGGGCTGTCTTGTCCAAGCCTCCCTTCAGAGCAGCACATCTCGGGGTGGTTCCTTCCAGAGAAGCTGCTTTACTTTCTGCTGTGTGAGCCTGACTCCTGGACCACACCTCACTGGAGCAAAAGGTGGTCCCTGTAACGGTCAGGACAATGGCAAGAAAGTCAAATGACCTGAAGCAAAAAACAAAAAAGGATGAGTGGGGGGAAATTAACCAGCTCACCCACTCAGGAAGGACAGAAATAATGGTGGCCTCCAGGATGACCGGACCCAGGGACTTGGGACACTCTGTCTGGACTTTTTTCTCCACTGCTCCCTTCTGCTTCTTTCTATCAGATGTTTTCATTCTGACCTCCTGCAGACATCATCCATATTCCTGCCAGGGAGCATGGCAGCAGGGGTCCCAGATTTATGTCCCACCATAAAATGAGCAGCCTTTCTGCAATTGGAGCTTGAAAAGTCTTCCATAAGGATGCCTTAGAAAAAACACTTTGTAATGGAAAATTTAAAACAAAAATAAAAGTAGAGAAAATGGTATTTTTAAAAAAATCTATGGGCCTAGCACCCATTTTCAACAATTATCAATAAACGGACAATCCTGTTTCATTTGTACCCTCACACTCCACTGTATTATTTTATTTTTAAAAACATTTTTCCCAGATTTGTTGAGGTATAATTGACAAATAAAAATTATATATATTTAAAGTGTACAATTTGAAGTTTTTATATGTGTATACACTGTGAAATAATCATCACAATCAAGCTAATTAATATGTCCATCACCTCGGAGAGTTAGCATTTTCTTTTTTGGGGGGGTGACAACACTCAAGATCTATCCTTTTAGCAAATTTCAAGTATACAATGCGGTATTGTTAACTATAGTCCCATTGCTGTACATTACATCTCCAGAACTTATTCATCTTGCATAACTGAAACTTTGTACCCCTTGACCAGCATCTCCCCATTTCCTCCTCCCCCGGCCCCTGGCAACCACCATTCTACTCTCTGCTTCTATGAGTTTGACCATTTGAGATTCCACATATAAGTGAGATCATGCAGTATTTGTCTTTCTGTGTCTGGCTCATTTCATTGGGTATAATGTCCTCCAGGTTTATCCATGTCATCACAAATGGCAGCATTTCCTTCTTTATTCATCCTTATTTGGCCTTAAAAAAGAAGGAATTCCTGCCCCAAACTTTTTCACATCAGGACACACACAGACAATGACAATACTGTGTGACCTGTGACCTGGGGAGGGGTCAGTGGTCGGGAAGCTCTTTGGCAGAGGCTTTGCAGCCCCCATCTCTGGCCCATGCTCCTCCTCATTCTGTGGCCCTGGAGACTTCATCTTGCCCACAAAAGTCTCACAAATCTCCCAACTCTAGCTCCCTCCTTATGTGTGGGAAGGGCTGTGGGAGGCGTTACAGAGGTCCCCACTGAGGATTCAATTTTCTTCACTAATTTCACTTTTTTAAAGTCTTTACGTTGCAGGAACGTGCAATCCAACCATGAGTTAGGAAAGCTGCAGTCATTTGAAGGCTTGAGCAGGGCTGGAGCATGTGCTTCCAAGATGGCACACTTGCAAAGCTGTTGAGGGAAGGCCTCGCTTCCTTTCCATGGGGGCCTTTCCATGGGCTGCTTGAGCATCCTCACAATATGGCAGCTGGCTTTCCCCAGAATGAGTGATCTAAGAGAGCAAGGACGAAGCCTCAATGTCTTTCGTGACCTAGTTTCCAAAGCCACACATCATCACTTCGGCTTTATTCTAGTCATTAGTATCAAATCACCAAGTTTAGCTCCCACTCAAAGGATTCAACTCTCTTTCACTAATTTCACCCTTTCAAAGTCTTCACATTGCACTTAAAGTGTCCATTTAAGGGATTATATCCAGAGGTATGTCCTTTATTTCATTAATGTATTGTATTCCATTAATTCATTTTTGGATATTAAGGTCACCTTACATTCCTGGAATAAATTCCACTTGGTCGTGGTCTACAATGCCTATTATATGTTGTTGTATTTGGTTTAGTTGGTGCTCTTTCTAATTTCTTGAAGGAGGAACTTAGGCTATTTATTTGAGACCTTTCTTTTTTTCTAATATAGGCATTTACAGCTATAAATTTCTCTTTAAGTACTGCTTTAATTATATCCCATACATTTTCTTATGCTGTGTTTTTGTTTTAATTCTCTTCAAAGTGTTTTTTCATTTATCATTTCTTCTTTGACCTGTAAGTTATTTAGAAGTGTTAATTTTGAAAAAGTTTAGGTTTTCCTAGGTTTCTTTCTCTTGTGTATATCCATTTTAATTCTCTTGTGATCAGAGAGTGTACTTTGTATGATGTTAATCTTTAAAAATTTGAGTCTTGTTTTGTGGTCCACCTGATGGTCTATCCTGGAGACTGTTCTACGTGCCCTTGAAAGAATGTGTATTCTTTAGCCTTTGGGTGTTTTCAGTAAATGTCAGGTCAAGTTGGTTGATAGTGTTGTTCAAGTCTTCCATGTCCTTGAGATTTTTTATTGTGGTAAAAACACATAACATAAAATTTCCCATCTTAACCATTTTTAAGCGCACAGTTCAGTAATGCTAAGTATATTCACAGTGTTGTGACATAGATCTCCCGAACTTTTTCATCTTGCAAAACTGAAACTCTACCCATTAAAAAACAATTCTCCTTTCCCCCTCTCACAGCCCCTCGTAACCATCATGCTACGTTTTGTTTCTATGAATTTGACTACTGTCGTGTGCCATATAACATTTCAGTCAGTGACAGACTGCGTAACATTAGTACTGTATAGCCTAGGTGTGTAGTAGGCTATACCAAGTAGGTTAGCGTAAGTTCACTCTATGAAGTTTGCACAATGACTAAATTGCCTAATGACGCATTTTGGGGAACATATTCCCACCATAAAGTGACTCACGATTGTACTTTAGATACTTCATGAGTGGAATCATACAGTATTTGTCTTTTTGTGACTGGCTTGTTTCATTTAACATAATGTCCTCAAGGCTCATCCATGTTGTAGCATGTGATAGGATTTCCTTCCTTTTCAAGGCTGAATAATATTCCACTATATGAATATACCATGTTTGTTTATTCAGTCATCATCAGTGGACATTTGAGTTGCTTCCACCTCTTGGCTATTGTGAATAGTGCCACTATGAACATGAGTGTGCAAATATCTCTTTGAAACCCTGCTTACAATTCTTCTGGATATATACCAAGAAGTGGAATTGCTGAACCCTATGGTAGTTCTATTTTTAATATTTTGAGAAACTGCCATACTGTTTTCCATAGCTGTTGCACCATTTTACAATTCTACCCTTGCTGACTTTTTTTGTCCAGTTGTTTACCAACTGTCGAGAGTGGAATAGTGAGGTCTCCAACTATTATTCTTGAATTGTCTATTTTTCCTTTCAATTCAGTCAATCTTTTTTTCACTTACTTTGGGTTAACCAATAGAAATTGACACATGCTTATACATTTACAATTGTTATATCCACCTCATTTTTTGGCCCATTTATTATAATTTGTCCTTAAGTCTTAAAGTCTGTTTGTCTAATATTAATTTAGAAACTCCAGCTCCCTTATGATTACTGTTTGCATGGTAAATATTTTTTCCATCCCTTTGCTTTCAACCTATTTGTGCCTTTGAATCTATGGTGTTTCTGTTTCTGGACAGCATATAGTTGGGTCTTGCTTCTTCATCCAGTCTGACAACCTCTATCTTTTGAGGTATTTAGTTTGTTCACACTTAATGACACTCCTGATATGATGGGATTTATGCCTGTCATTTTCCTACCTGTTTTCTATTTGTCTTATGTCTCTTCTGTTCTCCTTTGCTGCCTTATTTTATGTTAAATACGTTTTTGTGAACCACTTTTATTTATCTGTTGATATTTTTTACTATTTTTAAAATTATTTTTTAGTGATTGCTCTAGGGATTACAATATGCACCTTAATTTAGTGCAATCTGCTTCAGAATAATACTAATTTAGCTTCAGTAAAATATAGAAACTTTGTTGCAACACGTCTCATTTTTCTCCCCTACGCTTTGTGCTGCTATAAACTCAACCATGCAGTGTTACAGTTATCGCTTTGTCCAATCTTACGTATTTTTTAAAAGGCAAGAGAAGAGTCTTTTGATAGAATCTTTTATATTTACCATTTCTGGTATCTTCATTTCTTCTTGTGAATTCAACTTACTGTCTAGTGTTAACTTCAGCTTGAAGAACTTCCTTTAGGACTTTTTGTAAGGCAGGTCTGCCAGCAACAAATTCTTTCAGTCTTTGTGTATCTGAGAATGTACTTATTTTGCTTTCACTTTGGATAGTTGCTGGATATAGAATTCTTGGTTGGCAGTTTATTTCAGCATTTTGAGTATGTCATTCTGTTTCTTTTGGTCTCCATTATTTCTGAGGAGAACTCAGCCATCAATTGTATTTGTCTGGTTGCTTTCAAGAATAGAATCATACACAGGAAAAACGTCACAGATTCACCCTGTTCTTAGCTGACATTTAGTAATTTTCTTTATTAAAGTGCTTCTCAGTTAGTTGTATCTCTCTGGTCAATTCCCAGAGGGCTGCCATAGCTATTTTTGACAGCTTTGTCCATCTTTTGGGGGGCAGTATTTGTTGACCTCACTCTGTCATTACACTGGATGTGAGAAAACGTTCTTTTTTTTCTTCCAGTGAAATGAGAAGCCACTGAGGGGTATCAAATAGAAGAGGGACATAATCTGATTTATGTTTTAAAAGATCACTTTGGATACTTGTGCTAGTTAATTATTGCTGCATAAGAAATTACCCCAAACGTATTGGCTTAAAACAACACACAATGATTATCTCACAGTGTCTGTAGAAACTTGTAATTTGTAAACCAGAAATCTGGAAGCAGCTGAGCTGGGTGGCTCTGATTCGAAGTTTCTCATGAGGTTGCAGTCAAGATGTCAGCTGGGACTTCACTGGGTGCGGCAGATCCACTTCCAAGCTCACTTTGCGGCTGTTGTAGGAGGCCTACGTTCCTCGCCATCTGGCTCTCTCCATAGGTCTGCCCATGACTTGGCATCTGTCTTCCTCAAAAGCAAGTGAACTAGGGGCAGTGTGACCAACTTAGAAGTCACATTGTCCTTTTTTAAAAAATTGAGGTCAAATTGGTTTATAATATTATGTAAATTTCAGGTGCACATCATCATATTTCAACCTCTGCAGAGACTACATCGTGTTTGCCACCAATAGTCTAGTTGCCATCTGTCACTGTACAGGTGTCTCCCTTTAACCCTTTCACCCACTCCCCAACCCCCTTCCCCTCTGGAAACCACTAGTCTGTTCTCTGTATCTATGTGTTTGTTTGCTTATCTTCCACATACAAGTGAAATCATATGGTATTTGTCTTTCTTTGTCTGACTTATTTCTCTTAGCATAATACTCTCAAGGTCCATCCATGTTGTTGTAAATGGCAAAATTTCATCCTTGTTTTGGCTGAGTAGTTGTCCATTGTATTCCATATCTTCTTTATTCATTCATCCTTCAATAGGTACTTAGGATGTTTTCAAGTCTTGGCTGTTGTGAATAAAGCTACAATGAACATAGGAGTGCGTATATCTTTTTTGGAATTAGTTTCTTCATATTCTTTGGGTAAATACTCAGAAGTGGAATAGCTGGGTCATATGGTAGTTCTATTTTTAATTTATTGAGGAATCTCCTACTGCTTTCCATAGTGGCTACACAAATCTACAGTCCCACCAGCAGTGTACAAGGGTTCCCTTTTCTCCCCATCCTCTCCAACACTTGTTATTTCTTCTTTTTAATAATAGCCATTATGATGGGCATGAGGTGATATCTCATTGTGGTTTTGATTTGCATTTCCCTAATAATTAGTGATGCTGAAAATCTTTTCATGTGCCTGTTGGCCATATGTATACCTTCTTAACAAACAACCTGATTTAAAAAATGGGGGGCTGGCCCGATGGCATAGGGGTTAAGTTCACACCCTCTGCTTCAGTGGCCAGGGGTCCGAAGGTTTGGATCCCGGGTGAGGACCTACACGCCACTTGTCAAGCCATGCTGTATCAGCATCCCATGTACAAAAGAGAGGAAGACTGGCTCAGATGTTAGCTCAGCAACAATCTTTCTTCAGCAAAACGAGGAAGATTGGCAACAGATATTAGCTCAGGGCCAATCTTCCTTACCAAAAAATTAAAAATAAATAAAACCTTTTTTTAAAATGAGAAGAGGATCTGAATAGACATTTTTCCAAAGACAATGTGCAAGTTGTCTTTTTATGACCTAGTCCATGAAGTCACATACTGCCACTGCTTTATTCCACTCATTAGAAGTGAATAACTAGGGGCCAGCCCAGTGGCGCATCAGTGAAGTTCACATGTTCCGCTTTGGTGGCATGGGGATCGCCAGTTCGAATCCCGGCTGTGGACATGGTGCCGCTTGGCAAGCCATGCTGTGGTAGGCATACCACATATAAAGTAGAGGAAGATGGGCACGGATGTTAGCTCAAGGCCAGTCTTTCTCAGCAAAAAGAGGAGGATTGGCAGCAGATGTTAGCTCAGGGCTAATCTTCCTCAAAAAAAGAAAAGAAGTGAATAACTAAATTCAGCCTGCCCTCAAGAAGAGGGAAAATTAAGTTCCACCTCTTGAAGAAAGAAGCATTAAAAACTTCTTGATGGCAAGTGAGTCACTTTGGAGGAGCAGAAAGAAAACTAAGGGATGGAAACTGCATACTCTCAAGAGAACAAGTGGAGGGCCATCAAGGGAAGAAGTCTGAGAAGGAGCAGCTGAGGAGGCAGGAGCAAAGCTAGGAAAGTGCACTGCTGGAGACGCAGAGGAAGGACATGACCACGAAGATCTGAGCTCTCTGTGCCAACTACTGTTGAGAGAGCAAATAGTGAAGACAGACAACTGTGCTTTGGATGTGGAAAAAATGCTGGCATTAGCAGGTGTAGTTCAGTGGCATGACGGAGACAGAAGACAGACAGGAGTGGGCTGAAGTGTGAATAGAAGATGAAGAATTTAAATATTTGGGTGTTTATTATACACTCACTGGGTAAGACCCTTCAAACCTTATCTGTCCGGCCTCCTGAGCTTCTTCCAAATGTGTTCGCTTCGTCCTCACGCCTGCCCTCATCTCAGTTACCATAAGTTTCACCTGGACACCTCATCAACAGCATCCTAAATGATCTCCCAACCCCTACTTTGCTGCCTTCAGATCTTTTTTCCATGACAGGCAGAAAATCCTACAGGACCTTTGAAAATCCTACAGCTGATCATGACACTCTTGTGTTTAAAAGCTTTCAATGGCTACCCGTTACTCCCGGGCTAAAGTCCAAACCTCTTGCAGGTTTCTAGGTCATCTGGCTCCTGCCTACCTCTCTGGCTGTTCTTTCTCTTTCTCTCCCTCCCTCCCCTTTTCATGTCTGCACTCCAGTTAGCTTCTTTCACTGTCATCCTTTATTTTCTCTTCTGTGCCCTATTGTCTTTAGCCTCCAGATCCAAGTCTGAAGTCTCAGCTTAAACATTATTTCCCTGGGAAGGCATTCCTCGATCTCTCTTTGAAGTCAAAACCCCCTCCTATCCACACTTTTTCTATCATCCAAACGGCTTTTCTTTTCTTTTTTCTGCCATTAGCACTAGATAGACAGTGACTATGGCTTATGGCTATATCCCAGCACATAACCCCCAGCAGGCATTCAGTAAATATTCCCAGAATGGATTAAGTGAAAACAACTCAGTTCCATGGAAATTCTCCACCAGAATTTTTATTAAACAGGAAAATATCTTAAATGACTATGGAGTACTTATTTTAAGTAATGCAAGGTAATTTGGACATTTTAGATAAGGCTTTTCAAAAACAACACGTCAAAAATACCTCAGGAGGCAAGACCTACAGAACCAATTATTCTAAATCATCGTGGCTTATAGACTGAATGTAATGCTTTCATTAGTTGTTAATCCATTTAATAATAAGCAACCTTTGGGGTGAGGAGAGGTGAGTTAAATAATCCCTGATTTTGTAGGAGCAATTAGCTATACATATATTAATTTGCCTGCTTTCAATTCAGGCACGGTTGAAAAAAAAATCCAAGAGGAGAGGTCGTAGGAGTTGAACAGCCAGGCATTCCTTGCAACATTTTCAGAAAGCAAATGAAAATGAACCCTGAAACAAGCCAACAGCAGGGGCACTCATTCACTTAATTCACTTTAATCTCGTGAACAGAAGCTGGAGATCGAGTCATTGACTCGGGAGCTGCAGACTTCCACCCCCGGCCACCTGCAAGACATCTTAGCATGGTGTTCTGACGGCACCTCCAGTTCAGCACATCCCAATCGGAACTCACTGTCGAACTCATTATGGTCGCTGGCAGAAACTTGCCCTCCTCCTGGGTTCCCTGTCTCAGCGGTGCGCTATCCCTGGCACACAGGCTGCAAGTCACAGCAGCATCTTGCTGGGCCGGCTCCTCGGGCCCTCCAAGGCTGCTGGGCACTCAGGATTTAACCTCAATCTCACAGCAGCCGTCCAGCTCCTTCTCAGACCCAGTTAACTCTCACTGAGGCTTCCTAACTTGCATTTCCACCTCAAGCTCCTCTCCATAAGGCCTCCTCCTGCAGCTGTGGAAAGGAGTCTCGAAAATGCAGATATGGTCCTGTCACTTCCTCAAAGCAGGCAAACCATAAAATCTCCAAATGTTTCATCCTCATCATAACTAATACTTACTGCGCACCTACTGTGTGCAGCTCCACGCTCAGTGCTCTACATACATTTTTGCATTAAATCCTTCCAAATTGCCCTCAGTTAAAAACCTAATTCCCCACCAAGACCCGGCCCTGCCTGCCTCTCCCACTTCATCCAGGCTTCTCCCTGGCCTGCCAGGGGCCAGTCTCAGTTGCCTCTGTGTTCCGAGGACACACGGCAAACCCTGCCCTGGCAGCTCCACTCTCCCAAAATGCTCCCTGCTTAGTCCTAGCTCCTTTGAATACTTTTGTTATATGACTCTCAGCTCAAATATGTTTCTCTTCTTGCTCAAAGTCAGTCTCTCCTATTATCACAGAACACTAGCACTTGTCACCCTCTGCCATTATTTTGTTTGCTCCCTGTTCAGCTTGCTTAGTGGAATGTAGGCTCCTCCAGGGTAAGGATCACGTCCAATTTATTCACCAATGAGCTCCAGGAGTAGCATAGTGCCAGGCACTTAGGGACACTCAATAAACAGTAGTCGAATGAATGAAAGAAGAAATGAAGGAAAGCACAGTGCCTGGTAAGCCCTCCATAAATAGTTGCTATTTTCGACATTCTGGAGCTTATGTCTCTCATGCTCTTTCCCCATGGACGTGGGCATTACCTTCCAAAGCATTCAGAGCTGATGGTGTTAACATCCCTGCTCAAACCTTCCCAGGATGATCATCAGGCTATCACTTTTGGACTTCCTGCTATGTGCAGGGAACCATGCTATGGGCTTATGAAGCATCATCTCAGTTATCATCAGCAACTACCCCACGAGGTAGGCCCTCTTTTCCAGGGCTGCACTATCACATTTATGGGTCCTTGGCACTTGGCCTTCGTGGGCCCTTCTTCCATAGAGGAAAATTTTAAATTACATATTAGGGCCAGCCTGGTGGCACAGCAGTTAAGTTCGTACATTCTGTTTTGGCAGCCCAGGGTTCACTGGTTCAGATCCTGGGTGTGGACCTATGCACCGCTTATCAAGCCATGCTGTGGCAGGCGTCCCACATATAAATCAGAGGAAGATGGGCACTGATGTTAGCTCAGGGCCAGTCTTCCTCAGCAAAAAGAGGAGGATCGGCGGTGGATGTTAGTTAGCTCAGGGCTAATCTTCCTCAAATAAATAAATAAATAAATAAATAAAATTACCTATTACAGTGTGTTTGTTTTTTATACCAATTATAGCTATACAAATATAATCCCGGCTGGACTCAATATTATAATATTCATTGCTCTTCTGATTTTAAAAGAAATTAAAACATTTTGGTGGGCCCTAGACACAGTGCCTGATAAATCAGCCCTGCTCTTGCGTCAGACGACAAACTGATGCTCACAAGACCAAAAGTCGCAGCGAAGAAGGCGGCGAGCTGGGACCCACACCCAGGCCAGGTGTGAGTCTAGTTTGCAACTTCCATCCGGAGCTAAAACCCCTGGGACCCAACCAGACAGTGCTCCTGGATCAACTCGGGACGTTTACTGGGTGCGGTCCCTGCAGGTCTCCGGCCCGGCCCTGGGCGCCTGGAGCGAAGAACCTGGGACCGCCCTGCGTGCCCCAGACCTCCCTCCAGGCCCCGCCCCTCCCCCGGCCCCGCCTCCAGCCCGGAGAGGCGCGCGGCCGCGGGGGGCGGGGCCGCGCGTGCGCTCGCCCGCGGCGCGCTGCGCATGCGCCGTGTTTGCAAGCGAGGATGGCGGGGGCCGCTCCAGGCGCCATCATGGATGAGGACTACTTCGGGAGCGCGGCCGAGTGGGGCGATGAGGCGGACGGCGGCCAGGTGAGGGGGGCTCCGGGCGCCCCCGACGAGGGCTATTGGTCTCCGTCGCCGGCGCGCTGGCCCCGCTCTCGGCGAGCCCGGCCCCGCGGTCCCCGCGAGCTTCAAGTGCCGCCCGCCCCGCCCCCCGAGCGGCGCGCCCCCCGCCGCCCGCGGGCCCCTCTCGCCGCCGCGCGCCCGGGGCCACGCGCGGCCTCTCCCCGCCTCCGGCCCCGCGCTTGCAGACGGGAGGGGTGGGGGCGGGCCCGGAGCCCTGTTGTCTGATCACGGTCGGCTGTCCCCTCCCCGGGCCTCAGTTTCCCCAGTGAAGGGCTCGCGCCGGCGCCCAGCCCGAACACGCGGTGACCCGCTGACCACTCCCTCTGGGCCAGCCCCACTGCCAGGCGCGGTGACTGCCTCGCCCCCCAAGGCGGGGCGGCCGTACTCGAAGGGGAGGGCTGGGTGCGGGGCCACACAGTTTTGTTTTTTCTTTTAAATAATTCAATCTTTCGAAAAATCTAACTCATCACGAGGGAAAAAGTTGAACTTTGGGCTTTCTTCCGTGTGTTTGACTGGTTTGCACACCTTACCCTGCAGGGCTTTGGGCTGACTTAATCCATCCTTGGTCCAAGTGGCGCCGAAAGATCTTCCAGCCTGGACCTTGCAGGGTTTGGTGTGGGGCGGAGAGCCCGGACTGGGGTCCCGGCTCGGCCGCTGTGTCCCGGCCTAACTGTGATCCGAAGACCTGCCCGCAGTGCAGCTTTACACGACGGCTTCTCGGGCCCCTCGCCTGCAGACTGATACAGCTGGTCTGGAGGGAGCCTGGGAATTTGCCTTCTGATGAGAGTCAGGATTAAAGATGTTTGGGAAATATTGAACGAATATTTTGAAGGAGGAAGGGATGACGTGGGGCGTACTTCGCTGAAAGGGGGACGGCGGTGCAAAGAGGTCATTGGAGGCGCAAAGACGTGGGCACAGGCGCTGTGTTCGCGGAACTAAGGGGAGTCCCGCGTGGTTAGTGGCCTGGTGGAAGCAGTGGCATGAGGTCCGGTAGGAAGCAGGTTCTGAAGGGCCTTTGAGAGCTGCTGCAAAGAGTCTCGGGCAGGGAGTGACCCGGTGAGATTCGTATGTTGGACCATTCCACGGTGTTGGAGGCTTATCATGGAGTGGATGGAGGGTCAGGTTTAGCTAGTTGGAGCCTGTGTTAGCTAGGTGTTTTCGTGCGTTAGCGCGTTCCACGCTCAAGGTTTTGGTTGGGTGTTCATTTTGTAAATGAAGAAAGCAAGGCCCAAAGACTTAGTGACCTGCCCACGTTCATGAAACTAATAAATGAAGGAATGGGGATCCAACCCAGGTCCTTTGTCTCCATTGCCACTTTATCAAACTGCTGACCACCGAAATGGTCTAAATGAAAGAAACTTAGGGTGTAAATTAGCTTAGCGGTGGGTTGGTGTATCCTGTTTAAAATGTCACATACTTGTCACATGGAGCCTTCAAGTCACAGAGTGTTAGAACTAGGGCGTATCTAAGGACCCTCTAGTCCCCCGCCCTCACTTTATAAGCAGAGCTCTTCAGTTACCTGCCCTAGGTTATGCAGTCAGGAATGGCAGAGCCACACCTAGACCCCTCTCTGGGAGGTTGGGGAGTCTCATGTTTGGAGAACTTTAATCATCCTAATTCGGCCCACTGACCATAATTGGCTCTCACTGATGAAGGGTAGAACCAGGTGTTCATTTCATGTTCATTCTGTGACTGCTTGGAGGAGGGAGAGAACGCCAAGAAAGGTGAGTGACAGGGGTGGCATGAGCTGAATTTTGGAAGACAGTATTAGGTCAATTTTTGTGACCCTGATTCTCTTCACTTAACACCATGTTAGGTGGATTGTGGGAGGTAGGAAGATGTGTAAGAAGGCTACTGTGATGAGTCCAGATGATAGACGCTAAGAGCTACTGAAATGCACATAGTGTAGTCTGGCTTCCGGTTGCCATTGGGGAGTAGCAAGAGATGAGACTGGCCAGGCGAACAGGTGGAAGGTTAAGGTTATGGATGTCTATCTTGGATGTCTTTGTTGAGGGAGATAAGAAACTTTAAGCAAGAGAAAGACATAAGTTTTACGGCTTATGAAGCTCATTGGGGCATCAGTGTGAAAGATGTTGGGAAGAAAGGAATGAAATTGAGCCATGAGGGGAATATCACTACTGCCCAAAATAAGGAACAGTAGAGGTAAAGACGGAAAGAAGGGCCCAATTGGACAGATATGTGTGAGATAGAATCGATGAGTCTTTATGACAGGAGGGAGGGAGGAGAAATTGAAGATGGCTCCTAGGTTTGTGGGTTTGGGGTCAACAGGTAGATAATGGAACCCTTTACTGGAATATAGGTTGTAGGAAGATTATCTGCTTAGAAGGAAACGATGAGGTCAGTTTTGGATCTAATCAGTTTGGAATACTAGTGGGGCATCCTATTGGAAATGAGAATAGACTGTTGAACACTTGAGTCTGGAGCTCAAGAGAGACAGACATCCAGGCTAAATTCTAGAGTTATGGGCAAGAAGGTGGCATGACCCAAGAGAAGACGTAGCAGAAGAGAAGAGGGTCCAGGGTAGAAGCCCAAGAATACAGGCGCATAAGGAGGAGTCTCAAGGGGAAGTCCGGCCTTCCTTCACAGCCTCTTCAAGGCCCTCACACAGATAGGGTCTGAGAGAACACTCCCTCGTCTGCTCAGGGAAGGCATCATGCTCCATCTGCTCCCGAAGCACTTGCTTTCAGGACATGAGTCTAGACCAGGGGTGGACAGACTTTTCTGTAAAGGGCCAGATAGTAAATATTTTAGGTTCTGCATGTCTCTTGTCACAGCTACTCAACTCTGCCATTATAGGGGGAAAGCAGCCGTAGATAGTATGTTTAAAAACTGAGTGTGGCTGTCCCAATAAAATTTTATTTACAGAAACAAGAGGAGGGCTAGATTTGGCCCTGGGGTCGTTTGCTGATTCCTGGCCCACCTCTTACCCCGTTATGTTAGAGTCACTTGCGTGGAGCTTGGTCTCTCTTACTAGTTTGTGAATTCTTTCAGCGGAGAAAGGCATACCTTGTCTTATATTTTCTTAGGTTCCCTGGTGACAAGCACAAGTGCTAAGTACAGAGTAAATATTCAGAAAGCATCTGCTTGTTATTTAGGATGACACTGTTCAAGCTGGGTAGACCTTGGGGTCATTCAGCCGTCATCATCACATCCTCATCCTGCTTTGTCCTTAGATTTGGTAACTTGTTTAAGGTTGCTTCCATGCAAACTGGGTTAGAATCCAGCCAGACGTGCTGATTTGAGGCAAGTCAATGGTCTTTACTTTCTAACTGCAAATTGATGGCTTATGCCTTCAAGAATCACTTCATCAGTCTTTGTTGGAAAGCATTAAATGGCACATATGAAATAATAATAGTGAAAACAATAATAGTTAACATCTGTCGAACTCTTACGAAATGTTAGGTACTGTGCTTGGCTCTTCCAAAAATTCTCTCATGGAATACTTATAACAGCCAAATGAGGGTAGGTACTATGATTATCTTTGTTTAATAGAGGAGGAAACGGATACCCAGAGAGGTCAGGAAACGTGTATGAGCGCTGGACATAAGTTCACTAGGGTGGAGTTGTGATTCAAACCCACTCGGTGTGACTCTGGATCCCGTTTTCTTAGCCACTCGTTAGTTGTTCGTCCTATATCATGAGATTGTTGTGAAAGAAAAATGAAATATTGTCTGTGGAATACTTTTGAAAGGGACAGCGTTATACAGATTTAAGCTGAGATTACAGGATATTTGTATTAATGAAAAAATTGCATGGCTCATGGCGTTTATCAACAGCAGGAGGATGATTATGGAGAGGGAGAAGATGATGCAGAGGTCCAGCAGGAATGCCTACATAAGTTTTCTACCCGGGATTATATAATGGAACCCTCCATCTTTAACACTCTGAAGAGGTATGTGAGAAAGGTTATTTGTATTGGGAGGAAGGTGGGTGATAATTCAGAGAAAGTTTTGTAATAAACCTAAAAGATGATATGTAAAAGTTAGAATAATGTGATATGGAATGGAAGGCTTCTAGGGGTCCCCCAACACTTAAAAAAACTTACTAACCTATCTCCCTCCTCGCCTCCCTGTTATCCATTCCCATGCCCATCTACATTCATTTTCGTGTAATAGCTTACTTGTTACTTTTTCTAGATATTTTCAGGCAGGAGGGTCTCCGGAGAATGTTATCCAGCTCTTATCAGAGAACTACACTGCTGTGGCCCAGACTGTCAACCTGCTGGCTGAGTGGCTCATTCAGACAGGTGCTTTGTGGGTGCCCCTGTCCTGGGTAGTCAACCCCCCCCTTTTTTAAATAGACCTATGGATCATTATGATGCTGATAAATTGGAAAGGCCTTCTGTGTTTTCCTGGTTTTTCAGTCTTAAATAAGTAAGAACTGAATTTCTTACCCATCTTCATCTGCTTGATTCTTATCTTTGATTCAGTAATTGAGGTTTACAGATAGCCTGCAAATGTGATTCTCATTGAGCTGTTTTCCCTACCATGTTGTAGAATTATAGGATTATACAGTGTATGTTCAGTGTGTCATTTTTAAGAGGTCTATTATAGCAAGCAGTAAATGATGGATAATTTAGGACTGGGTATGATTATGGCTTTTAGCTAATATGATCAAAGTAGAGCCTTACTGTAAATCCACTAAACTGGGTGCAGATGACATCACTGAGTAAGTACTGTCCGGAAACTAGTCGATTCATTGCTGTCACAGTGATTAGATGCCAGTGTGTCTCTTGGCTGGCATCTGCTCTCTGCTGCTTTGTTGGAGTATGTCTTTCCATCTCTCCTACCTGTCTGTTTTGCCAATTTGTCCTTGTCTTTAGCGAGGTTTTGAAGATGTTGTCCTTTCCACGTAGACAAGGGTAGAACATCCTTCTGTGTTCTGCCCTATGCTCCTTCTTGGGTCTTACCATTGAATATGATTAATAAATATTAATTTTTATAAGAGGTCCAAAATCTTAAGTGGACATGAGCAATTCTGTTGTTTGATTCACAGACTTTTGACCTGACTGCTTTTTCCTGAAGTAATATACAAATTCAGAGATTGCCGTTTTCCATCTGGTTGCTTTCATTTTTTTTCAGGTGTTGAACCAGTGCAGGTTCAGGAAACTGTAGAAAATCACTTGAAGAGTTTATTAATCAAACATTTTGACCCACGCAAAGCAGATTCTATTTTTACTGAAGAAGGAGAGGTGAGGAATCTTTTCTTTTTCTAATACCAGTTCCTAGGGTCTTTTGCTAATTCCTTGTGTACAGTGGAGTATGGCATATTATGTAAGTAATGTAAGAGTTGGGTACTAAAATCAGGGTGTGAGACAAATTGCACAGAGTCGGAGTTGCCCTTTAAATGCTATACTCAGTGTACTGAGATCTTGCATGCAGAGAGGCACACAGGTACCGAGTGGAGAGGAGGAACAGCAGATTCACACCTCACTCTAGGGCACAGGCTCTGAGTGGTGTGCTGTACTTGTTTTGAGTCCTTCAAGAAGCAGACGCCAAGACAGGATTTAGACGTGCAGGAGATTACGGAGGACACACTTGTGAGGGAAGCTGGGTTGGGGCTGCAGGAGCTGGGGGAGGCATGATGCAGTCAGACCCCTGAAGGCAAGAGGGAAGGAAGGATGGTTGGGTAGGAGGAGTCTTAGACGATAGTGCAGTTTTCAGAAGGCTTCAACAATGTCACTGGGTAGTCCTCAGCTGTCACTGGAGCCCCATGTCTCCTAGGAACAGGCCTGCCTCAGGAGCCCTGCCGCACTCAGTCAGTGGCTGGGAGCAGCCCATGGGAAACCTAGCCTTGGGACAAATGGGAGGTGGATCCAGAGTGCAGCCCGCAGTCCGTCAGTCACGCAGAAGAGCTGAGAGACACATTTTCATGGCCACTACACCTGGTGATGGACAAAACCACCTGTGCTATTTAAATTGCCTTTTTCTCTTTCACCAAGGGCATACAGCTGATTTAGCAGGAGTCAATTGTGCGTATGATGCAGCTCCACTGCATACGTGCTTCCACTAGACTCTCCTGTGTCTCCAGGAAGCACCTGTCAGTGAGCTCTTGGGCAGAGTCGGATCTTCCAAGAGCTCTGTGTGGGCATTCAGGGGCTCTGGCTCCGCCACTCGGCTACCCATGTGGCCTCACCACCTCCAGGTCTGCTTCCTTCTCTGGGGACTGCAGGGCCAGACCTCACAAGGGCTCTTCCAGCTGTAATATTCTGTGATTTGTTTATACAACATAATCTTCACTTAAGCTAAGGCTAGGCCTCTTATCTTGCTGTTTGTTTGTTGGCAGACTCCAGCGTGGCTTGAACAAATGATTGCACATACCACATGGAGAGACCTTTTTTACAAACTGGCTGAAGCCCATCCAGACTGTTTGATGCTTAACTTCACTGTTAAGGTAGGAAGAGTATTGGAGACAGATAAAAGTGTTTATGAGTGAGGGTTATTTTATGTTGGTTGGTGGTCTGTTTCCTTTGAAAGGTCATATTTGCTGTTGTTAGTAAAAGTCTTCATCGTTTCACTTTAGAAAGTCATACATTGAGAAAGAAAAGCATAGAATATGTACCTGTGTTTGTGGATCAACAGGGACTATGTTTTAGGATTTGCAGGAATGTATTTATAGAGTCTGTTGTGTTCTGAGAGGAGCCTTTAAGAATGTCTCCTTAATCTTATACACAAAGAAACCAAGGTGGGGTGGTTAGCCTGGGCCACAAACCTAGTTAGTGGTGAAGCAGGGATCAGAGTAAAGGTTTGAGACCTGAGACCACTGCTTACTTATCCCAGCTCACCACAAACACTGATGACAAGTCAACCTTCTCTGAAATGTGTGGTCACTACTTGTTGACACTTTCTTTGGCTTCTTACTTTTGTATTGTAGCTTATTTCTGATGCAGGGTACCAGGGGGAGATAACCAGTGTATCCACAGCTTGCCAGCAGTTGGAAGTGTTTTCTAGAGTACTTCGTACTTCTCTAGCTACAATTTTGGATGGAGGAGAAGAAAACCTTGAAAAAAACCTCCCTGAGTTTGCCGTAAGTTCTTTACTTTATGTATTTCAGATTAGAAGGAACCTGTTTTGGGTCTTGCATTTTCAAACATAAAATGCTCCTTTCCTTTAGAGAATGTCCAGGTCGCAACGCACCTTCCAAGATAATAACTTCCACGCAGGAGAACTGTTGAAGTTGGACTCTTTCCTCTACGTATGTCATTGCTGCAATCATGAAACCCCAAACTCTCTCTCTGTTTTCAGAAAATGGTGTGCCACGGGGAACACACATACCTGTTTGCCCAAGCCATGATGTCTGTGCTGGCCCAGGAAGAGCAAGGAGGCTCCGCCGTGCGCAGGATCGCTCAGGAAGTTCAGCGCTTCGCCCAGGAGAAGTGAGAGGCGGTGTTTCTGCCTACCCTAGTCCTCACTAGGTGCTCTCCACAAAATCACCCCCCGCCCCATTTCCACAGGCACAGACTCTAGGTCCTCCTATTTTGACCTATAGGTAAACTTGCTTTTACCCAGTAGAGCTGGAAAAGTCAGGGTAATTTTAAATGTAGAGAGCTTGCTTTCTAAAGTATTGCTTTGATGAATATTTTGTAAAGTATTTGATTATTGTTCAATTCACTGGATTTATGAACCTGTATTTTCATGTAGTAGGATTCATCAATAGCAAATAACAAATCTTGAAATAGTTATTCAGCAGTCTAATTGTTATTTTGTAGTACATATCTTACAGAGCAAAATTAGCTCTTCTTATCTTTCTTTTCTACTAATGGACTCTTAGTAAGATATTTGAAAAGTGTGTGGTTCCTTTTAGAAAGTCTGTGAGCTGTATTTGAATCCTTCTTTCCCAAGTCGCTCCAAATGTTGTTTTCATAGCTCAGTTGGTAGACCAGTGAATGACATAAACATGAAAACCCAGAGGGATCCATACTACTCAAAGTATTAAATGTGAAAAAAGGATGAGAAGAAGGAAGGAGGGAAGGAGCAAGGGAGGGAGAGAAGGAAGGAGAGGGAAGGGAAGGGTCATTAACAACATAGCCCACCTTATTAACAATGGGATATGTGACTTTTTCCATCAAGGGGCCATGATGCCAGTCAGATCACACTAGCATTAGGCACAGCTGCCTCCTACCCCAGGGCTTGTCAGGCCCTTGGTGCTATGTTGTCCAAAGGAGCCCTGAATCCAGCCGACATCACAGTCCTGTTCAAGATGTTTACAAGCATGGACCCGCCTCCTGTTGAACTTGTAAGTTGCTTTTCATTTTAATAATAAGATGGGATACCCGCATTGTTCATCATAAGGGTTATTTTGGAAAGTCTGTGTTTCTCTTAATTCTCTTAAGTCAGTGAGTGCAAATTCCTGTTGAAATGTTTCTGTCCTGTTCCTGGTCCCATCACTCTCTCAGAGCTGCACACATTAGTGCACCTGTTGGGCAGAGCGCAGCAGCGGGGTGGGGGTGGGGGAGTGAGTGGCATGCCCTCACTCCTGCCCTAAGTGGGTGTGGACTTACCTGCCATCTCTCTCCTGCATTCCTTTCAATGGCCTTGTTTCTCCCCAGATCCGAGTGCCAGCCTTCCTGGACCTGTTTATGCAGTCACTCTTTAAACCAGGAGCCAGGATCAACCAGGACCACAAGCACAAGTACATCCATATCTTGGCTTATGCAGCAAGTGTGGTTGAGACCTGGAAGAAGGTACTGTCAGTTCTGAGAATCGATGGACTTTTAGGGAGATAAGTAACCTCCTCTCTTTAGCATTATTTGGAAATTTTGGCTGCAAGAAATCATGAGCCCATCTAGTTTCAGAAATATCTTTTCTCGTGTTTATGCATAGAGTGCTAAATGTCTCAAGAAAATGTGCATAGTGTCTATACTGCTTATTCAAACTCTAATTGAAGCGTGAGTAAAGAAATGAAACTGACTTCCCCGAGCTGCAGACCAACACCAGTCTCACTGGTTTCAGTTTCTCTATGCTGGGTGACTGAAGTTTGACAAGTAAATTGACTCCTGACTTGAGAGATAGGGAAGGTGCTTTGCAGAGAGAAGTGGCCAATCCCACATTACCCCAACTGCAAGGGTGCAGGCTCCGTCAGGATTCACCACTGTTGCCTGTGTTTTCAGAACAAGCGAGTGAGCATCAATAAAGATGAGCTGAAGTCAACATCGAAAGCTGTTGAAACTGTTCACAATTTGTGTTGCAATGAGAACAAAGGGGCCTCTGAACTCGTGGCAGAGTTGAGTACACTCTATCAGTGTATTAGGTAAGCAAAATGAAACTTATTTCTAAACGTAATCCTTTTGGGAGGAAGTGGCTTGAGTTTTCAATTAAAAGCTCAAAAAACATAAAAGCTTCAGAGATACTTACTTATTTATTTTTTCTTTTTAAAACATATGCAGAGAACTTTAAACTGTTTTAGCGGTGTAATTTTCAGAGCTTTGCTTGCCAGAAGTCTGTTTACAAATTAGACTTAAGAAAAAGGAAGACCAACCAGAATTATAAAAATTGATTTGAAGAAAAAGGTCTATTTACAGTAAAAGGCCAACAAAAGATTGCTGCCATAGAAGTGATTTGCAATTATGCCAATTATATACGTAAGTAGTCACTAGGAAAGCTTACAAATTGGCTGTCCTCTCAGGCAGTTGAATCTTTCCCCGGTTAATTTGTACTAGGGACAAAGAAGGGATTTGCTAAATAAGAGTAAACTTCACCCCAGCCCACTAAGCTCACTGTTTTGCATTAATGATCTTTTCCTTTTAAACCAGTAAAGTGGTTTAAAGTAAGCTGAGAATTGGGTTCTTGCACTGCACGTTTGAGAGGATGCTGACTCATCAGACTGTTCACTACGAAGCATGTCCCTGGCAGGGCATCTTGAAGAGTGAATTGATGGGCTGGATTGAGCTTGTTGTTTTATAAACCTTTCTAACCATTTAATTTTGGTGTTTGTTTTTCTAAAAAACTTGTTTAAGGAAGCATTATTTACCTGTAGGTTTCCAGTGGTAGCAATGGGTGTGCTGAAGTGGGTGGATTGGACTGTCTCAGAACCAAGGTACTTCCAGCTGCAGACTGACCATACACCGGTACACCTGGCACTGCTGGACGAGGTAGGCGGGCTCCAGGACCGTGTTCAGCATGCTCTCTGTGCCTTGTACTGTTTATGCCTGTACTTCTCGCACATCTGTTCAGTGAGTTCAAGAGACACTCTTTTCAATGAGGATTTTCCTTTTAAGGAACTAGTTTCAACAACTCTGTAGATTTCTCAGTTTTTATCAAGTCCCTGAAGGGATGAGAGATGGTACAGAAGCTGACCAGCCCTGGGGCAAGTGTTGAGTACCACCATTGTCAGCGAGAAGCTGTCTTTGGTGGCTGTGACAATGATAGTTCTCTACGCTGATGGTGAGACCAGAGACCCAACCATAGTGCTCAGTGCGGCTTCCTTTGGCCTGTTGTAGATCAGTACCTGCCACCAGCTTCTGCACCCCCAGGTCCTGCAGCTGCTTGTTAAGCTTTTTGAGACTGAGCACTCCCAGCTGGATGTGATGGAACAGGTGAGCAGGTGGCCCATGGGGTTTGTCGTGCAGTTTGGGGAGAGGACCCCATTCTAATGGACTTCTCTGCCCCTACTCTTGTAGCTTGAGTTGAAGAAGACCCTGTTGGACAGGATGGTTCACCTGCTGAGTCGAGGTTATGTACTTCCTGTTGTCAGTTACATCCGAAAGTGTCTGGAGAAGCTGGACACTGACATTTCACTCATTCGCTATTTTGTAACTGAGGTCAGCAATACACTGTTTGTTTCACATTTCATACTATTGACACTAGCAGTGCCCTTTTTGGTTTAATTTACTTCATTTTGTACCTAACTGAGAACTGTGCTTTCTGATAATCATGGTGATAACAATGACATAGATACCACCTTACCAAGCACCTGCTGCCTGCAGGAACTTATTATGTGCTTTATCTGCATTACCACCTGGGTGTCTTAATGTTGGAGGCTGATGTTGTCAACAGGAAGCAAAAAGTGGGGAGAGAAGGGTGGTTTTCTCCTGACTGATTGCCGTTTCATTAGCATGTTGGTGCGATGCCGCTCACAGGCTGTGCGGGAGGAGGAATGACCTGGTGTTCTCTCCTCCTAGGTGCTGGATGTTATCGCTCCTCCATACACCTCTGACTTTGTGCAGCTTTTCCTCCCCATCTTAGAAAACGACAGCATCGCAGGCACCATTAAAACAGAAGGTGAACATGACCCTGTAACGGAATTTATAGGTATGGTTGACGTGAATGTCCCTTTGCTACAATTTTAAGTGTCATTTTTTACCTCCTGTTTCTAACCCAGTGACTGTTTGCCTTCTGTTTTTTAAAGCTCACTGCAAGTCCAACTTCATCCTGGTGAACTAATTTAGAGCACCTTCCAGAGCTGAAGTGGAACATTCCAGACCACTTGTGGAAAAATCCTTTCCAGAAACGTGTGTGAAGAGGCTCGGTCAGCATCTTGGAAATGGGCTCTGCTGGGGGAGGTGGATAACTCTGTTAGAAAGGAGAATGTTAGCAGCGTAAGTGAATTCTATTCACTTTCTCTACTGAGAACAGTCCGCTCTCCTTGTTGTAAGTCCAGGGCTGCCCCTGAATCCTGTTTACAGTGTTCTTTCCCCCCGTATAGAAGCTAGGTTCGTGTTACCTCTTGGGATGCAGCCAGTTGTCAGCCCCAAGGGTGGCAGGAATTCAGAAACAGACACTCAAACGAACTACTTTCAAAGTTGACTTAAGTTTTCTCACAAGAACCCGATTAGCTAGTTGATATTTTATTGTAATTGTTTTAATTTTCCAAGAACAAATAAAAAAAAAGCCATTCTGGGTTGGAAGGTGTAGATCCTGGTATTACGTTGTTGTTATGTGTAAATAAGGCACGTTCGGGCTCAGTTCTTGTGTGCAGTCATATTTTATTCATTGCTTGGGCAATTCGAAATTGCCATCGCCCCCGTCTGTCCCCACCATTGATTCTAAGGTGACATAAGAACTGGTGATAAATCTAAACTGTTTTACCTCTTAAATGCCACATCATAGATCACAGTTGCCAAAGAGAAGATAACGAACCATCTATTGAAGGAAATGGAGGCTATCGTCATGGCAGGGGAGCAGTCCTGTGCGGGTGTTTAAGGCATCCCACTGTAGACTCTTCTCTCGGGAATATTCTTTCAGCCGGTACCACATCGGTCTGCATTTTGAGGCATCCCTTCTAGGTGCTCAATGCCATTACCAGATGACAGATACCAGTTTGATTTGAATATCAACCCCCAGTTCCTTCAAACCATGGCAGTAGCAACCCAGTGCCTGTAACAATAGATCGGATCCCCTCTGGTTATAGTTCGTGATATTTCTTAAAAAACTGCTCTTCCGGGGACATCTGCCTTAAACGATGGGGTCCCCAAATGTGCAGGACTCCTCAATATGGAGGTTGTAATAGTTACCCTTCCCGTCTTTATAGGTGCTGGTCACTATCCTCATCCAGCCTCGCTCGCCCTGTGGGTGAGAAGTGGGATCGTACATTAGCTCAGCAACCCACAGACTCCTAATTCTCCCTCTGCTTTCAGGGTAGAGAATGGGCCTCCTCTCTACCTCATCACTCGGCCTCAGGCGGGGGGATGCAGCACCCAAACCACCCACTCCGCTGCCCCTTCCCTTTCCTGGGACCCACATTCAGAAATAACCTTTTGTGAAATTTTTAACTTAGTTAATATTTAATGGGTTTGTGGCCCTGTACACCAGAAGCTAATTAATGTCACAAAAATGTTGACTCCTTAGACCAGATGACTTGACTTCCTACTAATATCTCCATTTGTAGTCATTTAAGAAAAATTGACATTTCATCACTTTGACATTAATCACTTTCCCCCATTTCATATTAATGAATTTCTGTGTCTTAGACTGTTAATGGTTAATACTAAGTCTTAGAAATTAAAATTCTTGCAGTTAATTTATCTCCCCTGGATTTCTGGCCCAACTCAAAAATATGTTTGAAAAAAATTACACAGTATTACTTAGGAGCTCTGAAACTGACAGGAAGAAGAGTGTTGTAAAGGAATGAGCTAGCTAAACGGAAACCTCTAAAGCAGTGCTTCTCAGCCAGGGGGATTTCTCCCCAGGAGACATTTGGCAGTGTCTGGAGACACTGGTGGTGGTCACAAGCAGGGGACAGGGAGAAGGAGCTATCAGGATCTAGTGGGTGGGGGCCAGGGATGCACAGGACAGCGACAGCCCCCACACAACACAGAAGTACCTGACCCCACGTGTCACTGTGCTTGCTCCTGGGCTGGAGCAAGAGGCCCCTCTGCTCAGGGCCACAGTTCTTAGCTACAAAGCCAACAGAGCCATCACAGTTAGAATCTGGAAACATCTTACCCACGGTTCACCCCATGAATTCCGGACAATCCAGTACTCGATCCCATTACTGACACCCCACCCGGCCACAGAGACGATATGGTTTATGAAGGCCGTGTCGTGATATTCGGCGTAGATGCCTCCGGTGTAGTTAGCCATCTTTTCTGTGGCCATTATACCGCAGCTAAGAGCAAGCGATTAAAGAATTAGCATTTTAAAAAGAAAGAATTTACCATCTTCAGAAGTGGTCGTGTAAATCCAGCTCAGATAATCAGAGGATTCTGCCTAAACTTGTGCTGTTCCTCCTTGGTGTCCACCCTCCTGAACAGCACCAGCATCCCCACAGCGCTCGCTGCAGCCCTGGGGCCTTTGCATGAATGGTGCACTTCACTCACAGTAACCCTTTGAGGGGCACGTTAGTTGAGCTTTACTTCTGAGAAAACGCACGTGGCCGCTGTGTCCCCAGCCTAGTGAGTAAAGTTGGCCAGGACACGTGAAAACGGCCTCAGGTCCCATCCTCCTGCAGCGCGCCTGCCCCGGGCTGGCAGCAGTCTCCTCTCACCTGATGGGGCCATTTTTGTAGATTTCTGCCATCATCTTCTCCCTTCCGGAGAGGGAGCCGTAGTCGCTCACTTTCCAGATGGTGTAGTTTTGGATGGGATGGCACTCCTTGAATTCAGTGCATGTTCCACATTGGTTAAACTTGTCACACTCTGAGGGACAGCATGGAAAGTTAGCGTGAGACCGTCTCACCACTAACCCGCCCAAACCCACTCTCCGCTGTTCCTCTTTAGCTGGTAACGGAATCCTTTCGCCATCAGGTGCTGTTTAATTATGCTCTTCTTTCTGCTGCAAAGGATTTATGACAAGCCCTCCCCCCCCCCGCCTCGGTGGAGAAGAAAGGCAAACACTACTTAACGCATAGTAGGCACTCAGAAGACAGCTTTTTTGGTTTTCCTTTAAAAGCCCGGAGAAGGGCCTTTTCACAATACTCTACAGCTGAAGATGGAGTGTAATTAAATTATTAGCTCTTAATCAGATGATTCTATTGCTGGCTAGTGAATAAGCCAATACATTTGGAAAAAAGTAAGCATTTTCTGATTATTTTGGTTTGAGGAGGTATCAAGAATTAGGCTTAAAAAGACAAACTGCAGTACTTAGCTCTGTAAGACTCCACTCCATCCCCTTCGCTCCTCCCAGGCCCTGACATCCTCACTTTGTGACCCCCATCCTGCCTTGACCCTCGGCCTGCCTGTTCACCGCTTGCAGGCTACCTTTTGCTGTTAACAGTTTCCTATCTGTCCAGACTCCTCTCCCGGGACATGAAACTCCTTAAAGATTAAATTGTTGGCTTAACGTGTCCCTTGGACACCAAACGCCCAGTGCCCAGCACAACAAGAAAGTGGGGGATCTGTGGCCACATTTGCTAATACAAAGACAAGACTATTTGTTGCAAACAATCAGGTTCCTGATGAACTCCATCTGCCCCTGTCATGCTAGGTGGGTTGGAGGGGCCCGGCCTAGGCTGGACCAGACCAGTTCAGGGTGAGGCAGGCTGCGGCCCCAGGGGCCACCTGATTCTGTTCTCCTTCTCAGTGGGCCTTTTCTTCCCTTTCATCCGTCCTTCTCACTTCTCTGACCCCTGCTGTGTTTACCACTTCAACAAGACTCACCCACCCCGTCTGGGAGAATTCTTTCTGGCTGGGCAATATGGCCCAGGAGGCAAAGTGAGGGCATCCCACGGACACGAGACAGTGCTAGAGTATGCAGCACCACTTCAGAGGGCACGGGGGCTGGAGCAACCCTGTCATAGACGGAGAGAGCAGGGCGGAAGAGCACCCCAGGCTCCCCCGTCCTGCCGCCCTCCTCTCTCACAGCCTTTTGCGTTTGTTCCAGCTCTCTGCTCTGGCTACGAGGGAGCTCTGATGGGCAGGTGACTTAGACTGCTAATTATGGGTTTGAGGTTTGGACTTTCTCTTTCCTTCGGTTTCCAAGGGGAGCAGACTGGAAGGAATGTGCCAACGCCAGGAATTCCAGGCCAGCTTAGGTCGGCTGCTCCATGCAGCACCCCTCAGCTCCAAATCCACCTGAATGTGCACGGACCAGGTCCAGGGTCGTGGGGCGGGAACTGGGCTGATGCTTTTTCCAGGTGGGCCCCCTTGTTTCCAGTTCAGGGCAGTAGCCTGCCTGCTCTCCCCACCTGACTCCTGGAAAACTTTCTCTTCCCTCAACAAGGGCGGCATGCACCTCGTCCACGAAGCCACCAAAATGCCAACACGCCACAACCCAAAGCCCACAGCCAGGCCCAGCCACAGGAGACTGAGACACCCTCCCCAGGTCTCTTCTGTTGCTTCTCAACAAGGACTACAGGCTCCAGCTTCCTGCTCCCCCAGACTCACCAGGTTCAAGGTGGCAGGACACTCCCATCTCTGTCCCACCTTCCCCTAGCACCCTGGCCACAGAGCCTGTGAAGCCTGGGTTGGCTTAGGCTCCACGCAGCACTTTCCCTGGGAAGCAGGCGGTGGGGGCAGCAGAACCTACCCTGGTCCTTGGCCTGGTAGTTGTTGCAGGTCTCGTCAGGGATGCCATGCTCATGGGCGTACTCCCACACCTGCAGGTCATTGCCCCCCTCGCAGGAGCCCGCCTGGCCGCAGTCGATGACTTGTTGCACAGACAGCAGGGTGGAGGGCCACGCCCCCTTCCTTTTGATGTTGATCCGATCTGCAAGGCAGCACCCACACCTAGTCAGCACCCACCCTGCCCTACCTGCTGCTCCAGCTGCTGCACATCCCTCTCTGGAGAGCCCTCTCCCACAGACCTTTTCAAAAAGTCTCAGCTCTGCAGAGAGGCCTCCGCTGGCCCTTCCCAGGCACGGATGTATCCGCCCACTCACTGTAAGTGCCATGCGGGCAGGGCAAGGTCGGTGCTGCCTAGCTGTAGATGCCCCACGAGTGTCTGCTGAAGGGGTGAAAGGATGAAAACTCTACCCCCTGTGCCAGGTGGGCTGGCACCAAAGACAGAGCCAGGAACACAAGACACAGTCCCTACGCTCCTGGGGCCCCTCCGGAGACGGCCAGCGAGAAGCAGCTCCCTCGTCTTTCCACCACCCAGTCTACCAATTTTCTGCATCCACAAGCCCGTTTCCTGTGACAGCAGGTGGCGTGTCCCGACCCAAGGCTGAGATGGACCCCGCGTCCCTCTCTCCCACCACATCAGCACCTGTACAAGCACCTGGGCCAGCACCACCTCCACTTACTGCCACGGTTCTCCGCCTCCTAGCTCAGCAGCCAGGACAGCTGTCTCCACTCCACTCCCTCTTCTCTCTTCAGCCCCAGCCAAGCACACTTTCCACCCTTTCCCTCTGCTCAAGTCGCTCTGATCCAGGCCCATGGTCTCCACGCTGCTGCTTCTAATGGCTACTTCCCCTCCTCATCTGATCCCCTCTTCAGCAGCAGTCAGCAGCCTGGCCACTCCATCCTTCTATATGCACCTCCTGCCCTGAGCTTCCAGTACACAACTGTCCTTGGACACCCTGCGCCTCACCGGAGCCCACTCCCTCCCTCTATGTTAGGGCGGCCACAGCCCGGCTCTGGTCTCTCCCTCCACTCCTGACTCATGGATCCACTCCCTACCTGAGCCACCCAAAGAAGGTCTAACCCACTTCTTAGCATGGCCCCAACACAACCATCCATTCCCCTCCCCCCTGCTCTTCGTCTTCCCCACACATCCACCGGTACACATTCACACCCACTGTGCGCCAGGCCCTGTTCTCCATGCTGGGAATACAGCAGCAAGCAAAGCAGACAGAAGCCTCGAGCCACACCCAGCTCACGGAGTGGGGGAGACAGGACAAGAAACAACGGTGAATGTGGAAGCATGAAGAACGCAGTGCTGTGAGGAACATAAAAGGGGAGAGAACTAGGGGGCATCCTTTACAGAGGGTGGCTGGGGACCTCTCGGGTGGCATCCATGGGAGGGAGGGAGCGTATTTGGGAGATCAGGTACTTGGCGTGAGAAGGTACATCCTGGGCTTCAGCCCTTAGCATCCAAACTGGGTCCCAACACAGAGCAGGGAGCCAGCTGACATAGGCTCTTGTAGGTCAAGAAGGATTTGTCTCTGTCTGCGTGACATCTTTAGAGGGTTTCAAGCAGAAGAGAAACATGATCAGACCTGGGTGTGAACAGGCTCGTTCTAGCTGTTTGGGACCTGACGGCAGGGAGGCAAGGGAGGCAGCAGGAGAGCAGTCCTGGCTCGGGCGGCAAGGCCCGGTGCACCGGGTGCAGGCCGGCGGCTCAGGCTGGGGTGCCGCGGGGGATGTGACAAGAAGCAGAGGAGTTGGGAATATATTTTGAAAGTAGAAGTGACAAATCTATGAGGGTGTAAGACAGAGGAACCAGCTGTGGCTCTAGGCTTCTGCCTGAGGAACAGGAAGGATGAGTGGCCGTTTAGTGAACCAGGGAGAAGAATCGGGTTTTCGGGGTGAGGATGGCAGTGGAAAAGACAAGCTGTTCAGATCTGAACACGTGAGGTGTGGGGTGTCAGGTGTTCAAGCAGAGGGAGAGAGGGCAGCTGGGTGTCAATGTCGAGTTCAGGTGAAGGGTCTGGATGAAGCAAAGGACGCAGTCCTGGAAAACCGGATGTTCGGAAGTTGGGAGGGCGAGGAGGCCGGTGGGAGGCGGGGTGCAGGGAAGGCCAGGGAGGCAGAAGGAGTTCCGGGCATGTGGTGGAAGGTGAGGAAATGTTTGGAGAGCTGAGCAGGCGCTACGAAGGAAGGTAAGGCCTGGGAGCTGACACTGGACCTGCCCCCGTGGCGGCCGGTGACCTTTGCAAGGACAGAGCCGGTGGAGTGATTCAAGGACAGAGGAGAGGAGCCCCGAAGTGGGATGCCAGCTGGAGGGGTGGGGTGGAGGCCCCTACGCATTTGTTCACAGTGAACCAGGGGCTCGGATGGGAAGGAAGGCCAACTGTGGTCTGCTGGGCCTATGCCCCTGGAAGTCCCCTTCTGGAGGCTTCTATTCTCTCAGGGAAACAGGAAGAAGGGCTCTGTTGCTGGGGAAGGTGTCAGATGGTTAAGGAGACAGAGGGAGAAGCAGTGGTGAGCTCTGGAGACAGAGTCCACTCCAGAAAGGTAGCAGGGCTGACCCTCTCAGTCAAGACCTGTCTGAAAAGGGATTGCGTCAAGGGCCACCTCCAGCCACCCACTCCCCTCCCCGCCCTGCAGTCTCCCGTGACTCCCTCTCTGACATCCCTCCAGGCTTCAGCCAGGCCCCTCCCCTCCCCAGGACCTAGTCAGCTCCCCCTCCCCCACCCATAGAGCCCCACCACTTTCAGTTCCTCAAAGCCAGCTCCATTCCTGCCCCAGCCTTTGCCCTGAACCTCAGCCTCAAGGCCTGGCCACACCCTGCCTGCCTGCTTGGCCCAAGGTCTTCCAGAGGCTCCGGCGGTTAAGCCTCTGGCTCCACATTCCCCTTGTCCATCTCCACTCCAGTCAGGGGGCCTTCTCAGCCACCCCTGAGGGCTCTAGTACCTGAAAGCGGGGCCTCAGCCTACCTGCCCCTACCTCTTCCTTCCTGAAGAGTCAGAAGTATGCTCCAGCCCCCAAAGAGAGACAGGGCAGGACCCTCAGGGAGACCCTGCCAGATGGCCCAGCTACAGCTGGCTAGCTCTGGGATTCAGACCCCACTGCTCATCCTAAAGGCAACCTAGCAGAGGTCCTGGACCAAAGCCCAGGCTTCTGGGCTTCCCCTCCGGGCTGTGAGACCATGGCCAAGTCTCCGACCTTCCTGCCAGGAGCCTCTGTTTCTTCATCTGCAAATTAGGAGCAACCGCAGGGCAGCTGGGAGGCTTAAATGAGAAGACGCACAGACAAGGGCGATGATGCCACCGAGCCTGGGCAAGCAGCAGTAGCCACACTGCTGTTAATCTGTTTAACACAACGCCGTACCTGCGGCAGGCCTGCCCAGTGAGATACCCAAGTCAGGCAGGAGGCAACGCACCCCAGCCCTCCCAGGGCCAAACTCCCAGTCAGAGAGCCCTTCTCCCATGGAATTCCAGTGCAACTTCAGGCTCCTGGAACCCTGGCTGCCGCTGGAGAGCCCCTCCCACATGCTACCAGGCGGGCCTGCAGCTAAAAGAAGGCCCAAGGCTGGTTTGAAGTCTCTCCTCCTCCCTCCTCTCCCAAGGGAGGGCCCACAGCCCTTTCAAGTGGTACAGTCCTCAGCTTCCCTGCTTCCTCACAAGCCTTCCTGCCCTGTGGCCAGCCGGCGAAGGAAGAGATGAGAAAACTGGCCAGCCTCGCTCAATACTCCAAGCCCAGGACAGGCATCTCCTCAAATATTAACCGCTGCTGAGAAGCAGCTTCCCAGGTGTCCCCAAACACCGGGAGGGGGTTCAGTGAGTTTAAATTTCTGGTTCCATCCCAAATGGCCGGGATCATAAGCTCTGGGAGAGAGAGGGTACCTGGGAGCTCCTTGTCACTGGGCGTCAGTCCTAGTCCTGCCTGCCACCCACAGGCCCACCCTGCACAGTGGAGACACCAACTAGCTTGTGTCACTTCGGCCTTTCCTCGATGGTGAGGGGCAGCAGAGGGCACAGGTCAGCTCCCCTGGGCCTGAGAGGCTCAGATACCCCCCATCCCAGGCTGAGAGTCGTGGCACCCTGACAAGGAGGCAGCCTGGATAGGCCTTCCTGTCCTGGTCAAGAGGGCCGTGGGGCCTCCACCTACCCGCCATGGCGCTGGTGCTGCCGTGGGCCCAGCAGGAGCCGCAGTACTGGGGGATGTGTTGGTTCCTGGTGACACTGACATAGTTGATGCCATCCACATTGCGCCAGTCCCACTCCTTGGGCAGATCCAATGGGGAGAGGTACTCATGAGGCCGAGGGTATGTCCTGGGAAGAGACCACCAACCCCAGGATCATCAGTGGGGCTCCTGGGGCCCTCTCCCCTCCCCAAAATGAGAGGGAACAAGAGTGAGCACCTCCATCACCAGGTGAGCGCATCTCACACTGGGAGACCCCGCTCTCACAGAATGTGAAGGAGGCAGGGCACCCCCAAATGCAGCAACCAGACTGCTCCCCAAGCAATGCCGCCAAACGCCAGGGAGGTGGGGCTAGCCTGCCCTCTGCGCAGGTGGGGCTTGTCCAACCCCAAACACCAGGGCTCCCCTGGATGGGAAAGAGCACGAGCGACTCTCAAAACAAAGGAGGATCCCACCCTCCAAGGTCAGGAGGGCAGAGGCCTTGGTTCCTGGCACCCCAAGGAGGCGGCAGGAGTCCCCAAAAGGCGGGAGTGCGCCCCAAGCCCCGGGAGATGGGCCAACCCCGAAGCCGGCCCGACCTGCGCCCCAGCTTGAACAGCTGGTCCTCCCGCAGGGGCCGATAGCAGCTCTGGCCTGAGCGGAAGTAGAGGCTGGCCCGCGCCGTGCCCGCCAGCAGCACGAGCAGCAGCAGCAGCCGCGCCGGCCCGGACGACGCCATGGCTCCCGCGCCGGGTCCTGATCCGGGTCCTGATTCGGATCTCCTGGGCGCCTCCGCTCCGGCCCGCGCCCTGCAGGCCCTCGTGCTCTGGCCCCGGCCCCTCCCGGCCCTTAAGGTGGCGGCGCGGGTGCCCGGACACACCCCCGGGGCGGGGCCGCCCGTCCTGCCCCGGGTGACCTCGGCCCCTCCCTGGCTGGCTGCCGCAGGGCCAGCCCCGAGCGGGCCGCTGGCCAGGGCCCCCGCCTCCGCCCCTGCTGGGGGTCGCCCGAACTCGGGTCTCGCATCAGGCCTTGGAGCCAGACCCCAGACCAGATCCCACCACTAGCCGCTAGCCACGTGGCTTGGTGGCTTGACTGAGTACATCATTATCAGACCTTCAGGGCTCCTGGGGCAGGGGGTGGGGGCTGCAGGGTCTGAATGGCCCTGCCAGCCATAGATTCCTGGGACCCTGGGCCCTGGAGAGGTGCCACTTGTCCCCACATCCCACTTGGGCCTAGGACTCCCTAGGAATGGGCAGGGATCTCCCCAAGTCCTGAGCTGTCCTGCCAGAATTGTGCCCTGGCCTGGCTTTCCGAACCCCATTTCCCAAAGGCCCGGGCCCTTTCTGGAGAGATGAATGTCCCTCACAGAGAACACAGGCGAGGTCCCCCCACACAATGCCCCTAAAGGAAAATTGCACTTGGCACATAAATCATTACTTCTATGTTCCAACTTCCAGAGATGCTTGAAAAGTTTCCTGCTAACAAAACTCTTCACAGGCAAATGGGGAACTGAAAGCAGAAGTGGGACCCCCCACGCCTTGATTTCTTAATGTACCATGAGTTTCTCCCTCCCTCCTGCTCCTCGTGAGTGGTAGTCATCCAAGCAGGTCACAAAATGGCCTTCCTCTTCTTGTAAGAAAAGGGTCAAGGCATTTTGTTCTAGGGCTCCCATAGGCCTTTGCTGTAGGGTCCTCAGATGAACTCAGTGGGTGCTCACCAGTTTCCGGCCACCCCTCCCTCTGCCCACACCAGGCCAGCAACCAGAAATCAAAATGGCGGCCCCTTTGATGCGGGTACCATGAGCTGAAGAGTCGAAAGAAAGATTTCTTGGACTCTCAAGGTCTGGCAGTGGTGCTCTTTTATTTAGAGAATAGTACGGAATAGCATGGGGACAGGACCCATGGGCAGTAAAGAGCTGCTGCCCCTGCTGCATGGGGACAGGACCCATGGGCAGTCAGAGCTCCTGCTGCTGCCCTAAGTTGAGGGTTAGAGCTAAATTTATAAGGCACGGGTACATGACTTATTTTTACTGGAAAAGAGAAAAGATGATGTAAAAAGTCATTAAATGATTTCAGTGCAGATGGGGTCTGGTTATCGTGCGGTCGTATAACTTTAGATACGAATCTGGTCATATAGATCGGCATGTAGGCGAGGATGCCCTGGGCTTCTGTCCCTGGGGCAGCCTCAATCCACACCATAAAAATCCACCGTGTCATATAGTTTGGCATGTAGGCCAGGTCACCTTGGGCTTCTCTACCTGGGGTAGCCTTAATCCACATCATAAACCCCCCCAAACCCATTTGGACCCGAAATATTTTGGGGATATGGACGGTGGTCAGTCTTCTGTAACTACTTCCAGCTGTACAAGGTCATAGAGCTGTCCCTAAATGGGGCCATAGGTATAGGCAGGAAGTTCAGTGGACTGGAAGGCTGCACCAGTGGAGTCCAAGGCTGACAAGGTCCACGGATCCTCTGGAGACGAGAGAATCATTTGACGAGAGGTGGTCAAGGAGGTGAAACTTTGTTAACATGTGGAAGACAAACAATGAAATAGACAACAAGTTATAATAAGAAATACTAGCAATATGATTAACCCAATGAATAAGGTTTGGATAGTAGTCCAGAAACCTGGTCCTGACCAGGAGTTCAACCAATCGTTTAGCAATAAGGTAGGGTCAGACATGGGTTTAATTTGGTGGCTCATATCAGATAGGAAGCCAGAGATATTTTGATGGTAGTCAGGAATATAAACACAACATTCAGTTTTTATAATGGCACAAGTGCCTCCCTGTGCTGCTGTCAAGACATCCAGGGCCATTCGGTTTTGGAGGACTGCCTTACGCGTTTGGGATACTTCTAAATCGAGCAGCGAAAGGCTATGTTGTGTATCATTTAATGCCTTCACAGTAAATTTGTTTAGGACTTCCATGTGCAAGATGACGCTTTCGATTCCTAATTGGGGAAGGAAAGTTGAGGAAAGATGGTCATACCAGTGGAAGACAGAGCAGGTCCAGCGCTGTTGCAGGTTGGGTAGGTCAGCAGGAGGAGTAACTATAGCAAATGTAGTTCCACCTTGCATCCAGATGAAGCCTAGGGTGCATCGTCCAATCCATCCAGGTGGTAGCCAAGGCCATAAGTTGGAACCACATAGCCACTGAGTGCCATTAGGGGCTAACCAACATGTGCTGGGCCATCTATCCCAGTCAGTCCCAAACCAATCAGTATTTTTTTAAGGCTATGATATGAGAACACATGTAATGGGGAATTTTCCCCATAGGTCGGGTGCTATTAGGCCATATATCACAGGTGTGATTGGTTTGTTCCCAACATAGAGTGGCCTTTTGACTGAGTTGATCACTAGTAGGAGTGAGCCAAATATATTCGTCCCAAATTTGATATAGTCCATCCTGTGTGTACTGATAAGTTGGGGACTTTACCTTTGGAACTTGTTGTTTATGATCCACCTGTGACAAGGCAAATCTAGTTAGCATTTGGGCAGTAGTATTGAAGGAAAAGGTTTGATTGTGGCCAGGGAACTCCCAGGTATCAGAGAGAGATGGCCACAAGGAGACGTTATGATTAGTAATAGATGAATCTTGTGGAAGAAAAGAGCTAGAATCTAATATCCATGAATGCATACTATAGCTTCTACTGAAACATAATTTTTTCTCTCTAAAATCACCCTCATTTTTACAAAAGATAGCCAAATTAAGATTAACTGGTTTGCAAATAAAGAGTAGTTTCAATACAACTTGGTCCAATTATTTACATAAGTGCAGCAAGAATAGTAATTGATTATACAGGCTCTTTTAAATCTGCTTTGCTGGAATTTTTTTATGAGGAATCTCAGATTGAACTGTGAAGGCCTCTCGAGGCCAGAAAAGCCAAGCCAAGGACTTGCCGTCAGATTTTGCCTATAATACCTACAGATTTGGGTGGATTTCTCTTTCTCGAGGTCCCCCAAAATATTCTGAGGTTCCTTGCACCTGCCAGATAAGCAAGCTTCCTTACTTACTGGGTAAGATTGCCAGAGTCTCTGTAAACAAGGTACCAGGCCCATATTTCCAAGTGGCTTTATTTCCAGAAAGTCCAATCTTTGTTCCTGAGAAGCTGTCTTGTCATATCCAAGCCTGTATGTTTCTCTCAAATATGACATTCCAGTCAAAGCCTTGGTAATATAATCAATGTGTCCTGTTATAAGGAGACCAAATTCTTAGTGAACTTATGCAAATAACTATATTGCCATGAAATAACCATACTCACAGAGAGTTTCCAAATTCTGGAGGGATCAGGTAGGGAGAAAAAGATAAATGTTTCAGTTTTGCTCATAAAGGTACATTTCACTAAATTGCTGTAAGTCATAGTTAGCATAAGAGAAAAGAGAAAAAGATTTCCTTAAATATGAGAAAACAAAACAAAACATCAAAACTCAACAATATTTCAAACAGAAGTCATAAAAAATTATAATCATCCGCATCAGTTCACACAGTCCTGTATAATCGATTCTTGAACTTGATCTTCTGTTAGCAGGTCTATGAGCTCAGTTTCTCTGTTAGAATTCTATAATTTCTTACCCAGTTCAGTTTTACAATCGGAAAGTTTATCAGAAACCTGTAGCTTAGAATTGTGTGTCAGAATCCTTTCCAGGAATTTCTCTGAAGATGAAACATATTTGCAAAAGCAAAAAGCATCAGAGTATAACAGCAACTATCTGTAAATGGACAAAAAAACTAAAAAGGGCAATTGACAAAGAAACTTGGCTACTTCTGTGACATATGACACTTCTAGATAATAACTGGAGGTATGACTGATAACCAGGACAGATCAGAATTTTAGGAATGTTATATAATTTTAAGACACCTATATTAATAACATTTACGCACATAATATCAGCTAAGAAAGTTTATCATCGCTTATTTGACAATGCTTCCCATGTAGTTTAATAGACCAAATAAGCCTAATTAGTTTAGTATTTTCCTCCTTATAAGAAGAGAGAGCAAATTTCTTTGAGAAGTCTCAGGGGACCTCTGAAAATCCTCAGAGAAATTTTTCTTCCTTCTACCAGGTCAAAAGAAAGCCTTCATTCAGGATTTGAATATTTTTGAGGGAGAAGCTTGTCAAAAAATATCAAAAGTTTTTAAAATGCTTGTTCAAATAGGAAACAACGCTCACTGTCAGACAATGCTCAGGTATCCATTCAAAGTGACAACAGAGACAGTCAAGAGCAAACAACACAGTCAAAAAATTTTAGAAGAGACCTCTTTCTTTCTGAATATAGGAAATTGTTTTAACAAAACATAGATTTTCTGTCTTTTAGGTAGAGTTGGAGCAGGCCAAAAGTTCAAGAAAATTATCCTTTGAGAGAAAACCAAATTTTAATTTCTGCACCAGCTTATTTTTAACATTAAAACTCATTTACTTAATTGGATTTACTTTAATCTTAGTCTACTTGACCAGGCATAAAACTCCTTTCTGAATTTCTCCTTCACAAACCTTTTACTTTCAGAATTTGTCCCATACTTGCTTTCTTCCCTTCTAGTACATTAGGCCAAATTTATCTTTCTGAACCAAACAAACAAAAACCTTTCCATTCTTTGTACCCTCTTTACTGAAAACATACATTTTAACTTTCCTTGAATACAGAGCTGTTTTCCTTGTTAATTTCCAGTAGCTTTAATTATATATGTTAATTAGAACTTTTAACCATTAACAGACCCTAGTAAACACTAAAAGGTAAGCAATTACGAATTGTCTTTTATATCAACATTCTAAACACTTCATGATTTCTAGAAACACGCTGCTTTACAGTAAAACACCCGAAGACTTTTAGCCCCTCATAAGAAGCCAAAAGTAGATAGATACATTTAGCAATAATGTTTGTGTTCTATCCAATCCAAAAATGACCCAGATACTCAGATTTTCATCATTTAACTTAACGTGGCAAAACTCAAGATTGCTATCAAAAAGAATTTGGATTAATTTCTACTACATTTAGAATTTATGTAAGCGCTTACTTTAAGCTGATTAAACCGAGCTCTTAATTTTGGCCATACCATCCGGAGGTAAAATATCACACATATAACATACGTAAGACACACGTACACAGAGACTGCACAGCTATTGTTTTTTTTACCAATATTTGTGGAGAAGACACTCAAGATGCTAGATTTTTTGCAAGGGCACGCTTATGACCGTTTTTCCTCTCCCCTACTCTTTTTTTTTTTTTTTTTCCCTTCAGTCTTAGGAATTAGTGATGGGCTAGATAGTAGTTCCTGGAGAGGGGAGATGATAATCCTTTTTGAGATAAAGGCACTGGGTGGAATCTGAACTGCCTTCCAGTCTTGCAAGGATCTTTTAAGGACAGTTGCTCTTGATTTCCCAGAAACTGGACTGTAACTTGAATGACATTCTAGGTTGATCTACCTGTCCAATTGCATCACAAAGGCACAGAGAAACCTCTCAAGTTTTCTCCCGGCTGGAGTTTCTGGGGCATAACCCATGCAATTGAAAGTGTTTCTAATTAGTTAGAATGCACCCGAGCAGTGAGTCTCTGGGGATGCTTAGGGCATTCCCCATGGCGGTAAAGCCAGTGTCCGACTGACAGTGGACTGGAGAAGGATGCAGTGCCCGACTGCGGGTGTCAACACAGTTATAAGATTTAATCAACGCCCACTTAGCCGGGGCACTTTGTCCCTGAACCAGCACAAGGGGAGCCAGGGAAGCAGGAGGCAAAGGCCTGGGACTGGCTGGAGGCCGGGCTCCCAGCGCCAGGGTTGAGAGTTAAGTCCCTGGCAAAAGGTTTCCAAGTTTTTCGATTTTACAGAAGGTCCAGGTTCTGGTCTGGTCCAGCCTGAACTTAACCTTGACTTGGTGACAACAGAGGAGATGATGAACGAAACAGACAAAGAAAGGAAAAGAAGAGATCAGACCTCACCCTCATGGCCTCTTCCAGAGGGTTATCAAGATAAGAGTCATACAACAGTTCCCGTGCTGGGGCACACTACCCTAGCATGACAGTTCGCAGAATAAATCACAGGTCTCCTACCCTCATAGCCAACTCGGTAGGTGACTAAAATACTCAATGAGTCAACTGCCAAGAGAGGGCACCCCACTTGGGGTCGCCAGGATGATCAGGCCCGGAAACCCAAAGTTGGGGCTCCCAGGGGTGGAGCCCTTGACTCTTTAAAGATTTCTTTGTTTCCCGGTTGCAAAGCTCAAAAGGAGATGAAAATGGCCATTGTTAACTCTAAGAGAGAGGAACGAAATGGGTCCATCATCTTGAAAATCCCCCCTGAACCTAGGGCAGCGTCCTGCCATTGTTCCTCCTGTGTGGTTCCTATAGCAAGGGGTGATGGGGGTGTCCTCCAGCACTGCATCCCTTGTATACCTTCCCTGTTATGCCTGGCAGTAACAGGTGCCTGGTGAATGGTCCCCGAGAGAAAAGGAGAACTTTAAGAGAGATGAAAGAAAAAGGAGCCATTACCTTGAAAATCCCCCCATTGGGATTCCTGTAGCAAGGGATGATGGTGGCATCCCTTGAACATCTTCCCTATTCTGCCTGGCAGTAATAGGTGCCTGGTGAATGGTTCCCAAGGGAAAAGGATAGAGAAAAACAGTGAGGAATTTTCCACCAGTCTGGGGGACATTCTACCCAATTGCATCCTGGAGCCATTCTCCCAAGAAGGGGTTCCCATACTCCACCAAAGGTTAGAGTTTGGTACTTTCCTTGAACTGGAGTCCCGATTGGGACTTTCCTGCAGTTTGGAGAGTGGTCAGGAGCCAGAGGGAGGGATCCCAATCCAGCCTTAGGAAGTGAAACCTTCCACGGGAGTCTTGGAGATTGGCGACCGTCCTAATGACTTAAGTGGCCGACCCGTGCCCATGTAAAATTTACATATTAGAGATAGAGTCAGGAAAGAATGGATTAATTCATTCTACATCACCCTGAGGCTTAAGGTACTGATTCTCTTCGAGCTGAATGCCATGATTTGCCCCATAGAGTAGCCATGGGCAGCAAACATGGATTCATACAGCTGTCCAAGAAAGTTCCCGATGGAGAAGTGAATTTAGATCCAGCCTCGAAAAAGAGAAAGGCACAAGGAAGAAAAGGGCACTTACCAGAACTCAAGCTCACAAGCCGATGAAGTAAGTTCCCCATTCAGGCCATCAGAAATGACGTGGGGACGGCAAGCCGAAGAGTCGAAAGAAAGATTTCTTGGACTCTCAAGGTCTGGCAGTGGTGCTCTTTTATTTAGAGAATAGTACGGAATAGCATGGGGACAGGACCCATGGACAGTCAGAGCTGCTGCCGCTGCTGCATGGGGACAGGATCCATGGGCAGTCAGAGCTCCTGCTGCTGCATGGGGACAGGACCCATGGGCAGTCAGAGCTGCTGCCGCTGCTGCATGGGGACAGGACCCATGGGCAGTCAGAGCTCCTGCTGCTGCCCTGAGTTGAGGGTTAGAGCTAAATTTATAAGGCACAGGTACATGACTTATTTTTACTGGAAAAGAGAAAAGATGATGTAAAAAGTCAATAAATGATTTCAGTGCAGATGGGGTCTGGTTATCGTGCGGTTGTATAACTTTAGATACGAATCTGGTCATATAGATCGGCATGTAGGCGAGGATGCCCTGGGCTTCTGTCCCTGGGGCAGCCTCAATCCACACCATAAAAATCCACCGTGTCATATAGTTTGGCATGTAGGCCAGGTCACCGTGGGCTTCTCTACCTGGGGCAGCCTTAATCCACATCACCTTGACTTCCAGCACTTTCCATGACCCCCATTGGAAGGGCTGAGGTGACCACAGAATCCTAGCAGGGCTGGGAAGTCTGTCTGGCAGTGCCTGTCAGAGCAGAGCAAGGTCTCAGAGGCGAAGGCCTGGTACTGCTTTATCAGCCCAGGAGTTTTGGTCTTGTTCTTAAAAAGCTATTGCTGGGGCTGGCCTAGTGGTGCAGAAGTTAAGCTCACACGTTCCGCTTCTCAGCAGCCCCAGGTTCACCGGTTTGGATCCTGGGTGTGGACATGGCGCCGCTTGGCAAAAGCCATGCTGAGGTAGGCGTCCCATGTATAAAGTAGAGGAAGGTGGGCATGGATGTTAGCTCAGGGCCAGTCTTCCTCAGCAAAGAGAGGAGGATTGGCAATAGTTAGCTCAGGGCTAATTTTCCTCAAAAAAAAAAAAAAAAAAAAAAGCCATCGCTGAGGTAAGGTGCAGACACGGGCTCTGTCCACTGATGTGTCTTTTATCTTCTCGGGAAGTCGGCTGCTGGACACCCTCAGGGTCAATGCACTGTTAGGAGGCGGATGGGTGTGGGACGCAGCTGCCACCTGAGCCTGTGAGAAAACACTCAGGTTTGAGCTGTGGGGACTGGTTTGCCCCAACAGGGGTCCTGGGCCTGGCCTCAGAGCTTCACTCTGGGTGTAGACGGTGTGGCTTTGAAGGGAGTTGCCAGCCGAGACTTCCTCTTCCCACGTCCACTCTCTCCTGCATGGCTAAGCTCTGTGTGAGGAGAAGCCCTGCAGGATTGTCCCTGTGATGGCCTCCAGGCAGCGTCTTCTGAAGAGGTGGGTTTTTGGTCTCCTCTAAGGAAAAGGCTAAAAGCTCATGTTGGTGAAGAATGACCAGAGTGGTCACAGTATTGCAGGGTGGCAAATCTTGTGGGGACCTCCGAGTACGCATAGACTGTCAGGACCCAGAAGGTGCATAGTCCGACCCTACGTGTTACGACGTGGGAAACCTGAGGCTGGGAGGGGGCCCTGGCGCGAGGCCTTCCCTCTGATGGCTGGGCCCGGAGGTCCCGGCCTCATCCCCGATATGCGGTGAAAAGGCGCTGAACCCAAGCTTTTCTGTGCATGTAGCGTTGGGAGACCGGGATGCTCTGAAGACGCCCTGGGATTCTCAGGGAAGCTTTGCCTTGTTTAGAGGGAGTTAGGACAGGCAGGGCCAGCTTCTCGGGCATGTGACCCCTGCAGTCACACGGGGCCTCGAGCTCAGAGGGCCCCGCGCCTGGTGTGATGCTGGGCTGTGCAAGGGCCCACATTTTCATTTTACTCCAGGCCCTGCAAATTCTGGAGCGAGGCCTCCAGCAAGGGTCAGACAGACAGTGGGAAGTCAGGCACCATTCATCCCTGTGAAATGCATTAAAAGAGAGGGAAGGTGATATTTTCAGGCTGGTAAGGAATAGGACATCCAGAGTTGACAAGCTGTGGCACAGCAGCATTTCTCTGACATAGAAGCAACTTGGTCTGCAGGAAGAGGGGAGGCAGCCAGACATTTGAAACCACAACTTTCAAGGCAAGAAGAAGTGAGGTCTGGTGTGACTCGCTCTGCCTCTTCAGCCCCCGTGGCGGGTCAAACAGACCTGGGGCCCTCCCTTCACCTCTGAACTTGGCTGTGGTCAGTGGATATGTGTCTGCCCAGCTGACCGCTCTGAGAGGTGGGCTGGCCGCGTCACTTCAGGGTTTACTGTGACTGTGCATGGGGTCCCTTTCAGCACAGGTTCCTACACATGTTCTGTTGAGGGGCCTGCCCTGGACCCAACCAAACCCAAATTTTGGTCCACAGCACGTGGTCAGAGCGGAGGTGGCATGCTCTGCTATTGGTGAAGGGTGGCTGGCCCCAGGAGCTGTCTGAAGGGAGCGTGGATAGACTTAACAGGCCACTGGGACTAAGGAAGAGGGACGATGCACGAAAGAACCTGATGGACCGGCCGCCCCCCAGCCGCCTGCTTGTCTCTCGTTAAAGCAGACGCAGCTGGGCAGCAGCTTTGGGGCCTTCACCAACCTGAAAGCTGTGTCCCTTTCTGATACCACCATGCGTGCCTGTGAGGGAATTTTGTGGCTAATGACTCATCTCCTCCTCTGGCCTGGAATGGAGGAGGCTCAGGGCAAGGCCCTGCGACCAGCTTACCTCTGAGGCCTTCCTCCCCTGAGCTTGGCTCTAGCAGCTGCCTCGTATGTAAGCTGCTGCGAGCTCCGCCATCCAGTCTGGCGCGCATCCAGTGGGCCCTCGAGACTCGGAGTCTCCCCTGAAGCCACTGCAAAGTTCTCCACCTGGAAGCCACCCAAGTGCCCTGGGCTTTTCTTCCTTTCATGGAACTGAGTCATACCTGCTCCCCGGTGGTGCTTAAAGGCAGAGACAGTGACATTCTAGAAGACTCTCCAGTCTAGGCAGTGTCTGTCCTCATTTGTTCCTTGGCACAACCTGTGCAGTGGGGTCAGATGGCATTGCCCCATTTTACAGGTGGGCAGACTCAGGCTCTAGAGAGGGCCGGAGACCTCTACTCCCCACGAGGTTCCCAGGTGGCAGTTGAAACTAGTCCCTTTTGCTGTTTTTCACCCCATAAAGTGCACCCACCCAAGGCCATGACACAAAAGCCTATTCATTTCTAAAAATTAGGTTGATTTTTCTCTTCATCCCCATCAATACCGTGCACACTTTAAGTTCGGCCTCCTAAACTGGAGGAGAAGAAGACAGGAGGAGCTTCTTCTGTCTGTGGAATTGCCTCACGGTCGTCTCTTTCCTTCTTCCTTTGTACCATGTTTTCTGGCTCCTGCCTGGCAAGCTGTAGACATTTCCTATTACTCTACATTCCTGAGTTTTGCCACATCCTGGATACAGCATTTGTTTGCATGGATGCTGACAAGGAGGGGAGGCAAGGCTGGCTTTGCAGGGCACCACGGCTTCCTTGCCAGCCGCAGGGGCTCCTCTCCATTCCACACGGCCATTAAGTCAGACACTTGTGCCAACTCCCAGATGCCTTTGCAGCGAAGGCCTTCCCATGGGGTGGGTCAGGTATGCCATTGACCCTGCCGCTGTCCCCAACTGCCATCATCACCACACCCTTGGCTGCCCACACTTGCTCAGGAGGGAACACGGCTCCCCGGGGTCATATTCGTGAGGTTGGCCTGTTGGCATCACCTTCAGAACACGCCGGCCACAGCTCACCCTGGAGCTGACCCAAGGACTCTCTCGGAGGGGCCTTGCTCATTCGCCTGCTCTGGTCTCTTGTCTCTGAAGTCAGGCAGTCAGCAAACTCCTCCGGAAGTAGAAAGTGCTTGGAAAAGGATAAAATGGGGCGTGCCAGAGCCGGGGGCCCTCTGAGGAGTGTCGTCTGGGACAGCTCTCTTGGCCATCCATGTGAGTTGGATTGAATGATGAGGACACACCATGGAAAGTGCTGGACTTTTTAAGCAGAAGGAAGAGTGTATGCAAAGGCCTTGAGATGTAAGCACGCTTGGTAGCTGTGATCAACTGGAAAGGGCTGTGGGAAGTGTGGCAGCAGAGATGGCTGGCAAAGTGGTGGCAGGACGAGGTCACTGGAGAGCTCATAGGTGGCCTCTCAGACCTCCAGGCAGGAGAGAGCGCTGCAGCCGCACTCTGCAACCCAAGGCCATGCTTCCCACAGGCTGCCTCTCCTTTGTCCCTCCCTCCTCAAGGTAGGCCTGTATCTCAGTCTCGCTCAGCTCCCTCCCTGGACCCCTGCAGGTGTTCTCCCATCAGGGAGCTGAACGACAGGTGGGCTGTGGTAAGAGTGTTGGTTTTGCTGTGGTTGCGGTTTGTTTCCAGGAGGGCAGCGGGCGCGATCTGATTGATGTTTTATAAGGTCCTCCGTTGGCGGAGGGGAGGATGAAATGGAAGAAGTCAAGAGTAGCGGTCAGTTAGGGGCTATTGTGGTTGTGGACAGGAGAGCTAGTGATGGCTTAGGGACGCTTCTGCAGAGATGCTGAGTGGATATGGGGGGCTCTCTATCGGGGGGAGGGCTGGCAGGACCCAGTTATGGACCAGAGATGAGGAGGAAGGTGAGATGAGCAGTTGAGGCTGCTCAGATGCCTAGCTGGAGGCTGTCTGGCTAGCCAACCTCTTGTCACTTCAAATTGTACCCCTAGACATAGGGGTCCAAAGAGCCGTGACCCATCTCTGGTGCTGCTGTGTTATACTGGACTTGAGCATGTCAGTTTCCTCTCTGAGCCTCTGTTTCTTCTACTAATGGGAGAGCCATCACCTAGCTCAAAGGCAGGCTAAATGAGGTGATGTGTGAGAGACCATGGCAGAGATCTCGGGAAAGGCCAGTGCAGGAATCGAGTGCTGCCATGTCTCTGAGTCCCTGGAGTGCAGGCCCCATCTTTCTCACTTCTCTGAGGACCCCCAAGCCTCCCAGAGAGGACTCAGCCAATGTTTGTTGGATAAACGAATGGATTTCTGAGACTCATACAACAGAGATTTCTTGGACAAACACTGGGCTTGAAGAAGAATATATTTTTGTTTGATTTCAGCTCTAGGTGCTGCCCCATATTATGCTTATCTCTGTTCCTGCTGCAGAACGTTGCTTATCAGGAACTGCACACCTTGGGAGATGGGAGAGATGAAATTGAGAAGGTTAACGTCCCCATGCATGTTCAGAATCACAGAATCACCATTCAGGGGAAGTGGGGTGTGCGTGTGTGCGTTTCCTCCTGTAAATCAGAGATGCCACAGCCCAGGGTGCTGATTCTCAATTTACCCAAAGAGGTGGCACAGTGTTTTACGCTATGTGGGCTTAGAGTCTGGAAAGGGATGGAGAGCAGCCCGAGGCTCCAGTGTGGTACAGGTATGATGGAGCATCTCAGCTGGAGGGGAGGGAGCTAAACTCCTCCGTGTAGCTGGGCAGCCTGGCTCAGTGGAAACCAGCAACATCCTCTAGTCCCTTTCTGCTTGTACTTACTTAGTTACTTATTCATCCTCCCGGAACTTTCTTTTACAGTCAGAGAACACACATCGAAGCAGAGTACAAGAAAGTAGAACTCAGTTCATCTGATGATCTTCCCACACCCGCTGAGTCACTCATAATGGCCCCTCAGATGTCATTTTCTTGCTAAGACATTTGGAAAAATTTTTGCTTCTGAATCACAAGCAAACACTATAATTCAACAATCTTCTCTGAGTTATTCAGGGAACTTCAGTGCTCTCAGAAGTGGAAGATCGGGCGGATGAAATCAATGAATTCTCTGAGCACTCTGTTTTTCTCCTAATTATATTTCATTTGCCGAAGGGAGGGTGAGGACAGCTCCATCTGACCACTGGGGGACATCTCCTGGGGGAAGTCTGGAAGCAGCTGATTTGGGGTTTCTGGATGACACTCGGTTTTTCTTATCATCGTAGTTCTGTTCCCATAATAGACCCAAGCGTCATCCAGGAAAAGGCTCTCTCCCACGGCCTCTCCTTGTGGACCGCTATTGCGACAGCCTGTGGAGGAGAGTGTTTCACCTAAGGGCCAGCCGGTCGTCCCCAATCACCTCAGTGTCCCCAGGCAGGAGGCCCCTTGCCCTGCGGCGTCACCTCCTGGGCTTGCTAAGGGACTCTTTGGCTCCTGCCGTCTGCCCTTTCGGGCGATGCTCGCTGAAGCTCTGTGCTGGAGCGCGGTCCCTGTTAACCTGCCTTCGCCGCAGCCCTTCCCTGGGGGGAGAAAATGACTTTGTCATTCATCACAGATGGCCACCTTTTATCACTTGCCGCAGTTCAGGGTTGGGGGGGGGTCACCTTCAGCCTGGCAGGAGAACAGACCTCGGGTTAACGCTGGCTTCTCAAGGGACACACACCGATCACCTGTGTCTCAGCCGCAGGGGCTCCTCTCCATTCCACGCGGCCATTAAGTCAGACACTTGCGCCGACTCCCAGATGCCTTTGCAGCAAAGGCCTTCCCATTGGGTGGGTCAGGTATGCCATTGACCCTTCTACTGGTCTGAGAAAGGCACTCTATATGCACCGCTTCACTGGTTTTCACTAAATTGGCAGTTAGAGGAGAGCTCTTTCCCCGGGGGAACAGGTACCTTCATAAATAAGGACAAAGAGCGGTGACACGGGGGGATGGCTCTTCAGACCCACTGCGTTTCCTAGCACTCTGTTCTACCCAGACATTTCAAATTCAGATAGACAGCCTCTGTGCCCCTCCTAGATCAAGCCTGACACGCAGCAGGTGCTCAATACCCAGGCGTGGAAGCAATGGCGCTGTGTACGCAGTGAGCCACATCTTCTCCTTCCATCCTGCAAAGCAGACTTGAAAAACATTGCTTTGCAGAGGGATGTTGGGGGGTCGGCTGCAGCGTGCTCAGCGAGCACGATAATGGGACATGGGACCATTATCCTGTTTCACAGCTCAGAAAATTCACGTTTGGGGAGGAGGTGGGCCCCACTCAGTGGCTCAGCCCACCTCAGCTCAGAGGACCCGCAAAATCTCTCTGCCCGGCATCTACCCCCACCTCCAGCAGCATCCAAAGCTCAGCACACACAGGACTGAGCAAACACGGCCGGTGGTGCTGGGAATCAAAGCAAACAGGATTCCTCTTTCCCCCCTTTCTGCCAACTGCCCCATTAACAGAAAAACCTTTTACGCGCTCATCTGGAAACCTGGCCTTTTGCCTCCCTGAGCAAACTGAGGTGACCGAGAGGAATGTGCTCCAGGGCGGAGCTGGGGGACCCCAACACACTGGATCCTGCTCATACAGCAGAGAACAAACATGGGAAGATCAAAAATGCCCCTCCGGCCCGGCCCAGCGGTCCCTGTGGTGGCCAGCACGGCCCCCTTCAGCAGCTCTGCCAGCTGCCGCTTCCCGTAATAGCTCCTGCGGTTACTCCCTCTACAATCCATTCCTGACGTCCAGGCTTCTTGGAACAGTTTATACTTTCAGCTTAGACCACCTCTTAGTGGACGGAGGAAAAAGTCCTCGGGCACCATGCCCACCACCCCCGCCCTGTTAGGACATACTCGTGAATAAATACATTGTTGGTTTTAAGAAAACTTGCTGTTCTGAGCAGAGCTGCTCAAGCTCGCCCAGCTGTTGGCATGCGCTCTACAAACATTTATTGAGGCCCTGCTGTGTATCAGGCACTGTGGGCACTCAGAGGTGAAACGGCACCAGCAGCTCCCAGGCTGGCAGGGAGATAAGGCATAAATATAAGTAATTAGCAAACACCACCGAGTGTGATAACCACCAACGAAAGTGCTGGGGCCACAGGAGGTCGGGCATCTCTGACCAGGGAAGTGCCCGGAAAGATCACAGCCACTCCAGGAGGGCTCAGGGCAGCGACTTGGGGATTTGCAGGAATCTGACATCTGGGGGAGGGCTGAGAGGGCAGGTGGAGGAGGACAGAGGGGAGAGGAAGGGGCGGAGGGCTGGGAGGGAGGCTCCAAGGGAGGGAGGATGGGGTGACTTCTACGGAAGCTGGAAAGTCCATTCTGTGTATATTTTTTATTTTGTGAAAAATACGGCTAAGCACATGCAAATTTCTTTTGTTTTTACCTTTTACACCTTCTTCTCTTTACCTTTAGGGGCTGCGGGGTTTGGACCAGGAGCATCTGTGACTCATGTGGCCATTCAGATTTGAGTAGAAAAAAATTCCAAACAGAGAAATGTTCAAGAGTACTAATCTTGAGCTAAATTTGGAAAAATTCACCAGTTGTTAACATTTTGCTACATTTGCCTCACCTCTCTCTCCGTTTATCACGTTGTTATTTTTGTTGCCCAACTGTCTGAGAGTAAGTTGCCAGCATGACGGCTCCTGACCCTTGGATACTTCATAGTACCTCCTGAAGGCAAGGATTTCCATTGGCATAACCCGGGGGCCATGACCTAATTCAGGAAATATAACACGAATGCAATGTTATTATCCAGTCCACACGTTCAAATGCCCACAATTGTCCCAGTAGCACCTGTAACAGCAACTTTTCCTGGTCCAGGACCTGACACCCCGGGTCACAAGTGCTCTTAGTTGCACGTGGCCCGTGAGGTCACCAGACAGTGGAGGACAGGAGCGGTCCTGGTGCTGGCACCGGTAGGACAAGGTCCTTCCCCACCTCTAGCTTTTTCCTCTGGTGTACGGCTCAGGTCCTTTTACTCTGTGGATGAACTCCTTTGGGAGTAAGTAGAGGCTATTTACCCCCAGAAAGTCCATTGTTAGTAACTTTCCTGCCCATGTGCCTGACCTAGTGTCTTGGACCTCACCAGGCCTGTAGAGAGTGCAAAGGGTTTAGGAGCTGACCGTCAGGAGGGGGCTTGGGCAACAGCAGGCAGACCCCTCAGTGAGCCCACTGGTCTGGTCAGAGGCCAGGGAGGGGAGGACACCAGGACTCTGGGTATGAGCACAGTTCTGTCCTGCCTTTAGATCCATGTCCTGGGGGATGGTGTCTTCCTACATCAGTCCCCTCCACGGAGGGCTCTGTGAGCTCACAGGCTGCCCGCATCTCTCCTTCATTCCCATAGCCCCAGCTCCCAATGTGTTGAAAGCTGTTGAGCAAATGGGGGGTCCAGCCTTGGGGTGCCTGGCAAATGCCAGAGAGAAGCCCTGAGAAGCAAGTACTTCCTGGGCTGTTGCCCTCATCCCAGGGTTTCAGGAGTGAGACCTTGCTCTGTGTGTGCCCTGTGCCTGTACCTCCAGAGCTCACACAGCACCTCTTACCAGCTTTTCCCTCATCCAAATCCAGGCTCTTGCTTCCTCTCTGGGGCTCCAGTTCCCCTCTTCTGCGGATCTGGTATTCCATCTGCATCTCCTCCAGGCGGTGGGGCAAATGGACATAAGAACGAAATCCCGTCATGGGCATCCTGGGCAGGATGTCAAGCTGGCGGTTGGTTGGGCCACTCTGCTCTGTGCTGCCGGGCTGGGCAGGCTTGCAGGCTAAGAGGGGATGGATGGGGGGCTGGTTTGGGAAGTTGTGTGCTGGGAGCTCAGGGAGGTGTGCTGAACACCCTGTGCGGCCAGTCCTTGCTGGGTGCCAGGGCAATGCAGTGGGGAGTCCATTCGGTCTGGGAAGGGGAACCAATGGCAAACAATGAGTCTCTGGACAATGGAGCGAGGAGCCAGGAAGGGCGCAAGGGGGCAGCCAGGCCCAGGCCTGGGCAGAAGGCTGGGCAGGACCTCGACAGAATGACCTGCAGAGTGGGAACTGGCACTAAGGGAGAGGAAGGGTAAACATCGGTGTGAGCGTGCACGATGGCAAAGGGCCGGTGCAGCCAGGAAGCCGCTGGTCCAGTGTGCAGGTATCTGCCACAACCCAAACAGCACAGGCTTTCTGAGGGCCGAAGTCTGCAAAGGGGGCTGGGAAGGTAATTTGAGGCCAGGTTGGGAAAGGCCTCGATGACAAGCCGTGGAGTTTAGGTTTTTCTCTCGTTTGTAGTTTCCCAAACTCCTACGAATCACGTCACCTTTGTAATTCTGGTCAAGTTCAAAAAGGAAACTTTCTTTCCTTTTCATTTTACTATTATAAATACCAGTTATTTTCTTCTATTAACATTAGCGTATACAACATAAAAATTGTCTGCCCGTGTCTCCCCCAAAGTCACTTCAGTGCCACCAGTGCTTGTCAGACCACTCCTTAGGAAACACGACTAAAGACAAAGGGAGCCATGGCAGGTTCTTATGGGAGGATGGGGAGATGTCTTACTGGTTGTGTGACTGTGGTGATGTCACTTCATGCTCTGGGACATCATGGCCTCATCTTCAAGTGATGGGTTTAAATAAAACGATTTCTAATAATGCAACTGGCTTGGACAGGCGAAGTTCTTTGGAGGTGGTCCTGGTCACCCCAGTGAGCTAGGAGCCATGGCTCAGTTGTCACACCTTGTGCCTCACTAGCAGGGAGCCCAGAGCCAGCTCTGGTGCCCCGAGTCTGCCACAGCAAAGCCTACCTCTGGTGCTGGCCCTCCAGGCACTGTGCACGACAGCAGCCTTTGGCCTTGAACTCTAGGAAATGACCAGGCAATATTGTGTGTTGGGAGAGGAAACTTTCCCCCTGACCCCCAACCCCCTCCACTGCCTCCCACCCCACAAGGATGATAGGCACAGAGCAGAAGGGTGGGGCTGGGCCTCGGGGCTGGACGTACTTGGGTCACACTGGGAAGATAACTTGGTCTGCTGGTCCCATCCCTGCGACGCCCAGAGTTGTGTTGGGCTCACACCAGTGAAGGGCGGCTCTCCCCGAGTCTGAGGATTCCGTGAAGATCCTACACTTAGGTGCAAAGCCAGGATGCGTGAAATCGTGCACATTCAGATCGGCCAGTGTGGTAACCAGATCGGAGCCAAGGTAAGGAAAGTCAGATGACTAGCACTGGCTTTACCACGGTTCACAGGGGTACCAACTAAGAAAATACCCTGAGTTAGCAGGGAGACAATGAACCCAGAGGAGTGCATGCACTTGCTGAATATTTTATTTATAAAACAGTGCCTTTGGTTAAAGAGACCAGGAAACAGTAAAGGCTTAAAGGGTTAATTTAGTTCATGTTGATTTTGTCGACAGTTACATGTGTATAATACATGTCAAGCATTTTTACTTTTATCACCTTAGCAACAAACTTTTCATATCTAAAAACAGTAATTTGTTTCAAAACAGTTTTCTGAAGTTTGTTGGGAAACTCTTTTTAATTGAGGTCATAATAGTTTATAACGTGAAATTTCAGTTGTACATTATTATTTGTCAGTTACCCTATAAGTGCACCCCTTCACCCCTTGTGCCCACCCCAACCCACTTCCCCCTCGTAACCACTAAAGTGTTCTCTTTGTCTGTGTGTTAGTTTATATTCCACATATGAGTGAAGTCATAAAGTGTTTGTCTTTCTCTGTCTGGCTTATTTCTCTTAACATAATACCCTCAAGGTCCATTGTTGCGAATGGGACGATTTTGTCTTTTTTACGGCTGAGTAGTATTCCATCATATATACCACATCTTCTTTATCCAATCATCAGTCGATGGGCACTTGGGTTGCATACACATCTTGGCTATTGTGAATAATGCTGCAATGAACATAGGGGTGCATAAGTCTCTTTGAATTGTTGATTTCAAGTTCTTTGGATAAATACCCAGCAGTGGGATAGCTGGGTCATATGGTATTTTTATTTTTAATTTTTTGAGAAATCTCCGTACTGTTTTCCATAGTGGCTGCACCAGTTTGCATTCCCACCAGCAGTGGATGAGGGTTCCCTTTTCTCCACATCCTCTCCAACATTTGTTACTTTTAGTCTTAGTGATTATAGCCATTCTAACGGGTGTAAGGCAATATCTTAGTGTAGTTTTGATTTGCATTTTCCTGATGATTAGTGATGTTGAACATCTTTTGAACATCTTTTCATGTGCCTAGTGGCCATCTGTATATCTTCTTTGGAAAAATGTCTATTCATATCCTCTGCCCAGTTTTTGATTAGGTTGTGTCTTTTTTTGTTGTTCAGTTGTGAGAGTTCTTTATATATTTTGGAGATGAACCCCTTGTCGGATACATGACTTGCAAATACTTTCTCCTAGTTGGTGGGTTGTCTTTCATTTTGTTCCTGGTTTCCTTTGCCTTGTGGAAGCTCTTTAATCTGATGAAATCCCACTTATTTTTTCTTTTGTTTCCCATGTCCGAGCAAAGATGGTTTTTGAAAAGATCCTTCTAAGACTGATGTCAAAGAGTGCACTGCCTGTATTTTATTCTAGGAATTTTATGGTTTCAGGTCTTGCAATCAAGTCTTCAATCCATTTTGAGTTAATTTTTGTGTATGGTGAAAGATAATGGTCTTCTTTCGTTCTTTTGCGTGTGGCTGTCCAGTTTCCTTGGGAAACTTTTTATACCGTATCAGTAAGATATCTTTTCCTCCCCTCCCAGTTTATGTTATACAGTTAAAAAAGATCAATTACTGTTCCATTTAGTATGCAACAGAAAATTAAATAGGGAAACCTAAAAGTTTTTGTGTCCAGTAGTAGAAATAATTAAAATATACCCTCTGGAGGATGAATGATTTTTCTCCCCATTCCCCTCTTAAATTTTTCTACCAAGTATCTAGCTCAATTGGCTGAAACTAAGAAAACAGACAGAGCCCACAGCTTCCCATCCTAATCGTCAGATGCCTGCTCCTGCAGCGGGACAGCTGTCTGACTGTTCTCTTTGCTATTTTGAAATTACTTTTACTACTATGAACAGCATTAAAACTAAGGTCTTTAAAATTTTTAAAAATTATGGTAAAACACATACAGCATGAAATTTACCGTCTTGACCTTTTTTTTTTTTTTTTTTGAGGAAGATTAGTCCTGAGCTAACATCTGCTGCCAATCCTCCTCTTTTTGCTGAGGAAGACTGGCCTTGAGCTAATATCCATGCCCATCTTCCTCGACTTCATATGTGGGATGCCTACCACAGCATGCTTGCCAAGCGGTGCCATGTCCACACCTGGGATCTGGACTGGCAAACCCTGTGCCGCTGAATCAGAACGTGCAAACTTAACTGCTGTGCCCCCGGGCTGGCCCCTGTCCTGACCATTTTTAAGTGTACAGTAGCAGTTCAATAGTGTGCTAAGTATATTCACATTGTTGTGCATCCAATCTCCAAAATGCCTTTCATCTTGCAAAGCTGATGCTCTGTCCCCGTTGAACACTGACTCCCCATCTCCCCTCCCCCATCCCTGCCAACCACCATTCTGCTCTCTGGTTCTGGGAATCTGACTGCTCTAGGGACCTCATATAAGTGGGATCATACAGAATTTGTCCTTTTGTGACTGGCTTATTTCACTTAGCATAATGTCTTCAAGGTTCATCCATGTTGTAGCATGTGACAGAATTTCCTTTCTTCTTAAGGCTGAATAACAGTCCATCCTATGGATAGACCACATTTTGTTTGTCCATTTATCTGTCAACGGACACTTGGATTGTTTCCAACTTCTGGCTATTGTGAATAATGCAGCTGTGAAAAAACTAAGGTCTTTTAATGCAGGTGTTTAAAACCTAGGGCAAAGAATATTACTGCTTGAAAAGAAGTTGTCATCCTTCTGTGCCACAGTGATACGATGTTGTAACCAAAACACACACAGAATTGGGAGGCACAAGCCCCCACTGCTCCGAAGGTGGAAGATAATATGTAGAGAGGACCTTGAGAGGGAGTGCTGGGTCTAGATAGGGTCTTAGCACTTACTCCAGAATTAGTGTGGTCTAATGGTTAGAGCCCCAGCGACTACTTATTAGTTGGGGCCAGAAGAACTTTAAGACACATTTAATTTGTTGTGTCATAGAACTTAAATTTATTTATTCTTCCACACTCTGAACACTGCTGGTAATTTGCTGTAAAATAGAGTCTTGTTAATAAGACCATGGCCAGAGCAGGGCTATCATTTACAAGATATGGTTGGGGAAACACACTTGGGGATTTTAACATAAATGAATATATTTTCATTACACTTTAATATGTGCTTCTCCAGGGCAATAAAAAGGGGCCATCTCAGTAACTGTTTCCATATTAAGAGCCTGGTACATATCTATATTAATAAATACAGTATATGTGATTGAAAGTGTAATATGTTTCAAATAGTTACAAGAGAACAGCTATGCATAATTTTGAACTGTGTGCATACTGATTATCAAAAACGCTTGTAGCTTAAAATGGTGCATACATGTCCTTGTTGTAGGCTTTTTGGAAAACTGTGAAAATAAATCCCCAAAGTGAAAGGAGATATTATTGTGAAATCAGATAAGAATTCAGTCTGTTTTCATTTATTGGCATCTATCCTCTCCTAGCTTGAGGCACCATAAGCACAAGTAGAGATACGCTGTCTGACGTGAAATTCTAAAACAACAGTTTAATGTATACAAAGGCCTGAATTTAACAGGACCAAAATCCGATTTAATACTTTATGTGTCGACATTTTATTTAAGGAGTTAGGTGGGTATACATGCAGTCTTCATATTCATGTTTAGCAGAGGCAAAAAATGAATTAGGCCATGGAGCAGGCGTTTAGGAAAAGAGCCTAAAAGAATGTCTTGGGAAGGGACAGTCAAGTCCACCCAGGGAAGCAGGTTCAGAAGCTCTCATTTTCCATCTTTCTGCTCAATCTGCTGGCTCACTGGCACCAGCACGGCCTTTTCCAGGGTCCCTCTGGACACTGACCTTCCCTCTTTCTGCTTTCAGTTTTGGGAGGTGATTGGTGAAGAGCATGGGATCGACTCAGCTGGGAGCTACCACGGGGACTGTGCTTTGCAGCTGGAGAGGATCAGTGTGTACTACAACGAGGCCCACGGTAGGATGCCATGCTCTGGTAGCAGTGGCCACCAGCCCTGGGAACACGGTCAGAGAGAGGAGGGCCCATGAGACTGCAACGTCACATGAGTAACGTCCTGGCAGAGCAGCAGAATTCTGAGAGTGACAGGTCCCCAAGCCCCGTCTGAGGGCAAGGCCTGGTGAAGAAGTCACTGAACAGGGGCACGCGTCTTAACGCAAGTTTAAGCACCAACCTTCCTTTCTAGTTTTTAAATAAAAACCAGAATCATTTCTAATAGGAAAGGACTCTCTGTCATTGGTAATACAACAAACAAAACAGACAATAAGGGAAAAAATTTTTAAAGGTATTTTACGGATTTGTGATTGTTGCTGGGGTCAAGGATATGATTTCAAATCTCTTTCTACCAAAGACGATCTCTAGAATACCGGTTTGGTTTTTTTTTTTTACCAGTATCACAAGGTTCTATTTTGATGAAACATTAACTTTTAGAAAAACAACAATTTGCTGACCTCTTCCTGTTTTTCTACACAGGTAAAAAATACGTGCCCCGGGCAGTCTTGGTGGACCTGGAACCTGGGACGATGGATAGCATCCGATCCAGCAAATTGGGAGCTCTCTTTCAACCAGACAGTTTTATCCATGGTAGGTTTTTCTGGAAAGTTCCACCAGGAGGAGATGAGGATGCCTCCTAGTGGTACCCTTTTCTCTCCACCCCCACACCCCCTGCCTTCTCTGGGCCAGGTAACCACGACTGCTTTCTGCCACAGGTAACTCGGGGGCTGGTAACAACTGGGCGAAAGGCCACTACACTGAGGGAGCGGAACTGATGGAAGCTGTCCTGGATGTCGTGAGGAGGGAGAGTGAGAACTGCGACTGCCTGCAGGGCTTCCAGATCGTCCACTCCCTGGGTGGGGGGACGGGCTCCGGGATGGGCACTCTGCTCATGAACAAGATCAGGGAGGAGTACCCGGACCGCATCATGAACTCCTTCAGCGTCATGCCCTCCCCGAAGGTGTCCGACACGGTGGTGGAGCCATATAACGCTGTGCTGTCCATCCACCAGCTGATCGAGAACGCAGACGCCTGCTTCTGCATCGACAACGAGGCCCTCTATGACATTTGCTTCCGCACCCTGAAGCTGACAACGCCCACCTATGGCGACCTCAACCATCTGGTGTCCTTGACCATGAGCGGCATAACCACCTCCCTCCGGTTCCCAGGGCAGCTCAACGCAGACCTGCGCAAGCTGGCGGTGAACATGGTACCCTTCCCCCGCCTGCACTTCTTCATGCCCGGCTTCGCCCCGCTCACAGCCCAAGGCAGCCAGCAGTACCGGGCCCTCTCAGTGGCCGAGCTCACCCAGCAGATGTTTGACGCCCGCAACACCATGGCTGCCTGCGACCCCCGCCGTGGCCGCTACCTGACAGTGGCCTGCATCTTCCGGGGCAAGATGTCCACCAGGGAAGTGGATGAGCAGCTGCTCACCGTGCAGACCAGGAACAGCAGTTGCTTTGTGGAGTGGATCCCTAACAATGTCAAGGTGGCTGTCTGTGACATCCCACCCCGGGGGCTGAACATGGCTGCCACCTTTATAGGCAACAACACGGCCATCCAAGAGCTCTTCAATAGGGTTTCCGAGCATTTCTCTGCTATGTTCAGAAGGAAGGCTTTTGTGCACTGGTACACTAGTGAGGGGATGGATGTAAACGAATTTGTGGAAGCTGAAAGTAACATCCATGATTTGGTATCTGAGTACCAACAATTTCAAGATGCCAAAGCGGTTCTAGAGGAAAATGAAGAGGTCACTGGGGAGGCAGAAATGGAACCAGAAGACAAGGAACATTAAGCACAAGGCGCTGCGAGCCTAAGCTGCAGGGTGTAGTCACTTACACAACAGTGTCTCTTAAGATGAGCGTTTCCCTGCAGCACCCCCGAGCCTATTCCGCACTGCAGCATAGGGAGCCGGACCCACACGCTCAGCATCAGCTTCCACACAGGCCCATGGGGGAGGGGGCCGGGGAATAACCGATAGGCATTAGGGTCTTCTGCTGGCATTTACTAACCTTGAAGAGTTTGATATTCAAAGCACACTCTACTAACTGTTTTGAAATAGTAAAGTGAATTTATCAAAAAGCACTCCCTTTAAGAATGTTTATTGGGTATTTACTGTATGCATAGCACTGTGCCAGGCCCCAAGACTATGCGTGTGGACGTGTGGGGGGCCACCGCTGTTGATGTTGTCAACTCGTTAGCAGCAGTGATAAGCACCCTGGAATCCTTACTTGGCATCCCGGGGCTGCTAGGACTCTTACCTCTGCTTCTCTCGTAACACATGATGCCCAGGATCCTACCTTCTCATCCTGGCCAGCTTCCAGAAAAGCCAGGTGACTAACCGGTATGTGGTGAGCTACCCAGCAATGTAAATGTGAGCCAACTTCCACTAGTAAATGGTGTAGACCTGTGTACACTTCAGCACACTAACAGGAGAGGGGAAAAGGGAGGAAAGGAAAGTGGCAGTCCTCTCCACAAAAACATCCGGCCCAAACATCAAAAACAAAAACAAGCAATCAAGATCTTAGAATAGTTTAGCTTTTAACATATATATTTATATAAGTTTCCTATTAGTGTTAGGTTCTGGGAATTCATTAACCATCATCTTTGGTTTTCCTTGTAAAGGCTATTTCAAAACGCCCATTTCACTTCCATTCAGCAGTCACCTTCTGAGAAGGCTCTGGAGCCCCTGCTTTCAGAAGGGCACACTGCACTCCCAGCAACCATTCAAACGCAGGAATTAAGCAGCAACGGCTGCAGTGTCCTTCTCAGTTACGGAGGACATCATCTCATTAGGGAACTTTTACAGTTCAAATTAATTTGCAGAAGTTGCCATAAATGTTTGCACGATGACACAGCTTTAACCATTACACAATTTTAATCTGCTCACATTACAACAGGACCAAGTACACGAGAGCGTAATCAAATCATCCATAACTTCTTAATTACAGTTTACCTAATTCTGACATACAGCACTGCCATCCCTTCCAGGACCATAAGGGTTTTAATGGCCTTCTAGAATTACCACTGAGCTGTACTATTTGATCCATGCACAGCCGGGAATGGGAAGAGGGTCCGACCCTCACTGCAGGAAAGTTACTTGCAGGCAGCAGGGTTCTGCCCTCCCGCTTTGCTCTTGTAATCTGCAGTAAGAAGGGAGCAGGCAGGTGCATAACAGCAGCTCATTCTGGGAGACTTCATTCTTTTCACATATGCATCACGAGCAAGTAACTAAAATATGTACTGAGAGACAATTAAGTCTTGCTGCTGGTATCATACGCCTCTTATTTACAAAATTTTTTTAAAAAGTTTTAAACACTTTCTACTTGGTTTCAAGAAGCACTAAGAACAAAGCAAGGTTTACTAAGAAACTGCACCTTTACAGTCTTAGTTTGAAGTTCACAACTTCCTTAGATGCTAAAAAGACTTACAACCTGTGATTATGGAAGAATTCATACACGTGCTTCCTCTAGGACTTTCCTTCTCAAATCTAAAAAGGCAATTAAATAGATGCAAGGCAGGCTAGAGACCTTAATTAAAAAAAACTGATTTATATTACTGTAAAGATTTTCGTTTGATCAATAGTGATCATTAAAGTACAAAGAAATTCAATTTTAAATGGCTAAACTGCTTTATTTCAGACTAAATGAATTCCTTTTCTTGGAGCCTAACTGCCCAGACTGATTAACTCGAGCAGCTAAAAATATTTCAAAATGCATCTCACCATCCTACTCTTTCATATGGTAGAAATAGATTAAAAAAAAATAACAACAAAAAAACCCTAGAAACCAAAAGAAATGCGTCCCCTCTGATTGTGAAGCGCCGATTCCTTTAGCCGTATGGTTGCTACGGCGACACTGGTCTCTCAGAGACGGAGAGTAGGATCAGAATTTTAGAGCTTGTCCGATGCCTTCATTTCACACACAAGAACGCTGCAGGAGTGAAGAGATTAATGATGCCCTCAAAATCACCCACCTGGTTAGTGAAATACCCACAACGAGCTGTGACAGGGCCCCGGGACCTGGACGCAGTAGTCCTAGCGGTCACCCAGCAGGGCTGGGTGCAGGAAGTTTCCCTCTCCACAGTATCAGTTCAGGACTTCTTCTAATCACAATGAGCCTCAAAGAATCTTTGCCGGACAATAAATTTGTCTTTCATTCAGTTCATCCTTTCCATGTCACAAGCCCTGTCCCTAAGTCTCACCTCTAATTAGCCTGTCTGCCTCCCTAACAAACGACTTATCTCTAATTACTTGTCTGGAAATAATTTAACCCTTTGCCTATCAGCTACTTCATTTGTCCGGTATCAACGGCCCGACAGCCTTGTGATTAATTTATTCCTGTCTCTGTAAGGAAAGATGCTTCCTAGTACCTTACTCTTGGGGATGAAGCACTGACAAGTGAGGTGCCTTGATCTCAAAACAGCAGGACAACAGCCCCGAGGCAAAGGGCTCAGGGGCTCTTAAGCTGCTACTGCCCAGCGTCCCAGCTCTCCCACTCACTCTGGGGCTCCTCCTTCTGCGTCCGTCCTGTGCGGAGAATTAAATAAAAGCTACAGGTCAAGCATCCTGGGGCAGGAAGGCATCTCCAGAAGCCGAGAACAAAGGCATTTTCTTGGGCTCCTCCTTGTATTGCTGAGCAGCCCTGATAAGTTCTTGTAAGCTGAAGTACCGTGGTGGGCACTGGTCCTGCTGCAGAAGATGAAAAGTGTTTCAAAATTTCCTGTTCTAATTAATTTTCCGCTCTCCAAAAAGTTAAAACCAAGCAGTTAACTTTGCAACGGTGTTTTACTCAGCCAAGTCCTTCCAAGTTTGAAAGAAGGATCAAGACAAAACACTTGCAACAATTCTTCATCCCTAAATATTTAACGAATAAATGACTCACCATGCAAACACCACCAAACTGTTGAAATCATGGTGCCCGGAACCTGCGGTCAAGAACCTTAGATTTTAATTTCAGCTTGGTCATCAACTCCATAGTTACTCCACAGCTCTGCCCCATTTCCTATGAAATGCTCCCAGAATATAAAGATTCATTTATAAAAAAAAGTGAAAAGCATTTTGTGTTTAAATTCTAAAATTACTAGCTCTCCTCTATAGGTTTTATGTGCACACTAAGAAGTGACTACCACTAAACTACAGCTCTCCTTCTACTCTATTCTTTTAGTAACTATTTTCTTTTAGGCTACTGGCTAAGCAGTGCTACCTAGAGATCCTGCTGCCCACACAAGAGGATGAGGGCAGCGGATAACAGCCCATCCACTACTCGGACACGACTTCTGCAATTCAAAGATAAGGGACAACCAGAGAGCCTCAGTGACAGTCTAACTTTGTCAATTAAAGTCATGAAAAAGAGAACTTTCTATTTTGAGGCATTTTCAAAATGTTTTCTGCATCCCTAAGGTCATTAGATATTAAATCTGCTGCCCCTGCCCCTTAAGAAACCCCGGGTCTTATGGTCATAATCCTGCAGTTGTGCAGATAGTTCCTATAAAGAAAAAGAAAAAGGTCCAACGGAAACCAAAAACCAACAGCCAGGGTGACCCATGCTTCACTTTATTGGCATTGTCAATCTATTAACAAGACAGGTATTTTTTTGTTTTCCCCATGAAGCGAGATCGTTTTCAATCTGCCATAACATGTGCCCATACATCTTCACCTTGAAAATGTAGCATGTCAAGCTTTAGTCAGGGTCTAGGAGGAAAAAAGAAAATGCAACAGTTGCTAGTCCTTCATGTTTTCTTAAAAATTCAACATGAATATGGGAAGTAACTTTCTTATAATGAACTGTATAATATAACTATGGCTTCAGTTCACTGGGTTGGTGATGAACCTTGGCTCCTGGATGTAAAAACCTGACATGCTCGGCCTTAGCCAAACAAGTGCTTCCCTGCTAAGTAAAACCAAACACTCTCCTAGCAATAAAGAAACGACTTTGCCTTTAAAAGACACCACAGTTCCCCCTGTGCTAATGGGGCGGGGGCTGCATGGCCTGCAGGACATATGGAGAGTGGTCAATATTTTATCTATGGGAGCTGACCCCAAGGACGTCACAAGGTCAGGAGAATTAGATGTGGCGTTTGGCTCGGCTATACTTCAGAGGCTAAGGGATTCTTTCAGTTAGCTCAGAGTTAAAACAAATAACCTGACATAAAACCAGGTCTTATTACTCAGAATGATGAGATTAGACAGAGAGCCCCTAGAAAAAGAGCTAAATTCAAAACATTGAATCTCTAGACTTGTAATAAAATATTTACTAATTCAAAATGAAAATGAAAAGTGCTTAGGGGAAACAGTTCCAATAAGTAAAATTGCTCATAACCACAAGCTGCCAAAGGACGAATATTTATCACATTTCCTTGCTACTGTGGGTCTGAAGCTTTTTTAAAGCAAAACAAGAAAATTAAATCTGAAAAACATCTCTCTGGTAATTTGCCTTGCTTATCTTTGAAATAACAATGTCAAGAAAGTAGTTTAGAGATCCAATCACTTTAGTAGTTTGGAGCACAAAAGTCTGAACTTATCAACTGCACAACACTGTCTTTTATTGCACAGAATGTAACTTTACACTGCCAACATCTTTGGAGAAGTAAAACGAACTAAAACCTCTGAAAGCCTAATGAATTTCGCAAAACGGTATTTACTGCAGGGTCTTGCAGATTTTATTGCTTGATAAAGTAGTAGGACCCTTGTCTGTACTTGTAGCCCTCCTGTTGGGGAAGTAGTGATTTGTGAGAACATTAGCAGATGTGATGGAAATAAAAACATAAAGAACTATAATTTTTCATGCTCCTGAACTGTTATCTAACTCCAATAGCCATTACAAAAGTGGGGAGTTTATCCTCTAAATTATTTGATTTTGTGCAGACAAATGAAACAGGCTTAATTAAAATAAGACGGCTCTTTATCTGAGCACTGCTAAATGAAGTGAAAATCAATGTGCCAATTGCTTCTGTTTGTCGGGGCCTGAAATGACATTCTTCTATTACGCCACGGGACTTCTAGGATCTGCATGCTTTAAATTATTAGCCCACTAACTTCTAAATGTACTAACTCACCAAAAAATGGACAGAACTCAAAATTAAAATTACTCTGATTTTTTAAAAGTGCTTTAAAAATTTAAGAGGCAACTCTTCTTCTAAATAAGTCAGTAACTTACAGATTATTCCTTTTTCACTTTCACAATTTTTACGCTGCTGCCAGAAGTCTTCTCGGCATTTGCTTTGAATTCTGTCTTCAGTGCATCTCTCACTGCCTTTGCACAGATCTGGGAGTATCGGATGTAGCTGGGAGAAAGTGAGGGACAATATACAATTAATTATCAATAATTCAGCCAGACTGGTTGTGTTAATGTGTTTTTGTTTTTCTTTCTATACTTTTAATTTTGGTTTGATTATACATTATTGTAGAATTGGATTCAAAAATGACTAACGCCAAAAGGATTCCACACAAAGAAAAAGACGACTAGAAAGATATGTACCAAAGTCTTAACTGGTGTTAGGATGAGTGATTGTGCTTTTTCTTCTTTGTGCTGTTTTCTCTCTTTAATACAAATTAATTTAAAATAAAAGATGCATAGGTATTTTTTAAAAATCCCTCAGCACAAGAAAGGAAATAGACCAAAATGTTAACAGAGGCTATAACATGAATAATTTCTTTTCCATTTCTCTACTTAAAATTGTTCTTTAATTATATTATTCGTACAAGGTAAAGTATATATAATTAAAAGAGAAAAAATACTCATTTTGAGTTAAAATAGTTCTTCCTCTGATTAATTAAAGGTTTTCCTGAGAATACTGGATTCTGTTTCACAAGTCTGCCATCGAAAATACTTTCCAATCAAGGTTTCTAAATTAAACTGAAAAGTCCTTAGAGCACATCATCCACTCCAGCAAAACGTCTAACAGCCTGCTTCCTGTTTGGTAGATGGACTCCCATCAACATATTATTTTCCAAAAGATGTCAGCTCACTTTTTACACTTTTTGAAAACAGGAAGGGGGGAGGGTGCTGCTATTTTTTTTATGTTTCAGATTTCTCTCTTTCTCTCTCTTTTTTTTTTGGCAGAGAGATAGGAGCTCCACTACTTCCACTCTTACTAACGGGGGTGACCTTCAGGCTGTGCTATCTTTCCGGCTAGTTTATTCACCTGCAGAAACAGTAGAACCAAATAGAAGGATAATGACATTTGTGCCACAGGGTCGGGAGGAGGAGAGACAAAGTGCGAAAAGCGTGGATCGCCACGCCAGCCACATAGTAAGTGCTCAATAAACAGCACCTGTTACTGGGACTGTCACCCTTCCGGTTCTACAAAACTCTGCTTGACCTCACAAGTCAGGAAACTTGGGCTGCTCATTCCCCGGGTCATCTACCCCAGAACGTCACCACTAGAAGGTGCTACTTTGGTCAAGTCTCAGGTACGTCACCTGGAACGAGGTACGCCGCTCGCCCAAGTCGGTGCACAGGCAAAGAAATCGGGTGTGAAAACCTGACCGACGCTGGCCCATTTCACTGGATGCCATGTCTTCAAATGGGTTCCATATTTGACTTTCCCAAGAGCTACCACTCACCTCTGTGCAGCGCCCTCTACAGTTTACCAAGGGCTTTCACCCATTTTACCGATAAAGAAACCTGAGAGCAAGAGGGGGTAAAGCACAAAAAGGTGTGCCCCATTATACAAGGCCCCACTCTGAGGCTGGAAAGAAAGGCCAGCAATGCGGCCAGCGGCTGCACGGAGAGCACCCACCCCAGCCTTCCTCGCTCCCGAGTTTTACGTGACCACATTACTTCCACAACGTAACCCCGCGCAACTAGAAGGACAAGGACGCTGCACGGAACACCGCTGCGTCTGGGGACGCAGGCCTGTGCCACAGACGTCCCCGGTGGCGCGCCAGGTGCTCCGCTGTAGCCCGCAGGGAAGGAGGAACAGGAGCGCGAGCCTGTCGCACAGACGAGGCCATGCACGCCCGAGGCGTGACCCCGACCCCGGCCCCGGCCCCGGCCTCCTGTCAGCGGGCCGCCATCTTGGGGCCGCATTCGCCCGACCCCCGCCGCGCTCGGCGTGACCTCCGACCCCGGCCCGTGCCCAGCACCCCGCGCCCTCCCTGACCGCTCCCCGCGAGGCCCGGGCCTACCTGAGTCCAGCTTGTCGCCAGTATGCCACCATGATGTCGCGAGAGGGGGCGCGTCGGGCCGAATCGCGAGGACGCGTCAACGTCGGCTCCGCGCGCGGCCCAGTCGCAGGAAGGTCAGGCCAGAGAAGCGGAAGGGGCGGGGCTCCGGCCCTGCCAATCCCGCCGCCTTCTGCCCCGCCCGCCCTCACAAGCAGCCCCTGCTGCCCCGTCGCGGAATCCCCCCGGCGCCGGCAGCCAATGGGGGAGCGCGGCCGGGGCCGCGGGTGCCAATCCCCGGGCCGGCCGGGCAGCCGCGCCTGCCTATTGGCTCCGCGGGCGCCCGGAGCGTGTGCCCCGCGGGCTTCCGTAGTAGCCGGCGGAGTAGCTGGGGTGAGAGGGGGCTGGACGGGGACCGCGTGGTTTCTAGAGTGTGAGCCGCGAAGCCGCGGCGGAGGCCGGTCTAGGGGCGCACTGTCACCCCCGGGTTACGAGGAGACGGCCGCGTCCTGAGGTTGACACTGCAAGCACCTTAGCATCTCCACCTCCCAAATTAGTGAACAAAGTGGACCTCGGCCAAGGAGCACGACTCCCCGACATTTCCTAGGGTTTTGGGACAACCCATGATGTGGGACAAGACGGGGCAAAAGAGTTGGCGGGGAAGAAGTGGGAATAAAAATCGGAGGGCAAAGGGGCCGGAGGCGCGGGGATCCCACGGCGGCAAAAAGCCCCTCATTGCCTGGGAGCGCAGGGCTGGCTTACAGCTGGTGGCCAACGAAGTGCACTCTTAGAAGGAGAAAAGCTACTTTTGCTCTTCATAATTAAAAAGAAATTATAATCAGGAAAAACATAGTAGTTAAAATGAAGTTTTTATTAACAAGAAAGGTTTTTCTTAATTCATGTAAGATCCATTTTTAATATTAAATAGGCTAAGATGCTCCACAGTTCGAGTCTAATCTACCAAGGCTATTCCAGTTTAGTCCTCTCAAATGCATCTGCTTTCTGTGTATTTGTATTTTAACAGGTAAAAGCCCAAACTACCAGCTATTTAATTAAAAGAACTATATTGGAAAACGAAAATTTACACAATTTTATCATTAGATCAGAGTAAAAAATCAAGATAAAAATTTGTTTAGAAATCTTTTTATCATTGGGGCACTACACCTTTTTCAGAACAATTTACAAAAATTATACAAGGCAAGTTTTTATCAAATTCAATATTTAGCAATGTTTTGTTTAGATGAAATGTTACTTCAGTTCTAAGAACCATGTCTGGTTACAAAAAATAATCAAAACCTTATTAGATTTATTTTTCACAAATGCCCTAAGAAGTCTTAAGCTAAACAGTATTTTAAGTAGAAAAACACTAATTTTTAAATAGTTTGGATACTATTTCTGTGGTTTATGTACATATGTTACCTGGTTTCTCTTACAGGAAACCTGATTAGAAGTTTATCATATGAAGCATTGTAAAATAAAGGCAAGAGCTCATCACCTTTTAAGAAAAATACTCTGTGTGCAACAACTGCAGTTATCAAAGATATGATTTACTGGGTGCTATCTGCCTGCTACAAAATAGGAGACAAAATACATTTACTGGATTGTTTTTGAGATTGCAGCTGCCTTTCAGAATCTAAAATAAGGATTTCCCATAAATAAAAGCTGCAAAGTAATTCACGTAGTGGTTAGTTTAGGTCAATGCTTTTGTTCTCCCTATTATTTTTTCCTCCCCACCGCCCCCACCCACCACAGTGGCACATCATTAAAAACACTAAGTACCTGGGATTTATGCTTCAGATCAAGACGTCATTTGAGTAATTTCAAATGATGTACAGCTCTTCATGTTTTAAAAAAGCTGTTTTGTGGTCACAATTATTTCAAAAAGTAATTATATTCAAATAACCTGACATATCATGCTTTAGCAATTACAGAACCATGATTTTGACACATGGCAATTTATAAGTTAGGCAAATGTGAAATGCTAAAAGATGTGAACAGCTGTTCTTCTGTTTAAGTTTGGAGTACTGCAAAATTCCGGTAATGACTTTATTTTTCCAGTTAACATAACCAACCCACGGTACAGCATACTAAGTACCAAGTCAAAGTACAAATCCAAGGAAGGTAATACCTTTACTAAGTTATAAAACTTTGGCAAATCAATACAGTACTCTTTGATACAATAAAATCATATTTTTGTTGTAATCATATATTACTTTAGTGATAATTTTCACTCCAAAAATGTCACTTAAGTACCAAATTAAAACACTGGTTTTTAATGGTGGTTTATAGCAGAGCAAGTTATTTTATACAAATCAATGTCCTTTAAAACTATGCAATTTCTCCTTTTTTAAAATGAGTTCCCTCATGCAAGCTCCTGCAGTTTACCGCAGCAGGGCAACTGTGTGTATTTAAGAGGAGGCTCTGCTCTGGGGTTGGTCCAAAGCCAGGTAGAGTTCCACTGCATGAAAAGCTTTAAAATTCTACCTTAAGGAGATTTAATATGCCAAAACCAATTTCCAAAAACTGTTAAATTTTCACGTAAATACTGGAATCCTAAAAATTAGATGGTCATTTCAAACAACACTACTTTCAGATGATCCCTTTTATTTAGAAAACCTGTACCTCTTTGTTTTGATCAAAAATCAGAGCCTTTTTCCAGCTTATTAAAAAAAAAATTCTACCTAAAATATAGTTGTATTTTTTAAATAACAAATAAATATCTTGTCAGCTTGTAGACACCTGGGGGACTGGGTGTTGTGTATCAACTTTGATCATCATTTCTCTACAAATGCTGCTGCTGCCATCGGTGTCCTGATGCTCCCTCTTGCTGAAGCTGTCAATTCTTCAATCTCAGCATTTAACTTATGTATTACCCATTCCATTGCTTCTCGGCCCTTAAAAAAACCCAATACATTTATCGTTACTGAGTGAGAGCAAAGGCACATATAGAATAAATGGCACATTAAGAAGTAACAAGGAACGTTTCAAGTATAACTTTACCCCACCAGGATGGATCGTTTTTGTCCTTGCTCTTTCTTCTTTAATGTTATTTACCAAATATCAAACACCTTGAGCAACTGGCTTGATCTATAAACTGATTTTTATTTTGTATGCAAAAGACGTCCTCAAAAGAATCTACAATTAAATCACAGTGATGTTTTACTTATTTCATGATTAGAGCAGTCCTTTTTTGGGGGTGAGGTCAAACCCCTTTTTCCTTTTTATGTTCATATTTTAAACCAAAATCCTATTCAAGGAAGGCCCTGAAAGATCTGGTCACTGACTTCCTCTTCAACCATTCTCTCCTGGTGCTCTATGCAGTTTGCCGAGGCAAAGAAAGAGGAGCACTTCAGGCCATCTCAGGGCCCTGCACGTGCAGCTCCTCTGCCTGCAATGCTTCCTAGCATACCCCTCACGACAGCCCACCCCTCAGTCAGCACTCGGCAGAAATGTCACTCACTGAACACTCATGAAGCACTCTCATACCTTTCTGTATTTTTCCTTTCCTAATGCCGTGTTGTGTGATTACTTGTCGCTTTCCTCTTAGTTCCACGAGGGTAGGGACCACGTTTGTTTTGCTCCCCGCTGTATCCCCAGTCTAGCCTAGCACTCTGCCTGGCACAGAGAAGGCATCTATGAATATCTTTTCACTGCTGAATGATTCAACATGTGTTACAAAACAGTGCATTAAGCATCTCTTTCTCTAAACTAACTTTGTTTTAAATCATGCAGGGTGGGGTGGAAAAAAATCTTTTTTGTATAAAGCACAGATACCCTCTGTCTCAAATGGATCTGGGGTGGGGGCGGGGGAAAAAGGTAATGAAAAAAGGTTGAGAATCAGTGCTTTAAATAATGACACATGGTTACACATCATTGAGCACTCCCTGTGCTAGGCCCTGGGCCACATGCTTTCCATTTGTTATCTCGTTTACTCTTCATGCCCAACCCTGTAAAACGGGTAATTTTAATCTCCACTTCAGATGGGAAACTGAGGCATAGAAAGGTTAATTTAATTGCCCAAGGCTGAAAGGCTGGTAAGAGTTAGAGCTTGGATGTGAACCAGGTGTGCTGGACCCCAGAGCCTGTGCAAGTACCTGCCCGTATGGATTCTCACTGCCTTGTAGCTGAGAGTCAGCTTGTGAGGACAAACACATGTTCTGTACTAAGCTCTTCCAAGAAATGAAACCCAGGAATAATAGCAATTGGGGAGAAGCCTTACTTACTTTATTAGCATTTGAAGATATCGTACTTGCCATCAGTCCCTCGAGGTAACTGCTGAGACTGACTCCCTTCACAGTGATTATGGCTTCTTGAGTCAAAACCGTTCTGGATCAAAACACATTCAGACAGCTTCAGAATGACTTTTCAGTTTTTAGAGAAATACTTGATAAAAACATTAAAATACCCTGTAAAATAGGTTTGTTAAAGCATTTTTACTCACTTTTCCGGGTCCTGAGGATGTGGTTTGTATATAAGTCTCTCATCTACTGAAACCATATTTGTAAATGAAATCTATAGAATAATAATAAAAAAGTCAAAATCAAACTGGAAACCAGGATTAAAAACACTTCTAAAATTCACAAACCAAAATCTTGCTAGCTAAACATACTAAACAACAACAAACCACTTTTCTATTACTGTGTAAATAGAACTTAAATTTCACTATTCACTGCTTTTCATTAAAAAATAAATTTGACAAAAGTATTATAATAGTAATAATATGCACATATCCCAAATTCATTTTATTCAGTCCTGTCCCCTAGAAACCATACGCAGGCTCCGCAGAGTGGTGAGGCTAAGCCACAAACATGATACAGCAGGTAAGCACTGATTTCCTAGACCACAGTGAAGAGCATATGCTCGTCTGTATATCAACTATAAAAGAGACAAGAAATTAAGCCAAACAGTTTAAAATTAAAACAAAAGGGAGGCAAAACTTACATTGGTAGATTTAAGTTCCATTGTTTTCTCTACGGGATCAACTACAGAATGTTCTTGTACATATGTTTTGGTTCTTGCTGCACCAATAAGCTAGGTAAAACATTCAGAATTAGTAATCAGAGAAGGGTTTCTTAACAAGTATATCAGCATTTTATTTGAAGGTAAAAATGTGTTAAGATCTTGAACCAAAAATCTGTTTCATAAAAAACATGAGGAATCAGACAAAGGTCAGAAAGGAGGCTGATGCGAGGGTAGCATGAATTCACACATCATGTATGAGACTGCCAGACACAAAAAAACCTTCCCAGAGGCAATCAGCAACCAGCCCAGTGATCATGTATGCAGTGTAAAGCAGGATGCTGCACTGCCAAGGGGTGATGGAGCAGTGAGCCTGAAATACGGACATGAAAATCTTTGGGGAAACATGGTATCTAGAAAAAGGAGAGCTCAAGAGTATCCAGAGCAGTCCAAAGGAGAGGGTGCCATGGCTTCATTTTCCAGACAGAAAAACAGCCATCTCATGATGGAGGATACATCATATCCAGAGTCACTCCCTCTGCTCTGACCCCAAGCCAATCCTCTGATCTTGCTCATTTCTGTGTCCCCACTATCCAATGCAATGTTTTGCACAAAGGAAGCAATCAGTAGGTTTCTGTTGAAAAATGTGTACTTTAGTCTTCTGAGTGAACCTACCTTCTAGAATGAGAGCCTCTACAGAAAACTGGGTCCACTTATCATACCAGAGTTCTCTCACATCACAATGACCTGGCATTCCAGTTTCTTGCTAGTTAGGTCATCTTATTAAACCCTGCTCACTTGTAACTGAAGAGCACTATGTTTTTAAATGTATGAGGAGAACCAGACCTTGGAACAAATGTGGCAAAAGCAAAGTCAGAGAAAATGCTCCTCACTTAATGTGCACGACCCACCATCAACTACAGCAACCGTCAGCTAAGAATTGCCACCAGACCATTACTTCCAAATCTTACTATTGGTCTCTAGTTGCTGGCAAAAGTAGGAAAAGCAAAATGTAACTCCTTTTAGAGCATTAGCTGGCTTCCTTCAGAAGGTTTTATCAGGTGCCTTCATGAAGACTGTAATAATATTTCCAATTCATTATACACTCATAACTCAAGTTTATTATAATACAATTTGAACTGATGCAAAAATGACATTCGGAATCGGCTCCCACAACCTATTTGAAATTATAATGTGGTTTAGAAAACTTCTCTACAGCAGTCACATTTCTACAGGAATAAAGACACACTTACAGATTTCACAATGGAAGGCAGTCCCCACTCTGTGCTGAGAAGTCTGTGGCTGTGCAGCTTTCCAGAGGGATCTACATGTCTGTCCAATACATCAACTCCAACCACACTCGGGTTCATAGGATTTGGGTATTTCTGCATTGCAGCTGTTGTAACAGTTTCCCACGGGTGGCTGCCAACATGAACCAAAAATCAAACATTTAAAAATATGCATATAAACTAAACCATTTATAACCCATCAAATTATTCTTTACAATTGAAGCTTAGTTAATTTACCTAGGGAATGTGATTTTCTGAAACAATGACTGAAAGATGACTTTGGGGGCACAATCTACATTTTGAACATGTACAGATTTCAGCATTTTCTCAGCACACAGGGTATATGGTACAATTGATATCTATGAAGATTAAAATAGCCTATAGAGCGTTACAGTACAGTTTCTTAAGCAATCTTTCCTACTTACTTGTGTTCACTTTCACACGTAAATATTCTAAGAACCACTGATTCATAAAATGTATTTAAAAATTATGTTCTACAGAAACAAGCAGCAAAAATTGTTATTATACCATTTATTCTTTTGTCTGACTCTAACTCCAAGAAGCTATAAAAAAGTAACAAGGGCAAAAGAACTTATAGGCACTGTGAATTCTTATAGGGATTACAAAAAGATCCAACGCATTATTGATTTAAATACTGTAATATTAAAAATGTATTTTTCTCTATATTAAAGTAATAACACTGGCTGCTCGAGTCAATCTTAATCCATTGCTTTCCTCAAAGGAGTGATTCTATTTTGAAAAGGTCACGCAATACGATGTTTTTAAGGCACTCCTAAAATCTTATGTTCTAATATTCTCTCTTACTATAATAAACATTTGCTTATCATCTAGGATTGAAATGGTTAACAATATGATGGAAGTCGCAGCACCTTTATCTTCTTGAAAAAGCACATGTGCTTGGGAGATTCAAAACGTGATCTACATTTGTTCCCTTCACAACTTATGTGAATAAGATGCTCATACAAAAATACTCTTTTCAAAAGAGCCCCTTATTAACTATAAAAAGTATTAAAGGTGACTTAGTCCACCTGCAATCTGATTCTCCACTATCCACCTGTGCGCCCATCCTCATTGAAAGGAAAAAGATCTGGAAATGACGTTTCAAACTACATTTACTGATAAAAGTACTATTTTTTATTTTTCTAAAAGCAAAACAGGCAGGCATTAATCTATTTCAACTTTTCAGAGAACTAAGCCTGATATAACTACTTGTTGACAGACGGAAAATCTCAACACCATTCATTTCCCAGAACCCAGGACAACCAGTGACATTATTTTTAATGTTTTCATTTTTGCTATAATATTATATAAATGAACCTCATTCTGTTTTTAATCTCAGGCCTTATTCAGCAATCAATGCAGGTATATGAGTGGAGCTACTTCATAAATATAAACAGTCTCCACAAATAGAAGTGATATAGGGCGAGCACTGATTGTTACCAAGGCAACTATCTAAAATGAAAATCGATGAACCCTTTCCCTGTCTCCTTCTAGTCATATACCATGGTTAGCTGGTTTCCTCACACTTATCTCTTCCCCCATCCCCACTAAAAAATTAATAATTGCATGGCTTCCGGATGGTTATACATTATTTGCAATTTACTTCTCTCTGAGCCAACTTGAAAACATCGATGTTGACTTAGCTTGCACTACGACATTTTGAAAGATAACTAGCTCAAATGTTACGAAGGATGCGTACTACAATTAACAGTCTTCCAGCATCAATGTAATTGTGGGAAAAGACCTGAGACTGGAAGACACTCAAAGATGGCACCAAAAGGGCAGTCAGGAGAACCTGATGGCTTACTGACCTGTCCAATTTCTTCTATAAAACAAGGTGTGGGGGCTCTGTTAACTCCACGGAGGCAGCACCAATGTCTTATTTACCAAAATGTAACCAATGCAAAGAAGAGTGCCTAGCACACAGTGGGCATTCACACTTGTTGAAGGAATCAATGAATGACTTCAACTGGATGCCAGCTTTATGCCAGGCCTCAGAAGGAAGTACTGGAAAACCAAAGATGGGTAAGGCACAGAATGATGACTTCGACGTTGTTAGACAGTAACCTCCTTCAGATGGGAAACACTAAGATTTATGAGGATAAACAACGACTTAAATTTCAGGCATGCTGAGTGTCAGAAGCCTGTGGGACACGTGAGTAGAGGTGTCTGGTAAGACCTGAAAATAAGAACCTGAAGTTCAAGAGAGGCTGGAGCTCAAGGTACAGATTTGGGTGCCACCAATGTCTACGTATCAGCTGGGACCTCGATCAAAAAGCCCAGATTATCTGAGGAGACTCAGGATCAGGGCTTCTTCTCCCAGAACACGTACAGCATTTATTTGAATATATCTGCCTTCTGGGAGGAGGGTCCCAGAGTTTTCATCAAATCTGACAGGTCTGTGATGAAGAGAAAAAAGAAAGATTAAGAATCACACATGAAATGCAAGACAAGAAGGCCAACAAAAGAATCTCATGGAATATTTACTCTGAAGGGTAAGGAGAGAGGGAAATCTTGAAGAAAGGGGCAGAAAGAGTGGAGAGGGAGGCAGGGGACAAGCCAGGGAGAAGAAAGTTCTAAGGAGACACAGTGCCAACAACGATGAAGTATTTAAACCCAGAAAAGGATTGCGAGGAACAAACCATCCAGGATCCCAAGGGCTGAAATGGAGTAGCGAAGAGTGTGACCAAGTTAAAGAACATGAGAAAGGCTACAAACTTAGGGTCTTTTTCCCCAGAAAGATTGTAAGCATTAGCGAGAAAAGAAATCTTCCTTCTGATTCTCGTATTCTATACTTTCCAGGATCCAGCAGACATATTGAGTACGTAAAAAGCTTACAACTTTTGAAACCGCCCTTGGAAACAGTTTAAAAAAATCAAATGGTTAAACTAAAACACACTACAAAGCTATAAAAATTAAAACAGTGTGGCAACAATAGCAAGCTAAATGGAATAACCAGATGGTTCACAAACAGATTCAAATATAAATCACCATCATGTGTAGGACAAAGGTGACACGTCAAACCAGTCAGAAGAAGACAGATTACTCAATAAAGTCTGGGGTAACTGATTAACTCTTTAGGCAAAAAAGATACAGCTGCTTCTATGTGTGGTTCTTTTTTATATGGAATCCCCGAACCAGAAGGGAACTGAATTCCCAAAATCCAACTGGTTGAAGGCCTATTTTCGTTACTAAAAATTTCTCGCTAACAAGAGATGCTACTGAAAAGTGGCCTCAAAGACATCTTGCTGTGGCAGGCCCTGCAGATACCATCATCTTGCACGTCTCAGAGGGAAAAGCGTAACCCAAGGTCACGCGGCTTGTTGGAGCCAGACCCGGACCTTGGACTCCATTCCAAGGCTCCGATCCTCAAGTCAACGAGCTGTAGGACGGTCTCGCCTCCTGGTCGCCTGAGCTCACCAGAAATTCACGTTGGCGGTAAGAAACTCCACCCAAACGCGGGCTGGGGGGGGGGGGGGGCGACTCTCGACAAAGTCTGCGCCTTCTCGGGTTCCAGTTCCCACTGGGGTTCGCCAGGCCGCATGTGGCAGCGAGGGGCCTCCCACCCCGAGAGCTGTCAAGGACCTCGTGCCCGCGACGCCCCACCACCCGGGGGCTCGCCGGAGGGCAGGCCGCAGGCTCCCGTCTCGGGCCCCCTCCCCGCGGGGCGGCGGCTGGCTCTGGGGGCCGGGCACTCTGTCCTGGGGCCCCTTCCTGGGGCGCAGGGCGGCCCGGGAGCCTTCGGGGCCCCGTGGGACTCAGGATCGCCGTCCCCACTAGGCCCGGCGCCTGGAAGCTTCCTGAGGGGCGCCCAGGCCTCGCCACGACTCCATCCCCGCCCCGCCCTCCCACCCCGCGGTGGCCCCGTGCCCCCGCCGACCTGCCCAACGCCCCAAACTTACTCAAAGACGTGCTCCGAAGTCCAGATCTTCATGGTGCCGGCGACCTGCGCGATGTCCGGGCGGCGCTAGGGGACAATGAGGCAAAGAGGCCACACTTGCCCCAGCCCCGCCCCCCAGCAGCCCCACCGGCCGCGCAGCGCGCAAGCGCCGTCGGGCCCGACGCGAGGGACGTCCCGACGCGCTGCCCCACGCCCTATCCCGGGCCGGGTTTTGCCCCAGCCTTGCGCGCGGCGCAACGAAACCCCGCCCCTTAGCGCCCGGCGCACTGCGCCGGCGCAGTTCCGGGGACAGCGCTCAGGGCCGCCGGCGCGGGCGCTGTGCTGCGCAGGCGCGGCACACTGCCCGGCGGCCCGCCCCCTCGCGGGCGTCGCCGGGAACGCTGACCTCTGGGTAGAGTTGGGCCAGGCCCAACCGGTTCCTGGGCGGAAGGTTCTGGCGCGCCTCGCCCCCTCTTTCCTGCGGACGGATCCAGTCAGCCACTTACACGGGCTGTCCCTGTGTCCGGGACGCTTGAGCACGTGTTCATGGCACCGAATTAGAAAATTCTTCCTACCTCCCGTGTCAGCCCAGACTATGGAGGCTCCAAAGTCATGCAGCCACCCCCAACTCCCAGAGATTATGACCCTAAATGGGGAGAAGACAGACAGACATGGAGAAACTAACACCAGACAGTGTGATAAATGCCCAAATGAAGGATGTGGTTAAGAAGCATGGGTGCTACATGGAAGAGATGGAAAAGCTTCATGGCCCTGGGTTTATAGGATGGGTCTTGGCTCAGATGTCACTCTCCAGAGAGGCTTTCCTTCACCATTCCTCAGCACATCCTCCAGCCCCTCTTTCCTCCATCACACATCCTGTTGCATTTTTCTTAGCACTTATCCCTCTCTGAGATCATCTTGTTTGTTTGTTTGACTTCCAGTTAAAATGTAAGCCCTTGAAGGCATGGATCTTGCCTGTCTTACTCAATAATAATTCTCAGTACCTCGCCTATAGTAAAGGCTCAGTGAGTATTTATTGAAAAATGAAATAATACTTATTTGGGGAGTGAATGAATTACTGAAATCATCTAGTTTATCTGTTTAGCTTCCACTAGACTGGTAGCCTCTGAGGGTGAGGCCCTTGCCAGACTCGTTCAATGATTCGCCTCATACCTACATAATAATTATTTGTTGCATAAATGATTGAATGACTAAGAAGTAAGGAGGCAAGAGGGAATAGCATGTGGTTTTATCCACAGCTGAGCTTTGCCCAGTGGACAAATTGCCCGGCCTAGCTTTCAGCATAAGTCTTCCCTCGCCTGCAGAACAATTTGCTTTTTTAAATGATGGCCATGGAGGAAGATCTTTACATCTGGCTACTTAGAAGCTAGTTAGAAGCATCGCCTCATTCTTTTTTTTTTTTAAAGATTGGCACCTGAGCAAACAACTCTTGCTAATCTTTATTTTTCCTGCTTTATCTCCCTAAATCCCCCCGGTACATAGATGTATATTATTAGTTGGGGGCCCTTCTAGTTGTGGCATGTGGGACGCCGCCTCAATGTGGCCTGATGAGCGGCGTCATGTCCGCGCCCAGGATCCTAACCGGGGAAACTCTGGGCCGTGGAAGCAGAGCACGCAAACTTAACCACTCGGCCACGGGCCAGCCCCACTGCCTCATTCTTGTTCTTAGCTCATTATATTATTAAAAACAAATAAAAGTCAGGTTAATTTAGGAGCGAGGATAATTTTTTAAAATAGCCAAAGCCCTTTATATAGAAAAACAGAAAAATTACATTAGACAGGAAGGACATAATATGGTCTGATAGTTGCTAAGTGCAATTTGTGGTACCTAGGACTTTATTTTTTTTTAAAAAAAAACCAAACCTACTGTACTTAGAGTGAATTCTTGGGGAAGTGATGCTTTAAGGGCTGCTGAGAGTGCCTCAGCCTTGATTAAGATGCGAAGTCAATGTTGCTGAATGTTAAAAACACTGGTGCAGGAACCACCAGCACAGAACAGCCTGTCCCTGCTATTCCTGGAGCTCCGTAAGCTGCTCCCCATCCAGGATTCCTATTCTGTTTATTTTAGAGAATGTTGTTCTGCCCCCTAGTTCAAGATTCCTGTTTTCTAAAGTCATGAAAATTAAATGACATCTATCCCTTACCCCTACTACACCAGTCTGTTGATTTTACTTACTACATCTGGAGTGAGGGGAATGGGGGCCTGGAAGGATGGAGCTGTAGGACCCAAGTCTCTTTTCTGTGTGTTTCTCCAAGGTGGAAATAATACCCCTTGTACTTGAATTTGAACTATATATACTACCTCTTCGAGACTCACTTAGAAACACACAGAGGAAACAAATTAGTGATTTTCGGATACCTAAGCATTGTATCATTGACTGTGCCTCTCACAGAAACAGGGAAGTCATTAGCAGGTCATTAATTTAACTTGAAATTAAGTAGGTGACTGGCTCTTGGGGCACTTGCCACAATGATGACACATAGTCCCCAGATCCGTGCCTTCCCTGTGCCTGGGGGAGGGAGGAATGCAGATGTGATTCCTACCAGCAAGGAACTTCGCATCTGGCTGAGGAGCCAAAACACAAGTCAAGAAATAACTGGAAGATATTTAAAGCGAGGCTTAGGTGTTTAGAGCAGAGAGACCCACGACTGTGAACTGCAGCCTCTTGGGCAGGCTTTCTGGAAGCCATCGTGGGAGGAGAATCATGGGAGGAGCAGAGGAGGATTTGGCTGAAAGGCTGAGATCAGGGGTTGATATGGGAAGAGGCAGTGTAGCGGCCCACGCTGGCGGGGCCCAGAGACAGGCCTTGCAGGAGAAGCGGATGAAGTCACAGGCTCCAGCCTCAGTTGGGCCCCTGCTCCTTTTGTTTCTGAACTCAGTCATTCACACGCGGTATTTACAATTTGCCCTATCTAACCCGTTCCATCATTATTTAATTTTTTATATCAGCTTCTTTACAAATACACTTTAAATGAAACTTTATATAACTACTGTCAATAGAAATTCGGTATTTGTTTCCTGCTATACACTAAATATATAACTATTAATATAAAACAGTCAGCCTGTGGCCCTCCCCCCTTCATATTCTCCAGTAGTGGGCTTGTCTCACTTTGAGATTGATTTCCAAGCTTCGTAGCCGCTCTTTTGACTCTTTTCCTTTCTGTTCAAACTCCAATCTCATCTTTTCCTCGGAACCTCTCAGCAATAACCTTTATCTCTGAATTCACTGTGAACTTCAACTTTCCTTCCTTCCTCTTTAACATTTCTTGTATTCTCATTAATCCTCTCTGTATTTCTCTTGGACTCAGAGAACATATTTTTTTCTCCTTTCTGATCTTTTTGCCTTTGCTCTCTTCATTTATTCATTCAATAGATAGCCACAAATCATCTGTTCCTGGCCATCCCTGTCCTCATGGAGCTTATACTATCAGTGGTTCTCAACCAGGGGCGATTTCCTCCAGAGGACATTGGGCAATGTCTGGACACCTTTTTACTTGTCACATCTAGGGAGGGGGTGCTACTGGCATCCAGTGGGTAGAGGCCAGGCATGCTGCTAAATATCATACAGTGCACAGGACAGAGACAGTCCCCCCACAACAAAGAAGCACTCGGCCCCAAATGTCACTAGTGTCGCCATTTTGAAACCCTGGGCTTAGCTAACAACTTCTCATGATCTGGCCTAGTCTACCTGTCTGGCCTTTATCTTTTGTCCTCCCATTATGCAACTCAGCTGAACCCTACAGCTCCATCCATTACTCGCTGCCCCTCAACTGGCTACACGTTTCCACACCCTTGAACTTTGTACATGGCGTTCTCTGCCCAGAATGCATCTTCCCCTTATTTGACCTGAAGAGTCCTACTCACGTCTCGAGACTGTGCAAATACTCCAGTCCCCTTGAGTGCCTCACTGATACGCCTCTCCCCTAGCTCAGCATGATGCTTTGTTTGTGCTTCTGTGCTGCTGTCGGCATTTATATAGACCTTATAATCATAGTTTACGTGTGTGTGTGTGTGTGTGTGTCCCCACAACTGGAGTACACTATTCAAGGACTTGATTAATTTTCCCATGGGTCTCTCCCAATCCTTAGCTGTTCAAATCATTGCCTTCCGACATGCTTTTTCTTTGGGAACCATTCCTTGTCAATTTTCTCTTCTCAGATGTTAACTGCCTTCATTCCATGTGAGGTCGTCTACTGGTGGTTCAAAGTATGAGGGAGGAGGTCTTGACAGAAGTTTAAAGTACAAAATGATGACTTCTGTCTTAGTCCGTTCAGGCTGCTATAACAAAATACCACAGGCCGAGTGGCTTATAAACAACAGAAGTTTATTTCTCACAGTTCTGGAGGCTGGAAGTCCAAGATTGGGATGCCAGTGTGGTGGAATGAGGGTCCTCTTCCGGGTTGCCAACTTTTCATTGTGTCATTTTGTGGAAGGGGCTGGGGAGCTCTCTCAGGCCTTTTTTATAGGAGCTTTAATCTCCTTCATTTGGGGACCTCCCAAAGGTCCCATCTCCTAATACCACCACATTGGGCATTTGGATTTCAACTTATGGCTTTGGGGGGAGGGGTGGGACACAAATATTCATCTGATAGCAACAACCTCTGTGTTAGAGGGATGGGGGGTGCTTCTTATCTAACTCTTCATTTTTTGAGCCCTTGCTGTAATGTGGCTACTTATGGAAGCAAGAATCATCAAAACATGCAAATATCCACGACTGAACAAAATGCATGTGAACTTGATGCCTGCTGAAAACACTAGTTGAGACCCTCATCTGCGGAGCCCAAGTATTTGCTGGCTAGCCTCTCATGGTTGTCCATGGCTAAAAATGTACCCTAAATGGTTGGAAAGTGAAACAGAAACTCTTGGAAAAGATGCAGGATTTCATCAGGTTGAGGAGTCCCTGAATATTTCTGCAAAGATCTCCATCACTGTGATTGGGCTGTGAAATTCAAACATATTGTGTTGTGCTTTTTCCAGTTTGGTGGTGAAAATTATGGTAAAAACTGGCACTTGATTCGTTCTATGTAATAAGAATTTGCATAGAGTTGCAATTTTAACCTAAGTTGTGTTTGTGTGTGTATGTATCTCATAATATGTATAAATAAATATCATAATATATGCATATGTATCACTTCATATCTGCATACATGTATATGTGCGTGTGTATATATAAACTTACTATCATTATTTTATAATTCATTTTTCAGGATAAACTCTCAGGCACACTTTCTGTTTTTCATTATTTACTATGAAATTTTGGTCTTGGTTTTAAGTGGATTTGGCGGGCTTACTGGGCACCAATTTTACACTAAAAATGAGAGTTTTCTTAAACCCCGAGAGCTGGGACTACATGGGAAGGTCAGTTAGGAGAACTATGCAATAAGTACTCACGGTGAGAAACAGCAAGAGGGGAGGTGACGGAGGGCAGGGGGGAAGTTTGAGGCATCTTGAGGAAGCCCTACTAGCAGAATCCTTGCACACACTCTCACCTTTCCACTTTGTGACCCAAGCAGCCCTCACAAAATGGAGAACCGGAGTCTGTGTGGCCACAGAATGAGCCAGAGAGAAGTGATCTGCACAACTCAAGCCTGAGACTTCAACATCCCTTGACCTCTCCTACCTGGGCAATTTCACTGGTGCTAGAAGGAGAGACCCGAAAGCAGGAGGAGCGCAAAGGCCCACCAGGACCAGGGGCCCTGGAGCACACCCGCTTGTCTCTGCAAAAGGGACCTCCCCATTTTGGGAATCTCACATTACTTCTAATTTAACAAGTATCTTGAGTCAAATTCAATTTCATTCCCATTAGTGACTGAAGATTTTGGGTAATTGTCCAGAACTTCCTATTTATATGATTTTCCCCCTGCTTTCTGTTTACCTAAGTATCTAACCAAGTTATCCCTAAATTCCTATCATAAGAAATGAATCTCTTCTCCTGGGAAGACTTTGACTATTCCAGTAATTCCTCATCCTGAGAAATTAGGGTAATTTCTTAAAGCTAAATCAATTTGTCTTATTAGCAGTGTTCCCATAAACAGGCTGTCCATATCAGAATGAGCTTCACTCTCTATGCTAAAAGCTTTTACCATGAAAAGACTCCCTCACATACACTCTCACACACAAAATTAGGCAATAAAACCTGGCCAGAAATTCTTAACAGGATAATAAAAATGTCATCATTGCATGTGTGCCCTAAGATGAACACTTCTTGCAATCCTTTCTTTCACGTTCGTTTGATGTGTTTTGTTTGGTCCCTATTACCACGTCAGGAGACGGAAAGGTGAAAGGAGGTCCACTGGCCAGCCGCCAAGTGTCTGAAGACCAAAGCAGGCTCAGAGTAGCATTTGTATGAACATAGACATCAGCCGCGTTTTCCTTTTTTCTTTTCCCATGTAAAGGACATTTCTCATTTGAAGTCACCCAGACAGTGACCTGCTATTTGGTGACCACAGCCAACATAGCACGTCAACTGCTCACCTCCCAGTGTCATCAGGGGAGAGGGGGTGTCACCCTCTCTGTGAGAGGCATAATTAGGTTTACAAAAGGGGACAGAGCCTGGGCAGTCTCCTCCATTTTGCTGGAGGCAAATTAGTTCTCTATCTTTACTAGAGGCAAATGGACCAAGCTAGAAACAGACTAGGCCTTGTAGGGGACTCCCCTTCTAAGTGCCCCCATCCACAGGGGACCTTGGAAACGGAATTACAAATGCAGCTGCATATTGGCCTGGGATGGATTCAGATAGCTCCTTTTTGTGCAGCCTATTCTTGTTCAACTTTATCTTGATGACCTTTCGGATATAACATCTCAGCGGCCAACAGTGGGAACACTGAGGGAGAGAACAATTACAGCCACAATCCACTTCCTGAAAGCAGTTCAGCTAACTGCGGTTTCACAGGATCAAACTGGCACCTCTGTCAATCCCCTGGGGTCCGACCCATTCAATAATGAGTGCCTGGGAGTTTTCTAGGATTAATAAATATCTTGTCTTTCTCCAAAGCACCTCAGAGTGCATCACATATATCCTCTCATTTGCCAGTGTGACACCTTGTAAAGAAAGGAGTTGGGGACTATTATTCCTGCTTTACAGCTAGAAAATGGAAGCAAAGAGAAGGCAGTGCCTTTCCTGTCACAGGGGCCTTCCACTTCCCAACCTTATCCTCTCATTGCTAGATTATGGTGTGGGGACCGGGGGGTGGGGGTGTGACATTACAACACAACACTTGTGTAGTGTACTTCCCATGTTTCCCAAGTTGTAGGTGGCATGCCCAGCCACTGCAGAGCATGGATGTTTGACATCACAGAGTGTGACCTGCCGGGTTACCCTTATTCCATCTGTAAGAAGGTGAGTGTGTTACAATGTTTTGAAAATAAGTGAAAGTACAATAAATACATCCTGGATTCTATGCGCAGAATTTGGGGTAGAGTCAGCTTTTTGCCTTACTATGGTCCTTCCTAAGAGGTCCCTTCTGTAGAAGTGTGACGTTTTATGTATGTTTAAGAAGTTGTATTAAAAACAAGCACAAAAGGATGGAAGGGTGGAAGGAAAGTCAGTGGTTTGCCAGGAATTATCTTGTCAGAACTGACCTGGCACTTTTAAAAAACACATTATTTCATCGTCAAAACTCAGCCCCCAGTACAGAAGGATGGCATGATACTGTAGAGTAACTGAGGAGCTTAACAGTATGCAGGTAGAGGTTCTTGATAAGGCTCCAAGAGGAATCTTCAGTGGTTCTTTCCCAAGATCCTGGGAGTCAACAATACTAGACAGCAGATATCTGTAGGCCTGGCAGGTGGCCCCTCCTCTACTCACCTGGGAGTTTGTTGCTTTTCATGTTGCCAAGATGCCCAAACTGGTTGATCCACTCAGTTCAAGAAAGAAAGACTAAATCGGGTTATTGGCATCCAAGATGGAAACCAGAACATTTGGTGGCCGGTCTCACTAGCAAAATCTAAGCACAGCCTTTATGTACCTAAACATCATGTTCGCAAACCTTTAGGAAGGGAAAACACAGAGATGTTGGCTTCCATTCCCATTGTGTATTCTTGTGCTTCCTCCCAAACAAAATTCAACAAAACAAAAAAGGAGTGTATCCTTTCTGTCTTTTTGCATGATTCTCAACTGAGAAAATGGAAGGTCTGTCACATCTGGATGCTCCAACATGAGGTCGGAAATTTGCCATGAAGGATAATGTAAACTCATACCATTCTAGACTACAAAGCAAACCAAAGCCCAGCACTCAGGATCGGAGGGGTCCGTAGGCCTGCAAGAATCCAGGGTTTTGGTCTTCTTAGTTCTGATGAGAGTGCTTGGACAGAGGGAACAGTCCAGAAAGATGGTCTGCCTTGTTCACAGCTGTTTCTCCAGTGCCTTCCCAGGACCAGCACAGTGCCAGGCCCATAGTAGCTGCTCAATAAGCACTTGTTGAGTGAATAAAGGAACAAAGTGAAAGCAAGGCAAGCCCTAGCTTAGGTGACACCATGCCTTACGTATTGATAGGAGTCAGCAACAGTGTGGACAGGTTTAGGAAGCTGGACAATTACCAGGATTTGGGACTTGCAAGGCACAACAGGAAGGTCTCAAAACCAGAAAGAACACAAGGTTACTGGGAACGAACCACCAGGTGTCAAGTCTGAGCAGTGTCCCTCGTAGCTGTATGGGTCAGTCTAGGGAGACTGGTCTCTGAGGCCAGTGAGAAGCAGGGGCAGCACCTCAGCTGGCGGCTCAGAGCAAGCCTGGAGGGAGGGATGTGCCCACAGCCCAAACTGCCTTCATTTGAAAGAACAGCTCTTTGCTTGGGCCTAAGGCCGGGGAAAAAAGAGCTGAGCCATACGTCCTTAGTAAATCAGTGCATGGCCCTATTTGAAAAAGTGCCTGAATGATTGATTAGAAAGTAACCAGCCAGCCCCTGCATATTGCTTTACTTGTGCACTGCAAGTTTGCTTAATGCCAAAATGTACCCAAATCCACCCTGCTCCTTCCACTTCTATTTTTCATCAAGGAAATATTTGACAAATGCATGGACTGAAACCACTGGGGAAGAGAAGAAAGTAAGAAATTTTCTTAAGGGCTAGGACTGCAAAATGAAGCATCAGCTCCAACAGAAAATACCCCTTTTTATGGAGTGTGTGTTACAGTAAACAACGATGAAAATGTTTATGAGTCCTTGCAGGCTGAATCTTCGGTTCCACAGACCTTTCTTCCAAAAACTTCAGACACCTAGCAGATGGGGAAACACAGGCACCAGAGCCATGTGTTGAGAATCTTTGGAATGCAGTGAAGTAAGACCACGTCGGCATGTCTAGGCTTTTTTCCTTTTCTGACTCGTCTATTCACTAAGAGTAATAATGTAGAAAAAGCCTGCTGTAAGAAGTAATTTCAGTGTTTTCTCACTTCTTCAAATGGCATTGACTATAACTCTGAATAAGGCGAAATCTTCAAATAGCTTTAGTTATTTACATCAGCCAACTGGTGTCTCAGCACAAATACGTTCAGGTATTTACATTTTTAACAGGATTAATCAACAAATAGCATTGGTTGTATATCTACTAAAATTATACGTTGGGTAATTATGACTTATTTGAAAAGCTAATATAAAATCTTTTAAGCTTTATTCAAAATTAATTGAAAAATACAGAAATCAATAGCTTTCTTTCATACCAGCAATGATTACATATAAGCAATAATGGAAAATTTCCATTCAAAATAACCCAAAATATGAAATACCTAGGAAGAATCTTAGCAAGAGGAGCATAGGGCCTATATGAAGAGAATCATAAAATTTTTCAGAGGAACATAACAGGAAACTTGAATAAAGGAAGACATACTACGCTCCTGGGCAGGAAGATTGAATGTTTTGATCTTGTCAATTCTCCCCAAATTAGTTTAATGAAATTTCAATCAAAATCCCAATGGGATGCTTTTGGAACCTGACAGAGTGATTCTAATATTCATTTGGAAGAATAAAGAAGTGAGAATAGCCAAGAAAGATTTGAAAAGGCAAAGAGGAAAATTTGATCTGCCAGATATTACAACATATTATCCAGCTATAGTAGCTAAAATAGTGTGATACTGGGCAAGAATGGGTAAAGAGAAATGGGTAGCCTTGGAATAAGCCATAAAGTGTATGATACTTCAGCATTTGATTTAAATTTAGTTTGATTAAATACTTTAGCATTTGATTTAAATCCAAGGGGAAAGAATGGATTGGTAAAAAATGGTGCTGGAGCAGTCAGTTAAGTATTGGGAAAAAACAGAAAGTTGTATTATCTCAAGTTATACACTTAAATCAATTCTAGATTAATTAAAGAGATAAATATTAAAAAATCGAATCATTCATACAAACTACTGTGTAACTAGGACTGATTCACAAATACAGAAAACATCAAAAACAAAATTAAAAGGAAGCTATAGTATGAAAATATTTACCACAAATATGATGAATTGAGTTAATTTTCTTACTATAAAAAACTTATATAAACTATTAAAAACCCACTAAAACTCTTTAGAAAATAAAAAATTTCATGAACAGACAATTGGTAGAAAAAGTGCAAATGGTTAATAGATGTGAAAAAATGCTCAATCATTCTGGCGATCCAGGAAATGCAAATTAAAACAGTATCCCATTTTTGGCTTATTAAATAAGCAATGATTAAAATGTAACTCTTACTTAGAGTTGGTGAGTGTGAAATAGGCACTCTCATACACTTCTGTTGAAAATATAAATTGGCACAATCTTTCTTGAGAACAATTTAGCAATATCTATTCAGAGCCTTAAACATTCCTCTTTGTTCTTGTGATTTTCAATGCAGAAGTCTACTGTAACAAAATATTCAGAAATTTGGATAAAGATCTAGATCGCAGAATTATTTTTAATAATGTAAAATCGGAAAAACTTAAATGTTCAAAAAATGATTCACTTGTTGGATCATGAAGGAACAGAAGTAGTCTTTCCATGGGAGGAAAGAGGGAGGAGGGAATTCTAGGGAGAAAGGAGAACATGGGAAATACTAGAGGTGTGTGAAAGTTCACTGCATGGCCAATTTGGAGACTGTCATGGATGAGGTGGGGCATGTAGGGGAGTAGGATGAGATGAGACTCAGAAACTCTTATGTAGTGGTCTATCTCCCTCATGGGAATTTAAGATGTAAAGATTCTGTGTTGGTCATCTTTATATCCTCTCAAGTTCCTATTGGGTGTTTAATAAATGTCTGTTAGGTTATAAATAGATTTCTTTCAGATATTGAGCGTTGAGAGGTTGAGTTGTGGTGTTACTCTATAGCCTATGAAGATCTGCCAAAGTTCCTTAGAAAGAAAACTAATAAAGACCCTTCCTAAGTAACGAGATTGATTCATTTTTACGACATGCATTAAACGATATTTTAAAACAGCCTTATTTGGACTTCAGTCAGCAGGGGGTGCCCCGATGCTGGAAATTCTAATCTTAATAAAGAATAACATTTGTTTATTAATCTTATGGTTCTTCATCCTGGTTACTCTCTGTTTCCTCTGTGCCCCTGCCTCTCCTTGCTCTCCACCCTTCACAATTTTTCATTTCTCACTACAACACACATGCACTACCAGTAGGTAAATAATGCCTCAAAACCACCAGTTACAAAACTGGGTTTTAAAAAGAGTTAACTTAATATTGTTATTTATTACAGTTTTTAAAGGTAAGTGTGACATTTTAAAGAAATTGGTACTATATGGAGAAGAGTTTAAATTGTGCTTATCATTTACTCAGGGCAAATTTTCCATCAGAATAGGTGAGAATGTACTAGAAAAAATGGAGGTGATATTTTAATGGTCCATGTGGACACTAGTACTGCAATTGGAACAAGAATAATAGTGACCTTTAGAGAAAGGATATTTCATAAAGGGTTCATTAAAAAGATGGACTTAGCTTTTGGAACATTATCAAAGTTCTTCATGAAACAGAATTAATAAAATGCTGTGGTTTATTGAAATTTCAAAAAGGGACAGAAAACTGTGGAGTTGTGAGGAAGAGTTGAGGGAAAAGTAAAATGAGGTTTGCATATGGTATTTTGGGTACAGAAACAAACTTGAATGGCATATTTAAAATTTGAAGATGATAGCTAAAAATATTGCACCAGAATAATAAGCCTTGCAATCAAAACATAGGAAATAGGAATCAGCATTTGATGGAAGACAAACAAACAGTTATAGAATTCAAGAAAGCACAACCTGAATAGGAAAAGTGAGCTATTTGTGGCGGTGGGGAGTTTGGAAACTTGGAGATGTTTAAATTTCATTAGCTAATCCTGTGCTTTTTTGGAATGATGATACAGGGAGCACTGGAGATTTTCGCCTTTTCAATTTCTTTAAAATGCTTATAAAGTGGCTTAAAATAAAAGAAAAATATCATCTATGAAAATAATCAGGGAAATCAAATTCAATCAAAAGTTTTATACCTTTTGTAGAAGGAAAAAGCACAAAGCTAAAATAAAAAGAAAAACACGACATAGAACTCTTACTAAAAGTCAAAGATGCTCAAAAGGGATTCTAAAAGATATTTCAACATTGTGCTGCTGGTGAATAGCGTACTTAAAAGAAGTCACACGGATAACCTAAAACTAAAAGTTTCTACAAAGATATAGCAATGATAATAAATATAGGAAAACAAAGCCTTCAATAATAATATCAAATAATTCAGGATAAAACATAAGTGAAATAAATGGGTGGTTATACACAGGTAAACACAGTACATACTTAAGATATAATTGTGAACTTATATGCACCAAATAACATAGCAACAAAACACACAAAGCAAAGAATGTAAGAACATCAAGTAGAAACTAACAAAATTCAGTTATAGGGGAGCATTAAATTCCTTATAATCAAAATCACAAGTAAAGAAGACAAAATTCTGTAGTCTGTGAATGAGATATACTTTCTTTAGAATTACTCATAGAACACTTACCAATCATATCACTTGCTAGTTTACATAAAATTAAATTAATAAACTTCACCAGAGGTTTTATAAGCTACATTCTAACCAAAATACAAATAAACTTGAAATTAAAAGCCTTAGGAATAAACAAACAAAATCACCAATTACTCTGATTTTTAAAAATAATCAACTAAAGAACAACTGGGATAATGAGAAAATCAAGAACTCAATAAAAGACAATTTAGAAAATTATAATATACTACATATCAAAATCAATGCATAGAGAAAATATTAATAAATGCTTTAAATGTTTTACTGTTAAAATTAAAAAGAGAAAGTAAATAAATTATTCAACTTAATACCTCAGAGAAGAAAAAACACAATGAAAGAAATAAAGAGGAAAAGTCACAAATTGGAAATCAAAGGATAAAGTCATCAAAAGCAAGAGCTGATGCCTTGAAACTTTAATAATATAGACAAATTTCTGATAAATCAAGAAAACCCCAAAAAACACATAAAAATAAAAATTAGAAAGGAAATAGAAACTCTATTGAAACAAAAAACAAGAATAAGCATCTCTAAGTTAGCTACTGCATTTGTAATTCTCAAAGAAATGGGTAATTTCATGCAAAATAAAAATTCCTAAAGTTGGCGCAAGACAAAGAAAATTTTTATAGATTAGTAAGAGAGGAAAAAATCAGGAAGTCATCAAAGGACTATCACGATTCCAAGAAAAAGGCTCTGAATCTGAATGGATTTTAAAAATATTTTAAGAAATAGATAAAACTATGTTACTAATAGTGTTTCTGACAGAGAAATATTTAATACACTACTGATAAGGATAAGCACTCCAAACAACTAGTTAATGTTATGAATATAGATGGGAAAATCTTAAATAAAACCCATCAAAAGGGCATTGATTACAAAGTAAAATGTATCCCTGAAATGCAAGGATGGTTTAATTATGAAATTGTATAAGACATCAATGAATTAAATGAAAATCTATATATGATCATTTCCATGGATACTGAAAAGTAATTTGAAGAAATTCAACACATATTCCATCTACACATTTTTAAAAATAAAGGACTAGAAGTATACTTTCTTAATATATTATGAAATTGTTTTTTTTAAATCAAGAGACAGTTATAATTGATGCACAACCCTGGAGACCCTTCATTAAAAGCAGAATGAAATTAAGATGCTGCCTTAATTTAATATTGTTTTGGAATGTCTGTTCAATAAATTAAGAACCAGAATTAAGACATATTAGGCCCACAGAGATAAAATATTCAATTTCAGGTGATCAAAATTGTAAATAAACCTGCTCTCTCTCTCTAGAGAGAAAGAAGAGATGTCTAAAACCGATAGTATTCCTATATATCAGGACTAACACCTCATTAATTGTAACAAGAAAATTAATTAAAGTTTATTATTTAGCAAAAACTTAACAAGGGATAGATGTATGAAAGACAATGAAAATTTACTGGAAAGTACAAAGGAAGACAATGGAATGTAGAGCAATGCTGTGTTCTAGAAGAGAATAAAGTTTTTAAGGAGGAGAATTCTCCCCAAGTCCAATTAAAATCTCTAGAAGACATTAAGGAGAACAAACAAATGAAAATAGTGAAAGTAAATAATTACAAAATTCATGAGAAAAGAATGACCCTAGGAAAACACAAATTATTTAAATAAGTGGAGACTAACTCGACTGGCAGAGGTGGCTTGTCCAAGAGGCTAATGAAGCTTAAGCTTCTTTGCTCTCACTGTGTGGACCCGCCCCAGGTCCTGCGAGGAGCTTTAGCAATGTGTTTCGTGGTCATACGTTTTTGTAAATTTTACAAAAGTGATAAATACATTTTCTTTATGAACCCCCACACCCCCCAAATTGTATAAGCTCCAGATGCCACAATATTGGATTCTACCATGCCAGATATAAAATTACATTATAAATGTACAATAACTAAAAGGTTACCCAAGTGGTGTAGAAAAAAATCAATAGAATAGAGAAAAAGCCAGGAATGAATCCATTGATAAAATTTAACTATATGAGAAAGTGTCACAAAGATGTGATGAAAGAATCAATAATTTAATATATGGTATTGAGTAACAGTCTGGATGATGTTCGAATATTAGCAACAGTGTGGGATGGACACCATGTGCTGAGAGGTGAGAACAGATTCTGGCTGTTTCCACCAGGTGCTGCTGTCCAGGAAGGTGTGAGTTTAATCCACCCCTGGCTTCCACGAGGACATTGGGAGATGCCTTGTGGGTTTGCATTCGAACTATATTGGGCTCCAGATGGATTAGTACATTAAACATAAGACATTTGACTCTAAGCAGACATTTGGCAGCGTGATAATACTTTCTAAGGACTGAAGCAATAGAAGGCACCAAACATTTAGCTCACTAGACTGTCTACCACGTTAATAAAATGAAAACAAACAAAAATCAAAAAGGAAACAACTATTCTGCAAAGACTGTGGGAATCAATTGTGACAAAGAGTTAAGATTTAAAGAAGCCACTTCAACATGTCGATGTATGCCAGGAAAATGGGGATTCCAATAAACAAAGAAACAAAGTTCATAAGTGGACAACATGCACAAAAGCAAAGAGTAAACAAACATAGGAGGAAGTGTTGGGCTTCCATACGAATTAAAGAAACCCTACGTAGGACAGCAATAGGTGCCATTAAAACAATTCATATTAGCAAAAACGTTTCAAAACAGCATAGCTGGTGCTGGTAAGGCTGTAGGTACACTGGTATGTATGTTACAGGTAAGAATAATAATACAAGGAATAAAAGCAATATATTGGCAATTTAAAAGTAGAATAATAAAAATGTTTCTGCCTTTTTACGCCATAATCCCACATTTGAGAAAAGGCATAGTCCATGGAAGAGAATAGGAAATTTTGAGTTGGAAATTCTAGGTTTGAATCCTGATTTAATACTTCAAGCTGAGTGATCAGGGAAAATTGTTTAATTTCTCTCTGGTCCTCAGTTTCCTCATTTGCAAGTTTGGGGTTATTACATGGACCTTAGAGGGCTCCAGGGAGGGTTACATGCAATATTGTGCACGTAAACTAAGAGCCCTGTGTTTCCATGGCACTTTGTACCTTTGTCCTCGAGCCTCAGCTTCCTTATCTGTAAACGGGAATAATACTGCCTATCTCACAAGCTTGTTGGGATAATGCATTCATTCATACATTCATTCATTCAACCACCAGGATCAAGTCGTTACAGGGAGCTGACCTAGCTTTCTGGCGGGAACAAGGCAAGCCCAATCAGCCATTCCACATCCAAATGGAGCTCAGAGCCCACTTGGGTTTGTCCTATGGCGATCATGCCGCAGGCCCCAACAAACGCACACATGCTATAATTAGTCAGCAGTTCTGCAGACCACACTCAGTGCTCCTCATGGGAGATTTCACATTTCTATTCCGTTTTTGTGCCCTTTGCATAGAACATGAGCTCAAATTAACATTCCATCTGTTTGTGCATGCATAAATGTTTACAGGAGGGTAATTTGTTTTAATGAATAATCGGAAGTCACCTAAATGTCCAATATAAGAGGAGTGGCTAAGCAAATGGTGTTGTAATTACTTAGCAGAAGAGTTTGCATCCATTAAAATGGAAAATTGTGAGGATCATGAAAGACATAGAAAATATTTGATATAATATTACATGGGGAACAAGAACAGAGTACAAAAGGGCATATACTTCACAGTTACAATTATATGTCCAAAGTGAAAGTGGATATTGAAAAATAAGCATTTTTATTACAGCCAAGGGGTTCTGGGTGAAGTTTTAGAATTCCTTGAAGGATTTGAAAATATTATGTTAGTAATAAAAAAAACAATAACAATGAGAAAGAAAATGGCTGCTGCGTAGGGAGAAAAAGGTGATATTATTTAATTTTTTTCTGAAATATAACTTGCCAAGAGTAGAGTGCACTAGCGTGCACTGGATGAATTTTTACGTATGTATACACCTGCTTAAACTCCACTCAGATCAATTTATGGAGGCTTAACAATGGATAATTTTAAATGGGAAAAATAGTTTTGGTGTATAGTATTGTGAGGGTAGAAAACTACCAGTATTATTTTGCAGAAAGAGATCACTGTATTACTAATGGGAAGATAAAATGTTAGAATGTGTAAAATCAGCAGAGAGTCTAGAGTCCATTTTTAGATGGAGTTCAGAAGTTGACAGATTTTCCAAGGCAAACAATGTGAGCAGACTTTCCTTTTACACTAAAAGGCCCAAATGGAAGAAAATCACTTTAGAATGATTACATATAATATGCATAACTACAAATCTGACACCACCAAAATAATATGCATAACCTCAGTTCTCCTTTTAGCAGGATAAACAAAGCAACATAGAAAAATCTGACTGGAAATGTGATTCTCTAATGCTGCTCCCTCATTTGGGACTGGGAAAAGGGAGGCACGTCAAAGAAGCAATCTGGAAACAGGAAGGCTATGCCTGTCTGTTTCCCTGCCCTCATTCTTCCCCCTGCTTTCCTCCAAAATGCAAATACACATTAATATATTCCTCTCGCAGCCATCCTAACTCCCAAACCACAAACACTGACGCCTTCTGTGATTTCACAGTGTTTTCTTTTCGGTGGGTAATTTATCTGGAGTGTTACTTGGCTGTTTTATCTTTCTTTCTCGACGCGGCCTCTCAAATTGCTTCAGTAGATCCCAACCTCTCTGGAGACAGGAGACAGGCACAGAGCTTTCTGCCGGACCTCGCAAGGCCCCGCGTGGTGTGGGCGTTGAATGAATGCTACATGATGGCAGAATGAGTCACTGAGATTTAGCGGGAGAGTGTGGAGGAGGGTGAAAATGAAAAGGGCTTTGAGGCGGCGGGAGATGTACGCAGGTCAGGAATCATGACGTCAGGCCCAAAGCCAGTCTTTAAAAATAGTGAGACTCCTGTGTGAATCAAAATGATTCTATGGGGAAAAAAACCCACATGGACGATAGCAGGTTAGATTGCTTCGTAAAAGTAATTTATACTCGACCTCAAGACAAGCAAAAGTTACAAATCAAAATAGACTCAGAAGTGCTTTAAGTATTCAGAAACTCATCAGAAACAGTTGGACTGAACTTACCATGTTTGATACAGTAACAACTAATTATAATAGAGAATAGTTAGTTACTAACGAAGATATCTGCCCGCCCCCCACCTCCCCTGGCAGAAACCTGTGCAGGTGGGATTACCGGCTTCTGCTTTATGACAAATAACAGGTCTCTGGTGGATCCTTACTGGCAGTAATTCAGGATCGGGGTATCAATGGGTATGGAGGACCGAGCCTTCATTGCTGAAGCTGTCAGTTAACCCCAAAGGAAAAAGGATCTGAGTGTCTTATGATTGCGTAACATGTTCAAACTTGAACAGCCTGGGTTGTTTATTTCTGTATACCTTGCATGCCAGAGTCAAATGACTTACGCAGTACCAGCTTTAATTAATTTAACTGGCTTTCTTCTTTTGATGGAAAATAGAAATATATTAGTTAACTACTCCAAACACTGCTTCCTGCCTCCTCCCTGCTCCCTCCCGCCCCCCCCACCACCACGCCCCAGAAAGTCTTCTGAATTCTATATGATGAGGTGGATAAATTCTTTAGTGAAGATTCTATGGAAGTATATAATCACAAAAGTGACATTCAAACACCACCACCAAAGCTGGACACACAGTTGGCATTTAATAAATACCAAATAACTAGTCAGACCACATCAGTAGTTCTAAATTCAAAAATTAATTCTGTAACAGTCGTCATAAAAATAATCACCTGTGGGAATTAGGTTTTTTGTTTTCTTTTAGTGATTCACATTCTTGTGGTAAATGTAAAAATAGGATTTACCTCCTGAATACAAAATGTTCTATTTATGAAAAGCAAGCAAGGCCAATAATTAATCACTGCAGTTCTTTAAAGGATAGTTTTAAATTTTAGCCTTTTTATAGAATCAGCTCTAATGTTTTAAATGATAAATGGTACAGGAGGCTAGAGGGCCTATTTTTTCTTAAAGAACCTGAAGCAATTTAGTAACAAAAACAAGTTAATTTCAGTTTCTGTTGTTAATCTTTATATATAATCAAGCTGTTGCCATAAATTGTGAGACAAAAGTGGAAACGGTGGTTTTAGTGAGGCACATGTGATTTTTCCTGGTTCGTTTCATGTACATTTTATCCATATGACAAAACATCAATGTAGCATTAAATATTACACTAGCAAAGGGATACACAAAATAAACTCATTTTATTTTACCTTTCATTTCCCCCCCATTGCACTTAGTACTGTCAAGGAGCTGCAAATGAGGGACGGCTACAAGTACCAATTTGTGCTGTTGGATACAGTTCTAACAATTTATATCAATAGAGGCTAATAACAAATGGTTGCAGGGAGAATCCAACCATAGAGAGAGGCACAAATACATGAAGGAAAACTGATTTAGGATTACAAAATGATAAGAGCACGAAATATAAAAAACTTCAGGTTGCATTAAGTCTGTTCAAGAAAATTATGTAGATATCAAGAAAAGTAAAGAATCTGACTATCTAACTGGATATTATCACTCTAATTCTCTAATTGCCACAATGCTAATTTACAATGGTCTAGGGGGATGAAAAAGATAATTGTTTCCTCAAATGAAATCACATGACTTCTCAGAGGGAAGCCACATTCCACAGAAGAGATAGTCACTCTCCTTTTCTTCTAAAAGGATTCAGAAGCATAGAACATATTTATGATAAATAGGCAGCTATTATGTTGAAACAATCTGGAGTCTGCAGTGACTTAGAATGGTTTAAAAATGAAACATTTTTAAGAACACCCTTGCATCTTTTCCAAGCTATTCTGAACCATTGATTCTATATATTAGATGATTTCAACCTTTAATATTGCTAAAGTTTACATAACAGGGGTATTGGCTCAGAATAAATGACAAGTTAAATAACGTACCTTTAAAGCTTTTACCTTCATGATTATAAAATATTAATCAGAAATATTTTTAAGGACATGTTTTAGAAGAAGATAACAATGCAGAAAGTCTGCAATGTATTGTCCACAGTGTCCGACATATAACAAAAAATCACCTGACATAAGAAGAAACAAGAAATGAAATTGATAAACAAGAAGATCAAAGAATCAACAGAAGCAGATACAGAGATTATCTAGATATTGGAGTGAGCAAAAAAGTACTTCAAAATAATTATGACTAATATGCTAAAGAAAATAGAAGCAAATGTGGATCGAATGGATGAAAAGGTGAGTAATTAAAAATGAATTAGAAGGGCTGGCCCCGTGGCCGAGTGGTTAAGTTCGCGCACTCCACTGCAGGCAGCCCGGTGTTTCGTTGGTTCGAATCCTGGGCACGGACATGGCACTGCTCATCAAACCACGCTGAGGCAGCGTCCCACATGCCACAACTAGAAGGACCCACAATGAAGAATATACAACTACGTACCAGGGGGCTTTGGGGAGAAAAAGGAAAAAAAAAATAAAATCTTAAAAAAAAATGAATTAGAATATATCAAAACGATCACAGCACTGGCTATGATCTCAACACAGTGTTGCATTGCAGCGGTCATAAGGGTCATCCCTTGCTTGCTCCTGACCTTAGGAATGGTGTCAGCTAAAGAGTTTGCAGCCATGCCCTTAACCTCTGGGCACTGTACTGTCTGTAAGTTATACCTCGATAAAAGAAGAAAAAGAAAGTAAATAGGAGATATTTTTACTTGGGTGTTGAACTGTTGCAAAAGGGTCTAACCTCTATCTTTTGCTTAAAAAAAATGCTAAAATGCTCAGTCTAATCTCTTTTCAGTCGCTGAGAACTGCAGTTTTAGGACCCCAATCATCTACCTAAATTATTGGTGATGTCAGCTGTAGATAAAACAGAGAACAATTGCTTGGAAACTGCAAAACTGTTATAAAATTATTCTGATCAAGATATTTTTATTGAAATATTATTGTTTCAAAATTTGGTAGTTGATTTCTGGTCTCACCATGATGCCAAATACTGATAAAGGTTAAATATTCAATGAGCTATCTAGGTGGATCGGTTAACATAGACTTGTTCAGTTCTTTATCGTGTGTCCAGGCTGTTACATATGTCAGTAACCAGTTTAGTAATTGTCATGATTGAAAGTGGGAGGAAGGGCCTAGGCTGAGGGTGGCCGTCAGGGACAGTCTGACTTGGTCTCCATTCTCTCTCAGCCCAGACTGGAACCCAGAGTAAGCAAAACACCTTCAAACCCAGATGGTGGGGCATGGAGGGGGGTGGGGGGAGGTGGGAAGGGGGCGGTCTTCATCTCTCACTCCTATAACCCAAGAAGCAACAAAGCTCTTCATTTATTGCTTTCATTGGAGATTCAACACAGGATATCAAACTTGCAGAAAAATTTTTCACATAAAAGATTTCGGATGTCCATTTCATCCCTTGTTTCAGCTTCCTGTTTATTCCAGACACTGCTGTCTGAGAGCAGCATTTAAATGGAAGATATCATGCATTTCCCCCCAAAACATTTTCAGCTACCTGACAGGAAACATGATGGCCCATTCTTTTAACTCGAGCCGTGTGTGTGTTTCTTTGGTTGTCAATGCTGTCTCCAGCGTCTCAATTTTCTGAGCATTCTGAGGCTTCTACTGACTGATTCTCTGTGCTTAAAAGGTTGTCTGGGTGCCGCAGGCCTAGGACGCCAACTCTCTGTGAATTGTTTTGCTGGCAGACAACAGATGTGGATTAGATTCCGCTTCCCAATTTGCTGCAGGCCATTGTGGAGTCACTATACCTCTGTGTACAGAAATCCTGAAGAAGAATGTTTGCGGATGCTCTTACGCACGAGTGCACAGAGGCTCACCCCAGCCAGCTGCCTGTTTTTGTACAGCCCATCAGCTGAGAGGGGTTGCTATATTTTTAAATAGTTGGGAAAACAAATCAAAGAAGGATAATACTTTGTGAGACATGAAAATTATATGAAATTCAAATTTCCTTGTCCATAAATAAAGTTTTATTGAAGTGGAGCCACGCTCACTTATTTGCATACTATCTCTGGCTGCTCAGTGCTGTAAGCGCTCAGTGGAGTGGTTCCATCAGAGACCCTGTGGCCTGCAAAGCCTAAAATAGTCACTACTTGGCCCTTCACAGAAAAAGTTTGCCCATTGCTATGGATTAAATTTTGCCCCTCCAAAAAGATGTTGAAGTCCTAATCCCAGTATCTGTGAATGTGAACTTGTTTGTAAATAGGATTTTTATAGATGATCTAGTTAAGACAAGGTCATTGGGGTAAGCTCTAAACCAATATGTCCTTATACAAAGGGGAAGCTTGGATACAGACACACGCACACACAGAGGAGTCCATGTGAAGATGAAGGCAGAGGTGAGGCGATGCTTCTACAAGCCATGGAACCCCAGAGATTGCCAGCCAAGCGCAGGAAGCTAGAGGAGACGTCTGGACGGAGCCTTCCCTGATGCCTTCAGAGTGAGCGTGGCCCTGCCAGCATCTTTGTCTCGGACTTCTAGCCGCCAGGACTGCGAGACAATAAGGTCCTGTTATTTAAGGCCCCGCTTTGTGGTACTAACACATCCGCTCCCAACCTAAAGTGAAAAAGCATAGACGTTGTCCACTGAAAGGTGCCCATGCGCTCTTCGGATCATCCAGTGCTCAAGAGTGTCTGAGCTCAACAAATGCCACAGGTGTTTCTTCCCTTTTCTCCCAAGGCACCTGCGGAAAGGCCGGGGAGAGACGGGGCTCCATCCTGGTGGTGGGGTGCTCTCAGGAGTAGCTTTCTTCCCTCTGTGCACTCAGACTCCCCACGTGTGACATGTACCTTATTTTTCCCAATAACAAATGAATCAAGAACTGTCAGTTAAACTCCCACCTCAACCAACTTCTCCTAGCCTCCTATTCAAAGAGTCTAATTTTTATAAAGAGGCATTCTTTTAAGAGATAAAACAAGAAGAGCTATGTCTGATTTTCTTTCTACCAATATTTTCGAGAACATTCACCAGTGGAAGTGCCCAGTAGAATCCCAGAATGTAGGGAAACTTTCAGCTTTTCATTTTAGTATCCCAAATAATAAAATGAAAAAATAAATATTTTGGGTTCTTTTAAAAAACATTTTAAAGAACTAAATCTGCTTTCAAAAGAGGTTTCAGTTAAAATATTTGATGAAAGCAAATTATCATTGAGAATCAACAATAAATTCTCCTGGCCCACATTGTACAATTAGTTATTTACAGCTTTTAAAAATGCCTAAATTGTTTGCAGAAGGCATTCCAATACAGGTATAAGCTATGACTGCAACACGAGATGAACATCTGGACGCACAGAGCATGTCAGCTCAGGGGTCTGCTTTAAAAACGGGGCTTCGGGTTCTTTTGTAAATGATTTGGTTTCTAAACGTTTGGCTGTACGTTGTCTTAGAGTGCATCTATTTCAAAAAAATAAAGCTCCAATTCCAAATCAAACCAATGATTTACTGAGAGGTTTCTAGATGCCCAGTTCCAATTCTGGTGCCATGGGGAAAAAAATATACTGAGACGTAAACTTTGACCTCAGTTACTTTATGGAATTCATTTTTAGTCTGCTTGCAAAGATTAGAAAATTATACAGTTAAGGGCTAAATGGATGGAAAGATTTATATGTGCAGTCAATGTTCTGAGCAGACAAAAGTCCTTGCAGCTGTCATGAAACCGCAGGGGGGCAGACGGACATTAATTCAGCTGTACCTCGAAAGGGGAGTGTGGTCTGGACCCACATAAAGAGGGTGGAGAAAGGATTCCATGTAGGTCCACACAGGTGCAACCGCCAGAGCCTGCTGTGCGGGGAGCACTGGCTATAAGGTTCCTTACTCGACAGTCAGCTGTCTGAGAGCAGGCGCCATAATGTGTCCACTCTTCTGCCAGCACCTAGCACTAGGCCTGATGCAGACTTGGGGCTCAATACTGCTGACTGATTGGATTAACGATAGTGAGAAGGCAGGAAAATAAAAACAAATGACACAGCTGGAATGCATGGGAAGTCCCCAAAACATAAGTAGGTTATATCCCCAAAGGTTGGTTATGAAGGTTTTGGGCTCAGAATTCATTTCTTCAGAAAATATGATAAACAGTGCTCAGCTTCCTGCAATAGCTGATCCACCGAATTTATCTAATCTTATGATATAAAGGGGATATGTTTTTATAATTACAAAGGAAGCAGGAGAAGCAATGTTGTTACGATGGAACCACATTTAATGAGGTCGTGATTCTCAAAGCATTGTGGGAGGCCGTTCTAGGGATCTCTCGGGGCTGCGTCCACGGGGGAAGCACACGCCGCATTGATTCAGGAAGAGAGAATGAAGGAGAAAACCATAGAGCTGAGGAAAGCTCAGGAAGGTTCAAGGCAACTGAAAAGGATGCTCCATTTGTCAGAGCAGGAGGAGCATGTCAGGGTGGGACTGGTTTCTCCCTCACCTGTCCCTAGCTCCTGAACTGAATAGACCAAAATGCGACTCAAGCTGGCTTAAGTAAACAAGGGGAACAGGGCTCCTATCACAAAAAGCCAGCAGATCTTACTTTCAGGCGTGGCTAGAGCCAGGGACTCCAACATGGCCTCAGAGTACAGTTTCTCTTTCCCTCTTGGTTCTGCGTGCATCTCTGTTAGTCTCATTCTCAATCTGTGTTCTCCACATTGTGGCGAAAATGGCCCCTGGCGATTCTGGGCCTTGTCCTTCCAGCTCAGCCGCCTCAGCTGATGGTAACCGTGGAGCAGCCTTGGACCCTGTGGCCACAAGAAAAATCAATAACACTGATCCTGTCTTGAAAATGGTGATATTTTGTTCATCATGGATTCTTTTTGCAATAATTTTTCTCTTAAAACAAATTGCATTCAAATGTTGTTTACCTTGCTTACTGAGGTTTTTGGCACCCCTTTAAATTTTGTCCCTAGGTGAATGCCTCCCTCGCTTTGCTCTATTCCTAGTCCTGGCTACACCTATGAGATTTTTCTCACCTCTCAAGTCTCCAGACCCTAAACCACACAGTTTTCCCCAAAGTGCTTGTTATAGTTTGAATTGTATCCTCTCCAAAGGTATGTTGAAGTCCTGACCCCTTGTGCCAAGGGATGTGACCTTATCTGAAAATAGGGTCTTTGCAAATGCAATCTAGTTAAGCTGAGGTCATGAGAGAGGGTCCTAATCCAATATGGCTGCTTTCCTTATCGGAAGAGGAAGACACCTTGTGAAAACAGAGACGTTCAGGGAGAAGACGGCCGTGTGATGATGGAGACAGAGATCTACAAGCCAAGGAACACCAAGGATTCCCGGGGACACCGACAGCCGGAAGGGGCAAGAAAGGGTTTTCCCCTCACTGGTTTCAGAGGGAGTATGTTACTGACGACACCTTGGTTTTAGACTTCTGGACTCCAGAACTGTGAGATAATAAACAATTTCTGTTGATCTAAGCCACCTCATTTGTCGTACTTTGTTACAGCAGTCCCAAGAAATTAATATAGTCAGCATGCCCTACACCCCTCTCCTTGGCTCGATTCCTGAGATCCAGACTCTAGAACCATGTGCTGGCTTCTCCATCTCTTCAAAATTTTCTCTCCCTATGTCCACTGCTTAAATGTTGGTTTGGGCTCCACTCTAAAGTCTTTTGTGGGGCACTTCTACACAATGCCCCTCTCCATTACGTAAGAACAAGAAACCACTCTGGTGGACTGGCAGTCAAGGGTGCCACTGACCAAGAAGGATTGCCTGTGGAGAGGGGTTTCAGAATAAACTGGAAGGCAGTTAAGAGGCTGTGGCACAGAGTGAAGCACGCTAGAGGGTGAGGATGTGTTGATAGCAGTGGGTGGCATGGGGAGGGGGGCGGATGCAGAGCATTAATTAATGAGATGTGCAATTTGAAAGTTACTTTTTACTCTGCTCTGGGTTTTTACCAGCTGATAAATCCTGTTGTTCCTTCTTCAAACGACCTTGGCCTCAGTTGCCGAGACTGGAAGCCTCAGTTCCAGGACCTCTCCCTCCCCCTTGCTTTCACCCACATTTACCCAGTTAGTTGCCAAGCTCTAACATTTAATTATCGTCACTGCTGTGGCCACTGTTCAAGTTCAGAGACTTTAACAAAAATGTAGCCAAGGTCCTACAGCTAATCATTGGAAGATCCACTGGCTCCAAGCCCCATTCTTCTTCCATGACAGCGCAAGGTCTCCCCGTTGGTCCACGAATGGCCAAGCCCGGCACAGTTCCTGGTACAGAGCAATGCTTCACAAGTGTGTCCTGAGCCAATGAAGCAGAAGAATGTCTTTTTCTCTGATTTCCCTTAGTAGCTTCTTCTAAATAGGATGTTTTCAGACTTTGAGGACTTTCTTATTACTCGCTCACAGAGGACCTGATCTTTTACATAGTTTTCTTGCTACCTTTAAGGAAAAGAGGGCATAAGTGGAATTTCACAGTAATCTGTTGAGTACATGGAATTGCTACTAGGAGTTCATAAATCTCGTTCTTGGGGAGGTGGGTGGGAGAGCTAAGGGCAAGGAAAGATGAGCTTAGGAAACACAATTCTTAGGTCAGGAGCAAGCTTCGGCTTGCAAAGGGGCAAACAGGAGGGTCCAGTAATTAATACCTTAAGTTATGGACAGTGAGAAGCATGGAAAGGTCTCACAAATGGGTAACGACAATGATGAAGTATACAGACACTAAATACAAACGCGTCACGTGGTAACATAGAGTAAATGAAAGTGGTGTACTCATCTTTCTACCTCCTGCAAACAAATAAAGAGCAACTCAGATCAATTCGGAGACACTCCACTGAAAAAGTGGACTTCTTTTCTTCATGCAGTCTGTCTGGAAGGCATCATTATTTGATCCTCTGAATTCTTAAAAAATAAGAATCAAAATCATGGTGGTTTCAGTGAAGCGGTACATTGGTGTATTGTGTTAGGAAGTTTGAAATGCTTACAATGAAGGGTCCCATAAAACGCCCATCACATTTCTCCAGGCAGAGTAGCACCTCACACCGCGTGCATCTTATCTAATGTGAATCTGCAAAATATATACTTCTGGGCTTAAAATTCAGTGTAAGTTTATTAAGTGTACCTTATTCTGATCAACTCAGTAGCACTTCTGAGATAGAAAAACTTGCTAGACATCCTCCTAGCTTTTACACACCAAGGGGGGAAAAACAACTTTCAGAATTACCAAGCTGAACTTTGATGCTCCTCTCAGAAAGTTACTGCTTAATTCCAGATCTCTTCTGCAAACTGGGTGGCACACGATTTCATTTCAACTTATTAAGTCAATTACCTGAAAAATAGACACCAAATTACAATGTATACTGTTTTTTTCCCACTCTATAGAGAATCAAAATGTCACAGGTAGGTGGGATACAACAGAATTTAAGAAGTTTTCTGCTTATGAATGATACATAATTTCAAATGACTCATAGCGCTTGTTGAAATAAAGTCTCCAGCCTGGCTGACTCATAGTAACACTGACACTGGAGTTTCAAACAGAGTTTCCATAATAACACAAATGGACCCAATGCATGTATCGCAGAGAGTTATCTTGACCATAACAAATCACTAATAATCAGGCTATCAATCATTTAAACAAGCAGTACTATCCCCAGATAATGCACTCAATGACCTAGCCCCTTCTGGAAGTTCCATGGGAGCCACTTTCATAACTTTTTGCAGAGAGTGCTACAGGGTACATTTAAAAGTCTTTTTAAATGCAGACTCTATTGTCAAGCTCTAAGGAAAAGGAGGGCTCTTTATTCGTCTATAATTTTGAAAATGGCCTCATTTATTCTCCAAGTACATTCAAGACATTTTGGATAATTTAAGAATACTGTATTTCTTAAAAACATGGTGTGAAAATGTTGATGTCTGGGGATGAAACAACCCAAGTGACTTTATTTGTTTCCTCTCCTTTTGCACCCCCAGAGCCTGAAGAGATCATGCAATGGATTTTTCACTTTGGTGTCTTTTCAACAAGAGGATATTAGGACAGAATAATCGAGCCTGAAATAATTAAAACTGATTCACACTTATGAGCTGGCAACCATGTCCTCCTTACTAATTTATAACACCTTTATGAAAAGTCAGGGCCCTCTGCTTCAGTTTCCTGTTCCAAGATGGAAGACGGGGGTTTTACCTTAGCAACAAAACTTCAAAGGGAAAACTTCGGAAACAGACCAAGTATTCTTTGCAGCCTATCTTCATTTATAAAGGAGGAGAGAGACTAACCGGTATATGTGAGAAAGGTCAGCTTTTATTCAAGTCCTGTGTTCATATGATTCAGCTTTGCTGTCATTATAAACACATTTTCCATGTGAAGAAGCACTCATTAATTTTTCCCCCCAAAGGAAACTTTTCTGGTGGAATGGCAAAGTTCTGAGGAAGTGGTAAGATCTCCTAAGAGCTGATTCTGTTAGAGTTTTCCAGTGTTCTAACATAATCATCTATTCATTAGCAGAGTATTTATCCAGTACCTACTACGTGCCGACTAGAGAGGAGAACAAATAGGAAACAGCCCGGGCCTCATGGAGTTCACCCTCTAGTCGGAGAGGAAGATTCACAACCAGCAAACACTTTGTTGATTATGAGGCGTCATAGAGCATGGAGCTACGAGCACGGCAGAGCAACAGAGGATGGTCCGCGGCGGGGAGCGCCGAGAGAGAGGCAGGTGCCTTCTGAGACAGATTGAGGTGGGTACCCAAGGAGGTGACACTTAATTTGAGATCTGAAGGATGAAAAAGATTCAGCCCTCTGGCCAGCCCGAAGAAGAGTTTTCAGGAAAGGGGATGGGAGGCCGATGCCCTGAGGGCTGGACGACGGGAGTGTGTGCGTGTGCGGGAAGTAAGAGGAAGGAGGGGCAGCATTCACACCTCTTCTCAACCTAGTTCCCCCATCTCCCTCTGCTCCCTAAGAGGGACCCAGTCAGATTCAGATTAGGTGAGGGAGTTGGGGCTCGAGTGCGAGAGGCATGACCGCAGTCCTGAGAGCGTGTTTCAGAGAGCATGTGCATACATATGCCCCTTAGCATGTGGAGGTGTGGGCTTACCCAGGAGGGTCTTCTCCTTCACTGAACCAGGACTTGTCTAGGAGACCCAGTATCTCACTTTGTGCCACCTGTGTGTTCTCATGTAAGTTAGTCTACAATGTGAATGGCACCCCTTTGGATGTGGTGCAGTGCACAGCATGAACACCTGTATGCAGCTGCCCTGGGGGCGAGGGAAGCATCAGGGATGGTGCAGGGTTCTGGCTTGTGCCATTACTGAACCAGGGAGAAGTAGAGGACAAAGTCAAAGGGAAAAGAGAAAGAATACTCTCCCCATCTCCCCCTAATTGTGTGTCTATTTTTTTCCAGTTACACCATGTAAAATGTCAAAGGGGCAATATGCAGGCTTGATTTGTCCCTGTACCCTTTGAGCGCAACAGGAGGGCACAAGATGAAGGCAAGCTCCAGCATCATTGTGGATATCAGAAGAGTGAAGCCTACAGGGTCTGGGATCAGACTACTTTGGTTTCTGCTGGGTCTCTCCATCTGCCAGCTATCAGGTCCCTTAACCTGAGCCTCAGCTTTGCCATCTGTAAAGTGGGAACTTCACATGGCTAGTAAGAGGTGACTTCTGGGTTGGGACCCAGGTCTTTGTGACTCGAAGATGCCTGCCCTGTATCATTTTACCTTTTCACCTTTTCCACATCTCCCCTGTCTGGATTTGCACACCCACGCTTTCAGTCGGGAGAACATTTCCTTAAAGCAAACATTTAAATTTTACTTTTTTATCCATACAAAAAAAATCTCAGGTTTTCTAAGCAAATGAATTTTTAATACAAGATATCGAATTTTTAAATGTGTAGTATCAAATACCTCCTCTTTGTCCTTGTAACATATGGTGACAATTTGCAAATTATTCCAAAGTATTTCTATCCTTTGCTATAGGAAATTAGAGCTGAGAAATAACTTCATTTTTACTGTGCTCAAATATAAAATGGTCAGTTGAAATGTGATGTGTATAGTCAAAGAGTGCAGAACAGACATAATTAAACTCTAACTTCTCGTGTTCTATTTTTTCTAATTCTTTCATTTATATCTTTAATATTTTTTGGAGCCAGTACAGCATGACAAGAGAGTACTTAGAGTTTGGGAGTCTGACAACTTTGGGAATAATGTGAGTGCTACCAGGAAAAAGGGGTTAATGACACAAGAATAGTCCACTCAGCCTTCAGCCCATTGTGAGAAAGATCTTCTATGTTTAAACCAAGTATTTTTTTTAATGGAACCACTGATGTCGCCATAGCTTTACTTTATCTTTCAGTGAAAAGAAGGTTTCTCTCTTCATCCAGAGACATGGGGCAGCCTCCTGGCCGCCTCTTCAGGGAAGGCAAGAACTGGGAACCGGGGGCACTTCTGCAAAAAAGCAGTGACACAAGACTTTGGCACCCACCACGTGGCAGACATGATCCTGTTTCTAGTGACTTCCAAGTGAGACTGGGGTGTCGGCTCAAGAGTTCCCTGATATACTATTCTATCATTTCAAGAAAGTATTTTCTTTTACGAGTCTTCATGAGCTCTTAGCACATCGCTGTCCTAGACAAGAAAATCCGGTGATGCTCTCTGATCAACGTAGAGGGATGTAGTCCGACTCACAGCTCATCTCCTCCACAGATTCCTTCTGGATCAATCAAGTGAGAACGGTTTCTTCCTTCCCCACAGGCCCACAGTTCTTGGTTTCTACTTCGCCTGTAGAATTTTGTGTGATCTGTGCTGCAGCGTGATCAGATATGTGTGTCTTCAATAGATTTTGGGTCCAAAGAAGAAAAAATTGACAATGTCTTTAGCCTTTCTTCATCCCTGAGATAATGCCTTAAACAGAATGGTTCCTCAACAAATTTTTATTGAATTTGAATTTCAAATTTATTCTCCATTAATAAATTCAATCAGTGACAAGCCCAAGATTTGTATCTCGGGTTTAAGCTGAGATAAACACTTTATCAATCAAGGGTTCTGGCTACCAACAACAGAAATGGGTTCTGATTAACTCTAGAGGACAGGAATTTATTGGAAGGACATCAACAGTTCACAGAACCAGTGAGAAGGCTGGCAAAAGGGTCTTGGAATGTGAGCAAGAAGTGCAGGAGCGGGAAGCCAAGAACACCGAGAAAATACTACCAGGAAGTTCTGCTGGTTTCCCCACTGGCACCTGTTGTCTGTGCACCGGCCATTGCCAGCCCTTGGCTCCTAACTCTGCTGCCATCACGCTTAATAACTTGTAGGTGCATCTGTTTCTTAGGGTCACTCCCTAAAATTTCAAAGCCATGGACAAGAACGTGCAATTGGCTGAGCCTCGGTATATGCCCATATCCTGGCCACTGGGGAATGGACAAAGGATGCTTCTGCACCCTTTCTACCTTGGCTCTTTCTGGGAGGCAGAGACCTCACAGTGGAGGGTCAGAATGGAGAGAGTCAGGGGAGGGACCGAGGAAGGGGTGGGGAGCGGAGGAGGAGGAGGAGAAGAAGAAAGAGAGAGAGAGAGACAGAGTGAGCACACAATGCCCACTAGGTTAGGGGAGAAATTGTGATTTTTTCAACTGTGATTTTTTAAAGCAGGCTGAACAAACTCTTTTCAAAAACATATGAGACTTTTCTGAATAAATTTATCTAAAAAAATCTAAATGGTTTGTGTGAGTAAAAGCAGCTTAAGTAACTATACAGTCTAAGTGACAAACTCCACGTTAACACCACAAAATACTGGAAACTTTAAACAGTTAATAAAACCACAATGTGAAAAAGGAAAATTATTCTTCATTTCAATACTAAAAAAGAAGGAACTGTTTTAGAATTGAAATTAGAAAATTAGTTATTAACTAGAGAGTTATTAATTAGGTCCCAGTAGTTGAAATTGATGAGCTGTATAATAAATATTCTCATACTTTAGCTCAGTTTGGTGTCTCTCCCTGGTTAACATTCCGAGGCAAAAAGCAATTATGACGCTAGGAAGTCAGTGCACTCCCAGAGCATGTTCACAGAGCGAGAGGATAAATTATCAATCATCTTGTTTTCTCACACTAAGTCAAAAGTGCTGTCCCTAAGGCAGAAGGGATTTGTTCATGATGACCATGATTGTCTGTGCCATGTGCCTAGGCTACAAATTCCCCCTTGAATGTCTTCCACTTTCTCTCAGTCTTCATGAACTAGTTATTTTAATGTTCCTGAATAGTCCCACCGACTCTATGCCTCTGCACACTCCTCAAGCTACAACCACCCTTTCCTTTAAAAACAGGGCCTTACGTTACTTGTGCTGGATCAACTTGGTGAAGTCATGCTCCAACAAAATAGAAACCTATTACGATAAAACAAGATGCTGTAAAAAATACCACCAACTCATGGTTATTAAGTTTTTCTGGAAGTGGGTATATCCAAATTCCTACTGTGCAGTTTATTCATAATATCCTAGAAATAACAAAAAAAAAAACCTTAAAAAATTCAAATTGCTATTCATCTTGCCCATAGAATCTTTTTCTTCAATTCCTAATTCTATGTAGGACTTTCAAAGTGTAGGAGATGCTATTTCTCTGATAAAGAGCGACACACGTCATCAGCTCCATGATCAATTTTACTTCACGTTCTGCAAAGGGAAATAAGATCCTCACCAAAGATGTGCTTTACTGCGCTAGTGCGCTAAGTCCGTCAGCCATCGTCCTCTCAACAAAAGGTGGAAGAAGTTCAGCATCAGAAAATAACAAGTTTTGGCAAGAATTGGAGAAAGCGGGATCCTCAGATATTGCAGGTGGGCATGTAAAATGGGTCAGCCACTGTGGAAAACAGTTTGGTGGTTCTTCAAAAAGTTAAACATAGAATTACTGTATGACCCATTAATTCCACTCCTAGGTGTATACTCAAAAGAATTCAAAATAGGGACTCAAATACCGGAACACGAATGTTCATAGCAGCGCTATTCACAATAGCCAAACAATCCAAATGTCCATCAACAGAAGATGGATAAACAAATTGTAGTCTATCCAAACGTGGGAATATGATTCAGCCATAAAAGGAATGAAGCATTGACACATGCTACAATGTGGATGGAGCTCGGAAACATTATGCTAAATCAAAGAAGCCAGACACAAAAGGCCATATAGTGTGTGATTCTATTTATATGCAACCTCCAGCAGAGGTACATCCATACAGACAGGAAACAGACGATTGGTTGTCAGGGGCCGCGGGGAGAAGGAATAGGGGAGTGATTGCTTGAAGGGTCCAGGGTCTCCTTTTGGGGTGATGACAACATTTTAGGACTAGAGAGAGGCTCTGGTTGCACAGCATTGTGAATGTCCTAAATGCCACTGAGTCACTCACTGTAAAATGGTTAATGTGATGTGAATTTTTCCTCAGTATAAAAAATTGATTACGGAGAAGACTATCTCATGACAAGGAAAAATGTTCACCATGTATTTAGTGGGAAAAAAGGATAAAAGTAGGCAAGAAAACAGTGTCTATAGGTATTCATTGTCATACATGCTAAAAATAATCATACATATGATTATACACAAAAACGTCAACAGTGATGATTCCTAGGTAGGTGGATTTAGAGGACTATGTGGTGGGATTATGGTTGACAATTCTTTTTTTATCTGTATTTCCAAATATCTCATAATTAGCATGTAATACTCTGTATTAAGAAAAAAAAGTATAAGTAATATAATAAAAATAGGAATGAAAAATCAAGATTAGGTCCTGTGACTTGAAGAATGCCTCCATAGAACCCAGTAATAACCTGGATAACTTTCACAGAGCTCATTTGTATCATCGGGCAAATTACGTCCGGTGAAACGTAATAACACAGTGAAAAGCTGGATATGTCACGCTGGACAAACGAGGCCGCTCTCCAAAGTGCTCTGCTCGGCTTCTGTCCAGAGGCTTAAACCTTGTGGTTGAGATAATATTGAGGCAATTACAGTAACGCGATTAAGGTGCATGACTTTTGAATGCACTCGAAAGAAATGTACTGAGAAGAAATATGTCAAGAAAACAAACCCACATACTGCATTTAAATACTCCTTTAAGAAAACTACAATTTATTTAACATGATTACTAAGAGCTCATTCTTTTATTTATAAAGTATATCAAAATGTGATCAATTTAACCAGGATGAAATAAAATATGATATTTTGTTTACCATTTTTCTACTACCTATTTCAGATTGTGGTTAAAAGAAAGCTACCCAAATGAAAATATCTGTATTTTCATGCTTTAAGGAAACGATAAAAATGCAAACTTATAAAATGGGGAAACCATGTGACTACTGATTGTATTACTAAAAGGAACACTGAATTATTCCATGAAAGAATGAGCACTTTCAATGGACTTCAAAAATTTCAGTTTTTCTACTTGTACAAAGTTACTGCAACTCTTTGTTTCTCTGTGTATTTACAATTATTTGCCTAGATGTTACTAATTGTTATTATGAAGTTTCTCTTCCAATCATGTCTGATTTTCTCTTACTAGCAGAGGCTGGTGTCCACTCATTCAACAGGGATTTGAGGAGTGTCTGCCGCGTTCCAGGCGAGGTGCTCCGTGCCCGGTGGACTGACAGTCATCAGCCCTACCCTCGGGTCAAGGGTGGGACATCCAGTGCCTGGAATAGCACACAGTGGGCAGTTGGCAAGCCTGTGTTGCATAGTGACCTCAGGAGGAGGAGTCTGGGCAAATCTGGGAATGCCTGTGGGAGCCTTTCCCAGGGTCAAGCGCTGGCCATGCAGACTTGCAAACTACACAATGGCAGGTGGATCCGGGTAACATCTATGGAACGTCTACCAAATTCTGGGCACTGTTCTGAGCGCTTTACACACCACAAGTGATTCACTCCTCAGAACAGCCCATGATCTAGGGACCATCATTATCCCCACTTTACAGACGAGAAAATTGATGTCTAAGGGGTTTAAATAACTTGCTTGAGGTCATACACAGTGAAACCTGGAGATGGTATCTGCTTGCCAAGGGCAAGAAGGGAGAGGGAAGTGATAAGGATCAGAGGTAGGTTCTTGGTGACTTCCTACTTCAGGGAGGAAGAGGAGCAGGCAGAGGGACAGGATTAGGAGCACAGGAGGGGCTTCCTAAGTAGTCAATAGACGCAGAAGATGCTTCAGGAGGGCCCAGCTCATAGGGGTCGAAAGCTAAAGAGAGATTTGGGGTGAGACGAGGAGGAGAGTCTGCAAGCACTTGGTATTTAAGAATTGGGGCTTTTTTGGGAGCATCTTCAATTATACGGGGAGGACAGGGCAGAGCCCCTGGGCCTTAGAAGGCAACTGGGGCTATGGAAGCACTGCCCCCAACTCCATTTTGCAAGAGGCTTGGGGTGAAGGGCATGCACGTGCTTGGAAGGATGTCCTGGGTGGGCAGGAAAACCCAGGGAAGAACTATTTCAGGCCAGGACAAGGTCAGGAGAGAGAGAGGATGGAGAAAGCAGGGGACTTGGAGAAAGGGTACAGGCCAGAGGAGAGCAGAGGCGACAGGGTAAAGCTCAGCAAAGGGGAGGGGAGGACTTGTTCCCCTGACAGGGGTAGAGGGGACACTTCCTAGATGTTAGGTGGAAAGTGGGGACTTTGAGAGCCCTTATGCCAAAGGCAGTGCAGGCTCTGGTGAGGGCGCTGGCCATGCGATCAGGCTATTCTGAGCTCTAGCCCCAGAGAAAAAAGCCCTCGGATGGTGGCTTCTTATCATTATTGCAGGATGCTTCCGTCTTGTAAAGTTTCAGGCAATGTGATCTGGGGCAGGACAGGAGATGACAAGAGTAGGGAAGGCTCAGGATGGCTGGGATGGGCACATATACCTAGCAGTTCCTTAGTCATTGCATAGGGTGACTTTCCGTTCCGGGCTAGTGATACTGGCTTTTCCATTCGTGGTGGTTTCATAAAGTTCTCTTTTAAAATAAATCTATTTAGGTAAAATAAATAAACCCACTAAGGGAAAAAAATGTAAAGTAAATAATGGTACAGATGATGCGGGGACGTGGTGACAATCACGAAGGCGGGCGGGTGAGGGAAGACTGGACAGCATTATCCTAGGGAGTACATTTCCTAGGTAAAGTCATTTAAAACTTAATGTTTTTAAAAAATGTACTGTTAATTGCTTCACCTGCAATGCTGGAAACTGGCTGGGTGGTGCCATATCTCAGCCAAAACCAATACCCACCCTGAGAGATGAGGGGGCCAAGTCCCTGGCAGGGTTTCCAGATTGGTGTTGGCAGAGACCGGCCTGAAGAAGCTGTCTAGTCTGGCTGGAACATGTGGATTTGCAGCTGTGCACCCAAGAGGTTCCATACTATTTTTTAAAAAAATGAAACGGTTACCCTTATTTTAGTGCTCCATTAAAAAATATTTAATGCTCCTTTTTTAGGCAATATATCATTTTATCTTGCTCTATGTTTGCACGGCATTTCAAAATAAAGTGGAAAAATCTTTGCTTTAATGGCTAAGGAGCAGAGAAACTCAACTGGCAGAGGTGTTTCTGACTGTGTCTTCTGATCGCAGATATTGTTGCATCTCTTTGCAGCATCCATGACTTTCGCTGGTTATGAAATTGATTCTGGATACTGAGACATAAAAAAGACATAAAGACAGCTTCTTATTAGATTTTAACTTTCACTTGGAATACTGAGTTGACAAGTCAATTTTCCCCACTTAACTCTAGAAAACCAGACAATGCTTGCCATATAGAGAAGAAAAGATGGTAAGTTCCAGAACCCTTTCCTTCTACTAGTACATTAACAGGGTGCACAATCAGCTTTATAAGTTATAGACATGCTGAAAATAAAATTCTAACAGAAAGGGAAGGTACAGACCTGCCTTATAATATTCAGTGTCATTCACAGATGGGGTAAATTACCTTTTTCTCCTATTCATTTCCAAATTTCTTCCAGTGAAGTATTAGCTGTTGAAAAAAGAGAACCCTAGGAACAAAGTGCCCCATGCCTGTGTCTTCTCCATCTTCAGTGACTGTCACCAAACCCCTGTTGATTGCTGTCTGGTCAGAGCTGAGGATGAAACTTTTCTGGGACAGAATGAGTGCATAATTGCATTTAAAAATGAATCTGCTTGATACGAAAAACTCCTCCCCTGCTCTACCTGTAAGGTTTGTAAAGAAATTGGGTGACTCCGTGGTACGTAACTTCAAAATAAAGACATTCTGATTTATCACGAAAGACAAGTACGGTTCAAAATGAAAATCTTGTATATTGATGAAGATTCAGCTAAAAATTCATTAACCTAAACATTAAGAAAGGAAAATCAAAAAACACAAACCTTGATTTTTTTTGAGTCTTATCCTCTAGACAATTTTTAAAACATCAAAATACAGCTACATAAACTGCCTTCAAAAATAAGACCCTTGATTACTGGTGCCGTGACCTGGGTAGGAAACAAATTTCCAATGGCATAAAAACTCAAAATCTGATTTTACAGCACTTCCTTCAAAACTCTAATTAAATTAAATGCAAATAACGTAAGCATATATCAGCCAGAAAGCTTATAAGCCTTCTAATAAAATTCATAAAATTCTTTAGGAGGTTTTATATAGAACAAGACAGACGTTAGAATAGAAATATAAAAAAGATGTACTTGTCTAAAACTTTGAAATAATAACCAGACTATATGCCTGGGAGAGCAAGAATTCCTAGGAGTAGAAGAGAATGATGTTTTCATCATTTTAATGTTTGTTAGGAGGCTAGCCAGACAATAATAAAAAAATGGGTGGTAAATTCTTGCTATTAATTTAGAAAGGTGACTTATGTACCATATGACAAGGTATGTAGCTGATGTGACTTATTCTGATGCAATCACAATTTTAAGATTTAACAAATTTCTCTATAAATATTCTTTTCTTTTTTTCTGAGGAAGATTAGCCCTGAGCTAACATCTGTGTCAGTCTTCTGCCACTTTATACATGAGTTGTCACCACAGCGTGGTGGACAAGTGGTGTAGGTCCTCACCTGGGATCCAAACCTGTGAACCTGGGCCACCGAAGTGGAGTGTGCCAAACTTAACCACAACGCTAGGGGGCTGGGGCCTATAAATATTCTTTAATTAATCATCAAGAAAACACCAAGTAAATACTAGTATAGTGGAAATAGAATTGTGATCTCCATATTATTACTAGACATTGTTAGTATGTATATTCCACAAGTGTTTCCTAAAATGGAAGGCATCAATGGAGAAAAACTGTTCGCTATAGTAGGATTTAGCAAATTATGGCCTGCAAGCCAAATCTGCCCCACTCCTTAGTTTTGTCAATAAAGTTTTATTGGAACTCAGCCGCATCTGTTTGTTTACATGCTGTCTCTGGAAGCGTTTGGGATGCAACAGGAGAGTCTAGTAGTTGTGACAGAGGACGTCTGGCCTGCAAAGTCTAAAATAGTTCCTCTCTGGACCTTTACAGAAAAGTTTGCTGATCCCTGGCTTATAGAATCATTCAGAATAGTGATCATTTATAAGTACTTTAAGATTCACTGATGATGGTGAATCGGCAAATTAATTAGTTTTGCTTCTCTTCGTTTCTCTACACTCCAATTATGTGTTTGCTTTAGGACTCGTGGCTGATCAATGCTCAAAAGCAAATGAGCAAAATCATTCATCAGAACTAAATACTCTGCAAGTTATTTTCATGAAAATAAATGAGGCAGAGAATAAATAGGATATACAATGGATAATATAAATAATAAGATACTAATTCAGAGCGGAAGACTGCCCTGAGGCTGCTTAGATAACGTTAGTTATAGGAAGTCCTTCACCTCCCTTAGAACGAGCCCACCCTCTTCTCTGTGAAATAAATGTTCCCCGTCAAAGGCATCGCAACAATGCTAATTTAAATAAAGCTCAAAAACTTCTATACTGAGTGGGAGGTGGGCTTGTATTCTCTCGTTTTTTGTTTTTTCCTTATGAGAAACTCATGGGAAAGAGCTGAAATTTTAACTATTGGTTTCTGAACTTGGGATGCAATCGTAATAAGTACATAAAAGTATTCTCTGAAATATAAGATATTGGTCGTAAGGGTTAAGATGGAAATAATGTCAACGATCAAAACATAATTTAAAAAATAAATAAAGTGAATTGCTTGAAGCATCTCTGTGTAAGTGGGTAGAATACTCTGGAATGGGCCATTGTCCCTGATCAGGAAGACCACCAGGGGGCGCCTCGTTTCTGAGATTTCCCCAGGGGCTGTTCCAGTTGGTTAAGATTCCTGGATTCAGGATCCAACTCAGCATCTTTAGCGAGACCCTGAAACTGACAAATCCGATTCGGAGGCTCTCAGTTCCTTCTCAAGCTGGGCCTCAAATCCTCCAATGAATCCTTGAAGTACAGTGGGATGGTCATGTCCCTGAAATTTTGGGACCCTGTATTTTAATCAATGTAGGCTTCAATCTGCAGAGTCTTTAAAGACCCATTGTCAAGTGGAGCCCCGGGTCTTTTTATGTGAGTTGTGCTTCAGGTAAGGTTTATTCCATGAGTAACTGTTTATGGAAAATAGGAGAACGTATTTTGGAGTTCTGGGAACCTAGCTTAGCTTTGCCTGATACCTACACTATGTGGCCTTGAACAAATTACTTGACCTCCTGGGGCTTCGGTTTTCCTATTCACTACTCTGCAGGAGTGTTACAAGGACGAGATGAGATAATGCCTGTCAAATGTCCAGCACATAGTGGCCATTCACACCATTTACCAAGCTGCTGCCATCCTTTAATTGTATTTAAAAAAAAAAAAAAAAGAAAGAAAAGAAATCCAGGTCTTTACATTCATTCCAGTTAGATTTCTTCTTATTTTGGTTCATCTTCCACCCGTGAAATTCCTTTTGAATCTTGGCGGTTGGGTTCTGGGACACTCTGGCGCTGTCTTTCTGCTTCAGAGAGTGCAGAGCGGAGCCAGTGATGTTCGCCTCTCGTCTGCTTCTGTTCTCACTGCTTCTCTTGAGGAGCCATGTCCAGTGCTGGGGACTGGCTTTGTCCCTAGCAGTAAATACATTTCTCTCCACCCACCATGGATAATCTCACTTTGGGGTGCTCACAGAGCTTTGCTGATTGCCCAACAGTAGATGTAGTTTTTATTTTTAAAGTTCTTTAGTTCCTTCTACCAAATTACTTACAACAAATTCCCAGGGGTAAGCTCAGAGGGCATTGTAGGGGTGCTGCCTAGGACCACAGCTGCAGTAACAGCTTGGAGATCTGGTCAGAGCAGAGGAACGTGGAGATCTCCAAGCTTAGGGAGAATGCCTTGCCTTGTGAGTTTTACAGACATGGTAAAGAGTTGGGGCATCTAGTCCTGCCTCTTGGATAGACATTATCTCCATGGGCCAGGGGCCTGTCAGTCCTAAAGATTCCCGTCACTACTTTCTCCCAGGAAGCCTCCCACTCAGGGTCCTCAAGCAAACATGGCTACTGATGACCTGCTCTGGCAGCTCAGAGTTCTGGGATGGGCCCCCATAGAGACCCCTACCATGTCTCTCAAGGCCTTTATTGATCCTATACTATAGGAAAGAAAGCTGGGAACAGCACAATACATTTTGGAAAGACTTCTATCAATGATACTATTTTTTTTCCTTAAACAATTTTTTATTGACATGAAATTCACAGAACCTAAAATTAACCATTTTAAAGTGAATAGCTCGGTGGCGTTTATTACATTCATAATTCTGTGCAACCGCTGCCTCTATCTCGTTCCAAAACATTTTCGTTATCCCAGGAAACCTCATGCCTATTAAATAGTCATTTCCCATCCCTCCCCCCTCCCTCCAGGCCTGGCAGTGACCAATCTGCCTTCTGTCTCTTTGGGCTTTTTTTATTCTGGATATTTCATATAATGGAATTGTATAATATGTGACCTTTTGTGTCTGGCTTCTTCATTCAGCATGTTTTTGAAGTTCGTCCATGTTGCAGCACGTATCAATATGTAGTTCATTCCTTTTCATGGCTGAGTGATGTTCCATTGTATGTATATGCCACAATTTGTGTATCTCTTCATCCACTGAGGGCATTTGGGCTGTTTCCATCTCTTGGCTATTCTGAATAGCGCTGGTATGAATGTTCATGTACAAGTTTTTGTTTGAACACCTGTTTTCAATTCTTTTGGTTATAGACCTAGGAGTGGAATTGCTGGGTCATATGGTAATTCTATGTTTAACTTTCTGAGGAGCCACAAATTTTTGCCCATTTTTAAATGAGTTGTCCTTTTGTTGTTGAGTTGTAAGGATTCTTTATATGTTCTGGAGACTAGACTCTTATCAGATACATGATTTGTGAATGTTTTCCCCCATTCTGTAGGCTGTCTTTTCACTTTCTTGATAGTATCTTAATTACTTTTTCTCTTTTTCAAAAGTCAGGTTTATTGAGGTATAATTTACACGCAATAAAATTCACCCTTTAAAAGTGCTCAGTGCCGTGACTTCTGACAGACGCACACAGTTGTGCAGCCCCACCACAATCCAGATGCAGCATTTTCATCAGTACAGCGTGTCTCTTGTGCCCTTTCAAAGTTAATCCTCTCCCAATTTGAATGACTTGTTAAGTTTTGTCATTACGATACTACAAACTTTAGTTTTCTGAAAAATTACCACAGAACATCTAACAAATAATGCTAGGTAAATGATGCCCGATTGTATTATTTGAATTGACACTCTTTCACTTGCAGAGTATTGACATTTTATATTTTTTAATTTGCTCTTTGCTGGCGCCTTACTGTGAAGGTAACAGTGTTTCAGGTGGGTGGACCTGCAGTGCCAGCAGGAAGCATGAGACCTCTGCTCTTCTCCTGACGATTCACCAAGAAGACTTACTGTGGTCAGAACACAGAGATAAATTCCACCACGAAATACATTCCATCCAAATTACTCCACATGCAATCTAAAAAGATACAGGATATAGGCTGAAATATTTCTTTAGTAATGTTCTTTTCTAAGAGCAGAAGAAGACGAATGATTTTCTGGTTTCTCAAGACACAAAGGAAACGTTTATAAAATGAGACTGGAATTGACACGCCAGCGTGAACTTGCTTTGACCACCTCTCCACGCTTTCAGAGCCCTGCTCTCAACCCTGAAGTGCCATATTCTTCCTTGGAGACCCATACCCACTTCCTTGCTGAAACCGCCCTCGAGGTGTCCGTGCGCCATCCCTGCCCTGCTGGGGGGCTCCGGCCATCGTTTGCACCCTTTAGTTGAACTCGGTTGAATAGGTCTAGATTTTTGAAACTCAGAAAAGCCTGATCCAAATAGAATTGATACAAAGAGGGAGGTTTCCCAGAAGAGGCCTAAAGAACAAAGCAGAAATGTGGAATCCTTCTAAGGTTCTCAGGACATGGTTGGGGAGACCGTAGGGAGAATCCCTCCAAATTCTGTGATGAGAACTTGGTGCTCTGTGCTGGGGCAACAGCTAATAGAACTGATGTCTTGAGACTCGAGTCAAGGGCTTTTAAGTCTCTGAGGGTCCAGAATAAAATGAATCGGCAGCATGTTGTGATTCCATAGGTGTGCACACGGGTCTTGGTGTTTGTGTCATTTACCACTTCGTATTGAAATGATCTGCTTGCATGTTTGCTGTCCCCATTAGACTGTCATCTCTTCACAGGCAGGGGCCAGTTTTATTTGGCCTTGTTTCCCTAATGTCTCTTTGATACCTGAACAGAGGTCACTCAGATGACATCAGGTAATGTCATGTACCTGAACAGAGGGGAACGCTGCACGTCCCTGAGGGCCCAGCTGCACCATCTTCTGTACTCACGATGGTTCACAAACACTGGCTGTCCAGTTATACCTTTTATTAGCTCTTCCCATCGTCTCAACCCTTCCTTAACGTCTCTGCTACCTCTTAAGATACCTTGCTTTAAATTCCCTTCCTAGCATCTTTGAACTAGGTCAGTGGATATTGAGTGCTGAAGTCCAAAATGTTCAGGTTAATAAAGAAAAACTTAGTTATTTCTGGACAACTAGATGCAAGGCATGATATCAGATTGGATATTGGGCCAGAAAAAAGTTGCTCTAAAGGACGTGGCTGAGAGAGTTGGTGGAGTTGGAATATGGCACAGCCTTGCGTTATCCATCCGCCCTCCGCTTCCGCCTTTTCTTTCATTTATTCCCTCTGGTTCTGACTGTAGATTAGATAAGAGTCTTATATCAATGTAAAATTTCCTGACCGTGATAACTGTATTGCCATTACATTAGAGAATGTCCTCTTTCTTAGAAAATGCACATGGAGGTATTTAGGGATAAAGGGACATGATGTATGCAATTTAATCTCAAATGGTTCAGACAGAGAGAGAATGATAAAGCGAAAAGTGGCAAAATGCTAGCAATTGGTGAATTTGGGTAAAGGGTATTGAGAACTCTTTGTACCAGTCTTGTAACTTTTACGTAAGTTTAGAATTATTTCCAAATCGAAAGTTAATACAAAGGTAGGCATTTCGAAGATCATCAGACCTTTTCTTAGATGCATTGTGAGCGAAAGACACAAGACCCCGACGGCCAGGACTTGCCGGGTGGAGAGTTCCTTGTTACTCACCCACCTCTCTCCTTCTCTCCTCTCTCACTCTCCAGGCTCTAACTTCCTCCTCTTGTTATCTAAATGCGGACACATGGACGTGCGCTAAAGCCCCTTTGTTTACTTCTTTACACGTTCTTGGAGCTCTCAACTCTGCTCACGGCTTCTCCAGGGCTGCTTTCGCTAGCAAAGCACCAAGGAGATAGTAGTTGCCCAATAGATATTTATTGTACAAATGAATGGATTCAACACAGCTGACGGTTGCCAGAGGGCAGCTAACATCCAGGTTAAGAAGATTTTAAAGCCTATGTAGAAATTGATCCTTCGGTTGGCCTGATTTCCAACCTCCTGTAAAAGAGTACAACTCCCAAGGCCAAGAGCATTGGCTCTCTAAAATCCAGACTCCTTCCTTCTTGTCCAGCAATGAAATGTTCATCTCTCCAATCCCCAGGGTCACTCCTTGCTCCCCTTTTTGTTTTTTTTTTAAAGAGTAGCCAGGCTAAGAGTGTGTCAGTGGAGGTGAGACTGGGGAGAAATTGAATAGAAATGATTTCTGCTTAGCCGTGGAGAGTCAAGTAACTTTTCAAAACTGTTAACTACTTGATTCTTTTCATCAGCTTACTCTTTTCAAGCATTGTTCCCATATTAAATTTGGGTCATTTGGGGGATCCAAAATATCCTTCTGAATTATTGGATGTGGCTGTGAGATGTGTTCTCAGGAGCCCCTTGTAAATTTCCATGAGCCCTGTTATCCTAAGTCATATGAAGGCAGCAATCCATCAGACTTACCCCATGTGCACAAGGAAGGACTGTCTAGAATCTAATTTTATCTCTAACTCTATAAACAGCCAAGTGGCACCATTTATTATTTTACATAAATCAGTCCTGGGACCAAATTCTCCTTTAAATGTGTCCTTCAATCTTTTCCAATACTGCTTAAAGAGCCTTGATAGCTTGAAACAGTTCTGTGGCCTCTCCAGTTGGGGAGGCGGAGAGGGGCTGGAGGAAGGAGAGAAGAGGGGGGTCCTGAGAGGGAAGATGAAACTCTTCTCCGCCACAACTGTGCAACAAAGCTTTGCCCCCGAGCCAGAGCATCTGGATGAAAAGCAAAGAATCAAGTCAATGGCAGGCCTATTCTCAAATTGGCCAGATGCCTTTCTCTATTCTCATTTAAAATGTCTGTCGGAAAATAGGAAATTGTAGGTCTGCGTTAGTCACCATTAGGAAAACTTGTTCAGGAATTTACTCTCTAGTGCCTTGACTTGGAGAGTAGCTGGTATCCATTGGTCCCTAATAATTGTTAGTGAGAGACCAGGGCACTGATGAAGATTGATGCTAAATGGGCCATATGCTTCCTGTGGCTCTAATGGAAATAACGTTGTATTTTGCATAATGGCAATATGGAAAATCCACTTCCTTCTCCCAGCCATATTTTTACTAATATAATATTATAATATGATTCTCTCTTGTTTATCCCCTTATTTTTTATAGTTAAAATTTTAATTTGGTGTTTAAATGTAATTTGAATAATGCCTAGAGCTCTCCAGAGGCAAGGTGATATCAATTCTGCTGAACGGGATAATTGTAATTTTCACATGGTGTTAGATGGTGACTGGGGACGTACCATACCTCGTGACTGGGTATCCATAAGCTCCTTCCATCAACTTCAAGAGCAAATGAGAAACTGATAAAAAGAAATGTTTCTCTCCTTCCAAATTCAGTTAAAGAGTGGAAAATCAACTTGTTATCTTTCCTTGCCATACTTTATAGGCTGAAAATCTGGTCTTTAAAAAATATTTAGGAGTAAATAGCCTGGTTTCTTCTTTCTATTCAGCTCTGGGCTGAATTTCTGGGCAGGTAAGTCAACTGTAAAACTTAATCTTTTCCTGTCTGATTTTGGATGCTGTGCTTGGGGACAGATTATATTCTTCTTGTTGTTTTTGCCTGTTTGTCATTCTCAGTCCAGTGACTTCTCCTAACTTCAACCCAGAATTAATTTACATTCCCAGTGTTTGACGTCACTGGATGAAATCAGAAATGGCAAACAACTCTGAGAACTTCGTGCTCATCTTGTTATCAATGTTTGCTATGGATGTTTTTGGTTTTGGTTCATTTATAAGCTCATATTGGTTTTGGATATGGAAAAAGAAATCCCAAGGAGATGTCAGCAACATAGAAATCAATTACTCCACAAACATTAATTGAGTGCCTCATGTGTACCAGGTCCTATCCTGGCAATAAGGTTATAGAGAGAAATAACATAAGAGCCCCGCCTGTGGGGAGCTTCCTGTTATGTAGGGGACCCAGAGAAGTAAACCAGTGCTAGACTGGCCATGGTGGTTGGTGATATGGCAAACCAGTGAGCTCTGTGGGTCCCAGAGCCTGAGCTGTAGGCTCAGATCCTGATTGTGTCAGTTAATATCTTTGTGGTCCTGGACATATAATTTAGCCTCTCTGAGTCTCAGTTTCCTCACCTGTAAATGAGGATGGTCACAGTTCCAGTTTCATCGTGAGGATTAAATGAATTACTACATGTAAAGTACTTAGCCCAATGCTTACTGCATCCTCACCGCTCAGAAAAATCTTGGCTGTTGCTTTTATTATGATCACTATATTCAAGGTGCTATAGGAGATGGAGGGGGTACACCTAACTCTGAGGTTTCATAGAGGAGGGGATGTCTGAAAAGGTCTTCAGGGACGTGGAGGAGTTTACCAAGAGGGTAAGGAAGGACATTCTAGGCAGAGGAAAAGGCGCTTGCAAGTGTCATGTTAATGGGAAGCAGCCTGGCGTGTTTTGGAACCTCGGGTTCAAGAAGATTCAACATTTAACGAATACTTCTGTTCCAGGCACGCCTCCAGATAGCGGGGATTCAGTGGCGAAATCAGACCTGCTGTCTGCTGTCACAGCACTTACATTCTAGTGGGGAAGACAGTCAATAAACAGAGAAATACAGACATTTATGAGGCAGTTTTAGGTAGTGGTACATACTGTCCGCAGCAGTTCTCTCCAGCCCGTTGAATGAAGCAGGGAGGAAGGGAGCTTGTTTAGTGAAGGAGTCCGCCGAGGACTGCCTTACCGCAAGTGAGGAGTGTGTGTGTGTGTGTAGGGGGAGGGGGCAGCGACAGGCGACGAGGTCAGGGAGGAAGGAAGGCACTAATCATGAAGTTCTGTCTATGTGCAAAGGTGTTTTTGCCCGTGACTGTAGGTGAATGATCTGCAAACTTCAGTCCTTTACACATTTTCCCATATTTGCAGGAATTAGGAACTTCTCATACAATTATTTATTTAAAATGTCTATTTACATAAACTCACCTTTTAGCATCTAGGAAACAAATGTATTTATTTTTAAAAAGGAAGTGTCACAGCTGTGAATGGAAATTGGGATTACCTGTCATCAAAAAATTATATTAACATAACATAAAAGATAACAATTAAAATAAAAATAATATTTAACTGTGTGCCACCTACAACTGTCTTGAGTAGTACCAAACCATTGGTACACTCCCTGCACGCTGGGTCAACATTGATGAGGGCAGTGGGGAGTCTCAGAAAATGTTGAACAGAGGAGTGATATGATCCTCAGTGGCTGACGGATTAAGGGAGGAGAGAGGGCTCAGCAAGACGTCAAGGCTGCTGTTGCAGGTGTTGCAGGGGAGGAGGTGGCGGCCCCAACTAAAGAAGCATCTGGGGTTGAAGTGGGACAGGCAGATACAAAAGGAGAATGGACAGACCATGGGACCAGTCAGATGGAGGCATGAAGGAGAAAGAGGAGCCAGTGAAAATGTCCAGATTTTTGGCTTAGGTGTTGTCAAAAAGTGAGTATTTGCACGTTTGTGCATGGTTGGGGCTGTCTGAAGAAACATTACTGGCATCTGCACTGACAAACAAGCTTTGGAAATTAAAGGGTGTTAGACCTGGAGCCATTGACTCCCATTCAAGGGTGTTTAAAACTAACATTATAAACCAAATAGACCTAACAGACATATACAGAACATTCTGTCCAACAGCAGCAGAATACACATTCTTCTCAAGTTCAAATGGAACGTTCTTCAGGATAGATCATATGTTGAGCCCCAAAGTAAGTCTTAACAAACTTAAGAAGATTGAAATCCTATCAAGTATCTTTTCTGGCCACAGTGGTATGAAACTAGAAATCAATAATAGGAGGAAAACTGGAAAATTCACAGTATGTAGAAACTAAATAACACACTCTTGAACAACCAGTGGATCAAAGAAGAAAAGAAAAGAGAAATCAAAAAGTATCTTGAGATAAATCAAAATGGGAAGACAACGTAACAAAACTTATGGGATGCAAAAAAAGCAATTCTAAGAGGGAGGTTTTTGGCAATAAATGTCTACATGAAGAAAAAAGAAAGATCTCAAAGAAACAACTTAACTTTACACCGAAGGAACTAGAAAAAGAAGAACGAACGAAGCCCAAAGTCAGCATAAGGAAGGAAATAGTAAAGATTAGAGCAGAAATAAATTAAATGGAGACTAGAAAGACAATAGAAAAAATCTATGAAATTATGAGTTGGTTTTTTGAAAATATAAATAAAATTGACAAATGTTTAGTCAGACTAACAAGAAAAAAAAGAGAGAACTCATATAAATAAAATTACCAGTGAAAGAGGAGACATTACAACTGATATGACAGAAATACAAAGGATCATAAGAGACTACTATGAACAATTATATACCAACAAATGGGATAACCTAGAAGAAATGAATAAATTCTTAGAAACATACAACCTACCAAGACTGAATCAGAAGAAATAGAAAATCTGAACAGGTCAATATCAACTAAAGAGATTAAATCAATAATCAAAACCCTCCCAACAAAGAGAAGCCCAGGACCAGATAGTTTCACTGGTGAGTACTACCAAACCCTTAAAGAAGAATTAACACCAATCCTTCTCAAATTCTTTCAAAAATTAAAGAAGAGGGAACACTCTTAAACTCATTTTATGAGGCCAGCATTACCCTGATAATAAATGCAGATAAGGACACCATAAGAAAAGAAAACAACAGGCCAGTGTCCCTGATGAATATAGATACAAAAATCCTCAACAAAATACCAGCAAAGCAAATTCAATAGCACATTAAAGGGATAATACACGTTTGTCATGTGAGATTTTTCCCTGGGGATGAGATTAATGGATTTGTAAATTCCAGCGTTTATTTCAGCATTATTCACTATAGCCAAGACATGATACAACCTAACTGTCTATTGACGGATGAATGGATAAAGAAGTGGAATATTATTCAGCCATAAAAAGAAGGAAATCCTGCCATTTTCAACACCGTGGATGGACCTAGAGGGTATTATGCTAAGTGAAACAAGTCAGGCAGAGAAAGACAAGTACTGTATGATCTCAGTTATTATGCAAAATCCAAAAAAGTCAAACTTGTAGCAACGAAGAGTAGATCAATGGTTGCCAGGGGCTGGGGATGAGGGAAATGGAGAGACACTGGTCAAGGGGTACAAACTTCTAGTAATAAGATGAGTAAGTACTGGGGATCTTATGTACAGCAATGATGACTATAGTTAACAACACGATAGTGTATACTTGAAAGTTGCTAAGAGTAGATCTTAAATGTTCTCATACACACACAGAAAGGTAACTGAGCTGACGGATGTGTGAGCCAGCCTTACTGTGGCAATCGTTTCACAATATACAATATATAAAATCATCATGTTAGGCACCTTAAACTTACATAAAGTTATCTGTCAATTATATCTCAGTTGAGCTGCAAAAAAACCTTACCTGCCCCACAGTCAAATACTTGCATTTTGGGGTAGGGACTTCCCTCTTCCTCTTCCTAAAGGAACTGTTTATATTCCAAAGGATTGTAAGACATTAGGAAGCAAAGGTTATCTCTCAGAGGGAGGGGGTCAATGTGTAGCCTCTATATAAAAACTCCCAGATTCAAGACTTTGGGGTTCCTGTCCTACAGAACAGACTCCCACATATACCTAATGACACCTGGTTGTCACTGGGTTCCCGTGGGGCATTGGGCATGAGAATCTGGGCAGTTTCTGCTGTAAGCGATGACTGCTCTCTCCTCCAGAAACTCATGTTTGCTTCCAGAATAAAAATGAAAAATTCTAGGTATTAAAAACTTTTCAGGTAGCAGATGATAGAACTCCTATAAACTGCATGGATATAGAACTTCAGAGATTTAAAAGTGATTTCCTGTCATGGTCTTGTTTGACCTTCCGGAAAGTTCAGAGCCAGAAGGGCAGCTATGAGACTCTTACTGATGAGGAAAGTGAGATCTGGGAGGTGAAGGGAGCTGCTGGAGGTCAGACTGCTAGTAAATAATAGAGATGGCTGCTTCTAAATCAGGGCTGAGTCTGCCCTCCAGGGGACATCTGGCAACGTCTGGCGACATTTTGCTGTCACAACTCAGGGGAGGGTGCCACTGACATCTAGTAAGTAGAGGCCAGAGATGCTGCTAAACATCCTGCAGTGCACAGGACAGCCCCTTGCAACAGATGTCAAGGTTGCCAAGTTTGAGAGACTGCTTCTAGATCCTTCCTGGTCCAGTCCCATGCCTTTCTGTCAGTTGGCATCAGCCTCCTCGTTTTTGCAACTTCCATTCTGTTTTGATTAAAAGCAAAAATCAACTTGCCAATCATGCCCTGGGGAAAGTACCCATGCCTGTGAATAGAACCTTTTTGAAGTTTTCTTTAGTGTCTAAATAATCCCTGCCGTTATTATAATGTTCTGCTGGATAATGTCTAACTCACTCTTGACGGAGAGCATTATGTTTGTATGTGTTTTCTTCAGGAGCCTGTTATAATAAAATAAAAAGGCAGTGAAGCTTACTGGGTTAAACAGCGGGCCGGGCTGCCAGCACCTTCAAGAGTGCTTCGAGGAGGGGCTGTTCATTTGTCTCCCACCAGTTCTGTGCTGCCGTTCCCAGGGCACTTTCCCACATGGAACACTGTGGAGTGCTCTGGGCTTCTTCCCGAGAGCATCTTGGCTCTGGCTGCCCTGTGGCCCTTTCCTGTGGCCTCCTGAATTAGCCTTGCAATCCCAACAGAGTAAAGGTGAAGGTTGCTTGGCCCAAACCCTTGGCTGCCAGCTGCATGCTTGATGCAGATATTTAATTTTTGGAGAGCTGAGAACTCTCAACTGGTGGGTGAACACGGGTTCTTGGACAGCGGCTTAATGAGACCAGGTGGCTTTTTCTGATTAGTCAAGGGTTTTCGGCTTCATCCTGGCCTCAGGTTCTCTCTGGGTCTTATCACAAACCTTCTGCTATAATTTCATTTGATGTATTGTTTGCTTAGCTTTTTTCCTTCTTTTTGGTTATTGTCAGTTCCCTGGGGTTATGAGGCTTAGTGTGAGGGGATCAGGGTGCTAAGCAACAGCTTGGAAACCTCAGGGACAGTGAAATCAGATCTCATGTCTGGGGCAAAATTGCTGTGACCCGAAATGGCCACTATCCTTGTGGACCAACTCATTCCTGTTTTCTTAATTAGAGTCAGCTTCTTTTTATCTACAAGTCAAGAAGATGCTCCAGTGATGCACTTAATTTCTTAGGAGATAAGATGCTTCCTTTCATCCCTTATTCTAAAGAGGACAATGCTGTCCTGGAGTCCACACACTAGATCCTAATTTGCCCACATCCCTTCTGCACAATAATTCAACTCAGCCCACAAAACATTTATCAAACCTCTACTCGGAAAGTTTCCACTCTCATCATTAAGTTCAAAACCACAATGGGTAATTGTGGGATCTGCGTTCTGGATTCTCCTTGTCCTGTGGATTGGGAAGGGGCATTGGTCCTGTTAGTAGTTGCTGATATGTCAACACATGTCTTGGGAAGAGGGTCTTAGACTTCCCACGGGCATTGGACATAGCAGCTCTTCTCCCAAAGAGGCTAGATGCTCCCCCTGTATTAGTTTTCCACGCTGGATGGCAAATCACCACGCATTTAGTGGCTTAACACAACACATGCATTTATTATCTCACTGTGTCTGTGGGTCGGGAGTCTGGGCCTGCCTTAGCCGAATCCTCTGCTCAGAGTCTCATAGGCTGCGGTTGAGGAGTTGGCTGCGCTGTGTTTTCAACTGGAGCTCAGGATCTCCTGGCACGCGCATGTGGTGGTTGGCAGAATTTAGAATCCATTTCCTCGTGATGGTAGAACTGAGGGCCCCAGCTTTTTGTTGGTTGTTGGCTGGAGGCCCCTCTCAGGTCCTAGAGGATACAGTTTCCTGCTGTGATGATTGAAAGATGTTGGAATCTCAACCCCCCATACCTGTGAATGTGACCTTCTTTAGAAATAGGGTCAGTGCAGATGATCAAGTTGAGATCAAGTCATTAGAGTGGGCCCTAATCCAACATGACTGTGTATTTATAAAAATGGGAAATTTGGACCTAGAGACACATACAAATAAATTCCGTTGTTTAAACCACCTATTTTGAAGTATTTTGTTATGACAGCCCAAGGAAACTAATACACCTGCAATGTGGGCTTCCTCCACGTGGCTGCCCACTCTGTCAAGGAGGCAGGGGGAAATCTTTCTCTCCAGTCTTCCAGGATGGAGTCCTACATAATGTAACGCAATCAAGGGAGTGACCTCCGACCACCTTGGCCATATTTATGGGTTAAAAACAAGTCACAGGTCTCAAGGGGAGAGGATTACACAAGGACAGGGCTACTGGGAGGGTCACTGGGGTTGCCCCTCCCTGTGGACCAAGGAACAGACCAGGCTTTTCCATGATCCCAACCAAATGTCAGCCTTGCCATCTTCAGCCAGGCGTGGGGTAGGGCTTCATAAAAGTTGGTCCAAGAGTAAGTTCTCACATCCGTGGTGAAACCAGGGGGAAAAAAAGCAGAAGGTGGTGAATTTTTCCATCCAACTCGATTTATTCAATTTAAAGAAATGTCTGATTTTTTTGGTATGAAATTGCCCCCCTTTTAAGGAAATAACGGTGACAACGGAGCATATAGGGCATTTTGGGGTCTATATTTGGCAAAATAGAAGTTGGAAACTCTATATCATTTCCCCTAAATAAAGAACAAGCTTGACAGCAGCCTGTAAATTCATCAAGTTGAGAACCCCTGGTCTGGAGCGTGAGGCTTCGCTCTGAATAAACAACACCGAAGACGGCGCCTTAGGAGCTCGCCGAGTCTCCGGGGCTGTGGAATCCGCCTTCTGCCCCGAGCCTCGCTCAGTGGGCTGTTATCTGGGAGGAGACAGCCCCAAGGGGCAGGCCGGCTGCTCCTTCTCTCCGTGCGGAGAGCTCCAGCCTCTACGAGGCCAGATCGCTGGAAAGGTGCAGGCTGCAGGAGCTTCCTGCAGATGTGCCTTCAGAGAACATGCTCCAGCATCATGCTCGGAGCTTTTATCCACGGCTGGCAGGAGAAGTGGCCATTTTCTGAGAAACTGTTCCCCAAAACACCATCTATTAAGTTGGTCTCTGCCCCTTATTCAGAGCCCTTGGGATAAAAGTCTCTTTAAAGGTAGGGCTTGGAAAAAGTTTGCTTTTCTTGGCAAACTTGTATCTATTTTTTCTTCTTTAGATAATAAGAGCTCTGTGACCATTAGAATTGTTTCTCTTTTTGCCTTGGTTTCCAGGAAGCTTACAGAAAAGTTTTTGTGTTTAACTGGTATAGTTTTCCACGGCTAAGATTGTACTTGACCTCCCGTTGCCTGCCCTCACCATCCCCCTTTCTTATTCTTTTAGGCATCTCTTCAAAGTCTTATGAGCTGACGGTGTGTGCCTCTAACTGTGTAAGCGCATGTCTTTTTGGGAAGTACGTGGGTATCTATAGGAGTCAAGTTTCTCAGAGTTGCTATAAGAATTAATGAGGGTACGAAGGTGAGAACGTTCCGTAAGCAGTCAGTGGCTCTGAAAACACATGTATATACCACACACCAACCCGCACATGTGCACACACATGCATACATGTGCACACACACATCACTTCTACATCCAATGTGATGTAACAGTCAAAAGGGGGCTTGAACAAGAATAGTGGGAAGGCCTTGCGAGTTTCACGCATAGAATGTACCAAATTTTCATCGTTTTTACTTTGTAGTTCTCAGCAGGTCTTTTCATCTGTATGGGTACAACCTCTCTCCCTGAACAGACATCAGACCTCTGCTGTCTCCACGACGTACCAGCCTCCTGTCTAGGTTCGGGTTCACCCGGAAGCTGGAGAAGTCGAGCCTGAGATAAGGACTCGAGAGTAAGTAGCTTATTTGGGAGGGGAGGGAATTTCCGCTCGGGGAGTGAGGGTGTGTAGTGGGTTGAATTGTCCCCCAAGTGATGTATTCACATCCTAACCCCCAGTTCCTGGGAATGTGACCTTATTTCCAAATTAATTTATTTTATTGCAGACGTAATTAAGATAAAGATCAGGAGATGAGATCATCCTGGTCTTAGAGTGGGTTCTAAATCCAATGACTGGTATCTTTATAGGAGACAGAAGAGGGAGATGTGACACACAGGGAGAAGGCTATGTGACAACAGACGCAGAGACTGGAGAGATGCTGCCGTATGCCACCAGAGGCTGGAAGAGGCGAGGAGGGGTCCTTCCCCAGAGCCATCGGAGGGAGCACGGCCCTGCCCACACTTCGATTTTGGACTTCCGGCTTCCTGGACTGTGAGGGAATACATTTCTGTTTGCTCTGTCTTAATCCACCTACCTTGTGGTCATTTGTTGCAGCAGCCCCAGGACACTCAAAAGGGTAGGAGACAGGACAGGGAAGGCAGCCACACAGGGTGTGCTGTTAGCATGTCACGATATGCAACTGCGAGCCGGCCCACCGAGGGTGAGAGAGCGGAGGTGTTTGTGGGCCTCTTCCCATCAGTCATTGGCTGAGGGCGGCTCCCGAAGGGTGTGGCTACGTTGGCATTTCTGGCCCACTGCTGGGTGACAGAGTGTGCTCCAGTGAGGAAATGCAGGGGCGGAAGCTGTGGGTGGGCCTGGGTGCACTGAGCCGGCCAGGTGACGGGGGCGGCGCTGTCGGTGGGGGCTGCCGTCCTCCACGGTCCAGTCTTTGCAGGCCTCTCTTTCCTCACCCTTCCTTTCCATTCTGTGTCACGGTCAGTCTGAACCTCTTGCTCCCCTATATGCCAGGCCCTTCTCTGAATCTGGGACTTAGCTCACAGTCCCTCTGTCCAGGACTGTCTCCTCGCCTGCCGTCGGCCTGACTCTTCCTCATCTGTCGGCTTATGTCAGTCAGGGCCTGAGCTGACTGCGGGTACAGAAAATCCACGCCAGAGCAGCTGAAGCACGATCGGGGCTGACTTTTCTCTCCAGCAACAAGAAGCCCGAGGTGGACATTTCAGGATGGTGTGGCCGCTCAGGGGCGTGGGGTCCAAGGTCACTGCAGTGCTCTTAACTTTTCCTTCCTAGTGTGTTGCAAGACGGCTGAGGCAGCTCCACTCACCACATTTTTGACTTGGGCAGTAAGAAGGGAAAAGGGTGGAGGGCAAAAGCACAGCCACATGTTTCTTTTAAGGAGGTTTCCTGGAAATCTCCCTAGCCACTGCTGCTTACATCTCATTGGCTAGAACTGTGTCATGTGACTACCTCTTGCTGCAGGGAAATCTGGGAAATGTAGGTTTTTTCAGATGGGCACATAGCCTTTCCTCCTGCCCCAAATGCTGTTCTGTTAAGATGAAGGGGGCCGTGTTAGCTTGCTAGGGCAGCCGTGCATAGTGCCACTAACTGGGTGGCTTAGAACAACAGAAATTCATTTTCTCACGGTCCTGGAGGACACAAGTCCAAAATCAAGGTGCTGGCAGGACCACATTCCCTCGGAAGGCCATGGGGAAGGATCTGCTCCAGGCTTCTCTCCCAGTTTCTGGAGGTCGCCGGCAATCCTTGGTGTACCTTGGCTTGTGGCTGCATCGCTCCGATCTCTGCCTCCGTTGTCATGTGGCCGTCCTCCCCGTGTGTCCTCAGCTCTGTGTCTTTTCTCTTCTTCTTACAAGGACACCAGTCACGTTGGAGGAGAGCCCACCCTACTCCACATGGCCTCATCTGAACTCACTACATCTGCAATGACCTTGTTTCCAAATGAGATGACATTCTGAGGGTCAGGGGAGGACGTGAAGTTTGGAGGGACACTAGCCAACCCAGTACAAGGATCAAGCCTACTGCTTAGGGAACTGGCTGTCTCTGCACAAGCTTTCAGCTGAGCAGCCCCTTCCTCCAGGAAACCTTCTCTGACCCATCCAGAGTCAAGTCAGCTGCCCCTCTTAGGAGCCCTCAGAGCACACTGTTCCTCCCAGCATGACAGCCGTATTGTAATTCCCATCGACTTGTCTGAATCCCTCACGTGTCGGAGGGCAAGGAGCTCTATTTGGTCCTCTCCCTGAACCCTCAGCCTTGGGGATAGACCTCAGTGAATGTTGCTTGCCTCTGACTTTCAGTAACAGAAAATCTGGGCTCCTAAATTGGCTAAAACGTAAGGGAACTAATTTTCTTGCCCAACAGAAAGTCCAGAGGTGGGTCAGCTCCAGGCTCAGGAAGTCAGGCCTTGGCTGTGGTGTGCCCTCCTCACGTGTTAGCTTCAGCCTCAGGTGAGGGGCAAGATGGCGACCTCAGTTCCAGAGGGGCTGTTGCCCAGACGCCCTGCTGTCAGGATGGGTCACATGTCCTTTTGTCAACCAATCACCGGCAAGCCCTGACTTAGACTAATCGTTTTGGGGAGGTTGGATGTTGGGCATTCTACCAACATGACCACCTCACCATGTGAATGAATACACCCTTGTTGCTTTGCTGTCTCAGCATTGGGCCTGGGACAACGTTCTGTTTGCCGTGGCCTTTTGATTGCATGGTGACTTTGAAAGCTCCAAAGGCCCAGCTCAGAGCTCTAGAGGCATTTGCTGGATCACGAGGACCAGTGGAAACACTCTTCCTTTGGATCGGGCCAGCATCTCCTGATGACTGCTTCTTCATGCCAGCTCCCATGGAGGTCAGCTGAGGGGATGGCTCGATGTTCTTTCTTGGCAGGAACCAACTTCTTTCTTGGAAAGTTACGTGTTCCTGAGCCAGAGCTCCCAGGCTGCTCTGAGGTCAGGGTTGTGGGGGAACAGGCTCCTCTGAGGCTCTGAATGAGTGTGGCTTGGCCTGGACGCTAGTCAGGGGACAGACGGCTGCCCTCGTTAACTCAGGATTTTGGCTCTAACTGGTCAGCAAAAGAAGGGGAGGGCGGGGGAAAGGGAGGATGGTGACTTTTGAAAGCCAAGAAATCGCAAGGCAAGATCAGTCTTTATTTAGACGTGTCCCTGCAGGGATAAAGAAGGCACTGGTGGTGTTTCTACTTTCAAAATAAGAGCAGGATGAAGAAATCTAACTTGGGGAACTCTTATCCATTGATCTCCTGTTACCCTCCTCCCTGAACCCTTTTGGCCAGCTGAGGGGGGCAGGTGGCCCTCCTGATTGCATCATAGGTGTGCTTGCCCTTCCTCTGCTTGGAACAGACTCCTTCTGTGTCTGGGGCCTCCTAGTTTTGTGATGAAATATTCAAAAATTAGGAAAAAAAAGTTAATAGTAGGTAAATTTGCCAAGCATTTATTATGCGATAAGGGCTGTATGTGGGAGATCTCATTTGATGTTGATGGAAAATATGATATACCTATGAGGGGGTAGCGCTAACACTTAGTTTTACATTTGTTGGACTTGAGGCTCAGAAAGGCAAGGCCACCTGCTGGAGCCACACTGCTGGGTCCTGGCAGGGTTTGGATCTTAACCGGGGCATTCCGGACTCCAAGCCTGAGCTCTAGACCACCACCTTGTTTTGCCTCTCAAAACCAAGCAGCCTCTTTTTGGTCACCTCTCCAATTTGTCCAAATAGTAACATCTTAGTGGCAAAAACTGGAGTAGTTCTCCCTGCTGGCATCCTTCAGTTTAACCATAAAATAAGAGACAAAATGTGCATTTTTCTCATGAGACACAGCACAACAATTTTTCAAGTGTTATTTGTAAGAGCAAAAGGCTGGAAATGATGAAATGCCCGTCAATAGAGGACTGGCTGAGTAAACAGTGGTAAATCCATACAGTAGAGTACTATGCAGCTGTGAAAAAGGGATGAATATCTTTACATGTTGTTATGGAGTGACTTCCAACATATATTGTTAAGTGGAAAGAAAACTCCTCAAAGTGCAGAATAGCATTAATAGTATTCTACTTTTTGTGTAGGAAAGGGGAGAATATGTATATGCTCACATTTTCAAAAAGAACTAAAAAAAGAAAAGATAAACCAAAAAACTACTTAATATGGGTACTGAGACGGGAAGGGAGGGAAGGGGGTGAAGGAGACAGGAGTGGAAGTGAGGTATGAGAATGGATGTTATTTTACAGAAGTGATTTTTGGACCTTGTACATATTTTACATAGTTAAAAATAAAGATAATGAAATCTATGTAATGTTATAAACCAATGTGACCTCACTAAAAAAGGAAAAAGAAATGAAAATAAAACCACTAGAAATTGAAAACAAATTGAACTAAATGAAGCTAGGTGAATAGCACACTGGTGCCCACACACACAAAGAATTATTTCAAATGACTTTAAAACACAGTATTTGGGCTCTCTCTCCCTAGTAGAATGTATCTTAAGGATAAAAGGAACTGTCAATAAATCTTAACTTGTATTCAAAAGTCTTACTTTCAGTAACAATATTAGCATTGCTATTTTGAAGCTATTGCATGGATAATGTAGGTTAAAGCAAAGAGCAGTTATGTTAACATCTTAAGGAAGCAAAGTTTCCAGTATAAAAGGAAAGAGATATACATGTGAAACCCAAGGAAGTTAAATAAAGCTCTATAATCTTGAAGTTTGAATTGGAAATAGTGTGAACTCATGAGTTATTTTTCCCTTTCTTAAAAAAAAATTATGTACTTAATTATATTCACTGAAAAGGCCTGGAAAGAATGTCTGACCCAGTGGCACTGAGCACTCCAAGTATCCAGATTGTGGCCTCTAAATACCATTTCCCACTAAAAAGAATCAGAAGTCCTCAGAAACATGGTCAGTTCTAGGTCTGGGGCAGGAAATGGACAAGCTGAATTTGGGAGATTCTGTTCTACCGAAAAGCAAGAAAGCTGTCAAAGACCAACATGATCACGCCAAAAGGAAACAGCAGCCAACGCAGGGGCATCCACTGGCCAAAGGCAGCTCAACTTGGACAAGAAAAGAAGTGATGACTGTGAATAATTGAAACAAATGAGTAAGGTCCAAGTGATACTAAAAAGATAAAAACTCCTTGGTCACTCTTTGAAGGTTGATAGCACACCAACTTATTCTGAAAAATGGTAAACAAAGGAGAAGAAACAAACATTTATACTGCCTTTCTTGTACCGACTGTGTTTCATGGTAACCAAGGTTGATGAGGGAAAGTTTTTTTCTGGAAGAATTTTAGTTAATAAATGGAGAAGGAATAACAGAATTAGAATATTACTATTCTGCTATCTCTAATGAAATCTGGATCTAGGCAGCAATCGTCAAAGCTCTTAAAACCTTTAGGTGAAAGTTTAATGGGGAGCTCTACCTGGGATGAACCAGGCTGGCAGCACTTAAACCCACCGATCAATGCTAGCATCACTGAAAGAGAGGCATCCCAACGTCACGCGCCTCCTTATGTGGCGCACAGTGAGAACATAGCACCACCTGTATTCTTGCCAAAAAAAAAAAATTGAACTTGAATCTAATCAAGCCTCTAGAGCTCATTACCAGTCTTTAGGAATATGAAGGATAGGGAACAAGTAAAATGACTCCACAAGGAAACAACCACCAAACCCAGAATGTGGGACTTTCTATAGGACAAATGACCTGGTTTCTTTAACAAATAAATAGTAAAGAAAAAAAAAAGCAGGGCATGGAGGGAGGAGAAAGCTCCAAATTAAAATGTAAGAGACATAGCAATCAGATGCAGTATGTGGACTGTGTCTGTAACTTCATTCAAGTAAATGAACTGTAAAAAGAAACTTTTGAGATAATTAAGGAAATGTGATTGCCTGGATATTGGATGATAGTTTTGTTAGTTTTTAAAAGATGTGATAGCAGCATTGTGGTTATGTAAAGTATCTTCAGTTGGCAGAAATGTAAGTTAACAGCGTTGATAAGTAAAATAGTACATTATCTGGGATTTGCTTCAAAAACAGTCTAGAAAAAAAAGAGGAGATAAAGCAGATTGACGAAATATTGAAAATCACGGAAGCTGGGTGGTGGGTACATGGGGATTTATTATATTATTCTCTCAACTTTGTGTGTGCTCGATCATTTCTGCAATAAAAAGTTAAAAAAATAAAATAAAATAGTGTTTTTATAATTAAAAAAATTTGTGACTCATTTTTATGTTTCCTCGATTTGTTTCTGGTGCACAAAAAAGTTTGCTTCGCTCTAAGGCCTGGCCCAGATCTCACCTTCTCCGTGAAGCCTTCCCTGACTACCTTCCCTTGACATAATCTCCCCACAGGGAAGCTCCAGGAACGTTCTTGTCCCTATATCACTCTAGGATGTATCCAGTACCATTAGGTACCATCAGCTAGTTTTTCATGTCTTGAAGTCGGGGTTTTCAAATCCAACAGTCTTGGGTTTGACACCCCGCTCTGCTACTTATTACTTGTATGACATTACTTAGCCTCAGTTGTTTCTCTGTAAAAGGACATGGCATCGTGTATGTTGTCAAGAGCTTGGCCCAAGCCGGCACTGACGGCCTAGCAGTTCAGTGCTTTAACTGCTTCGGCAGCCAGGGTTGGTTTCCAGGTGGTGGAACCACACTATGCATCTGTCAGCTGCCATGCTGTGGTGGTGGCTCACATAGAAGAACTAGAAGGACTTACAACTAGGATATACAACCACGCACTGGGGCTTTGGGGAGGAAAAAACAGGAGGAAGATTGACAATAGACATTAGCTCAGGGAAAATCTTTTCCTGCAAAAAAAAAAAAAAAAAAAAAAAGCAAGTGTTGTAGAAAAAATAAAAAAGCATGGCCCAATGCCTGGCATATAGTTAGAGCCCAATGAATGGAAGGTGCCATCTCCTCCTCCAAAATGTCAAGGTTGGTGTTATGGATTGAATTGTGTCCCACAAATTTATATGTTGAAGTCCTAACCCTTAGCTCCTTAGACTGTGACCTTATTTGGAAATAGATTGAGATAGATTAACAGGTAATTAGTTAAGATGAGGTCATACTGGAGTAGGGTGGGCCCCTAATCCACATGACTGGTATCTTTACAAAAGGGAGAAATTTGGACACAGACAGGCATATAGAAGAGTAACGCATGATCATGAATCCAGCCACCTGTAAGCCAAGGAGAGAGGCCTGGAGCAGATCTTTCCCTCTCCGCCCTCAGAAGGAACCAAGCCAGGCCTAGACAGCAATTGGCCATGTGACCCATCCTGACAGCAGGAAGTCTGGGCAACAGCCCCTCTGGAACTGAGGTCGCCATCTTGCCCCTCACCTGAGGCTGAAGCTAACACGTGAGGAGGGCACACCACAGCCAAGGCCTGACTTCCTGAGCCTGGAGCTGACCCACCTCTGGACTTTCTGTTGGGCAAGAAAATTAGTTCCCTTATGTTTTAGCCAATTTAGGAGCCCAGATTTTCTGTTACTGAAAGTCAGAGGCAAGCAACATTCACTGAGGTCTATCCCCAAGGCTGAGGGTTCAGGGAGAGGACCAAATAGAGCTCCTTGCCCTCCGACACGTGAGGGATTCAGACAAGTCGATGGGAATTACAATACGGCTGTCATGCTGGGAGGAACAGTGTGCTCTGAGGGCTCCTAAGAGGGGCAGCTGACTTGGCTCTGGATGGGTCAGAGAAGGTTTCCTGGAGGAAGGGGCTGCTCAGCTGAAAGCTTGTGCAGAGACAGCCAGTTCCCTAAGCAGTAGGCTTGATCCTTGTACTGGGTTGGCTAGTGTCCCTCCAAACTTCACGTCCTCCCCTGACCCTCAGAATGTCATCTCATTTGGAAACAAGGTCATTGCAGATGTAGTGAGTTCAGATGAGGCCATGTGGAGTAGGGTGGGCTCTCCTCCAACGTGACTGGTGTCCTTGTAAGAAGAAGAGAAAAGGCACAGAGCTGAGGACACACGGGGAGGACGGCCACATGACAACGGAGGCAGAGATCGGAGCGATGCAGCCGCAAGCCAAGGTACACCAAGGATTGCCGGCGACCTCCAGAAACTGGGAGAGAAGCCTGGAGCAGATCCTTCCCCATGGCCTTCCGAGGGAATGTGGTCCTGCCAGCACCTTGATTTTGGACTTGTGTCCTCCAGGACCGTGAGAAAATGAATTTCTGTTGTTCTAAGCCACCCAGTTAGTGGCACTATGCACGGCTGCCCTAGCAAGCTAATACAGTGGGGGTCCCTGTCTTTGTGTCCCCCACATCACCTGCCCAGTACCTTCTTCAGCTCTCAACCGGAGGCAACAAGTCGTTGGTAAAGATGTTGATGTTGTTGACTAGGAAGAGCTTGAAAATTGGGCTATATTGCCCCAATTCAGGGTTCCTGTTCAGGTTCCTCAACTCGGCCATATTCCTCTTTTTGTGACAATATTACTGATTCATTAATTAGGCCCCTCCCACTCCCTGCCACATACAGACATACACCCCCACCCCCACCTCCACACTCACAGGTACACACAATTTTCGTTCTAATACTCTGAGCAACAGTATCCAACTATTTGCCAGAATATTCCTGAGAAAATCAAATGCTGGGAAACACCACTAAGGCCGCAGAGAGATGTAATGATTTATTAATCAGTTGGCTTAAAGAAAGCAATGTAAGCCCAGTTGTACAAATGCCTGGAAGGTCAGTTCCATGAGAGTTAATCCTGAGTCCTAGGAATTGATATCACAAGCCCGGGCATTGGGGGTTGAAGTCCCAGCAGGGTGCCTTGGCAGCTCTACATATCTCAGAGTTTCTCCAAGTGACCTGTCCTCATGCCATTGTCATGCCAAGCCCCAAAGGGTAGCTTTTACTTGAAGAGTCCTTCATGGTATCTATGGCAGCAGTGGGTCTAAAAAACTCAGTGTGGTGGTTTGAGGGAGCTCCATTTCCTGGGTCCACTCTAACTTCCTAACTTCTCAGATTCCTGGAGTGGTCCAAGAAGGGGCCATTCCTAGGTGCACATGAGGCCTCAGGGACAGGAAGGGGTATGAAACCCAGCCCCTGGGTGAAGGTGAGCAGGGAGACACAGGCATCTGCAGTGCCTGTGGACATGGTTTTGGCCAACAGCCACAATCCCATCCCTGAAAGTTTTGGTAGACCAGTGTGTGCTACCTTGAAGACCTAGGGATTTCTTGTAACTATGGAAACATAAATCTAGGCATTAAGAAGCCACGGAGAAAACTGCTAGTGTTGCCTTGACAACAGATAAAAACCCAAGTCTTTGTTGTTAGGAGTAGAGATAATGTACCTTCAATCTTTTAAATTCATTTACTTGTGGGAAGAAGCTGAAGTGGGCTTGAGTACCTTCCGGAAGCAGATAATTCGTGAAAACTTCATAGGGGAGAAGGTTTATCCTGCTGAGTGGTGGGGTGTCAAATTCTGCCTTACAAGTGGCTGAGTTGTTCTTGAGTCCATACAAGGGGTTAGTGTCCTCAAGCCCCAAGGAGGCCCTTGTTTCTTCACTCTGCGGGCCATTACAGCACATGGCCTCGCTCCTGTACCATTGTCTGTTTCTGAGCTGACTCGGAGGGGAGGTGGTTCCTTGCATGGAGCTAAGATCTTACTGTTATTGGAACAATAGTTGAATGCCGTCTCCTCCCTCCGAAATCCTGTTCCCCAGCATTTGTGAGAAAGGGTGCTAAATGCCAAGATGTGCAGCTTCTGGTGACGTGAACCACTCTGATCTCATCCCGCAGCTTCTGCAACGCTGGGAAAGATCACCCTTGAGCCTGCTGATAAGTGCCCATAAATAGTCATTGCTCTGGGCCACATAAAGGTTTAATTACCACGTTCTACCAAGAGATTACTTTTCTTCCTTAATATCCTCAGAGGATATTGGACCTCGAGGTGGCATGAAGCTTTCTGAGTGGATGCCCAGATGAAATCTGCATGGAGAGAGTCTTCAAGCCAACTTCAGGGGCGTGGTAAGAGGCTTTCTGTTCTTACTGGAAGAACAATGACGTTGCGTCTTCCCGGTGCTGAAGTGCCAGCTCCCTGTGTGGGGGAAGACAGCACTGATAGACGAAAGGAAAATTGGAGGAAAGGCTTTTTGAAAATCCTTACATTGCCAAATGTGGGATTTTGGACTCCTATTCAGTCTAGAGAACTTTGAGTAAAAGGAGAAAGAAGCACGTACCAAAATATTTATGACATGACTGATGAGAAGAACAGGTGGAGAGGTTCCCCATCTGCCCCTACCCTGGTCCTAGTCCCGTCTCCAAAAGTGATGCCTTCCAACAGTTATTTTAATGTAATGTGTTGGTATAGAGGGAATAGTAGATTGAGCAATACAGAGAAGGTGACTAATGGCAGCTCTTCTTTATGTGCCAATAGCTTGTTCTCCAGCTCAAGATAATGCCTGGCTTTCTCCCTGTAGTCTGAGAAGTACCTGGCTGCCTACTCTGGTGGGCTACTTCAGGAAAACTCAACATAGTCATCAATTCAAGGGCTACTTGTTATGATACTAAAGGAGGCTTTCAAAGTAGATTTCATTCATTTAGCAACTATTGACAGCCTGCTCTGTGTCGGAAACACATTGCTGGGGACGTGGCAGGAGCTCAGAGGTAAAAATCCCGACTGTGCTATAACAATTTAATTCACAAATATGGAGATTTCACAAATGTATTACAAAATGTGAAGTATACCTATATCACAAAACAAACAAACAGAAACACACATAGCCCATAGAGGTGAAAAGATTTAAGCTGGGTTAAATGCAATTGTTTACTGAAACAGCCAATAACATAATCTCTGACCCATGAGACGACTGAGCCTCATACTTTCCTCTATCAGTCCAATTTCTTCATATTAAATTTAGACTAAAATGGAACATCGTTATTGAAAATCAGCACATTCGTGAATTAGAAAATGACCTGAAAGCATTAAAAACACAGGAGATAAATCAATTTTGACATATTGCTTTTTTGTTGACTTTGTAGCCATTGAACTTGCTGCTGATCTAAAGTACATTTCATAAAAAGATGCTTTATTAATAAAGATCAGACCAGGATTTCTCTTATTACATCTTGGGTAAGAAGCGAAGTCATGCAAGGGTTATTTTGGGTGACGATTTCCAGCCACTGTTTCCCACAGGAGTGAGATAAATGTAAATTAATCATCGCTGGCCCTGAATGCACTTTGCAAGTTCCCTTAAAGAAATAATAAAGAGACAGTATCCGGAAAGTGCCGTCAATCATCCTTGTCCTCGACTGCTTCCCCCTGTGGACCGTCATGACTTCATGCTGTGATATTCTTTTTTGCTTCTGTTTAAAAGAACCACCTTTTAAAAAATAGACTTTCAAACTGGGGATTAGGGAATTGATTATGTGGTGACATAGCGCTCCTGACATTTCGAGGAGTGGGAGGAAAGCGGGAATTTTAAAGTGGATGAATCACCGGGGGATTAGATCTGGAGCAAGGGCAGCTGGAGAGAGAAGCTTACAACGGATCGCATGGCTTATTCTGAAACGCAACACTGTGCTTCTGCTTTCTGAAGGCCAAATGGTGGAGAATAACTTATTTCACTGATGCACAGAGAGCAGGGAGTGGGAGATGGGCGACAGGGCGCAGCCCCGGTAAAGAGGCAGGCAGGTTCCTGCTGGAGAAGCAGCTTAACTCTTTCGTTGCCTCGGAGGGGAATGCGGGAGAGGGGGTTTGAGCTTTTGGCTCAGCCCTTTAGGATCTTCCCTGCTGGAGCCAAGGGCAGACAGGATAGTTTTCAAGGTCGTAGTGGAAAATGCTGCATTGCCCAATAAGTTCTGATGCATGAGAAATTTCTTTTTCACAATCTTTCTTTCACTAGTTTTTTTTCTAAGCACCTACTAGGTCCCAGGCACAATAAAAGACATTGGGGTTTCTGCAGTGGGGCTGAGACAGCCCACGAATGACTCAGTATTCGGAATGATCTTGTCCATGATCAGAGGGGCGGGGGAAGGTGTGGCTGCTGATGTCATCTGTAGTAACCTGCTTGAGCCTGGTCTCAGTCCCTGACTTGATAAATAAATTCCTTTTGGAAATAGACTGGTCTGCATTGGGATCTGTCACTTACCACCCCAAGAATCTTGAGGACTAGGAAGCTAACATTTGCTAAGTGAGGGCAGCTCCAGGCATATGGTGAGCACTCCGTTGAGGGTGATTTTTTACCACCTTTGTCGGGGTGCTGGTGAGCCCCACATGTCCTGTGACCTTCCATTGTGGACCGTTCTGGAACAACACATTCTTTACCAGCCTCAGGAGAGAAGCAGAATCCTCTTGCGAAGCAGAAGGCTGCTCCTGCTTTCCTGGTCTAAGATGAGGCCAGCTGAGACTTCTGGAGTTAGTTTTGACAGAGTTCTGAAACGTGCCAGGGTTGTCAGGTGGAGGAGGCTTTGCCTGATAAGAAATGACTTCATTGCTCTCACTGAAGAGCTGACTGTCGACCCAGTGTAGAGTCCTGCTTCTTGGCTCATGGTGGTTGGGTGAGCCTGACATAGTCACCTGTTGATTTTGGCTGCCCAGCACTCACGTCCCTTTTTCTGGTGACAGCATCTGTCTTTTCTGTGGGGACCCACTGTGTTCTCAGCCCACGTGGATCAAGTGGACTGATCAACATGCACAGATGGAAGTGATGCTACAGCTAAAACTGAGTGGTTGTGAGAAGGAGGGAATCCAGAGTTCTTTCTAGAGAGGAGCAGGGGAAATTCGAGAATTCTGAGGCTTCCATTCCATCTGCGCTAAGACCTCTTCTTGGCTATTGAAACTCAGTACACTAAGTGGTGCCTGAATCTTCCCACAAGAAAAGTGGAGAGCTACTGTGGTAGATTGTTTACAAAAACGGCCACAGTTCTCCAGCCGTCCCCTCCACTCACCCACTCTCTTTGCAATGTGACTTTTCAGTTTCTCCATCAAAAAGTGAAGTCTAGGGGCTGGCCCCGTGGCCGAGTGGTTAGGATCACGCACTCCGCTGCAGGCGGCCCAGGGTTTCATTGGTTTGAATCCTGGGTGCGGACACAGCACTGCTCATCAGGCCACGCTGAGGTGGCGTCCCACATGCCACAGCTAGAAGGACCCACAACTGGGAATATGCAACTATGTGCCAGGGGCCTTTGGGGAGAAAGAGGAAAAAAGTAAAATCTTTTAAAAAAAAAAAAATGAAGTACCCCTTGAATCTGGCCTGGCCTGTGACTTGCTTTGGCCAATGAAATGTGGTGGCAGTGACTCTGTGCCAGTTCTAAACCTAGGCCTCGAGGGCCCTGGTGCTTCTGGGCCTGGTCTCTCTCCCTCTGCCTCAGAAAGCTGCTGCCTCCACGTGGGAAAGCCTGGGCTTGCTGAAGGATGGGAGACCTCATAGAGGAGAGCCTGATTGTCCTAGTTCAGGCCATCCTGATCCAGTCTATGGCCAGATGACCCCCAAATATATGGGAGATCTCAGCCAAGATGAGCAGGGCTGTGTACCCACCTGGGACTGACTACAGATGTATGAGTGAGCCAAGCTGAGACCCAGGTGACTGTGGAACAGTGATAAATGCTTATTTTTTTGAGCCACCAAGTTTTGTTACGCAGCAAAAGCTAACTGTTACAGACGTCATCAATTAGGCTTGTTAGGTAATAAATTGGTTGCTGTGGTAAAAAGTTGGTTCAACATAATTTATCTCCATAAGTCCCACGAAGCTTTGGGAGGTCACTGACTTTGAAAATGCAAGGTATTCTTGTTGCTATGGATACCCCCATTGAGACATTAGAGTGCAAAAAGAGAAACCTAGTGTTGCCTTGACAACAGGTTTGAAAATCCGAGTCTTGGTAAGGCAAAAGACTGTAAAAAAATAGGAAGAATCAGGAGGAGGGAGGAAATTAGCCTAAAAAAGCTTGCCCCCCAAACAATAACTTGCCTCCATGTAGTCGTCAGTCTATTAGAAGCAAGCATTGCCTGAATTGGGGGCCATAAAGTGAGCAACAGGAAGCTCTTCTCTTTTCATGGCCCATCTCCACAGCAGGAGGAAATAGCACAGCCAGGGAGCAGCATGAAGCACAGTCACTAAGTGCTGCCTTGAAGAGCTTGCAATTTGCTTTCAACCAGGTTTCATTCTAAGAATTAGAGCTTGCCGAAGCTGGAAGGGGTCTTAACGCATCCAGTCCCTTGCTCATTCTCTCCTTCTTCAGACAGGGAAACTGAGCCCCAGAGAGGGCAAGGGGCTGCTCCAGGGCAGATATGATGTTACGATTTTGATCTAGTGCAGTGGGTATGTGCCCCAGCCCTGGAGTCAGTCAGCCCTGGGTACAAGTCCTAGTACCACCTACGAGCTGTGTAATGTTATGCGAGCCGGCTGACCTCTCAGACTCTTTCTGTAAGATGGGGATGGTAATACTATCAGCCTCACAGGTGGTGAGAACTCAATGAGCTAATGCATGGGAAGCACTGAGCACAGTCTCCAGCCCGCAGTGAGCTTGCAATAAATTGCTTGCTGTTATTTTTACTATTACCATGTCACTCTGCCTCTTCTCTTCAGTGTCATTGGAGTCAAGCTGGGGAGGACCAACTAGAGGCAGAATCTTCTCAGAGAGGTTTGATGGTGACTTTTAAGATGCCCACTGTCATTTTCTGTGTCTTACAGTTTGATGTTGCAGCTTATAATTTTCAAAGCAGTTACGTCTTTCATTTCCTCTTCCTAGCAGCCTAGCCAGGCAGCCGGGAAGGGTAACATAGCTTCATTTTTTTCACTTTGTCTAGTAGGAAATTGCCTGAAGTCCCCAGGAAGTTTTCGTCTGCTCGAGGGCTGAAGCCCGGCTCCCTTGAGTGCATCTCCTTCCCCCACATGCGGCTGCCCCCGCAGAATGGCGTATCCACACAGCTGGCCCAGATGTGGGGTTTAACACAGAGCGAGAGGAAGTTTGGGGCATCTCTTTATGAGAGAAAATCACCAGCCGTATGTGGAAGTCTTATGCGTGGCAAATAAGTGATGGACAAATACTGCCTGCATATTCAGAGGCACATTTCAGACCTGAACATCTTGTCCCAGCTAAACAACTCCAGCTAACGACTGCTGTAAGGGGCGGGAAATGTCGCTGTGCACAGCCTGGTTGGATGACGGAGGGGAGGGGCCCACAGAGGTCCAAAGAGATCGCCACCAGTGGGCAAGCTGAGCCAGCATCCAAGTGGGGTGGGTGGGCGTTATTTGGGGGGGCGAGGGTTTGTAGAGCAAATCAGCAGCTCTTGTGTTTGACAAGCCAGCAAGGAGGAGGAGGCGGTGGAATGGAGGGGGCTCCATGACAGGGTCAGAGAAGGCAGGGGAGTGGGCTACCCATGAACTCCCAAGAGGGCAGAGTCTTCCCACCACTGTCAACGTGAGCCAGTAACAGAGGGGTCTTGCTTTCCGATGGATGTCTCTGATCTGTGCATCTGCTTAATGGCAACTCTTCTGGGTTCTGATGAGCCTTCTCATTCGCAGAACATCAACCAGATTAAGGTCTGCAAGGCATCTTTGAAGTGGGTGCCGGTTGAAAGGATATTGAAGTTTCAACTTCTAAGTTGAAACTCACTAGCTTAGCTGGGGCACACAAGAGCAGACAACACAGACCTCCCTTCTGCTAGGAGAACGTGCATCCATTCTCCGTGAAGGTCAGCAGTGTTGGTTCAGGTGTGGGGAGTGAGGGAGGGAGAGTGTCTGATGCGAAATAATCTGTGTTGGTGGCAATGTCAGGTGATCATCCAACAGTTCAGGAAAAATCAACTTTCCTCCTATGGCTGTTTCTTTTCATAAGGCTCTGATGGGGAGCAGACACAGGGCCGTCTATGTTTGTGTTCTGTGACGTCAGCCTAGAGGGTCATTGCTCAGGCTCCATTGGCAAAGAAAAATGGTTGCTGTGTTGGTGGCCTCGTCTGGCCTTGTATTAGTATAGGCTAGCTGGAAGCACAGCTGGGTACAGATTCTGATTTTGAATAAAATTGTCTCCTCTTTTGTCCCTTGGCAACATCCCCCAATGCCACGTAAGGTTTGTTTTTGTGTACCCAACTTGCCATCTGTCTCAGGGTTAGCAATCCAAGTTCTGTGATAATTCAGGCTCCACAACCATGATTAGTGGTTGATCTGGCTTTTATTGACTCTAAACCCTCAGTTCGGGACTACAGATGCACCTAAGCAAGCTCTGCCATGTGGTCAGAGAATTCTGTGGGTACAGCATGTCCGGGAGCATCTGCTTCTACCACTGGGCGCCCCGTCTGAGCAAGGAGGAGGTCACATGAGGCAACCCTGAGCTTATAGTCAGAAGACGGGGCTCAGGTCAAGTCACCTCCCTCTGAACTGCAGCTTCCTCCCTTGTAGTGGGGTGGCCCCTCTGCAAGACTCAATTTGGAATGCAATGGCTGTTACCATAGCAGGCATTGCTGGCCACCACTCCTCATCCGTGCTGACAGAAACTGTATTTGGTGTGAGTGCCCACCCTCCTTCAAGTTGGGAACCTGTTCGGGCGTGATGATCCCACCCTCATGCAGGGGTTATATTCTGATTGGAGCAAGTCAGCTCTGGCAATCCCATCCCTCTGAATAGTGCAAGCTTTGGGCCAAGCAAGTGTCTCAGGTCTGGCCAATGAGGCACTAGAGGATGTCCGCTGAGGGCTTCTGGAAAAGGCTTCTCTCAAAAAGAGTCTCAAGGCAGAGATGGCTCTTTTCTTTGGCTGGACATTGTCAGGACTGGATGCGATGCCTGGGATGGCATAGGCCATCTTGTCACAGTGACAGCCCCAGACAAAGCTTGGATTCCAGGGGTGCAAGTTCAGAGAGAGGGAAAGGACAAGGATCCCTGCCAGGAAGTGTCGAGCCCCCGACTTTGCGGTCGCTGGCCCTGCCCTGCTGTGGGACCTCTTGTTATGTGAGATAACACAAAGTGCTCATCATTTCAGCCTTTATGAAGTGCTGGCTGCTGTTGCTTGCAGATCAGTGCATCCTAAATGCCTTCTTCCTCCAAGAATGGTCCTCCCACTAGGGGCATTGGCAGAATCTCAGACTCCGCCCCATGCCCGGGTCTCAGACTCTGCTCTTTAATGAGACCCTCAGGCAATTTGTGCACACACCAAAGTGTGAGAAGCCCTGCCCTAATGGGTACACTTTTTGTTCAACAAGTCCTATTGAGGAGGACTTTGGTTTTGACAGTAGTGGGCTCCATTTCCCTCCGAGACAGAAAAGTCGGTGTTGGGTCTGCAGGTTCTGACGTGCCTATTGGAGGCATCCCGAGGAATTAGGGAAAAGCTCAGAAGATGGAGGGAGGGCCTTGGCCCGTGTCTCACAGGAAAATATGGGAGAGTTGTTTATTAGTTTCTGCTTTACGCATCCATTTTTCATTGACTTGCATTTGGGTTCAGCATTGATTTTAATCTAAAGCTGAGAGTGCAGTAAAATCTCCTTAATTCAGGCCTCACCAATTTTGAAGTGATAATATAAATTGGGGCCAGGCTGTGGGCTGGCTAGAGTGAGAGTAAGATTGAGAGCAAACTGTTTTTAAGGACTTCAGCTCACTAGGTGGATGCAACGAGATGCTTCCAATTATAAATGAAACTCGGTGTGTTCAAGTTCAGCGGGAATCGTACTTGAAAATCAATCCATCAACAAATATTTATCGAGCGTCCCTCATGCCCATGTCCCTACCTGGCAGAACACACTTCGTTAGAAGATACTTTTAATCATCACCCGTGCTGGAAAGTAACGGATTTCTTAGGAAATGCAATTTTTTCAGCGGTCTGTGTTCCTATCTCCGCCAATGTCTCCATGTGCTCATGTGCTCGCTCCTGCATTTATCATGCTCCTTCCCTCGATGTCAGTCCCCTCTCCAATAAGCTGTTTATATCTTGATGTTATTTCTGTCACCTTAAAAAAAGGGCTAGTCTCATCCTGTATTCTCCTCCAACACCACCCTATTGCTCTGCTCCCCTTTACCCGAAATCTCTTCAAAGAGTTGACTGTTCCTCTTCTTTCCACCTACCTCCCATTTTTGTTCAAATCCACTGAAATTCAGCCTTCACCTCCACATCCTGTAGATGCGGCTCTTTTCCTGTTCACAAAGGCCTAAGGCGGACTGATTCCAGGTCTGTCCTTAGTCAGCTGCATTGGACATGGTCTTTCACTTCCTTTTTCTAGAAAGATTTTCTTTGTTTGTCCTCTAGGTTCAGCTCTTTCTTGATTCTCCGCCAGCCTCACTGGTTGCTCTGTCTCAGTCTTCGCTGGATCCTTCTCAGCTCCTGGTCTCTAAATGCTGGTGTGCCCTTGGCCTCGTCCCCTGACTCTTGCCCAGGTGAGCTTTCGAAAGCGAGTCTCCACCCACCTGTGTTATGCCGATGGGTTCTGAGTTTACAGTGCTGCTTGGGCCTTGCCTTGGCTGCCAACCTGACTGTCCCCGTCTGAAGCCCAACCATCTCTAACTTCTTGATTCCCCCCCGAGGATGCACCTCCCATGGTGGATTAAATATCAGTTATTCTTGAGTCAATTTCAACTCCTTTCTTCCTGTTGCTCCAGGCAAAACTCTTGGAGTGATTCTTGACTCCTTTCGTCATCTCACACCCCATGTCTAACCCATCAGCATGTCCCGTTGACTCTACAGTTTGGAATTTCACCACCTCCATCGTTGTCTCCTAGGTCCAGGTCACCATCCCTGCTCCCCAGGGTGATGACCTCCTCACCTCGCGGCTCCCCTGCCCTTCCCTTGCGTCATGCAATCTTTCCTCTACAGAGTGGCCCACAAGATCTTGTTAAAATCTAAGTCAGATCATGCCACTCTCTGGTCAAATCTTCCTACGGCTGTCCTCTTACTAAGAGTGAAGTCCCAAGTCCTTATTGCCTCGAGGCCCTATGTCTTCCTGTCCCTTGCTCTGCCTGGGTCAGCCCAAACATGCTGTCAACTGAGGTCATTGAGTCTTACTTTCTTCTACTTCTAGAACTTGCTTCCTCAGACACATGCCTGGCTCATTCATCCTTTCATTCAAGCTCTACTCAAATGTCTCCTACTTTATTTTTCTGCTGTGCAGTTTCATCTCCTGACTTGTGAGATGTCGATGTGCCTAGCGTCTGTCACCCCTCTGGAATGGAAGACCCTTAAGAGCAGGCCTTGGCTGTTTTGGTCGCTGTTGCATCCCTCATCGCTCAGTAAGTATTCATCACATGAGCAAATCTGTCTGTCATTTGGAGTCTTCTGAATTTAGGCTGATCTTCTTCTGGCCAAGACAAAAGAAGAGGGCTTTGGGGAGGATACAGGGTAGAAAAGACCAGAAACTCTTCCTGGCCAGCTCACCGTGCAGCACACATGTGGAGAGATGAGCCTGGTGCACATCTGTTCACTCTATCCAGCCAGGTACCAAGCTGGATGCTGGGCATAAGGTGTGAAGAGGCCAGATCCGGCTCCTGTTGTCCTAGAGGCCTCTGACTCGCCCAGTGTGGAGGGTTTATAACTCTGTGTATATGTGTGTGCGTGCGCATAGTGTGTGCATATGCGTCAGGGAACAGACAATAAACAAGGAAACACATAAATGATAAATGACACATAGATGATGACAGATTGTGACAGGTGCCACAAAGAAGATAAACAGGGTGATGAAACAGTCACAACGGAGAGGAGTTCTTAATTATGTGATTGTATGCTTTAATCTGGCATAATTACATCAGGTGAAATGCACAGATCAAATGTGTTCACTTTTTTTTTTTGCTCAGGAAGATTTTCCCTGAGCTAACATCTGTTGCCAGTCTTCCTTTATTTTGCATGTGGGTTGCAATCATAGCACGGCTGACAAGTGATGTGGGTCTGCATCCGGGATCTGAACCCGTGAACCCAGGCTGCTGAAGTGGAGTGTGCTGAGCGTAACCACTATGCCACGGGGCCAGCTCCAAATGTGTTCACTTTGATGAGCTTTGGCCAATGTACCGCCATATCACCAACACCCTGATCAGGGTACACTTCCATCATTCTAGAAAGTTCCCTGTGTCCCTCCCATGTCAGACCTGGAAGGGGTCCTATAGATGAGGGGTCAGGGAAAGCCTCTCTGAAAAGGTGGCCTCTGGAATCAGGAGGAGGAGAAGGTGGTGGCCACGGGAGAGCCGGGCACGAGAGTGTCCTGATGAGATGAAGCGAGGTTGGGGAGCGGCTGGTGGGCAGATCACCGGAGGCCTTGCCGGCCATCGGTGCATTAGGCCTTTGTTCTACCTGAGATGTGGCCACTCGGGTGACCAGGTAAGAGATGCTGCTGCTCAGACTGGGGAGGTGGGGAGAAGTGGTCAGATTCCGGAGGTATTGTCTAAAACATTTTATTTTGAAATAATTTTAGACTCACAAGAAGTTATGAAAATATTACAGAGAGCTCCCATGGACCCTTCCCCCAAGGATGGCACCTTATGTAACTATAGTACATTATCAAGACCAGGAAATTGACATTGGCACAATACTATTAACATGCTACAGCCCTCACTGAGATTTTGCCAGTGTTTTCGTGCATACATGTGTACGTGTGTATGTGTGCTTCTATGCAATTTTATCATATGTGGATCCATATGACCCTCAACACCTTCAGGATACAGAGCCGTCCAGCTCCCTGTGCTGGCCCTGCATGGTCTCACTCCACTCCCCATCTCTTGCCCCTGGCAACCACTAATCTGTTTTCCATCTCTGTAATTTTGTCATTTTGAGAATTTTATATAAATTGAAGCATGCAGTATGGATAACTAGCTTTTTTCACTCAGTAGAATGCCCTTGAAATTTGTCCAAGTTGTTGAGTGTATCAATAGCTTCTTCCTTTTTTATTGCTGCATAGTATTCCATGGATGTGTCTTAGTCCATTTGGGCTACTATGACCAATTACTATAGACTTGGTGGCTTCAACAACAAACATTTATTTCTCATAGTTCTAGAGGCTGGGAGGTCCAAGATCAAGGTGCTGGTAGATCCAGTGTCTCATGAGAACCTGCTTCCTGGTTTACTGATGGCAGGCTTCTTATATCTTCGTGTGGTGGAGAGCAGAGGGGGGAAGCAAGCTTTCTGGTGTCTTCTCTTTGAAGGGCATTAATCCCATTCGTGGGGGCTCTACCTTCATGACCTCATGTAATCTGAATTACCTCCCAAAGGTCCCGCCTCCTAATTCCACCCCATTGAGGGGTAGTGTTGCAACATATGAACTTTGAGGGGGCACAAACCTTCAGTCCATGAAAGCACCATGGTTTAACCATTCACCTGTTGAACGGCAGTTATGCTGTTTATACTATTAAGTAGATTCAGGCCTTGTGAAAATTTTAGGCTTCTGGATGTATATTGAAGGTAGAGCCAGTGGCACTTGGGTTGGGTGTGTGTTAGAGAGAGAAAAAAATGAACCTAACCTCATAGCCTCAGTTTCCTCGTTTGTCAAGTGGAGGGGGAGTAAAAGTACCTTCCACATAGGCTTGGTGGGAATGTGACTGAGCAGGGATTGGCATCTGGTCAGAATCCACCAACATTTGCTGTTATCAGGGAGGGAGGGTTATTGACGTGCTGGGGGAGGCTCCTCTTGGGCCGGTTCTTGAGGGGCGTGTGTTCGGGCTGTGCCAGAAGCACATTCCTGGCCTCGGCTTCACTGTCCTTGCCTCCCTGTGTTTTCCCAACAGGACGTGAATCATTGTAGCAGTTGGGAGACGTGCGGATTTTCAAAGTGTGAAAGGTCCCCTCGTTTCCAGGGTGCACTGAACTTCTGCTGGTGTCCTGGGCTGGTGCTCCAAGCAAAGGGTCACCCGATGTGCCTCCCTTTCATCCTGCACATCGCTGGCGAGCGCCAGAAAATACATCTGGGGCTTTTGGTCCTTGTCCTGCTCATGTGTGACACGGGCTTCATGCACTTCAGCTCCTCAGAAGGTACACGAGCACTTTTGAAATGCAAGGTTCTCTCTCTTTCCCTCAGAGCTTGACAGTGACTTTGGAAGCCACTGATAGCAAGATTAACCCAGAAATGATAAAATGCCCCAAACTCCCTATGGGTGCGAAAACATCTGTGACTTTAGGGTGTAAGAGGTGTTCTATGTGGTTCTTAGGCAGGAGGTCCAGGAGTTCGGGGTGGTTGTGGGGCTCTGGACACAGCGTCTAGTTGAGCTCCTGCCTCTGATGTTTACTGGTGGGGCGACTTAGGCTGTCACTCAGCTCTGTGAGCCGCGGCTTCCTCATCTGAAACGAGGGCTGGCGGTACTCCCATCACAGGTTGTCGTGAAAGCGTGTGGCACACAGTAGGTGCTCAGCAAGCCTGAGCTGCTTCTGAACGGGCTTCTGCCTGAAATGCTCTTCTGAGGCCGAGCGAGGGTGCAGAAACGCTACGCTTCCTGCTCTCACCTGCCCGCCTCTCTGCGCGGCCCCATCCAGCATCAGAGAGGCCTCTCTCCTCACGCTCAAGTACAGCTCCCTGATCCTCGATGCCCAAGGTCACCACACACTTAAAGTTCACCGCCAGTCGGAGACAGGACTTCCTCGAAGGGCGGGAACCACACAGCTAATAACAATAATGATTCATGTTATTGTCTGCTCCCTCTGCGAAGTCCAGGCACCAGCAGCCAGTCAGGAGGCCGTACTTAGCCCTCAGTGCATCAGCTCTGGGGATCCATGCAAGGCAGGTACTGTCACATCTCATTGGGCAGAAGAGGAGGTGGAGTCCCTTGGTCACTGACACATGCCCGGTTTGGCTGCAGAAGCCGTGGCCTCACTGGGCTTCTTGCTGCCCACTCTGCCCTGCACCTCAAACGATGCTCCCAGTGGTGGCCCTCGCCTGCTCGTCCTCCACTTCTGAGCCCTGTGCATGTGTCCCTCTGGGCGTTGTGGTCCTCATGGGGCCAGGAGGTGGAGCAGGGAGGCCTGCTTCTTGGCATGAATGGGAACTTGCCAGCAGAAGTGGGGGGGGGGGGGTGAGTGGCACGTGGCGATGGGGCGGCAGCAGGGAAGTCTGACACGGCACGTGCAGGTGCAGGCAGGGACGGCTTTGCAGGGTCCTGCTCTCCAGGGCGGGAGGCAGACTTATCTGCCAAGGCAAGGGCCTTCAGAATGCCTGCATTCTCTGTGCCTCATTGAATTTGCTCTCTTCTTAAGACGGAAACTGTTTTTATTGTACTTTTTCTGATGATAAAAATGATACGTCATCATTGTAAAGTATTCAAACCACCTAGGAAAGCATACAGATGAAAATTAAAATCTCTCCAGTTCTCTCCACAGAGGGCTAACATTGTATTCATGTCTTCTGCAGCATCTCACCCTGCATGGCACACACACGCGCCGTTGTATGAGCAATTTTGCATCAATGAGAACATTGTCGTGTGCTGTTCTGTAACTTGCTATTTTTCTGCCCAATGATGTGATAGAGACATCTTTCTAAGTCAAAAAATGTACCGTTATACCAGCATTTTAAATGACTGCCTTGCATTTCACCGTGTGGATGTCCCATAATTTTAGCTGGCCAAGCCTCTTTTTTTTTTTTTTTTTAAAGATTTTATTTTTTCCTTTTTCTCCCCAAAGCCCCCCGGTACACAGTTGTATATTTCTCGTTGTGGGTTCTTCCAGTTGTGGTGTGTGGGATGCTGCCTCAGCGTGGTTTGATGAGCAGTGCCATGTCCGCGCCCAGGATTCGAACCAACGAAACACTGGGACGCCTGCACTGGAGCGCGCGAACTTAACCACTCGGCCACGGGGCCAGCCCCTGGCCAAGCCTCTTTTGTTGGGGATTTAAGTTTTTTGTGGTTGGGGAGTAGCATTTTATGGCTCCAACAAACCAGCTTGTGCATACATATTGTGGATTTGTCTGATTCTGTTGTCAGGCAAAAATTCCTAGATGATTAACTGCTGTTCCACTAATGACATGTTGGACTCCCAAAAGTTGACCGTTTTGCATGCCCGTCCAGCGGGTAGAGAATGGCAATCTCTCAGCACCTTTGCTGCCCAAGTGTCGGCAACATTTTACCTCGTGGTGATCTCATTTCACTTGCTCTTCTCCTGGCGATCCTAGAGGTGGGCATCTTTTCATGCGCTCCTTGGACATTTGCCTGTCTTCTGGAAATATCTTTGTGCATTTTGCATTCTTTGTTCTTTTCGTACTTATTTGTAAACTACTGGATTGCTAAACTGGTGAATTAACTCAAGTGCTCTGCAAACCCTTAACTCTATCTCAAGCATCGCTCAACTGGAAGAAGGTGAGCCAGTTAGGGGCAACAGGCTGCTTCTCCAGCCTCGCGGGCCCTGATGACCCAGGTGAAAATCTCGCTGGGCTGGAGTTCTGCACACTGAGGTTCCTAGGGCCTGACAGGAGCCCCTTGTGCTGCTGAGCGCAGCTGAAAGCTTCTCAAATTGATCTGTGAGGGCCCATTCAACCTCTGGTCTCACATGACTGCTGTGGGGTCTCCTTGGGCTGTTGCTCTGCTTGTTTTTCCAGTAGGAAAACACGCCTCACCTGTCAAGTTCTCTCCCAAAGTCAATTTTCAAGATGATTTAAAGCAACCTATGTGAATGCAGATCTGCACCTCTTTGCAGAACCAGACAGCCTTGCCCATTGACAGACCAGGTAGTTCCATATGGCTCGATTTGACAGTTACCAAGCATGAAGAGGGAACCCAAAGCGTCAATCTATAGTTATGAATGCAGGGCTGGGTGCACAGCGGGCAGTAGATCAGTGCTGGTTGAGTGATTGAGGAATAAGCACATGTCGGAGCCCAGGAGCTGGAGACTTGAGGGATCTTCTCCCTTTGTTCTTTCATTCTAGAGATTGGGAGGCTCAGAGCAGGGAGGCAAGGGCTGGCCCTGGATGGAGATGTCATGCCTCCTCTTCCTTCTCCTTTTCCTTTAGGCTCTGCTTGACTTCCATTCTGCTCATTCTTGAGCTCCAGAGTTTAGAGGGTCATTGTCGTGAAGTGTGGGTCATTGATGGTCAGCAGGGAAGACCAGCACCCTGATACGGGAACAAGTCACAGTCCAGACTCTCTTCCTTGTTTCCTTGGTTCCCAGGGGACGTGTTGGGCATGTCTCTGTGTTAGCTCCGTGCCAGCTTCCTAGTGGCATTGGGGACAACTCCAGACTCCTCTAACCTGGACAATGATGCCCAGAATCTTACTGAACAGTGGACAACGGGTAACAGCAGCAGCCAGCACTCCCCTCATCCACCGCCCCATGCGAGCCTCAAAGCAGCCGGACCAGGCCTGAGGGGCTTCCTCTCTCCACAAAGATCTGATTTACTCTCCTGGTTATTTATGTGCTTGTTGTCCTCTTCTCCCTGCAGGGACTGTGCCCGTCTTGCTCAGTGATGTGACCCAGCACCAAGGACAGCGCCAGACATCAAGAAGGAGCTCCATGATTGCTCAGTAAAGGGAGGAATTCTACTGGGCTTTTGTCTAAAGTGCCATCTCCATTTGTGCTCAATGGCCCCATTGTCACCAAGGTGAGAATAATCATCATCTGTTTCATAACAGGAGAATTTGTTGACTGCTTCCTATGTACCAGCCACTCGAGCTGTCTTCTTTTAACCTCATAACAGTCCTGAGGAGTAACTGCTATTCTTCTTCTTGTTGACCCATGAGAAAAACGAATCACCAAAAAGGGACTTCCCCCAGGTCCCTGGATTGATTTTCTATTGCTGCCGAAGCAGATTACCACAAACTTAGCAGCGTAAAGCAGCATCCATTTATTGTCTCACAATCTGTTGGGCTCAGCTGGTTCTCTGCTCCAAGTCTCACAAAGCTGAAATCCAGGAGTCAGTGGGGCTGTGTTCTTGTCTGGAGGCTCTGGGGAAAATCCCATTTCCAAGCTCATTCATGTTGTTGGTAGAATTCAGTTCTACGTAGTTGCAGGACTGAGGTCCTCATTTTCTTACTCAAGGGGCTGGGGGACATTCTCCACTTCTGGAGGCCACCCACATTCCCTGGCTCATGGCCCCCTTCAAGGCCGGCATTGGTAGTTGGGTCTTTCTCATGCTTTGATTTGCTCTTCCCTCCCCTTTTGCTTTATCTCTGGCCTTCTTTTCTCCTGCATCTCTCTGCCTTCCTCGTCTGCTATTAAGGGCCATGTGATTACATTGGCCTTTCCTGGATAATTCAGAATACTCTCCTTATCTTTAAAGTCTGATGACTAGTAATCTGAATGCCATCTGCAGAGCCTCTTCGCAGCCATACCTAGACTCATGTTTGATCGAATAACTGGGGGTAGAGAATCTTGTGGGGAGATGTCTTTAGAATTCTGCCTTTGACAGTCACCCAGAAAGTGAGTTGTAGAGCAGGACTCAAGTTCTGTTCCGTGATCCTGGAACCCATTCTGCCTTCCAGCACCCAGCTTGTCTCTGTACTCTTGAGTTCAGGTTAAGCCTGTAACTATCCTTTGCGGTAGATACTGTAGCTCCCTTTTGATTTTGGTCCCAAAACTACCCCTTCCTCTGAGCTTCAGTGGTAAGAGGTGTTTGGCCCATTCTAAGACAAGATGTTGGAACTCGACCGCAAGCTTTTCTTCCCTAGCAGACTCCAAACTCATGGAGGGCAATGTGGGAGGGCCTGCAAATTATTTGCCTACATCACTTATCCATTCTGTCTCAGAGTAACTCATCCCCCAGTTTTTATGGTCACCCAGATTAAAAATAAGGCTTTCTGTATTCTCTTGCAGGTAAATATGGCCCTCTGACTAGATTCTGGCCAAAGAGATGTGAAGAGAAAAGAATTATACACTTTCCATGTCAAGCCCTTACAGAGGAGGAGTGTGCCCGCCTCCCACCACTTTGTCCATCCTAAAAGCAGCTGGGACACCATCTTGGATCAGTGGGCAGGGCATATGCCGGGGAGGCAGACCAACCAGTTAGAAAAAGCCTGGGCATTTGACTCTGTGGATCCGCCACCCATTCCTGGACTGCCTGTGTTGGGACTGTTATATAACAGAAAAAGAAGAAACATCCATCTTGCTTAAGCCGCTGTGACTGTGGGGTCTCTATGACAAAAGTAAAAACTTTTATCCCAAGACTGCAATATCCAGACTATTGACATGTCGTATACTCTAAAATGCCTTTAATGTGCTCCCAATAAACCCTCTTTTGGAGGGAATCAATGAAGCATAGTATACAAGATAAAAATATCTTGCATTTTCCACTATGTTTTTCTATTAAATGTGACAAATCCCTCTTGACTTCTGTTCACTGGTGAAGTTGGGATAAAGAACTGGGAGTGTAGAGATGTTTCTTGATTCTCTGGGTCTCAAGAGGACCTTTATGGGGCTTTCAGGACTGGCGTCGCTGGCAGCTCTCCATCCCCTTGAACTTGACATCAGCTCCCCAGCGGTTAAGCTGAGGTGGGACAGGGATCTTGTGTTGAGTCGGGGCTGTGAGGAACCAGTCCACCAGCGGTTTTCAAGCTTGGGTTTTCAGAAGCATCACTGACATGGCCACATCCGGGCAGAGTCTCCAGGCAGGTGGGGACAATGCCCACAGAGCATTTACAGCAACCCAGCACCGCTTGGAGGGACCCAGCGGTGCCTGTAGATTCCCATGGGCACAGCTGTGTTATTCTAAGATAGGCTCTCTCTGACCCTGCATCAAGACCAAGTCCTTCATTTTAATGCCTGCCTCATCTCTGCATCCGCTCCAAATCCAAGAGCCAGGCCCCTCTCTTCCTGGCCATCCCAAAGAAAATTGCTAAGGCCCCTTGGACCTCACCCATTGGCTACCTGCTTTCTGAGATGCATTATTTCCAAGATTGCAGGCTCCAGGTGTGAAATGTGTATCAGTTACTCAACGTATTTAACTGCAAGATTAAGGCTGAGACACAGTATTTAAGGACACATTAAATGTATTATTTTAAAACAGTGATTAACACCGATTTTGGAGCATTTTGGAAGACTAATTAAATGATTGAAAACCACATTCTGGCATTGCAATGTTTGCTCAACAAAAGCATTTGTGGAAATTAGGTGTAATTCAACCACCTCATTATACAATTAGTTGTTAATTCTGTCTACAGGCATGTGAGGTCACGGCCAGGATGAAGTTGGGGTTTCCAGCATGTGTGGGCTTTAGGACAGGTATCTCCACTCTTCAGGGAGCTGTCTTCTTCTGCCATCTGTCCCTCCTTCAACCCTTCTCCGGTTGCCCTGACCTTTTCCCTGTCCCCTTATCGCCAGGCTTCTTTGTACCTCGCTGTGTTTGTGCTTGCTCTGCTCTTTGCTTGTATGGTCATCATTACTGCTGGTCACCAGATCTTTTTGGTTCTTCTCACAAGCACATGGTGGCTTGTGCTCCACTCCCCAGCCCCTGGGAGTTAGGTAGCCCTAGTAACTTGCTTTCACTAGGGTAACGTGGGCAGAGTGACTTGTCGTTTCTAGGAGAAAGCTTTCAGAACGCACGTGGAATTTACCTCTTTTCGTTCCCTTTGTCATGGCAACTGGAGATTTTCCAGACCATAGCTTCTGCACCCACCTTGAGTCTTGACGTGAGAAAGATACTTCAGCCTCCCTGCTTATGGACACAGAGCATCAATTAGAAACTTCTTGTTTTAGGTCACTGAGACTTGGGGGTTGTTTGGTTCTGGAGCATAATCAAACTTCTCCTTCTTATTCTGCACCTATTCTCAAATATCCTGTCCTCAGAAAGGTTCTTTGTCCACCTCCCCCCAGCCACTCTTGGTCATGTTTTCCTACTCTATTTTCTTCATAGCACTTAAGACAAAATTTTGTTTATTTCTCCACTTACCGTATTTTATTATTGCTAAGATGAACGTTTTTTTCACATTTGTATTTCTGAAGTCAGAGTGGATCTTACCATCCACAGTGTCTTATTAAGGCCATGACATAGTCGAATTGCCTGTGTGTGTGTGTGAACGTCAAAATGACCAGCATCCAAGTCTGAAGTTCCCCTCTGCAGTGAACATACATAACTAATATGAAACTGACCAGTGTCAGCGGACAGGGAGAAAATCCTGACTGGACAGGGAGCCCTCGTTTAACCACTATGAACGTCGTGGTTGTAGGGATGGAGGACTCAAGCAAATCATACGTGTCTAGTGACACTGCTGAAGTGGGAACCAAAGCAAAAAACCTTCATGTAATTTTACAGTCTGCTTAAGACCCTAGCACTCATGACTTTTAATCCTTTTATGGATTCTTTTAAGAAATGCCACTTCATCAGTGCTATGGATGAATGCACAGAGGATGAGAGAGTGTGGAAAAAACCCAGACATTGATGAGTTTGAGTTGAAAAGTGAGTCATAAGGGCTGGACTCAGTATAAAGAAGTTTGAGGAATAACAACCAATTTATTTTACTTGTATTTTCATTTTTATGTATGCACAATAGTAATATGTGATAAAAATCTGTCTAATTAAGTCTCAAAGAACTCTTTCAATAAATAAAATTAAAAATTCTAAGCGATAAGAAAGCATTGTGTCATGATTTAATTGGCAGTGTATTTTTCTTTCACAGGGGAACAAAAAATAATGGTGCTTCTTGCAATTGTGTGTCTTAGAGTTGATGAAACGTGTTATTTCTGTCTGAGGCTGCTCTCATCACAAAGACATCTGCTGTGTCATTCAATTCAATTTCAGATGAGTTTAAACAAGGCCTCTGGCCATTTAGAAAGTGGGCTCATTTGGACTTAGAGGCCACTGTGATTTTAAATTTGACCAGCCCTGAGCTGGAGAAGAGCTGGAGTCTTGCTTCTGATGTCCACTGGGTGTCTAAGGCCCGGATGCCCAAAGGTGCCTCTTGGTGGGGCTAGGCCCCTCAGCACCAGAGGAACAGCCATCCCCAGACCTTGGGCGTGTCTTGTGTCACCATCACAGTTTTTCTGCTGAATTCATGAATCACCTGTACTGCTATTTAAGTAATATTTTTCTCTTTTGAAAACTTATTTTTCAATAACTGTAGGCTCAAAAGTAGTACAGAGAGGTCCTGTTGATCCTTCACCCAGTTTCAGTGGTAATATCTTAAAACTATGTTAAATACACAATATGAAAAATAGGAAACCAACATTGGTACAATGCAATTCATTATGCTGCAGACCTTGTTCAGATTTTGCCACTTTTTGCCTGCACTCATGTGTGTACGTATGTAGGTCTATGCAATGTTATCACGTGTGGACACTGTCAAGGTACAGAACTGTCCATCACCACGAAGGAGCTTCCTGGGCTGCCCCTGCACGGTCTCACCCCACTCTCTGGCACTAACCCTCTAGCAACCCCTGATCTGTTCTCTATTTCTACAATTTTTTCATTTTGAGAGTATTATATAAATTGAATCATACAGTGTGTATGATTTTTTTTTCCCTCAGCATAGTTACCTTGAGATTCATGCAAGTTGTTGAACGAATCAGTTGTTTGTTTTCTTACTGCTTAATAGTATTCCATGGTATAGACACACCGCAATCTATTCAATCACTTACTTGTTGAAGACCATTTGGGTTTTCTCCAGTTATTGGCTGTTGCAAATAAAGCACCTATAAACAGGCATATACAGGTTTGTATGTGAACATAACTTTTCATTTCTCTGGAACAAATGCCCAAAGTGCAATTGCGGAGTTGTCTAGTGAGGGTGTGTTTAATTTCATAGGAAACTGCCAAACCGTCTTTCAGAGTGACTGTTACCGTTTACATTCACACCAGCCACGTGCGGGTGATTCAGTTTATCCCCATCTTTGCCAGTATTTGGTATTGTTGGTAGTTTTTTCTTTTGGCCATTCCCATAGGTGTGCTGTGATGTCTCAGCCTGGTTTTAGTTTGCAGTTCCCAGTGGCTGCCACGCTGAGTACCTCCTCATGTCCTTAGCTATCTGCTTGTCGTCTTGCGTGAGTGCCTGCTTACGTCTGTTGCCCATTTTCTAATTGGATTGCTTTTTTTACTGTTCAGTTTTGAGAGTTCTTTATATATTATGGACACCAGTCTTTTGTCAGATACGTGGTTTACAAATATTTTCTTCCAGTTTTTTTCATAAAGACAATTTTTTTAGAGAAATTTAAGGTTCACATCAAAATTGAGAGGAAAGTACAGAGATTTCCCCTATACCTACATCTGCACAGCCTCCCCCACTATCAGCATGCTCTCCAGAGTGGTACATTTGTCACAAGTGAGGAACCTGCATTGACACATCATCATCACTCAAAGTCCATCATTTACATTAGGGTTCACTCTTGATGTTATGCATTCTGTGGGTCTGGAAAAATGTATAAATACGTGTACCCATTATTGTAGAGCATTTTCACTGCCCTAAAAATCCTCTGTGCTCTGCCCATTCATTCTTCTCCCCCAACCCCTGGCAACCACTAATCTTTTTTACTGTCACCATAGGTTTATCTTTTCCAGAACATCATATAGTTGGAATCATATAGTGTGCAACCTTTTCAGATTGGCTCCTTTCACTTCGTAATATGCATTTGAGTTTCCTCTATGTCTTTTCATGGCTTGATAGCTCATTTCTTGTTAGCACTGGATAATATTCCACTGTCTGGATGTATCATAGATCATTTACTCTTTCACCTACCGGAGGGCACCTTGGTTGCTTCCAAATTTTAGCAATTATGAATAAAGCTGCTATATACATCTGCGTGCAGGTTCTTTTGTGGGTATAAGTTTTCAGCTCCTTTGGGTAAATACCAAGGAGTGCGATTGCTGTTTGATATGTAAAAGTATATTTAGTTTCATAAGAAACCGCCGAACTGTCTTCCTAAGTGGCTGTACCATTTTGCATTTCCACCAGCAAGAGAGTTCCTATTGCTCCGCACCTTAGCCAGCATTTGGTGGTGTCAGTATTCCAGATTTTGGCTATTCTAACGGGTATATAGTAGTATCTCATTGTTGTTTTAATTTGCAATTACCTAATGACATACGATGTTGAAATTTTTTCATATGCCTATTTACCATCTGTATATCTTCTTTGGTGAGGTGTCTGTTACGGTCTTTGGCTCATTTTTTAACCAGGTTGTCTGTTTTCCTATTGTTGAGTTTTAAGAGCACTTCATATGTTTTGGATCACAGTCTTTTGTCAGATATCTTTTGTAAATATTTTCTCCCAGTCTGTGGCTTCTCTTCTTATTTTCGTGACACTGTTTATCACACAGCAGAAGTTTTTAATTTTAGTGAAGTCCAGCTTATCAGTTCTATCTTACATGGATCATGCTTTCCGTGGTGTATCTAAAAAGTCGTCGCCATACCCGTGGTAATCTAGGTTTTCTCCTGTGTTATCTTCCAGGAGTTTTATAGTTTTGCATTTTGCATTTAGGTCTATGATACATTTTGAGTTGATTTTTGTGAAGAGTTTAAAGTTTGCATCTAGATTCATTTTTTTTGCATGTGCATGTCCAGTTATTCCAGCACCAGTTATTCAATAAAGCTTGTTTTTCATCCTCTTAACAGTGTCTTTTGCAGAGCAAAAGATTTAATTTTAATAAAGTCTAAAATATTGATTTTTTCTATTACAGATTGTATTTTTAGTGTTATGTCTAAGAACTCTTTGCTTCTGTCTCAAAGCTTTTCTCCTATGTTTTCTTCTAAAAGTTTTATGGTTTTACATTTACCTTTAAGTATATGATCCACTTTGAATTACTTTTTGCATGAAGTGTGAGGTTTAGCATAGATTTTTCTTTTCTTTTTTCTTTTTTTGCCTAAGACATCCAATTGTTCCAGCATCTTTTGTTGAGAAGATTATCCTTCCTCCATTAAATTGCTTTTGCACCTTTGTCAAAATCACTCAAGCATATTTGTGTGGATCTATTTCTGGGTTCTTTATTCTGCTTTATTGATCTACGTGTTTATCTCCATCAATACCACACTGTCTTGATTATTGTAGCTATATAGTAAGTCTCACAATTGGGTATTGTTATTTCTCCAACTTTGTTCTTCCCTTTCAAAATCATTTTAGCTATTCTAGTTCATTTAGATTTCCACATAAGCATCAGAAGAAAATTAATATTTTTATTTAAATTGGTGATTAAAATCGATTTAAAAGAGAAACACTCAAGTTTGATCTGTTCCCTAGCATAGTACTGTGTAAGTCACATTAAAATAAAAATATAAATACTACAATTAAAAAATTCATCTGTAAACCAGGTGAAATGACCTCATGAACCACCAGATTGACCTGGACCCCCATTGCCCAGCACTCCTGTATCATGAGGGAAACTCTCCATGGAATTCTGGCTGTGTTCCTTGGGGAAAACTCATGTGGTCTGTCCCTTGTCTGAGGCTGGCTCAGTGGTGGCAGACTGACCCCACAGCTGGCATCTTTAAGATGGTGTGCTGCTTACAGATTGGCCCAGAAGGCAAGCTCTGCCCAATTGAGAGGCCCTATATGGACTAAGTGAACCAATTAGATCCTCTCTTGGCACATTTGAGTATCAGGCAGAAAGAGTCAGGAGTTGGCAGTGGGAATAGGGTGGAAGCCAAGAGGAAGCTGAGAGGTGAGGGAGTGAGGCATGCAGAAAGCAGCAGACACTGATGTGAAGAGCAACTGATTCCCCTGGTGGGAAACACTTCAGCAGGGAGCTGGGCACCTCTTCCAGGCTGGCAGCCCCCTGGGAGGGTGGGGAGCTAGACCATGGGCACATGAGAGCTGTCCTAGGTTCTGAACAGCCTTCCCTCCAGGAGACCTCAACTCTGTGGCTTGGATGGTTTGGGTCCTCTTCTTCTTCAGCAACTACTTCCTGTTTGAGGTAGTGTTTCCAGAGCTCGGGGTTCACAGCGGTTGTGGAGCAGACGATGATTTCAAGGGGTGCAGAACCTGGTGCTCCACTTGCATCGCTGGATGGGAGGCTACTCCCTTTCCAACCATCTCAGCCTAGATCAGTAGGTCCTTAACACCTGGCCCCTTTAACCCTTTTAACAAAGAGAGGTGGCCTCGGCTTTAGAGCTTTTGATGAGCAATACTCTTCAGCTAGAGTTTCATAATATCGTTCCCTTTCATTGTCGTTTTTTATAGTAATTTGCTTGCATGTTTTTTTCTCCTCGAATAGTGCGTAACAAATCATAGAGGTTCAAATTCTCGGCCAATGACTGATTGAATGAATTGGATTTTTTTCATCATTCTTTGATTTTTGTCTTTTTACCCCAACTGACTATGAACCCCCTGAAGGCAAAGACTGTGCTTTTTGTTTTTCCTTCACCATTTTGTTCCCAGGGCCAAGCAAAGTGCTGGCATAGAAAATTCTCAGATCCATGACCATTGCCTGTCCTGGTCAGTGAGCAGATAGGTGGTTGGAAGGCACCAGAAAGTCAAGGCTATCAGGTTGTCCTTGCTCTCCCTTCTCGGTCCAGGAGGAAGCTGATGTAACTGGCTAGTGTGGGCCCAGTTCAGTGTCCACGTCAGGAACTTGGCTCATTGTTCCTTCCTTGAAAGCCTCTTTGCAAGGGCGCTGGTCTCTGCACTTATTCCCCCTCACGTCCTCTCTTCCTTCCCGCCTGAGACGGGCCTCCGCCTCGCTTCAGCCACAGCAGCCTGGCCCTACCTGCCTCTCCAGAGCTCACACGCACCTGGGACTTCACATCAGGAGAAAACTCTCCTGGGCCTGGACTGGGTCCTGCCCTGGGGGTCCTACAGGAGTGGGAGGGCAGAGTGAGGTGGACAACTTTTCTTCTTTGAGGCTGGGCAGTCACCTGGAACATGAGCCTGAACTTTAATTTCACTTTCTCTTTTTGGCGGCCTCTAGTAATTTGCCGTGTGCCGAGGGTAGTATTGCAAGCCTTGCTGAAGATTTCCTTAAAAGAAAACCCCCAACCAGGCCGGACGCATTAGTGTTGTCAGCACAACCATTCCCCTCTTTCAGAGGAAAGGTCAACAAATAATTTCAGCTTTGTTTAAAGCCTCTTTAATGGATTCTATAAAATGCTCTAATTACCGATGATTATCCGTCGAAGCGCTTGCAAGCTTTTTAAAGCTTTTCTACACCCATTTCACTTTGTTCACACAGAGTTCAAGTTCTCTGGTGTACTTAAGTAAGAGGAGGCATTTCTTTTCTTTCCTTTTCTTATTATTTTTTTTCAAGTCATGTAATTTGGAGTGTTTATAAAGCAGGCGCGCCTTCTCTCTTTTTGGTCTGAAGCAGAGAGATTTTCCTCCACTTCCCATCTGTTTCTATCTTGTCACCCAATAAGAAATTAAATGCCATCTGAGCACTATGGAAGCCTCTTTCTTACCAAATATAGCATAATTGCCTTCTGGTTTACTCAGAGCCCTCACGTGCATGGTCTTGCCTGATCCCCACCGCGGAGGCCCTGAGGTCCGCCTAGGCCAAGTTTTCCACTTTTGCTGCACCGTTGACATTTGGGCTGGATCATTCTCTGTTGCTGGGCTGTCCTGGGCATCATAGGCTGTTTAGCAACTTCCCTGGTCTCTACCCACTGGATTCCAATAACGCTGTCCCCTAGTTTTGACAACCAAAAATGCCCCCAGACACTGCCAAAAGTCCCCTGGGCAGGAGGGAAATCACCCCTAGTTGAGAACAGTTTTCAGAAGAGGAGGCCAGAGCTGAGAGGGCTTGCCCAAGGCCCCATCCATGAGTGCTACAGAACTGGAGTCTGCTGGCACGGATGGACCACAGAGGCCCCCAAATGCGGCAGAGGGCACCATCATTTCCCCTCCCATCCCCTGTTCAACTTCCCTGCTTGTTCTGCTGTCAGAGTCATTTCCACCCTGAATGCCTCTGTTTGGCACATTTGTTTCTTGGAGTTTATGTGTTTCTGCTTCTGCTCTTCTGCCTCCTAAGTGGCACGCTCTAGAAGAAGCCTCACGCACCTCGTCTGACCTTCATAGTGTCCAGAGAGGTCCGCGGGCAGGACGCTGTAAAACTCCTTCAGCGGGTCTGCCCCACAGTGACCCTGGGAGCTTGGTCAGTTCCTAGCCACAGGCTGCCCCCCAATCTGGGCTGGAGAAGTGAGGAGGGGATTTGCTGGGGCGGGAGAGAAGATGCACTGACAGTCCCCCACACTCCTGAGGAATCGTCTGCATCCTTTGTGTTCGCTGGGCTGCCAGAACCCCAATCTCATGTACATTGATAACCATTTGGGGCACCGCGTTAATACCAAGCTGAGAGTGTCCTGAGAAGGTGAATTCTCACCTCCTGGTTCCTGCTATCTATCTTTGCTGCCTTCTCTTGCTCTCTGACTGAAAGAGTTAATTTGGGTCAAGCTACCACTGGGGGAGTGGGTACTAGTGTTCGTATGTGTGTGAGGGTTGTCATTGGTGGTGGCGTTGTTTAAGGAGAGGGCATTCTTTCACCTTAGGTCATACACATTTTGGAAATATTAGATTAAATGAAATTAAATAGAATTCTTTATTGCAGGACTTTTCAGAGCCTTTACCTGCTCATGTGCTCCGTGATTATCCCAGAGCAATACAGGACGCAGCAGTTCCCAGAGCAATTTGACCATAGTAATTGGACTTTTTCTTTTCATGGAGTATCTCAGGCCACCATTCACACAAAGTCCTTGGGAAAAGTGTCACCGAGGTATGAAAGTGCACCTCCACCTGCTTTGATGGCCAATTCTAAGGTATTTTTGGAATTAGGAAGGATGAGAGATGGCCAAATGTGGAAGCCCAAACCCTTCTTGGGTGTGATAGTTCTCAGAGGCTGGCTTCCCAGCAAGACCCTGGCAAAGAGGAAATCTTTCTCAAATATCTGTGTGTCCCCAAAGCTGTGAGGTTAGTCTTGATGATCTGACGCCCCTGTCCATGTCGGTCGCCATGGGGGTAGACGGTGTGTCTGAAAGACATGGGGCCGGGGGAGTCCAGAGGGAGAAATATGCACCCTCACTCTCTTCCTCCAAAACCCAAGACGAGAGGTGAAAGGGCAGAGAGTGCAGAAAGAGAAAGGAAAACAGAAGTTTCCATTTGTACTGGATGGTTTTGTTTTTTTGTCTGTTTGCAAATGTTCAGTGTAATGGTTTGAAACCCAGCCGTGTAGCTGCCGCCGCCCACACACAGAGCTGCAGTGGCAATGAGCTTCAGCAGGCAAACCATATCACCAGCGCCGGCCATTAAACCCGAACCCACACCAGGGCAGGCTGCACACCTACCCCCCGGTGTCCCTCTGCCAATCCCCCAGCGCCCCGGCACCCCCGACACCCACCACCCTCCACACACACAAGTTTTTAAAAAAAATTTCCAGCACTCGGTTTTCTCTAGAGAAGGCATAAAGAGAAGCAAAGGCAGAGATGGGACGAGCAGGGAGAATTCTCCTGCCTCATCGGAGCCACCGGTTTTCGGGAGAGCGCGGCAGCCCCCACCTGCCTGTGGACTGACCACTTAAAGGTGAGAGAGGACTTTGTGATTTCTTTATGCACCTGGAGGTCTGGGATGCAAGGCCAGGTGAAGGGACCTTAATCATTGAGCCTTGTCTGTTGCCTCCCGAGTGATTATACGAGGCAAGCATGATGGATGCTTCCTTCTAAGCACACGCAGTTATCTCTGACACAAGCCCCCACTCAGGTCCCTGTGAGAGCTTTTGAACCAGGGGGCTTCTAATCCCCCTCCTCCACCTTTCAGCACAGCCTCCTGAGTCTGAGATGTGGATTAAGGTCTGATCCTGCCTTTGCCTTGACCTGTTGATTTCCAACTGAGGCTGCTGACCCTTCCTCCCTCGAGCGAGCACTGACCCATCCTTTTGGGGCCATATGGACTGGTTCTCCATCCAAGGGGCTTTGGGAAACCTGTTTCCCCAGTGGCCCCAAGCCCGGTAATCAGAAGCAATCAGACCCAGCTGTCCAGCTAATCTGTATGAAATAGGCTTCCTTCCCAGTAGAAATCAACAAAGTTTAAAATAGAAGGGACTGTAATCGGAAACGAAGCTATAGCGTTCTGTGTGTGATGCAACAGGCAGAAACATCCGCATGGAAAATATTAAGCACAAATTACATAGCTCACAACCATGTGAGCCAGGAAAAGAAATGATTTCCTTGCTTATTAAGCATGTTTGTGGGTCGGAGGGTAGCCGAGTGGGGACATCTCTTCTGGAAGGTTTAAACCTCTCGACAAGAAGGAGAGAAATAAAACAAGAACGACAAAGATGGAGGGAAGGGAAAAAGGCCATAATGTAACGTACATGCAGAAGAGAAGCAGAAAACAAAGCTCCGAATTCTGTGCAGTCAGGGGATGAATCAGTTGGCATAGGTCTATTTTTAGTTTCCAAGATCTGCTGTTACATTTTCCTGGCATTAATTAATGTCACAGGCATGTTTCATCCACGGGTTCTGAAGGGCCTTAGCATGTCATTCAAACAGAGGTGTCGACCCTCACATATGGGCGCTCTCCATTCCTTCAGGGTCTGGTGTCCGACACAAACATGTGTCCAGAATGTTCCGCGCTCTGACCTTGCCCTCTCCGGGTGTATCCGTTATTCTCCTGGCTCCAGCTCTTGGATGTCTGGCCACTGGCCAAGGGAGAATTGTAATTGTTATGCTTTGTTTTTCAAAAAGGAAAGGCTGTACAGGCTGAAATTGGAAAAAAAAAAAGATTTTGGATCATGGCTTGGAATAAAAAAAAAGCGTCTTTGGGGGCAGCTCTACTACCACAAAGAAGATGAGGTCCCCCAATCTCCAAACAAGGCTGATTTTGACGAAGTAGATTTCACAACTGGGGAACATCCTCCAATGCAGTGTAGACAAAGCGTAGTGTTTGAGCAGGACCTCTCTCTTGGGCTGGGGCAGCTTGGATGTTGGCTGAAATTGTGTGTGAGGCTAATTACCCTGAAAAAGCCTGTCCCTGTTTCAGAGCCAAGGCTGTAAATCTGAAGAGCAATTTAAATGCAGGAGTTATTGTGAGCATGGCGCCCCACTTTCTGAGGTGACAACAGGGTAACAGCAGGCTTGAGAAAGAGGCAAGAATGAGAAATGGAAGGCCAAGTGGGAGTCGAACTCCTGGGACAACTTTTTGTACGTTTGCAACAATTATTAGGTCAACACAACAAAGTGTGACTACATCATGGCCCCTAATTAGAAAAGACATCCCTTGTACTCTGTGAAGTTATTCAGAATACTCTCCCACTATCCCAGAGTCAGAACAAGCCATTGTCTACTAGTCGTTCCGTGCCATTTATCAAGGACTATGTGTAGTCTTCGTTTAGTTCGTAAGTCATTTATGGTAGATCCATCCAAAAAAGGGGCATGGACAATCTCTTCAGAGTGGGCTAGGAGAGTTCCCACGGCACGTGGCTGGCCTCTCTGTTGAGTGGAGAAATACAAACAGTGTAGATGATCTCTGATGACCATTGACAAAGTTAATTTTTAGGTCCTCAAGAAGCTTTACCACTACTGACTGAATTTCTGAAGTTCTTAAGAAAGGTCAGAACTCAGAGGGTATGAGCAAGTAGGGTGTTGGCCTTGGGTCTCATGCTATGAGGCTCAACACCATCCTTTCACCCAGACAGCTGATTCAGAAAACCTAAGCCCACCCATCTTAGCTATGCGTGTCTGGGTGAGTCCTCCCTCCTAACCACACCGTGCTCCTTGAACACCATGCTCCTTGAACACTGCTGGTTGCAACCTTCCCCAGGGCGTCTCCAGCCTGGCATTTTCAGCAGGCAAAGTTCTGGGCTGGGAACACCTGTGTTCAGCCTTGATGAGAGGCCATGAGCGGGGAACCAGTGGATGGTCTCTCCATTGGTATCAAGGATCTCAGGCCCCTTCCAGGCCACCCATGTCTGTGGCCACAAATGTACAAGATGGGTGTCCATCTTGGCATGTCAGACAAGGCAGGTGACTTTCAGTCTCTCGTCCTCTGTTTGAGACCAGAGGATGCGATCAGAAAATCAAGTGAAAGCTTTCTTTGGTGCCCCAAACCTGGAGTCCTTTATCTGCTTTGTGGTTTCCTTAGGCACAGTGCAGTCTGATGTGCAAGCCCAGATGAAGGAATCTTTATGGGGGAGCCCTGTCTCAGTGGTAATCAAAGTTCCGATCGGAGAAGGTCTCCCCCCAGCCCGGGCTGTGCACAAAAGGGCTTGACCGGCATTTCTTCATTTAATCCTCGCGATGGCCCTGCGAGGCTGGCACGCTCCCTGTTGCCACTTGATGGAGGAGGAAACTGAGCCTTATACATTTTATTTTTTGCATTTTATCTTAAAAATACAAAAATTTTGCATTGTTCTCCATAGTTTGTCCATTGATCTTACTATAAAATAACACTTTCCCCTAAAAAAAATCTTGAAGAAAAGTTGTCACTCCTGGGTGAGGCACACGTTACCTGTAGCATCAATATATGGCACCCCTGTGGCACTCAGCCCATTCTGGAAGAACAGGTGCCCCAGTTGGGAAAACCTGAGCTTGGCCCATTGGAGAGACAGGCCGCAGAGTCCTGAGTACCGAGCAGAAGCTCTCAATGTACATTTCGTGCCTGAGCCTTCTGCATTTGATGGTAACTCTGAGTGAAGGGTAGAACCCCCTTTGCTCTGTGCTGCCTGGCTCAGGCCCCCAGCATAAGCAAGGAACTGGACACGTTGTCAAATCTGCATCCATGATGGGTCCCAGCTGACTGGTGTGTGATGGGGAAGCTGGGCAAAGAGCTGGAGGGGAGGCTCTTACCCTACACGGGCTGGAGCTCTCTAGGGATTGCCCAGAGCTAGACTCTAACTCCCAAGCAGCCCCTGCCCCCAGGCCCCCCCGGCCGCCTCTCCTCTTCCTCTGTGACCTGCCACGGGCCTCACATCCTGAGAGGAGCCCTAGAAACGGGCCCTGTTGATGCAAACACACGTCCCCTCTGCCACAGGAAACGCGGCCTCACGTTCACCGTGATAACCATCGGGCTCCTCACAGAAACCGAAGAGGAACAGATTTTAGATTTTTAACTAAATTAGGAAACACATGTTCTCCCTCCCTCCCTCTCTCTCTCCCCTCAGCAATTCTCAATTTACCTCCCATGTAACCCCTGCCCTCCCTTCCTACCCCACGTTGGGAAGCTGGACATGTAGGAAATAAAGCCCCTTTTCCTCTGGGCTTAGGTAGCAGCGGTGAGAAAACAGGATATTAGTAATTCTAGAAGCCAATGGGGCTCAGGCTCCGGGTCGGGGTGTCAGATAAAATCCAGGCCGCCCAGTCAACATTTGAATTCCAATACAACACAATGCATACTTTTTTAGTATAGGCATGCCTCTAACATTGCACAGGACATACTTATACTAGCATACTACTCATTGTTTCTTTGAAGGTCAAATTTAACTGGGCATCCTGTATTTTCACATATTTGCTACCACTAGTAACTGTAGCATAGGGATCCACCAGGCGAGACTCAGAAATTTCATCTGGCCAGCTTCCTCATCAGACTTGCCTTCTGGCTCTCTGTTAATAACAGAGCAGTCTACCGTCCCCTCCACGGGGGCTCAGCTCCAGGCACACGCTAACATTGTGTGTTGGGGGAAGGTCTCCTTGGGTTTGTCCAATGGAGGTGTGCTGTTATCCATTGTTGAGGGGAGAATCTGAGGCCCAGGGAGGCCGGTGTGACTTGCTCCCGGCCTGTCTCGCTTCATAGTACTTTCCGGTAGTAGGTGGGTGAGCAGTGCGAGCACTGAGGAGCGCCAGGCTTCAGAGAAGCAGTAATAACAGGTTAGCCTGGAAGAGCTCTCTGCAGAGATGGGACGCTGTGTCAACACATGCAAATTATATGCAAATACTCTTGGCCTGCCTGCCTAGCAGGCTCACCTACCTGGATGAAAGATCTGTGAGCATGGCCCCCTGCCACCCTGGGTTTCCGGCAGGACAGGTGTACCAGGCTGAGCACTGCTGGGCCCCTGGAGAGGTCCACGTTCCCGGGGTGCACGTGGGCTGGGGTAGGAGGCGTGTGTGTGCTTGAGCGAGTGCATGCACGTGCTCTCTCTCGGCCGGGATGAGGATGCGAGGGGGCTGGTGTGGAGGTGGATGCGTGAGGCTGGGGGAGCATGTTGATGTGTGTGTGACTTGCCACCTTGATCTGTGAGCTCCCAGCAAGCCTCATGGCTCCTGTCTCCTGGGATAACCTTTCTGGAGGCTTCTCTGGCACCTTTCTCTGGAGAGAAGGAGGCACCCCCTCTCCCTGGGTATCCTCCTGCTGGGATGCCCACGATTGGAGGCTGTTGACGAGAATAATGGCAGTAGCAATGCTACCGTTAGCATTCATTGGGTGTTCGAGGTCCACCTGGCCTGTATGAGCAACTTGTACTCAGTTCTCACAAGTGCCTGTATTATTATTGTCCCTGCTTCACAGAGGAATACACGGAGGCATTGAAAGGTAAAGTGACTCACCCACAACTAGTGAGACACGGAGCCGAGGTGCGACTCCGGTTGCCATTCCCTCCCTTGCTCTGTAACCGGCCAGATGGGTCACTGCCAGGCAAATAGAAGACAGTGTGAACCTGGATCCTGGGCATGGACCGTCTGAGGAGGGAGCATTATTTTGATAAGTTCTTTATGGTGATTTGCAACAATTTTAACCGAAATGGTTTGGGATTTGTGCTCTTAGAGTTAATTTGCTGGTCCTAATGTTGGTGCCAACTGAAGCCCATGTGTTGGGAGACGTTCTCCAAGAGGAGAGCTGAGCCCAGGGAAGACTGATGGGGAGGGGGCCCCTCTCTCTTGTCCCCTGAAGGAAGGAGCTTGGTTTAGTGGCTAAGCCTGCTGGCATGGCGCCAGGTAGCCTGTGTCCAAATGGTATATTTGCTGATTGCTGGCTGAGTGGTGGGGGCAAGTTGCCTCACCTGGACGATCCTCCTTTCCCTCCGCTGTAAAGTTGTGTGCGTCCTGGCTGCCTCCCTCACATCCGGGCTCCAAGGTCTTGCTGGCCGACTGCGCTGTCAGTTTGGGCTTTTATATGAGTCAGTGCTATGTGCCACGCACCACTCAGGGGCTGCAAGAGCTCCAGCAACGCCAAAGCTGCGGCTCTGCCTTGAAGATCTTAGAATCCAGGAAACCAAGCTAAACCCGTTACACCGTGAGGTTGGTAAAGTTACACCCCCAAAGGGCCACAGAGAACGTGCTGCTGAGGTTCAGGACGGGGGGATCACTTCTAGCTGGGGAGACCTGGAGGCCGTGATTGAGAGGGCCACGTTCGGATCTATGGCGACAGACAGGGGCTTTGGCACGTGGACTTCAGGTGAAGGGAACTCCAGTCTGAAGGAGCAGCATGAGCAGGAGTGAGGAGGGGCATCTGTGAGCAGTTCAGTTAGGGTGGAGGGTTTGTCCACTCACCCACCCCTGCCAGCCCACAAGGTAGAAAGTTCCCTGCCCGAGGGGGTTTGCAATGTCAAGTAATGATACCTTGATTGTGTGATTCTCATTGTGATGAGCGCGGGCGAATGGGACCCGGGGAGGGGGTGGGCATCTAAGAAGGCTTCCCGGAGGAGCCGAGACCTGAGCTAAGATGCGAAGGTTTGGTGGGAGGCCATGAGGTGGAGAGAAAAGGAAAGGACACTTGAGGCCGTGGGTGTGGCTCCCGCGGGGGCCCTGGCTCGAGCAGGAGTGTAAGGGGCTGAAAGGCCGGTGTGTCGCTGTGGTGCAGAAACAAGAAGTGGGGCTTGAGAAGGGGCCGGGGAAGTGAGCAGAGGCTGGTGCCCACAGGGCCTTGCAGGCAGAGGACATCACTTAATTCTGAGACCAACGGGGCCATTGAGGAGTTGTGACTAGAGTGGGGATGTGTGGTGTCATTTTGTGCTTAAAAAACCTCCGTCCGGTTGTGGAGTGGAGACAGGATTTTCGGCGGGCAAGGGTGAAAGTAGGTAACTGGACTTTAGCCAGCTGGGGTCCACACAAGGCAATCAAAATCCCACTTGCCTAACACCCCCACCTCCCTGCCCAACAGGCTGAGTGGCTCACTGTTCGGGGCCTGGAGCGGTGTCTCACGCAGACCCTGTTCTGAGCTCACCGCCAGCTTGGCTTCCCCACAACTTTCCTTCGGAGAACACGTGCATTGGCTCCTGGCCCACACTCTCTGAGTTCAGCCTCTCTGAGCCAAATTCTGCACAACTGGACCCAAAGAGAAGAGGAAGGAGTCAATGAGACGTGAAGCATGCTTAAGACCCCCCGCCTGACTTCTGAGAAGGTCAGGGCCTGATTTCTGTCAGGCCTTCCTCGCTGGCTGGGCGCATCTTCTCGGGCTGGGCTTCCTGAGGAGCAAAGCTTGGCAGGGGGAGCTGATTGCTTCACCAAGAGAGCGCGCTCCAAGGCCCACAAGGTGAAGCGCTTATTGTGCTGGCTGTGGCCCAGGCGGGCTGGAGGGTCCAGCTGCCAAGACCTGATTGGGAGGCTGGACGGACATATTTGACTGTCCCAAGGGGCCACCAGCCCACCCGATGAAGGGAAGGCAGAGGTATGATGGCCCTGCCACCCAGAGCTACAGAGGGCTGTGGGCTCAGTAAGAAGATGCCCTGGCCAGCATGGCCTCCAAGAGGGAATGGCTGGCCTGCTGCTTTGTGCTGGAGTGAACTCTTCCTTTGAAAAAGCCACAAGCAACTTTCTCTCTGCCAACACGGCTGAGAGGCTTCCTTCAGTGGTTGCTTCCCAAGGACCCACTTGGAGCTCAGCTAAGAAAGCTAAATTCTTGTCCTCATCTTCAAGGAGTGCATAGTCTGATGAGAGAAACTGATGTGCAAACCAATCACGACTATACGCTGTCCTGAGGGCGCGAGTCAGAAGGTGCAAGGGACCATGGGATCCTGGGGGTGGAGGAGGCACCTGCTGCCTGGGCGAGTGGGGTTGTGCCTCCCAGAGGATGGGATGTTGGAACAGCCTGGAGCAGATTGTCCTACTGCAGCAAGGGGGACACACGCCTCCGGGACTGGGACTTCTCTGGGGATGCGTACATGCAGATTCACACATACTGGCAAATTCCACAGAATGTACATGTAGCCCTTTTGGAATGGGGACTGTGGCCCTGTCTCAGAGCAGCTCTGTGAGCACCAGATTAAGTGAGGCAAACAGCAAGCGATTTGATAACTCACGTTCTTTGCTTGCATTTCTTGGGCACTTGGAAGTAGAACCATGATCCATGGCGATACTTGTAAAATTTCTTCTTTCTTTTCCATCCACTTGCTCTCCTCCTGTGGCAACTCCAATGCCCCTCTTCCTCAAATTCTGTGAGAAGTTCCTTCCTGTGTTCTGGTCCTGGTATTTCGCTCAATTGCTTTCTCCATCTCTGTGCCAAACCTTATGCTACATGGAATAAAATTTCCCCCGTGGCCTAAAAAGCTCTGCATCATTTATCTTCTGCATGCCCTCTGACCTCATCTCTGGTACTTCTTTGCTGTTACTCTGCACACCCATTGTCTTCTGGTTTTAACTTGACATGTGTGTGCTCACCCCAGGGCCTTTGCACTTAATGCTCCCTCTGTCTGGAAGCCCTTGCCCTCAGATTTCCATGGCTGAATGCTTCTTATCTTCCTCATCTCTCCTCAGGGATGCTCCCTCTTCCCTTTCCATCACCACTTGCCATACAACCCCATTTTTCTTTCTTCATTGCTCTTATCTCTACCTGAAATCACCGCACTCATTTCTGGGTTTTCTTCTTCACAGTCATCTCTCTCACTGGAATGTCAGCCCCACAAGGGCAAGGACCTTCTCTGTCTTATTCTCCCCTCATCCTTTGCCCTAGAACACCAGTTGGAACCTGGCTGGAACTCAAGAACTATTTGGTGGAAGCAGTAGCTTTTGAGGGCAATTTCCCTGACACCTGGGAGGGTGATGCCTTCTTTCATTGCTTTCTTGGTTAGAATCTGCCTGTTTGGCTTTTGTCCTTATTTTCTCCTCAATTATCTTGATTATGAATCACATAAAAGACTAAAGAGCAGTCTAGTGAAGACAAAACCCTCTCCAGGCAGTGGGAAGTGAAGGAAGAGATTGGACAAAGCCGGAACACATTTTAGCAGAGAGGAAAATAGGCAAGCCTGGGCACACGCGTGCATCAATGTTTTCATGGGCACACACCTGTACGTATGTGTGCTTTTGCATGTATATGCATATAACACCATGACGAAAACAATGGCAGTGAGAGTTTGCTGGTGTGGGTAATGGCATGGGCTCTGATGAGAGGTGAGTCCTGGTCCCACTTCTGTGATCTGTAAAACGAGGGCGTGGCAAATTGGTTTTTGCTCAGATGCCGAATCTTACTGGGAATGATTTCCTGGAGGTGCAGGAAAAGAGGGTTCTGATACCGGCTCTGTGGGAAGAGTGCTGTGACCAAGTAGCCATGGATGTCAGAAGGGAAGGGGACATGTGCACCTGTACTTGACATCGCTGGGTTAGATGACCCCTGAAGTACTTTAGCTCTAAATTCCAGGAGCCCTCATCCTTTGGGAATGGTAAAAGATGAGTTTGGGACCCTGAATGAAAGGGCAAATTCTCCTGCGTTGGGAAGACCATCTTCAGAGTCCGACCTTAAGAGATGTGCTGGAAAACCTCTCCTGGAAGGTGTGAAGTGATGGTCGACCTCAGGAATGTATGGATGGGTTGTGTGTTTTCCCTGATGCTCAACCAAAGACCCTGAGATTCCCGGCACTTAAAAACAAGTCCTGCTGGTTGCTGGAGCTGGTGGTCCCTTTGCTGCAGGAACGGTGACACCGAGGTCATGCTAGCTCTTCCGTCTGAGTGCAGCTGGGATTCTGAACTCTGGAGGGAAATTGGGTGGCTTGCAATTTGAGCTCTGCTTCCTTTGAAAAAGGATTTGGGAGAACTTACAGTAAGAACATATCCAGAGGATAGGACAGTGAGAAATAATGCCAGAACGTGAGCTCGGAGGCCGCCAAGAGGAAGAGAAAACCACATCTTTGAGAAGGGCCAGGGTCTTTCAGGCCAGGACTTGGATTCGAGGAGCAATCATCATTTGGTTTCACAAGGACAAAAGGAGTTTTGGCTTGGAGAAGCAGCTGGCAGACGCTAATATACAAATCTGTGTTTTAATCTATTTGAATGTTTAAACACATTGTTTTTGTAAATACATCCCAAAGACACTGATTAGCTGATCTCTCAAGTGGTGAGGTGGGGTGGGGTCTTCTCCCCACCATTTTGTTCCCCATCTGGACCAGCGAACTCCTCCCCTTAGAAAAAAACAAGAAAACAAACCCTTACATAAGAAACTTTTGAGAGTGGGAGGAGCGGGGAACCAATTTTTTCTGTTATAGCTGAAAGGTAAGGCTTTTTCTTTCTGGACTAAAAAAATTAATCTACAGAAACAGTGGGTGATGCCAACAAATCCACTTGAGGCGCTGGAAGTGATTTCACTTTTACACTCTATGATTAAAAGTCTGATCGCCAAGCGCTCAGGAGCCACATCACGTGGTCCTAAATAGGGATACAGTTTGTAGGGAAACCACATGCCCTGCTTTCCCCTCGCTTTTTGTCTGCCACTCAGGCACTTTCATTATGTGTGACTCTGCGAGAGGGCAGCCAGGGGCGATGGTTTGGGCAAATGAACTGCAGAAGCCAATTACGGCGAGAACATCGGGTGTAATGGGCCCCAGGAAGCTTTGTACCTTTCCCCCACGCGCCACAGTCACTGCCCTGTGCCAGGAGCCAGCGTGATGGAGCGATCTCCATCAGCGAGATGGGAGCTGTTCCAGAAAGAGTCAGGGAAGACGGGGGGGCGTTTATCCCCACCAGCCTGCGTTGTACAGGAAGAGGGGACCAGGATAGTCACGGAAACCCTCTCGAGAGTCAGAAGGACATCATCTTGGCCAACTTCTGCACTCTGCCCACCAAGCCTGGTTCTGGAACCTGGTTCTGGTTCTGGCTTCCTCCCTCAGCCCTCCCCAGGGGGAATTTGGGCCAGAGAAACTAACCCAAACCCATCCCTGGCATCAGAAAATTGAGTTGGGAGGGCCAACACACATTCTGGTTTGAGATTTCCCAAAGACTTCTATGCAGACCCTGTGGGTATTTTTAATTTTTTTTTTTTAACTTCTTAACTTTGGGTGGAACACTTTTTTTCTTTTTAATAAATTTTTCATTTTGGAATCATTTTAGTTTTGTAGAAAAGTTGCAAAGTTAGAGCGAGGAGTTCCCACATCCCTTGACCCCAGATCTCCCCGTGAGCATCTTACGGGTGCACGGGGCACGCGTCACGCCTGAGAAGCGGAGGTTGTTGGCATGTGACTGCAACTGAACTCCAGACTCAGTGCGATTTCAGCAGTCTTTCCATGAATGTTGTCTTTCTGTTCTAGGATCCAGGCCAGGGTCAGGTGGTATCTCTTGATAGATCTTTTAAAAAAAGTGTAATCCTTTGGGAGTTATTTTAATAGGTATTACAAAAATATATTCACATCGACTATGATGACAGCTTGGGACAAATTAAATGATAAAAGCAAGTGGATTTGAAGAAATACGTCATACATATAAATGAAGATGACAGGCAGCTTGGTGATGAGGAACAAGGCAGGCTGTGGTCCAGCCCCTTCCCTTCACAGCCCCACTGAAGGGAAGGGCGTTGTTCAGCGTCCTGCAGAAAGCCGGTCACAGAGTCCCGGCGGGGCGGGATGGAGACCAGCCCAGCGGCCCTTCCATAATCCAACAGCGCCTCTCTCCTGAGCGGAAGGAAGGAAGGAGGTGGAGGAGAGCGAAACTCGCTGGGAAAAAAGTTTCCATTTCAATTATTCAGCTGATCCTTGACCCCTATTACCACGGATAATCAAAAACTGGCTGCATGCATCATGTTTTAAATAAAAACATTGTTGGAGTGGCCCTGAGGACGCGCAGACAGTTAATTGCCTGGGGCACTCGTGCAATTACACTTCTGGGGGGGGGGACACTTCTCTCTCTGCCCAGAAATGATAACAACAGCCATCAGCACAATGTCACACATCTGTGGAGGGCTCCTTGCTAAAGGGGCTCGACAGGTTCAAACCCATTTCTCATCACACGTGGACTGTGATTACAGACTTCTTTTGACAGTGAGGAGAGCGTGTGGAGGATGCTAAGGGGACCTGAACCCGAAGAGGGCAGGGCTTACGTGAAAATCCTTGTGCGTGTGTCCCCGAGGCACGAGGCTGTGGACCCCCAGAGCGAACGTGTCCTACTGCCCCTGTGAGAAGCCCGCTGTGACAGCACTCTACATTTGATCACAGGCCGCTGGGAGCCTTGGAGCTTTCCCACAGCAGGCAGGTGCCCCCTGGTTGTGAGTTTGTAAGTCTCTCAATGTGAGGTCTGAGTTTGGTCAGGAAGTGCCGGAGTTGGTAGGGTTTGTCCTTCAGGAATGTTGACCGAGGGCTGACTGTCCACACCCGCTGGGTGTGCGGTGGAGTGTGTGCAAGGGCCTGGTGGGGACAGAGGGGGGCCCCCGAAGGATCACTTATGACACTTGGGAGCCTGAGAAGGGGCGGAGACATAAAACGAGAGATGTGTTGAGTGTCCATCCCGAGAGAGAGAGTGTCCATCCTCTGGAGAGGAAGGGATCCGGTCTGTCTTGGTTGGTCTTGTGTGGTCTTTGCTCTTCACAAATTGTGTTCCATGGTGTGTACAAGAGTGTTGAAACAAACGTATTCATCCCTTCCTGTTCGTTTATTTAATACGTACTTTTGGGACCACGACGCTGTGCAAGGTGCTGTTCTGGGTCGGTTCAGTGCTTTGAAGAGGCCGCTGCAGTGGGGGAGAGGGAGGCAGGCAGCCGGATGTGGGGGAGAGGAACAGCACCTGGGGATGAGCCCGAGAGACGTGTCTCGTAGTCACTATTGGTTTGACTCACCCGAGGCCCTGAGAAGCACCCTTAGTGCCCTGCTTGCTGGTGAGGCTGGGTGAGGTCCAGGCCCCAGCTTTCCTGCTCAGACTCATCCTCACGCTCGGCCCTGGGGGAACCGGGTGGTGGCTGCACTTAGAGTTGCAAGAAGCGGGCCAGCTGCAGCCAATCCCCCTCCTTGTGGCTTTCTGCCATGTGACTGCACATTTGGGAACTGGGGAAGGTCCCGGGGACCCAACCCCAAAGGCAGGGGATCACTCTGCTCCCCCTCCACAGCTTCTCGACAGGAATGTGTGTGCAGCAGGCGGAAGCACGACGTGGCATCACCCTGGGTGCCTTGTTCTTCCCGCCTTGTCTCACTTGGACATCTAGGGTGTCTGACGACTTCTCCTTTTGCTTCTTTTTCTTTTAGCTGCACAAGATAGCTTTGTTTTAAAGAGCAGTCATTGAAGACTGCAATTTTGCCAAATGAGCCTTGCTCTTGGCAAGGGGGTAATATATCATTTTCCTTTGTTTCCTTGGGGAAGAAAGCCCCCAGAAAGCAAGTTCACCATTCTTTCGAAATAATTTTTCTTTTTCTTTGGTGAGTATTGCCACATGTTTAGCTCACTGGTTATCTGTTGCACCCTCTGGAGAGTTGAATTATATCACGGTGCTTAGAAAAATTGGAAGGGGAGTGATTATTATATCGAGATATAACTCACAAACCATAAAACTCACTCTTCTAAAATGTACGATTTAGGGGTTTTTCGTATATTCAGAAAGTTGTGCAGTCATCACAATTATCTAATTCCAGAACATTTTCAGCACCCCCAAATAAACTCCATACCCATTAGCAGTCACTCCACTCCCTCCCCCGCCCCCAGGCAACTACTAATCTACTTTCTGTCTCTACCGAGTTGCCTATTGTGGACATTTCATATAAATGGAATCCTACAAAATGTGGCCTTTTGTGTGTGGCTTCTTTCACTCAGCATCGCCTCCTCAAGGTTCATCCACGTTGTAGCAGGTGTCAGTGCTTCACTCCCTTTTTATTCCCTGGTGATAGTCCATTGATGGACAGGGCACATTTTGTTTATCCGTTCATCTGTTGATACGTTTATTTTCAATCAACTCCAAACGTGTGTGTGTGTGTGTGTGTGTGTGCGTGCTTTAAGTAGCCCTCGTTCAGGAAACCTTTTCATTAATTTGTTTTAATGAAGTGCATTCAGACTGTAACTTTGGAGAAAAAGGGCAAATCGATGTCCTTTTGGGATATAGAGACAGATTCGTCCCTGAGGCCTTCCTTGTTCTTCCTTGGCTCATCTGGGGCAACATCTGGCCCAGGCCCCTCAGAGAGCGCCTGGCCCTGCCGAGGGAGCCTCGCTCATCCCTCCTTACTCCAGTCTCTGGAGGCTGGATATTGTTGATGGCAAAGTGGGACAAGAAAACATTCCTCTTTCCAGTGGAAAAATGGTGCATTTCAAAGCAACGGGAAACCGCCTACAGGGGCTGACACACCGCCACTCTGCACAGCCAGTTTTGCGTCTGGTCTGCCCTGTCTCACCCCCAAATGCATCTCTTTCCAATGGCTCATTGCCTGGTTTAGAGAACCATTTTGCCTCTTAGCCTCCCCCATTTGGAATAATTGTGTTTTATCCATCACTCTGGTATTTGCTCCTTTCGAAGTCAGAGAGCAGGGCAGGCACCAGGGTGTCGGGAGAGAGGATCTTACTGTGGGTGCAGAATTTAAGGGGCACCCAAAACTCCATCATCAAGACAATATTTTAGTGCAGTACCTTAAAAATAAAAATTAATGCAAACAATTCCATATTGAATGAAATATCAAAATTTAAATAAAGACCGCATCATAGAGATCTTTGAGAGGCCTCCTGCAGTCATACCTGTGATGGAATTGCTCATCTGGGCCCTCAGGAAGCTCCAGGCTTACAGGTGGAGGCTCTGCAGATGCTCCAGCCCCATGTCCAGGAAAATGATGACACTGGCTCTAGTTCATACTATTGCACAGAACAGCCTCATCTTTAAGGCAGTGAGCTGCACGCCTCCACTGCCAGGCAGCAGTCTCTGCTTATGGGTTGTTAGATCAATAGTCACAATTACTAAAAACATGAGTTGTGGCTCTATTTTTTCCCTGTCTGCGTCTATCTCTTCCTGTTTTCTAAGGGTTGCTTCTGTGACATTAAGTAACGTATGAAAATAATTGACTTCCTATTTCTGAGCCGACCCAAGTTTCATCTCTGCTTGAGTCTCCTCTAGGTTGCTCAAAATGGTGCTTTTCTCAGTGAAGCACGGAGTTGACTCAAAGGCCAAGCAATGGGAGACCATCCTTTTTTCTTTCATTTTCTAATACACAGGGAGCATGCCTCCGTCCTCTGAGATGTTGCCTGCAGAGTGGGCACTGGGAGAGGATCCGAAGGCGCCTTCTCGGCAGAGAGTTGCGGCCTCCCTCCGCGGAGTGGGAGCAGGGCCCGCGAGCTCCTGTCTCCTCTGGGCGGCCAGCCCAGGGGTCTTTCCTGGAGCAATGCGTGTCTTCTCAGTTTCAGGCCACGTCATCCATGTTTGAATCGGAGCATCACTGGCTGGAAATACGTCACTCTTCGTACAGGTATGTAACGTGCTCCGCGAAGATAAGCGTACAGAGGATGTCAGTTTTTTAAAAAAGCAACTCTTTTTTTGCCCTCTGTTCTTACGGATATATTTACTTTCAAGCACACAATTAAAAAGAAAATGCTGTGTAAAAATGGATCTGACCCAGTTCAGCAAATCTCTTGTGTGCTTAATGCTACTGTTGCTTTTGTCAAAATATTTACTGCAATTTGTAATGGCTGTCAGAAACGAGGTCCACAATCCATGTTCTTCTAAACCTAAAAACAACCTATAAAGAAATTTGCTGCTTTGTGAGCAGTTTTATTTTTCCAAAGATGGACCTAATTAAACTGAAGATGACGTGACTTGGTTAGAAACATCAGTTATATTAGCTCAAGAGTTTGAAAACAAAATGTACAGTATAATCTAAATAGCAAGATGTTTGATAGAGGTACTATTTATGGCGGTTCTACTGATCAACCACCAAGGGTAGCATTTTTCAATGAGATTTACAAGGGACCATGGACCCTGGAGCATGTATTTATGCACGTATTTGGCTTCCCAGTATCCAAAATAGCAAAGAGATGGAGGGTCTGTCAGATAAGCCGTGGAGCCCATGCTCTGAGAGGTAATGCGCTCCTCCGTTCCCGTAGCAAATCTTTCTGTAAGAATGAAACCAGAGATGTTATCTGCCAGAATGCAACAGGGGACAGGATGCAACTTAGAGAAACGATAACATGAGCTGACTGGGAAAAACAGAATAAATGTCAGGGCCGGTTTAAAATAATGTGCCTTTTGACCACCCTAACATTGCTGCTGAGAGCAAATATTTAGGATCACAAGGTTAATATTAATTAGAGCAAGTGCTTATTTTCTACATCAATCTTGGGGGCTGTGGGAAGGTTCCGAGAAGCCGAAGGATGAAGATTTGCTGCCTCAGTTGCACTTGGAGCGGGAAGTCGGCGGAGGGGGATGCTCATGAAGCCGGAGGACCTGCTGACCCACCTGAGCAGGTCATCCCAAAAGGACCTCACTGATGGCTGGGCTGCTCTGGATGGGTCAAATTCAGGAATTTCTGAAGACTCTGGGGCATCCTTTTCTACGCTTTCTTGCAACCAATTGAGACGTGTTTGCAGGTTTTTGTTGTTTTAGTTCCGGTTTCATTATGATCACTTTGCATCCAGAGCAATGGCAGGGCTTCTCCATAGATAGCAGTGACGTAAGATGTCCTTTAATGTAAGGGTACATAAGGAAAAGTGAGTTGATACAAAGAAAACTATGTCAAGGAAAATGATGTCCATTGAGTCAATGTTTCTCCAAGGGTAGCCTTGTGGCCCTCAGGGCTAGGGACATGGTTTTAGGTAAATTTTAGATGCTGTAGTAAATAACACTGACTCACGTGCTGCAAAGGTTGTTCCTGTTTTAATTCTCTCTCTTTTTATTTACTTACTATGTATTATTTTATAAATTAGCCTTTTTGTTTGGACATAATTGTAGATTTGAGTGCAGTTGTAAGAAATTTTCCATAGAGATTCCATGTACTTCCTTCCCAGTTGCCCTCAATGATAATATTTTCAAATCACAACCCGGAGATTGACATTGATACTGTCAGATGTAGACCATTTCCATCATCACAAGGATCCTTTGTGGCCACACTCACTTCCTTCCTGCTCCCCTCCTCTTAACCCCTGGGAACCATTCATCTGTTCTCCAGTTCCATAATCTGTTTTCAAGAGTGTTACATGAATGGAATCATACAGTGTGTGGCCTTTGGGATTAGCTTTTTTCACTTAGCATAATTCTCTGGAGATTCATCCAAATTGTTCCATGTAATAATTCTCTCTTCTTTATTGCTGAGTAATATTCTATGATACGGATGTACCACAGTTGGTTTAAACGCTCATGTGTTGAAGGACATCTGGGCTGATTCCAGTTTTTGGCTCTTACAAATAAAGCAGTTGTGAACATTCGTGTACAGGCTTGTGTGTGAACATAAGTTTTCATTTCTTGGGATCAATGCCCGAGAGTGCAATTCCTGGGTTGATTGGCAGTTGCACGTTTAATGTTTTTTTAAGAAACTGCTAAACTCTTGTCCAGGATGGTTGTACCACTTCACATTCACGCCAGCGATGTGTCTAGTTTTTCCACATCCTCACCTGCATTTGGCGTTGTCACCATTTTTTATTTCTGCCACTCTGACGGGTGTGCAGTGATATCCCATTGTGGTTTTAGTTTGCTTTTCTCTGATGGCTACTGATGTTGAACGGCCTTTGGTGAGCCTGTTTCCATCTGTGTGTCTTCTTTGCTGCTATATCTCTTCAGGTCTTTTGCTCATTTTCTAATTCAATTGTTGTTGAATTTTTTTTTAATGTTCAGTTTTCAGAGTTCATTATATCTTCTACACATAAGTCCTTTGCCAGATGTGTGGTTTGTGAATATTTTCTCCTGCTCTGTGGCTGGTGTTTTCATCCTCTTCAAAGCAGGGGCTTTCAAAGAGCAAATCTTTTTTGTTGAGGTCCAATTTATTAATTTTTCCCTTTATGACTTAAACTTTTGGTGTCAAGTCTAAGAACTCTTTCCTATGTCCTTGATCCTGAAAATTTTCTCCTAGTTTTTTTCCGAAGCGTTCTATTTGACATTTTACATTTAAGCCTGTTTAGCATGTTGAGTTAATTTTTGTGTAAGTAAGGTGTGAGGTTTATTTTTTTGCCTATGGTTTTCAATTGCTCCAGCATCATTTATTGAACAGGTTTTACTCCCTCCAATAAATTACTTTTGAAACTTTGTTAATAATCAGTTGGGCATATTTGTGTTGGTCTATTTCTGTTTTTTTTCCTTCTTGTTTTTTAATATTAATAGACTTTATTTTCAGAGCAGTTTTAGGTTTGCAGAAATATTAAGTAGAAGGTACAGAGAGTTCCCATATACCCCCTTTCCGCCCTTGGCCACATACACAGTTTCCCCTATAATTAATATATTGGCTTTTTTAACAAAATGCTCTTCTGTTGATCTGTGTGTCTATACCTCTGCCAACACAACATGGGCTTATTGCAGCTATGTGGTAAGTTTTCAAATCAAGTAGACTGATTCTTCCCATTTTACTTTCCTTTCTCTAAATTGAGTTATTCTAGTTCCTTTACCTCTGCATATAAATTTTAGAATAATCTTGCCTATGCCTACAAAAAATCTTGCTGGGATTTTGATAAGAATTCCATCAAGCCTGTATATCAATTTGGGGAGAATTGACATCTTTACTGTGTTCGGCCTTCCAGTCTATGAACACAATATGTCTATTTATTTGGATTTTCTTTGAGTTCTTTCATCACTGTTTTGTAGTTTCCAGCATATAGGTCCTGTATGTGTTTTGTTAGACTTCCATCTATGTGCTTCATTTTTTTGAGTGATTATAAATGGCATCGTATTTTTAATTTTGGTTTCCAATTGTTCATTGCTAGTATATAGAAGTAGAATTGATTTTGTATGTTGATCTTGTATCTTCTGACTTTGCTGAACTTACTTAACAGTTCTATGCAATTTTTTGTAGATTTCTTGGGATTTCTACGTAGGCAATCACGTCAGCTGCAAATAGGAACAGTTTTATTTCTTCCTTTCCTATCGGTATGTCTTTTATTTCCTTTCTTGCTTTATCCCACTGGCTAGAACTTCTAGTACTATGTTGAATAAGAATGATAAGAGGTGCCTCTTTGTCTTGTTCCCAGTCTTAGGAAGGCAGTTTTCAGTTTCTCCCCATTGAATAGAACCTTAGCTGTAGATGTTTTGTAGATGCTCTCAGCAAGTTGAGAAGCCTTCACTCTATTTTTGTTTCCTGAGAGACTTGATCAGGAACAGGTGTTGACTTTTGCCAGAAACTTTTCCTACATTGATTGATGTAATCAAGTGATTTTTCTTCTTTACTTTAATATGGTAGATTACATTGTTGGATCCCTGGAATCCTTGGCTGTGGTGTATAATTCCTAATATTTTGTGAAAGATTTTGCATCATGTTCACAAGGAATATTGCTCTGCAGTTTTCTTTCTTTCTTTCTTTCTTTCTTTCTTTCTTTCTTTCTTTCTTTCTTTCTTTCTTTCTTTCTTTCTTTCCTTCTTTCCTTCCTTCCTTCCTTCCTTCCTTCCTTCCTTCCTTCCTTCCTTCCTTCTTTCTTTCTTTCTTTCTTTCTTTCTTTTTACTGTCTTTGTCTGGATTTGATGTCAGGGTAATACATAGCTTCATACAATTACTTGGGAAGTGTTCTCTCCTCTTCTATTTCCTGGAAGAGGTTTTGTAGAATTGGTGTTAATTCTTCTTTAAACCTTAGGCAGAATTCTTCAGTGAAACCATCAGGACCTGGAGATGTCCTTTTTGGGAGTTTTAAAATTACAAATTCAATCTTCTTAATTGTTATAGTGCTATTCAAATTATTTCATAATAGGTTGAGTGTGGTAGTTTGTGTTTTTCAAAGAATTTGTCCATTTCTTCTAGGCTGTCAAATTTACGTGGATAGAGTTAGTCACAATATTCCCCTATCGTCCTTTTGACGTCTGCAGGTCTGTGGTGATAGTCGCTGTTTCATTTCTGATACTGGTAATTTGTGTCTTCTCTCATTTTTCCTCTCTCAATTTTCGTAGAGATTCTAAAGATCAATTTTATTGTTCTTATTAAAGAGCAAGATTTTTCTTCATTGACTTTCTCTGTTATTTTTCTGTTCCAACTTTTTTGATTTCTTTTTTTTTTTAATTAATGTTATGATAGATTACAACCTTGTGAGATTTCAGTTGTACATTTTTGTTAGTCATGTTGTGGGTACACCACTTCCCCCCTTTGTGCCCTCCCCCCAACCCCCCTTTTCCCTGGTAACCACCGATCTGATCTCCTTATCAATATACTAACTTCCACCTATGAGTGGAGTCATATAGAGTTCGTCTTTCTCTGACTGGCTTATTTCGCTTAACATAATACCCTCGAGGTCCATCCACGTTGTTGTGAATGGGCCAATTTTGTCTTTTTTTATGGCTGAGTAGTATTCCATTGTGTATATATACCACATCTTCTTTATCCAATCATCAGTTTCTGGGCATGTAGGCTGGTTCCACGTCTTGGCTATTGTAAATAATGCTGCGATGAACATAGGGGTGCAACGGACTCTTGAGATTTCTGATATCAGGTTCTTAGGATAGATACCCAGTAATGGGATGGCTGTGTCATAGGGTATTTCTATTTTTAACTTTTTGAGAAATCTCCATACTGTTTTCCATAGTGGCTGTACCAGTTTGCATTCCCACCAACAGTGTATGAGGGTTCCTTTTTCTCCACAACCTCTCCAACATTTGTCACTCTTGGTTTTGGATGTTTTTGCCAATCTAACGGGTGTAAGGTGATATCTTAGTGTAGTTTTGATTTGCATTTCCTTGATGATTAGCGATGATGAACATCTTTTCATGTGTCTATTGGCCATATTCATATCTTCTTTTGAGAAATGTCTGTTCATGTCCTCTGTCCATTTTTTGATCAGGTTGTTTGTTTTTTTGTTGTTAAGCAGTGTGAGTTCTTTGTATATTATGGAGATTAACCCTTTGTCGGATAAGTGGCTTGTAAATATTTTTTCCCAATTAGTGAGCTGTTTTTTTGTTTCAATCCTGTTTTCCCTTGCCTTGAAGAAGCTCTTTAGTCTGATGAAGTCCCATTTGTTTATTCTTTCTATTGTTTCCCTCAACTGAGGAGTTATAGTTTCTGAAAAGATTCTTTTGAAACTGATGTCAAAGAGTGTACTGCCTATATTCTCTTCCAAAAGACTTATTGTCTCAGGCCTAATCTTTAGGTCTTTGATCCATTTTGAGTTTATTTTGGTGTGTGGTGAAAAAGAATGGTCAATTTTCAATCTTTTGCATGTGGCTGTCCAGTTTTCCCAGCACCATTTGTTGAAGAGACTTTCTTTTCTCCATTGTAGGCCCTCTGCTCCTTTGTCGAAGATTAGCTGTCCATAGATGTGTGGTTTTATCTCTGGGCTTTCAATTCTGTTCCATTGATCTGTGGACCTGTTTTTGTACCAGTACCATGCTGTTTTGATCACTGCAGCTTTGTAGTATGTTTTGAAATCCGGGATTGTGATTCCGCCGGCTTTGTTTTTCTTGCTCAGGATTGCTTTAGCAATTCACGGTCTTTTGTTGCCCCATATGAATTTTAGGATTGTTTGTTCAATTTCTGTGAAGAATGTTCTTGGGATTCTGATTGGGATAGCATTGAATCTGTAGATTGCTTTAGGTAGTATGGACATTTTAACTATGTTTATTCTTCCAATCCATGTGCATGGAATGTCTTTCCATCTCTTTATGTCATCGTCAATTTCTTTCAAGAAAGTCTTGTAGTTTTCATTGTATAGATCCTTCACTTCCTTGGTTAAGTTTATCCCAAGGTATTTTATTCTTTTCGTAGCGATTGTGAATGGGATTGAGTTCTTTTTCTGTTAGTTCATTGTTAGTGTATAGAAATGCTACTGATTTATGCACGTTAATTTTATACCCTGCTACTTTGCTGTAGTTGTTGATTATTTCTAATGGTTTTTCTATGGATTCTATGGGGTTTTCTATATATAAGATCATGTCGTCTGCAAACAGCGAGAGTTTTACTTCTTCGTTACCTATTTGGATTCCTTTTATTTCTTTTTCCTGCCGAATTGCTCTGGCCAGCACCTCCAGTACTATGTTGAATAGGAGTGGTGAAAGTGGGCACCCTTGTCTTGTTCCTGTCCTCAGAGGGATGGCTTTCAGTTTTTGTCCATTGAGTATGATGTTGGCTGTGGGTCTGTCACATATGGCCTTTATTATGTTGAGGTACTTTCCTTCTATACCCATTTTATTGAGGGTGTTTATCATAAATGGGTGTTGGATCTTGTCGAATGCTTTTTCTGCATCTAGTGAGATGATCATGTGGTTTTTGTTTTTCATTTTGTTGATGTAGTGTATCACGTTGATTGACTTGCGGATGTTGAACCATCCCTGTGTCCCTGGTATAAATCCCACTTGATCATGGTGTATAATCTTTGATTTCTTATCTTTATTATTTCCTTCTTTAGATGTGATTTTAGTTTATTATGCTTTTCTTTTACTAGATTATTGAGGTAGGAGCTTAGATTATTAATTGAGACCCTCTCTCTTTTCTAATATAACCATTTCATGCTATAAGTTTCCCTCTGAGCACCGCATTAGCTGTGTCCCACGAATTCTGAGATGTATTTTCATTTTCGTTCATTCAATGTATTTTTTATTCACCCTTCACATTTCTTCTTTGACCCATGGGTTATTCAGTGGTGTGTTGTTTAGTTTCCAAGTGTTTGGAGATTTTCCTGTCATGCTTCTGTTATCGATTTCCGGTTTGATTCCAGTATGGTCAGAGAACATACTCTGTATGATTTCAATTCTTTAAACTGGCTGAGATTTGTTTTATGGCCCGGGATGTGCTCTATCTTGGTGTAGCACTCTGGACCCAAAGGTAGTAGAAGCTACATAGTAGGTTCAACAAGAGACGTTTGCAATAAGAATTATTAACTCTAAAAAAGAGTGACTATAAGACATACGAGAACTCTATACTGTACTCCAGGACTGAGAGGAAGGGCAGACTTGAAAGGGGTTCAGAGCTCATTGAAGAAGCTGTGGTTTGGCCATGGAAGAGCAAAGGAGTTGGCTGGTTTAGCCAGACAGGAGTTTGTCTGGAATTGCTGGGCAAACAACAGGCAACACTCTGGAATGCAAGCAGGAAGCAGACGATAGACAATAGGAAATGAGGGTGTATACTGGGAGTCTGGACACCAGTGGGAACAGAGGCTGTTGGAGCTCATGGGCTGCATGGGTTGGAGGTGGACTGGTTCTCTGTGGAAGCCTTGGCCACATGTGGGCTGTGTGCAGGCTGCATGGGGTGGCAGAAGGAGCTATACATCCATGTGCACACTCTGCGTCACGGGCAGGCTGTGTGCAGGCTAAGCAGGAGCTTTGGTTTCCACGTGTGGGGGCTGCAGGCATGTTAGTGCCAGGCTGAGGCTGAGAGGTTGCACAGGGAGTGTATCTGGGGCAATTGGCAGGGGCAGGGTCCAGCACATGTCCTCACACCCATACCATTGACGTTCTCCCTGGCCACTGCTGGAAATTGCAGGAAGCCTTTCTCTCCTGAAGTGTCTCTCCAGCATCCTCTGTTGAGTAAACTGAGCACTGTGCCCACTTTAAAGGGGAAAAGCTTAAAGGAATTGCATTGTTTATCATACAGCGTATGTTGAAGGGTGCTTTCAGAGCTGAGAGGCAATAAATCAATAACTGACATAGTCGATCTCTTTGGCTACGCAGCTTCCATATGCACCCTTTTACACACATTGGAACTTCCTTAAAACAATAAGACAACTCTATGTCTCTACCCAACCAGGTACATCTATCCTTGCAAGTGAGGTTCTCACTTATCTTCAAAAATGAGAAGACCCAGTCATCGTATCCATCATGGGTTATATTAATTACTCCTCAAACTTAGTCAAGGGTTCACTGAGTATTCTATTCCCTAAAGATTAAGTTGTAAAGTTAACCTCCAATAACTCATGTATAAAATTTAGAAATATGAAGAAGGAGAAAGAAGTAGCGAATGATGATGTAAGTAAATAAATGCATTCATATAATGTGCATGGCGATTGTACACAAAGCTACTGTGATGAATTTCTGTAATTGGCCGTGAGGTTGCAGTCCATGTCTATGACCTTCTTCTTCAACTGCCCATTCCATGTGTCCCTTGCCCTCGCGGCAGACCCTCTGGGTTCTCTTCCTGCTCTGGGTTCTTTATCTCTTGGAGTATCTCGTAATCCCTGAGAAGTTTGAGTATTTACTTTTTTCCCAAATTACAGCCACTCTAATATGTGGCCGTAGGTCTCTTTGGGGGGAGGCTAGGAGAAGACTTAGTGTGTCTGTGTGGCAATAAACAGTATAGGGTCCTTTTTAAAGGGGACCCAGGCTTCCCTCAATCAAGGGCCTCTGGGTCTGTGAACTTACTTAAGTCTGAAAACTGGGACAGGCTGTGATTCTCTATGTGGTGACTCAAGTCAGGGTACTAGCTACCGTACTGAGAGTGTTTCTTGTTATATGGATCAAGCAATATCCTAATAGGCTGACCGACTATTTCCCTCCTAGGGACGCATCATCAATCAGCTACTGCTGAAGGTCTCTGTGACCCAAAGAATTCTGACTCCTAGCTTGTCCCTATTGTCCTGTGGTTGGCATGCTCATTTTCCCTTTGACAATTAAGTGCTGCCACTTGGCCTCTGATATCCTGGGATTCCATCCTCCCATTGAAACCAGGGAGCCCATCTCAAGGGTGGCATCCCCTGCAGTCATACTTGGCCTAAAAAAGAACAACCACAGAGCTTTTCAGGGATGCGTGTGCCCCCCCCCCCCCCCCCCCGCTAGTGTATTTCTCAATGTCCTGGTGAAAGGAAACCCTTCGGAGCATTGTAGTTTTGGGGTGGGGGGGTGGCTTGGGTCTGAAGGCTGCACATGGTACTTCCAGTCCTGTTCACCTAAGGTTTTGGACTCCCTCCTCCACATCACACCTGGAAGCTCTGGCATCCCAGCCTCATTAAATACAGGTCACCGTTGTGTCCAAATTTCAGTCAGCCAACGAGGTAACCTGGTAAACCCCATCCAGCTGCACGACTAGTACATTAAAGTGAGGATCTCTAGCAAGTTAATGAATTTGGCCTGATCGCTGGTGTTGTTTTCTGCCCTTTTTGGTGTCACACCCTTAGAATCTATTCCTACACAAATGTTCCTCAGGTTTCCGCTGATTTTTATTAGAAAGGGCCTCCAACATTTTTGGAGCATAAGCTGTTTCCTCCTGGGTCATAGTGTGTACCTGTCCCCTTGCATCAAGGTGAGACCTGACTCTAATTATGGGTCTGCTGGCAATGGGGGTGGCTGTGGTGGGGTTCTGAGCAGAATGAGCATCCCCCTTCAAAGCATCTTCCCCAAGTGAGGGTATCACCGGATTTTCACACTGAGGAGGACCAGTCTTCTGGGTCACTGCGGGGGAAGGTACTGCTACTGGGAAGAGAGGCTCAGAGTGACTTGGGGGCCAGCAGTGTCAGTTTCTCTAGCTAAGTCCAACAAGACATCTTTATTCCCAGCTTCAGGATCTTGTTCTTACCCGATTGATGCCCTAATTTTCACAGAGGAAACTTGGCGAGACTATGAATTCAACTGCTATTCTAATTCAGCAACTTGCACCATTAAATTCTGTGTTTGATTTTCAGCAATGTCAGCCATGTGGCTACAAGGAATAAAAGATTCTTTTAAGGCTGTCACGGAAGCTGTGTGATCCTCAGACCATGATTTGAGGTGGGAGTTAACGGACCCGAGCTTGTCATTTTCTCTCTGTAAGTGCTCAAGGGCACTCAAAACAATTCATCTCACACCACAGCCCTTATGGTCATCATTACTGTCATACAGGAAGAGCAGAAGCCACTTGAGCCCCCAAAGCAAGTGCTCCGCTTGGCACTTTATCACAGTCAACCACAGGTGATGGCTTGATTAATTGACACCATTGCATGTCATGATTACAATCATCACATTTCTCATTGGCAAAGAGCTCAGCATCGCACTCAGGACCAAGGGTACAACTAAGTCAATCCTCAGATCCCATCTTTAGGGATCTAGCTCGTGGGGCCACTCTCAGTACCACCTCTGTAGTAGTCTGTGTCTAATCAGGATATAGAAGCCACACAGTAGGTCACCCTGGGAAGTTTGCCATCAGAGTGATTCACTGTAATAAAAGAGTCACTCTGAGATGTAAGGAAACTCTCTATGGTACCCTAGGATTGAGAGAGATCACTCGAGAAAGGGCAGACTTGGAAAGGGTTCAGACCTCACTGGAGAAGCTGTGGTTTGGCCATGGAAGAGCACAGAAGTTGGCCGGTTTAGCCAGACTGGAGCTTGTCTGGAGTTGCTGGGCAAACAGCAGACAACGCTCTCGAGTGTGGGGAGGACACACGAGATGGACAACAGGAGACGTGGGTGCTCACTAGGAGTCTGCACACCAGTGGGGACAGAGGCCTTGAGTCCATGGGCCGCAGAGAGGGAGGTAGGGCTGGCAGAGGGAGCAGCCACTCTGTGTGGACCCCCAGACACAGCTGGGTTGTGCTTTGGCTGCACAGGGTCCCAGTTTCACTGTCAAGAAGGCTGCAGACACATCCTCTGCAGCCCAAGGCTGTGTGGTTGCAGAGGGAGCACGTTTGTGGCCTGCGGTCCTGGCAGGTTCCACAGGATATCCTCATCTTGATTGTGTGGCGGCTCTAGGTATTATGTTACAGATAGAGAACTCACACAGTCCATCGGTGTCACTATTTTACCAGTTGGAGTGAAATATAGAAACTTTACCTCCCTTTACCCTCCCCCACTTATAATTGTCTTAAATATTTTCTCTACTTACATTTTTTTTTTCAGGGGAAGATTCACCCTAAGCTAACATCTGATGCCAATATTCCTCCTTTTTTCTTCCTTTCCCCACTCCAAAGGCCCAGTACATAGTTGTGTATAGTTGTATGTTCTTCTCATTCTTGTACGTGAGCCACTGCCACAGCATGTCTTCTGACAGCTGAATGGTGTGGTTCCACACCTGGGAACTGAACCCGGGCCGCTGACGCAGAGTGCGCTGAAATTGACTGCTAGGCCATCAGGGCTGCCTCTCTCCACATACATTTAGAACCATATTGGACAATGTTATTTTTGTTTCGACTGTCAAACATCACTTGGAAAATTGAAAAGACAATATCATATTTACCTACATTTTCTAATCTGTCCATTGTTCTTCTTCTTGATGTTCCAAGTGTCTTTCTCATATTATTTCCTTTCTGTTTAGAGAACTTCATTTAGCCACTCCTATAGGGTAGGTCTGCTGGTGACAAATTGTCTTTGTTTTCTTTATTTGAGAAGGTCTTGCTTTCTCTTCATTCAAGCAGGATCTTTTCCCTGGATATAGAATTTTGGGTTGACTCTTCTTTTCTTTCAGCCCATGAAAAATGTTGTGCTGCTTCTTTCCAGCCTCCAAATTTTTCTTTTTTTTCTTTTTTTTTTCTGAGGAAGATTAGCCCTGAGCTAACTACTGCCAATCCTCCTCTTTTTGCTGAGGAAGCCTGGCCCTGAGCTAACATCCATGCCCATCCTCCTCTACTTTATATGTGGGACGCCTACCAGAGCATGGTGTGCCAAGCGGTGCCATGTCCACACCTGGGATCCGAACCAGCAAACCCCATGCTGCCAAGAAGCGGAACGTGCGCACTTAACCACTGAGCCACCAGGCCAGCCCCCAGCCTCCGAATTTCTGATGAGAAGCCTGCTGTCATTAGAATGGTTTTTTCCCTATAGGCAAGATGTCATTTCTTTCTCAGTGTTTCAAGAATTTTTTCTTTGTCTTTAGAGTTCAGATATGATGTGTGTTGTGAGCATTTCCTTGAGTTTACCCTGTTTGGGGTTCACTAGCTCCCTGAATCCACGTGTTGATGTCTTTTGCCAGATTGAAGTTTTCAGCTGTTACTTCCCTGAGTGCTGTTTTAGCCCAGTCCTCTTTCTCCTCTCCTCACAGGACTCTGATGACATGAGTGTTGTATCTTTTGTTAGTCCCACGGGTCCCTGAGGTTCTGTTTTCTCAGCCTGTTTTCTCTCTGTTGTTCAGATTGGGAGATTTCTATTGTCCTTCAAGTTCGTGAATTCTTTTTGTTATCCCCTCCATTCTGCTGTTGAGCCCATCCACTGAGTTTTTAAAATTTTGGTTATAGTATTTTTCAATTTTTCTAAAATTTCCATTTTGTTGTTCTTTTATTTTCTATTTCTCTGAAGAGACTTTCTGTTTTTTGTTTGTTTGACACACATTCGTAAATGTTTATTGAGACATACTTACGATGGCTGCTCTAAAACCTTTGCCAGATCATTCCAAATCTCTTGCATCTTGGTGTTGCATCTGTGGCTTGTCTTTTGTCACTTGTTTTGAAATCTTCCTGGTTCTTGGTATGACAAATGAATTTGATTGGCACTTGGGTATTTTGGGTGCTACATTATGAGAGTCTGGATTTATTAAACCTTCTGTTTTGGCTGGATTCCTCTGATACTACTCAGCAGGGGAAGAGGGTGGATAGAAGTCCAGGTTGCCCACTTAGTCTCTGTTGACCCCCCAGAGAAGCTCCTCATGTCTGCTTGTAAGAGTGGCAGTGCTGCCTCCTTGATGGGCTGTCAGTGACATCTCCCTGGGAGACAGGAAGACCTGGGAGAGACAGGATGCCTTGTTATTGCTCCCCATGTGACTTCCACTGACATCGTGGGCAAGGGTGGCCTCGCTGCTGTTGGGCGATGGTGACTACCCTGGCTTTCCACCTGCACCTCCTCAGACAGCATCCAGCAGGGAGGGGAAGCAGATAAACAAACTCTGGCCCCCTCACATGCTGGAATACTACTCAGCAATAAAAAGGAATGAACTACTGAAACACACAACAACTTGGATGGATTTCAGAGGCATTACACTAGGCCAAAGAAGCTAGACTGAAATAGCTACATAGTCTATGACTCCATGTATATGACATCCAGGAAAAGGCAAACCTATAGGGACAAAAATAGATCTCTGGTTGCGAGGGGCTCGGGTGGCGGAAGGGGTTGACCAAAAGAGGTATGGCGTAATTTGTGGGGGAAAGGCATTCTTCTGTCTCTTGATTCTGTTGGTGATTACACAACTATATCTGTCTATCATAGACTTACACATTAAAAAGGGTGAATAGCGCGGTATGTAAATTGTACCTTAATTAAAAAACCAAGACGGCACTGTTGAAAGACGGAGAAGTTTGAGGAGCATGAGCTCTTGTCAACTGTGAGTCTGCAGCTAGAAGATCATCTTTGCAGGTCCTAACTGACATACTTCTATGAGTAAAACCCACAGGCCTCCTGTAACGTGTATCCGTGCATTGCATTTAGTGTGCACACTGCGTGCATTTACAGAGAGTGCCTATCCCTAGGTTGTGTTTCCAAAGTGGGCAGTTTAATATGTAGGGGTTAACTCTTGTAATCCTCTGAGTCCCATCCCGATTTGGCTCCCTCTGTCCTACCCCGCCTTGAACTCAGCGTTGCATCTGTTTGCTACTTTCCTGACTATTTAATGTAATTATATAAAACAACAACCGTCACCAATACAATATTCTGAATTATACTATTTTGCATCATACACAAATAAATCTGTTTGCAGCTTACCAGGTGATCGTGAATTGTGGCGTTATGTACCATTTCATTTTACGTGTTCTAAGCTGCAAGTGATCGTGATGGACCCACAGCGTGGCCAGGCCTGTGGTGGGAAGAGCTGCCCTTGGGATGTATGACGGCTAGCAAAGGTCATCTCCAGCGTTGTGTTTCGTGGAAAAAGGGGGGTGGTCCTGGATGGTTGTGATAGCCCTTTTTTCAGCCAACCACAAAGATTTAAGCTATGCTTTCTTCATCTGCCTTAGAGGAGAATGACAGCCCCAACAGTCACAAAGACAGGCTCTTACTTGTCATTTAGCTAAGAACAGTGCCTCCATATTTACAATTTCAGGTCCTTTTGTACACAAACATTTTTATCCCTATATTACAGTAGAGGAAACAAAGGCTCAAGGAAATAGAAGATTTACCCAGAAAGAATTGCAAAATATTGTTGGACAGGCTGGTATCTCTGGGTGCATTTCTTTTAGATTTAGTATGTCACATCTCGAGCATGCCAGGCATATTCCAACCTCAGGGCCTTTGCACTGGCTGTTCCCCCTGCCTGAAACCCTCTTCCCCTAGACACCAGCATGGCTTGCTCCATCACTAGCTTCCTGTGTTTGTTCAGACATCACCTTCCTGGTGAGGCTCACCTGACCTATCCCATTTAAAATGGCAACCTTCCCTGCCCGGGGCCCCTCCCCACCTCCCTCCACCACACTCCTATCCTTCCTTACTATACTCTATTTTTTCCACAGCAGTTACCATTTTCTGACACATTGTATAATTTAGTTTTTAAAACTTTCTTATCTCTCTCTCTAAGTAGAATGTATGTCCCATAAGCTCTTTTGTTTACTGGTGTACCCTGAAGGAGATCAACGCATAAAACAGCACCTGACACAGAGCACGTGCTCTGTAAACACCTGAATGATGAAAAGATGAATTTTCAATGGGTGGAAACTAAACTGGAATAGTCGTATACTCCGTTTAGTGTCATCCTGAAGAGTGCTAATTCATTCCACCACTTTTTGTTTAAACTATTTTACCAAATCAACCTCGTGCTTAGTTAACACGAGGGCCCCCATCGTTCTTGCACAGCCCACAATGATGAGACCCAGCATGGCAGACCACAGCGCGTTCTCTAAGTCAAGGAGAGTGGAGCTCCGTGCTGCCCGCTCTCTTGCCCAGTCAGAGCTCCACTGTGTGTGCTGTGGCCTCTCTCCCAGCTGTTCATTTTGCATTCCTGCAAACGTTTTTGACCTAAAATGCCTATCAAAAATTATGCAAGTGCTTGAGCTGGATTGCCCCAAGAAACAAAGGAAGATAATCTTGCTATATGTTAAAATGCTAATTTATGGGCTGTCCAGGCCCTTCAAAGAAATAGGTGAGAAAATAGGGTAAAGATCAGCAGACACAGAGGCTGACATCGTCACCAAGTGAGCGTGGAAGAGTGACCAGTGGTTGAAGAAGGGAAGCTGAAGAAACTCAGGTCTGAAGCATGTCAAGACCTTGTGATATTTGAAGCAAATGGAAAGTACAATGCCATTTCCAGAGGGGTTAATCAATAATGACCTGTCTCAATGCTGGTGTGGTTATCTTTCCTACCAATGTGCCCTGGGAAGAGTGGGCTGGCAGTGGAGTCACAGTTCATGAGGGATGTGATAAAGTAAAAATCACCACTGGTTGAAACTAGTCTTAAAATTCCTTAGCCAGGCACTATGTGAAAGTCACACTATATGTTCAGTTGGCTCTTGCTATCTGACAAACAACTCCAAAACATAGTGGCTTAAAATGACGACCATTGATTTAGCCATGGGTTGATATTTTAGGCTGGGCTGGGTTGAGTGGTTCTTCTTGTCTTGGCTGGGCTTACTCCTGTGTCTGTGGGCAGCAGCCAGGTTCACCGGGGACTGGGTGGATGAGGAGGGCCTCGCTGGAGTGCTTGTCTCAGCTCCACAGAGTCTCTCATCCTCCAGTCGGCTAGCTTGGGCTTGTTCTCATAGCTGAGGCAGAGCTGAAGCATGCAATGTTCTTGGGCCCTAGGCTTAGAACCAACTCAGCATCGCTAACGCCATTCTATGACCCAGAATCGAAGGGTGGATAGAAAGTCTCCAGCTCTGGATGGGAAGAGTGGCAAAGTCTCCTTGCAAGGGCTGTGGAAGCAGGGAGGCATGAAGGATTGAGACCATTTTTTTTTTTTTTATTGAGCTCATAATAGTTTACATCATTGTGAAATTTCAGTTGTACATTATTTCTTGTCTGTCACCACATAGATGCTTCCCTTTACCCCCTATGCCACCCCTGACCCCCCTTCCCCTGGTAATCATTGAACTGTTTTCTTTGTCCATGTGTTTGTTTATATTCCACATATGAGTGAAATCACCTGGTGTTTGTCTTTCTCAGTCTGGCTTATTTCACTTAGCATAATTCCCTCCAGGTCCTTCCATGCGGAAATGGGATGATTTTGTCTTTTTTATGGCTGCATAGTATTCCATTGTGTATATATACCACATCCTCTTCGTCCAATCATCAGTCACTGGGCACTCAGATTGTTTCCATGTCTCGGCTATTGTGAATAGTGCTGCAGTGAACATAGGGGTGCATAGGCTACATTGGATTGTTGATTTCAAGTTTGAGTAGATGCCCAGTAGTGGGATGGCAGGGTCATATGGTGGGTCTATTTTTAGTTTTTTGAGGAATCTCCATACTGTTTTCCATAATGGCTGCACCAGTTTGCATTCCCACCAGCAGTGCACGAGGGTTCCCTTTGGATTGAGACCATTTTTTGCAACCTGCTAACAGTATTTTTCAGTACCTCCAACTCAGCCAGTTTTTCCTTTAGTCTTGAAACTTGTCTCATTTCCTTTTAAAATCAGCAAATGCAATAGGGGCTTGTATGTTTGGTGCACATTGTGTCCCAAAATGCTGTAAACACTGGAATTGCACTCAGCGGTGAGACGCTCGTGGTGTGAGGCCAAGGCGGGTTGAGCCCAGCAGGGCTTCGAGTCTCCTCATTCCAACCAGGCATTGGCTCATCGAGTTGACGGCTAAGGGCATTGCCAAATGGTTGAAACTATTTTATTTTTTGTCCAACCCATGAAGTTGAATTCAACCTCACCGCATGTTGAGAGCTCCACTGTATACACCTTTGGGAGTTTCTGAGAAATCAAAGACTGGAGCAGCGTGGCTTGGCCCACACTATGTGAGGGATCTCTTTAGACAGACTGGAGGTCCATGGAAGTAAGTCTTTCCTGCTCCTCGGATATGACAGTTGGGGAGCCAGGAGCCAGGAACTTCCCCCTGGGCTTTCACTGGGATGTTGCCTGTGGCTGATCTCTTCTGTTCGGGGCGGATGGAGTGGGGAGTCACTGGGTGGGTCTTGGCCTGATAAGACTCCTAAGACCTCACTGGGCCTGCTGTGGGCTGACTCAGCTCTTCACCTAAGTTAGGCCCTATCTGGATAGTCTTCTCTGAGGCTGTACTCCATTCATTTGATAAATATTTATTGAACATCTACTATCTGCCAGGCAGTGTTCAGGATACCAGGCCACCCGGGGCCAATGATGGAATTATGCAGCCATTACGTGTAATGATTCAGAGACAGTTCAACTGCAGGAAAAAACGTGACTCACTCTACAACTTGGATATCTGGGAGAAAATGTTCCTTCCCTTTCCTGTAACTCTAGGTCTTTTCCAAAGCCCTACTCCCTGGCTGGGGGGAGGAAATTTAAAGAAGCTAATATGTATTTATTGATTCTTTTGAGCTTGTGCTTTGGGCCAGGCACGTTTAGAAGTCATTCAACTCTCAGAGGACCCTGTGGGTGCTGTTACTGTTTCCCCCATTTTACAGATGAAGAAACTGAATCACAGGGAGGCTGTGCAGGTCCTCTGAGGTCATAGCACTCCTAACTGCAAGGCGGCATATGGACTCCGCCTCCACAGCCCTCTCCCGAAACCACTCAGCAAGCAAACTACACAGCTGGCCGGTTTCCTTCCTGTCCCCACATTTGGTGTTCTTTTACCCCTCCACCACCCCCATGTCTTCAAGATGGCACCTGGCAGTCCACTTGGTCCACTGGGGGCTCTCATTACAGAGCTGTTCTTCCTACCAGGTGTCCCTTCTCAGCACTCTGTGAGCTCCAAGCCATCCTGCTCAGCCCTGGGGCCCTCTGCCCGAGCTCCTTCCCTGGGAGCTGGGCAGCAGTCCTGATGTTGTCCTGACTGACACCTTCTGCTCTCATGCTTGAAACCCGACTCCCCGCTCTGCCTTCCTCATTTGGGCCGTGCCCTCCTCAGCATCTTCCAGGGCTAGGAAAAGAGTGGCATTTTCTTTTATTTCCTGTGTTAGGTTCCCGTGGCTGCTGTAACAAAGTCCTACAAACTGGGAGGCTGAAACAACAGCAACGTTTTCTTTCACAGATCTAGAGGCTGAAAGTCCAAAATCAAGGTGTGGGCAGCACTGTGCACCTCTGAACGCTTCGGGGAAGGAGCCTTCCTGCATCTCTCAGCTTCTGATGGCTCCAGGTGTTCCTTGGCTTGTGGCTGCATCACTCCAGTCTCTTCCTCTGTGGTCACACGGGTCTTCCGTGGTCTTCTCTCTTGTACTTCTTTGCCCTCTCTTCTTATAAGGACACCAAGCATTGGATTTAGGGCTTACCCTAAATCTGATATGCTCTCGTTTTGAGATCCTTAACTTAATTACATCTGCAAAGGCCCTATTTCCAACAAAGGTCACATTCACAGGCAGCGGGGATTGGAACGTGTGCGTATGCTTTTGGGGTCCCAATTCAACCCACTGTGCTTCCCTTACATTACAGCTTCCTTCAACCATCAAGCAGCTAGACCCGTATCTTTGCCAAGTCGCTGTTAGAAGGGGCATCTTCTCTCTGCTGCAGAAGAACTCCGGGCACAGGTCCTCCTGCCTGGGAGCCGGAAATGTCAAATGAAGAGAGAAGGCAATTTTGAAAGACATTTCACTCTCAACAACCATATCTGCTCTCAAGATTATTGTCTTACCAGAAATCCGATTTTCTTGCTGGAAACTGACCCTTACCTTGTTCTTTCTGTCTTCTTTCTTGAGGAAGGAACACATTTCCCGATAACTTGACCTTGGGAAAATCTCTCCATCTCTCAGTGCGTCATTCCCATCACAGGGACAGCGACAGCCCCTTCTTGGTGGGGTTGTCTCGCTGGTCCCTGACTTGGTACATGTAGAGCCCGTGGCTCAGTGACGGACACCTGGTAGGCACTGTATGAGGTTCAGCCACATCTGCTGAGAATCTGTAAAAGTCCTTGTCTCCCTTTAGGCCGATAGATGCCTCATGCTGACCAAGGTGAAATGGATCGACTCGGAAAATGAAAAATGAGAAAAGCGTATTAATAATTTTCAGCAGATCTCTCCCATTTTGCACTTACACAATGATACATGCTTGTAGATAACATCTGTTTAATCCTCCGTGTTTATCTCCATTTTACAAATGAGAATTCTGAAGCTTAAGGAACTAGCTGAAGTCACACAGTGGGTAAGAGGCAAACCTGGAACTGAATGAGGAGGGCAGTTCCTTCTCCAACCGAGGCCCCCAGGCTCTGGGCAGCCAGGCAGGGATGGCAGCCCCTCATCTTGCTGCAGCCACTGTGACATCAGGCTTTCTCCTCCAAACGTCTGAAACCTATTGACCATCTACAGGGAAACCACGTAGTTTGTGTATGAAAATTAGGCAATTGCAGGGGACGCTCTTCCCTGACTTGCACACACCTTCTGCACACCGTGTTTTTGTTTGTAAATTCTCTTGTGGCTTTCTCAGTTATCTCAATTTGTTTAAGCAAAATACATTTTGTCACCAAGGAGAATTAATTTGGGTGAAGTTGTAGTGAGAACCGTAGTGGCCCTATCTGGTCCTGGAGCAGCTATGGAGGAGGGACTCTGCTTTCAGAGAGGTTGTGCTCTGAGCCAGGTCGTCCTGCTCTCATAGACCCTTCCAGACCACTGTAGAATCTGACGAAAGTCAGAGATGCTCTCGCTTTCTGGGAAAACCCATCCATGAACATCATTTAAGTTGTAATTTCGCTTTGGGTCCCCGCAGGCCCATATGCCCACCAGCGGGTATTCAGGGGAGTTTAATGAGGGGGCGAAGTCTGGCAGCAGTGGGCAGTGTTTCCCCAGAGGCCAGAGTGGGGACCGTAACTGGGACCTGGAGACACCATCTACAAAACTGTGGCCTTCAGTAGAGGGAGAGAGCAACTTCTGAACCAGCTCTGGCCTGCCTCTCCTCCCTCCTACCTCTGACCTGCCAGGAGTGAACACCAGAGGACCAGGGAGCCCATGGCTGCAACCTCAGAGGCCTAGGGCAAAGGGAAGATGATCGGATCTATCTGGAGGGTCTAGCCTGAAGGTGTCCTGGGTCAAGGTCTTAAATTAGAGGCACATTCCCCAAGTATAGGACCATACCACTGGGGTATGCCAGATCGTATGAGCGGCCCACAGATATAGATTTTAAAAGATTGGTAGTTAGGTATTTATTTTAATAGCTCTTAGAAAAAAAAATAATCTTCTCTTTTTGGTAATGATAGTGTCCTCCTGCCTTTTTTTCTCCAGTTATTACAAGCATTTATTTGTTGGCATTTTTTTTTTTTTTTTATTCTGATAGGCAAAATGTGGCCTCACGGTATACACCTTGCATTTCTTGGCTGGTGAGGATAGACGTCTTTTCTAAAAATTGTTTTGAGTCCTTTAATTTTTAAAGTTAATAGACAATTTTTTTAGAGCAGTTTTAGGTTTATGGAAAAATGAGGGGAAAGTACAGAGAGTTCCCATACGCCGCCGCCTCACCCCCATCCCCCATACGGTTTTCTGTGTTATTAGCAACTTGCATTAGTATGGTGCTTTTGTTGTAATCGATGAGCCAATTTTGATGCATTATTACTAATTGAAGTCCATAGCTTACATTAGGATGACTCTTGGTGTTGCACATTCTGTGGGTTTTGAAAGATGTATAATGACATGTATCCACCATTATAGTGTCACTCAAGTAGTTTCACTGCCGTGACACTCATCTGTACTCCCTCTGTCCCTGCCTCCCTCCCCTCAAACCCCTGGCAACCACTGATCTTTTTACCGTCTCCATAGTTTTGCCTTTTCCAGAACGTCATAGAGTTGGAATCATGCAGTGTGTAGTCTTTTCAGATTGGCTTCTTTCATTTAGTTACACGCGTTTAAGGTTCCGCTGAGCCTTTCATGGCTTGATAGCTCATTTCTTGTTAGCACTGAACACTATTCCATTGTCGATGGGCCGCAGTCTGTTCACCCACTCACTCACTGAAGGACATCTTGGGTGCTTCCAAGTTTTAGCAACAATGAATAAAGCTGCTGTAAACACCTGTGCAGGTTTCTGAATGAATGCAAGTTTTTGGCTCATTGGGTAATGATATAGTTCCCTCCTCCCTCCTTTTTTCACTCTCTAAAAATTGTGTAAAATATACATAACACAAAATCTATCATTTTAACCATTTTTAAGTGTGCAGTTCAGTGGCCCTGAGTACATTCACGTTGTGCACATAGTTCCCTTTAAAGTAATGATATTCCAGCAAAATAGACCCCAGAACCCAGGGCTGGGCAGGAGGTGACGGCCTGAGTGGTCCCCACATGGCACAGCAAGTGATGCGGATGGAGGACGGACTGAAACAACAATCTCAGCACCAGGGTCTTGCCCAAAGTCCAATCTGTCTAACGCGTTTAGCACGTTTTCCCGTGGTCTTCTCTCTCAGGGCCCCAAACATGAATTTCTAAAACCAATTTGCGTCATTTCCATGTTCTTTCTTTGCCCAGGCCAATTTACGGGTCGTTTCTGAAAACGGGGGCTTTGGAAATAGTCACTTCTTCCCTTCCAGCTTCTCTCTCCTCTGTTCACCTCTCAGAAAGCTATACACTCGCTCCAAGGAGTATGGCTAGCTTGGGGGTTCGGGGGAGGTGGGGAGCCGCACACGTAGGGAGAACGAAGGGAGGGAGGGCCCCCTTCAGCTCTTCGTGTGACGGGGGTGAGCACTTGACAATGAGTCTATCTGACTAGGCGGTCTTCCCAGAGCCTTCCCTGACACACCCACCTTCCCAACCTGGTCCCTCCATTTTCCCATCAGGCCACTGGGGATAATGTGAACGGCATCTCCTCGATTCAGAGTGAGAAAAATTAGCGGCAGCCCTTTGAGGTTTTCTTGAGAAAAGTGCCATCTCCTTGGGGGGAGGTGTGAGTTGGCTTGTTATCTTGCCGGCAGGGATCAGCTGCTACTAAAAGGCGTCGATTTTGCTGTGATCACAGAACAGGCTGCGGGGAGAGCAAAATAATAATCGCGGCAGGTGTGTCAGAAATGTGGCGCTCTTTTTCTGGAATTTCTATTTTGAAGCCCCGTTTCTCCCACCCCGAGGCAGGCAGTCCTGGGCTTCATTTCTCTTTCCTCTGAGGGTGGTCTTATTCCAGGGCAGGGGTGTGGGGGTCCAAGGTGGCACTCAGCCCTCAGCAACCCAGGGAGGCCCCCACCGAGACCCCATTCACACAGCTTCACCTTTGGTTTTGACCCTTTGTCCTGTCACTCTGGGCCCCTCTTGGGTGCTCTGGAATGCATTCTGGGGCTGCATGGCTCCAGGTGCTAGAATCCTGTGGGCTTCCTCTGTCCCTCCCCCGGACACATGCTGGGGGCTGTGGCTCCTTTTTGTCCTGGGGCCTCTCGCTATAGTTCCATGGAATGGAGTCCAGGTCACCCCTCCACCCAACTCCCCACTGAAGCCAAAGCTGGAGGGTCTCCTCTCCTCCGTCCTGACTCTCCTCCTTCTCACCTCCTCCCAACCCGGGGACTGTCATAACCCGAGCATTGGGAGAACTGGCTCGTCCTCATCAGATTTCCCATTAGGGTTTGGGCTGTGGAATTCAGGAGTCCTTACTCGGCTTCTGCCCAGAAGCCTTGCCCATCCTATGTCCCTCTGCACTGACCACTTTGGAACCAGTTGTGAGCAGCATTGCTGTGCCCGATGGGTTTCTGGGGGCACCAGGGCTGGCTCAGCACATCCACTCAGCCAGCCGGACATGCCAGCATATCATCACTCTCAAGAGTGACCCTCGATCTCGACAGCTCCCTGGCCCCCACGTGGGGTAACTGAGGCACGTCTTCCATGTGATCTCTCAGCGTTCCCCAGACAGACTGATCTTGCTCTGCCCACCGTGGGACTTGTTCAATGACACACTTAGCTTCCTTACCCCCACCTTTCCTGCTTCTCTATGAGCGTTTCCTGGGATCACCTCCCAAATAAGATCCTTGTAATGACATCCTTATTTTGAGAACCCAACCTGAGATAGCATCCCTTCCCAGAGGCAGTGAAGGGAGCTTGCTGCGTTGACTGATGGGGAAGAAAAGATGGGTAGGAGGAAAGATAGGATGGGGAGGAATTGCTAGTTAATAGTTCAAAATATTATGGCACACCATTGAAAACTCAAGCGAGTTGAGTGCTTACTCTGTGCCCGGCACCACACTCAGTTGTTATTTCACCTGGTTCTCCCAGTAGCTTTGCTTGAGTGACCTGTTCTCAGAGCTGAGGGAGCTAGGTCTCAGGGATATCCACCAGCAAGCTGGGTGAGTGGGGACAGGAACTCAGGTCTGATGGTTCCCCCGGGAAACATCTGGAAACACCTCGGCTAGTAGCGAGTATGAAGCGCCTTGAGGTATGCCGATGTCTTCCATTGACATCAGTGCTGAGGAATTATAATAGCCACCTGCTAATTTCAAAAGATTTCTGTCTTTAAACCTTTCCTTAAAAAGCTATAAGGTCTCAAATGTTTTGAGGCAGTGGCATGATGCTGCGAGCGCCATGATGTTAGACAGGTTTATGAGGAACAGAGAATGGGAGCGATGGTCTCAGGATTGAAAAAAAAAGGACTGACTGATTCCCGTTGTGTAAATACTCTCACCATGGCCAATTCCAAGCTAGAAACTTGACATTACTGAATTCAGAGTTGCAAAGAGATGGAGATGTGGAGTGCCACACCATGATGCAGTATTTCCACTGTACTGATGCAATCAACATAAATAAGTTCAAGAGCATTGACCATGGTAAGACGTAATAAAACAATTAGTAAGTGATGAGCTTTGAGTATTTAGTACCTTTTTTATTGAGGTAAAATTCATATATCACTAAATTCACCATTTTAACCACTTAAACTCTTAAAGTGAACAATTCAGTGGCATTTACTACATCCGTAATGTGGTCCCACCACCACCTCTATCTAGTTCCAGAACATTTTCCTCACTCCAAAAGGAAGCCCTGGACCCAGTTAAGCAGTCACTCCCCATTCTCCCTCTGCACCCCTGGCTCCCACTCTAATCTGTTTTCTGTGTCTATGAATTTGCCTATTCTGGGTTTTTCATGTAAATGAAATCTTTCAAGATGTGACCTTTGGAGTCTGGCTTCTTTCACCTGGCATAATGTTTTCGAGGTTCATCCATGTTGTAGCGTGTGTCAGTACTTAATTCCTTTTCATGGCTGAATCGTATCCCATTGTATGGGTACACTGCATGTTGTTTATCCATCCATCTATTGATGCACTGATGGGTTGTTTCCACCTTTTAGCTATTTTGAATTGTGCTGCTCTCAACATTCATGTACAGGTTTTATTTGAATACCTGTTTTAAGTTGTTTTGGGTATATACCTATGAGTGGAATTGCTGGGTCACACGGTGTTTCTATGTTTAACTTTTTGAGGAGCTGCCAAATTGTTTTCCACAGTGGCTGCACCATTTTACCTTCCCACCAGCAGCGTTTAATGGTTCCAATTTCTCTGCATTCTCACGAACACTGCTTATTTTCAGTTCGTCATTATTATTATTACTCTAGCCATGCTAGCTGATGTGAAGTTGTATCTTATTGTGGTTTTGATTTACATTTTCTAATGACAAATGATACTGAGCATCTTTACATTAGCTTTTGACCATTTGTCTATCTTCCTTGGAGACGTGTCTACTCAAGTCCTTTGCTGTTTTTCTTTTATAAGGAAGATTGGCCCTGAGCTAACATCTGTTGCCAATCTTCTTCTATTTTATATAGGATGCTGCCACAGCATGGCTTGATGAGGGGTGCTGGGTCTGTGCCCGGGATCTGAAACTGCAAAAGCTGGGTCACCGAAGCAGAGCATGTGAACTTAACCACTATGCCACGGGGCCAGCCTGCTTTGCTCACTTTTTAATTGAGTTGTATAGTGGCTACATGTATAACAGGTACATGATTTGAAAATATTTTCTCCCAGTCTGTGAGTTGTCTTTTCACTTTCTTGTTAGTGTCCTTTAATTCACAAAAATTTTTCATTTTGAAGAAGTCCAATTTATCTTTTTTTTATTTTTTTAATCTTTTTAAAAAATTGCTTGTGTTTTTGGTGTGATATCTAAGAATTCACTCCCAAATCCAAGGTCATGAAGATTTACTCCTATCTTTTCTCCCAAGAGTCTTATAGTTTTAGCTCTTACATTTGGGTCTTTGATCAATTTTGAGTTAACAAACTTTTGTATATGGTGTGAGGCAGGGGTTCAACTTCAGTTTTTCACATGTGAGTATCCAGTTGTAATACTTTGGTTTTTAATATAATCTATTTAATTGTAAGTTTATATAATTTGACTTTTAATTATGATCATGTTTAACACCTGGCTTGCAAAATTTCTGAAAATTTAACACTCAGCTCTTGTGAGCTAGTTTGAGCTGGTGTGAGCTGGCTCCAGCAGGCCACTACTTCCACCTCACCCTGCTTAAACAATCCTGCTGCTGAAGGCTGGCATTTGGATTTGTTTTTCTTGAGGAGCTGAGCTGGGGGATGGTTGTTGTGTGCTTATGGAGCTCCTGGGGGATGGGCACCTGAAGAAGAAGGATCTGGAGACCCCCATCCTCTAGCCATGAGCCTGTCTGACATTTTCCCATTGCATCTGGCTTTCCCTCCCGTGGTTCAAAGAGTGTGGCTGAGTTTCTCTTGTTCCCTTGCCCGGCATTTGTCCAGCTGTTCCTCCTGGCTAAGAGGGACCTGATTGTCTTCCAGCTGGATCTGAGGGGGCTTTGGAAGCCCCGTCTTGAAGCAGAGACCAACCTGATCCTGAGATTGAGGAAGTGCTCCTTTTCCTGGTGGGGTGAGGAGATAAAATACAGAATGCCAAATTACGTGTGGGTTTCAGGTAAATAATGCATAGTTTTTTTTAGCATAAGCATGACCCATGCAAGATTTGGGATATACTTATACTAAAGAATTATGCATTATTTATCTGAAATTCAAATTTAGCTGAGAGTCCTCTGTTTTCACTTGGTAAATCTGGTAAGCTTCCCCTCAGGTCAGTTTTCTTCCTTAGTGCCCTCGTCCAACAGCAGACACTCAGAACTCCAGAGTGGGAATGGCCCTGGGGAGGTGCTGATTCTCTTCCCGTTTTACAGATCTGGAAACTGAGTTCCAGAGAAGGAAAGAGACAGGCCCCAGTACATGGAATCATTGTGGACTTTGGGGACCTCACTGAGCTGAGCTACATGACTTTTCTTTTTCATGAAGTCAGCATATTTTGTGAGCGTCTTCTGTGCACGGGCACTGTGCTGGGTGTCGGGGGATAACAGTGACAAGCCTGCCATAGAGGGCAGCCTGTGGACATAGAGGACAAGCCTGTGTAGAGGGCAAGAATCGAGAGTTCCCTTTAGACATGTTAAATAAGAGACGTGTATCAGTTACCTGACAAGTCACTTCCACTCTCTGAGCCTCAGTTTCCCCTTTCCTAACATGGAAATAAGAGTACTTTTCTTGGGGGATAGTTGTCTGGCTTCAAAGTGGTGATGAAATGTCTGGTGGGGACAGGGAAGAATTTACAGTTGGAAGAGAGAAAAGAGGTACCCATGGTAAAGTTTGGTTGTTGCCCACAGGTTACCTGGCATCCTGGGACACTCAGATGATGTGGGATGGAGGTGCCAGAACTCACCTGCCCTGCCTCACCTGCCAGGGACCAGCCAGCTCCTGCTCCTGGCCCCCCAGGGGCCCCAGGTGGGCAGGCCTCACCTCGCCTGACCCTGGGCCCTGTCATCCTGCCGCCAGAGCAGGGCCTGGCCCCCACTGTGTTCCTGAAGGCCCTGCCCATCCCATTGTACCACACAGTGCCTCCTGGGGGCCTCCAGCCACGCGCCCCCCTAGTGACAGGCAGCCTGGATGGGGGCAACGTGCCCTTCATTCTCAGCCCCCTGCTGCAGCCGGAAGGACTTGGCCCCACCCAGATGGGGAAGCCAGTGGCTCCAACGCTCACCGTGAACATCGTGGGTGCTCTGCCTGTCCTGTCGCCGGGCCTGGGGCCCACGCTGGGCAGCCCGGGCAAGGTGCGGAATGCCGGCAAGTACCTGTGCCCTCACTGTGGCCGGGACTGCCTGAAGCCCAGTGTTTTGGAGAAGCACATCCGGTCCCACACGGGTGAGCGGCCCTTTCCATGTGCCACGTGCGGCATCGCTTTTAAGACCCAGAGCAACCTGTATAAGCACAGGCGCACCCAGACGCACCTCAACAACTCTCGGCTGTCCTCGGAGTCCGACGGTGGTGGAGGCAGCCACCTGGAGGAGGGGGACAAGGCTGGAGAGACCTCCAGAGCAGATGGCAGAGGGGACAGCTGGAGCCAGAGAGTGCGCGATGCGGCCCAATCAGAGAGACCCCTTTCTCCAGGCGCCCAGCGCGCTGGACACTGCCCACTGCCCACCACGCGTCTGTTCCCAGTTGCCAAGAACCTAGAGCTGAAGTTGGAAGCTATTCCCTGTCCAGGGTCCACATTCACTGACAGAGAGGCCCCTTTGGACTCTACCCATACAGCGTCCGCTGGGCTCCCAGTGGCCGGCACACAGCCGAGGCGTAAGCTCCTGGAACAGAAGTCTCCGACCGCCAGCAGGTCGTGCTTCGTGCAGCAGCAGCAGCAGCAGGCGATGTCCGCGGAGAAGCCCTGGGACCCCAAGGCCTCGGAGGGCCGGCTGAGGAAGTGCGAGAGCACCGACTCAGGCTACTTGTCCCGCTCAGACAGCGTGGAGCAGCCGCTGGCACCTTCTAGTCCCCTGCACAGCCTTTCGGAGCACAGTGCTGAGTCCGAGGGGGAGGGCGCCCCAGGGCCCGGAGGCGCCAGGGCTGAGCCGGGGGAGCAGGGGCCCAGCTTGGAGCTGGAGAAGAAGCAGCTGGAGGAGCGCATCGCCAGGCTCATCTCACACAACCAGGCCGTGGTGGACGACTCCCAGCTGGACAACGTGCGGCCCCGCAAGACAGTTCTGTCCAAGCAGGGCAGCATCGACCTGCCCATGCCTTACACCTACAAGGACTCCTTCCACTTTGACCTCCGGGCCCTGGAGCCTGGACGGAGGAGGCAGGCCGCCCTGTGCTCGGCCCGCTCCACCTTCACCCCCCTGGACAAGACGCGACCCCTCTTCTTTCACTCGGTCCCCACTCAGCTCTCCACCACCGTGGAGTGTGTGCCGGTCACCAGGAGCAACTCACTGCCCTTCGTCGAGGGCACCAGAATGTGGCAGGAGCCGCTGGACCCCCAGGACACCTGCCCCAGGGGGCAGAAGCCTCTGAGCCCCAGGCCCACCCCTGCCCGACTGGTGGGTGTCCCCAGCGGTCACCCCCGGGCCCTGGTCAGACAGGCCGCAGTGGAGGACCTGCCGTGTCCGCCCACTGGAGACACTCCGGCCCCTGCAGAGGCCCCGGATGGAAAAAGAACTGCTGTAGGGGAGAGGGGTGCTGGCCAGGCCAGAGCGACCAGTAGGAAAGGCAGCCAGAGGAAGCTGAAGATGTTCTCCCAAGAGAAGTGGCAGGTGTATGGGAGCGAGACGTTCAAGAGAATCTACCAGAAAATGAGAGCCAGCCACCACGGAAGCAGGAAGGCAAAGGAGGAGACAGTGGGCAGTGGGACGGGGCTGGACCATCCTCTCCAGGCGGAGGCAGCAGGGTGCAAGGGCGCAGCCCCGGCCCAGGATGAGAGGACCCCTGTCCTTGGGGACATTTCTGTGGGGGCCAAGCCAGGGCCTTGGGGAAGTCTGCCAGCCCCAGAGGGCTTCTTGGTGACTGAGCCCCAGAAGCAGAGGGAGACAGTGGCTAGAGCGGGAGGCAGTGACCAGCCTGGGGTGAACAGGGCCACCTCACCCCCAACTCTCAGCTGCACAGAACCCCCCTGTTTGGGTAGCAAGAGCCCTCAGATTCCTCCAAAGGGGAGGCTGGAGCTGGGGTGTCAGCTGTCCCCAGCACCTGGTCCCCTCAAAGAAAGTGATCTACAGGCTCCCAGGCTGGCTTCACCAGACCCCAAGCTGGAAGGAGGCACCTGTAATGGTAGGGGCACAAAGACCTGTCAGCGGGCCCAGACCGTCCTCAGGCAGCCCAGTAGTAACTCTGGGGAGCCCCAGGCTCTGGAAGACAAGCTCCCCTCGGAGAGGAAGAAGCTGAAAGTGGAGGAGCTGAGCTGCCAGGAGCAATCGGAGTGTTCGGGAGCAGAAGGAGAGGCGCCCGGCAGCCCCATGCAGGCTGCCTCCCCATCATCTCAGAACCAGGACAGTGGCCCTGGGAACAAGCTAGGAGGGCTGCATGGCAGCAGCGACTGCATGGCGAGGGGCAGTGCTGGACAACAGGGCAAGCCCCTGGAGACCTCTAGCGCCTCATCCGCTGCTTCTTCAGTGGCGCTGTGGCAGGCGGGGCCGAGGGCCGAGGGGCCCTCCCTGTGCCCTGCAGCTGCAGCCACCATGAGTCCCTCCCAGCCGGCTGTCCAGCCTCGGCCTCCTGGTGCCCTTGCCGCCCCGGCGGACGCTGCCTTTCCTCCTAAGTACCTCCTCAGGTTACCTCAGGGAGAGACCCACCCCTCTCCGCTCGATGCCCGGGGACCAGCGCAAGGCCAGGCCCCTCTCTGTGGGAGAAGGTGTCCCGAAGAGCGGGCATCATTTGTGGAGTCAGGGCTGGGGGCCCTCCTGCCTCCCAGCGCAGTCTCGGGCCTGGCCCCCGGCGGAGAAGACAGCTTCGAGGAGGATCCCTGCCGGTCCAGGCCGGGGGACTGGAGAAAGGGGGTGCAGGGAGACGAGAAAGGAGACCTGGACACCAGCACCCCAGCAGCTGGAGAGTCTCCTGGCTTGGCTGCCGGAGCCCCCAGGGAGACAGCCTCCTTCCTGCCTACGCCAGTGTGTGACTCCCCCAGGAGTGCGACCCGTGACACCCACCACCTCTGCATGGGCAGCACTTTGGCGAGGGCCAGGCCCTCTGGGGGTGTCCTGAATCCCTGGGCACCCAACAGGGAGCTGAGGGCTCCTCCCAAGAGTGCCCCAGAAGACCCTCCTTCTGGGTCCCTGGCAGGGCCCAGTGCCTGCTGCTCCCTCTGGCCCAGCTCCTTCCTCTCGGCCCCCATGCCCTCGGGCTGGCCTGAGCTGGCCTTGTGTCCCCACTCAGAGACCCCTGGGAGCTCCAGGGCACGGGGTCCTTTCCCTACCCTGAGGGCAGAGCCCCTGCTCGTCTGGTGTTGTCTGAGCCGCAGCCTCCCTCTGCCCATGGAGCAGAAGGAGAAGGCTGCTTCCGTGTACTTGGCGCTGCACTCCCCTGGGGGCAGCCCCCGGGACGAGGGCCCGGACGCCCAGCCGGGGCGCAAGGCTGTGTCGGGAGGATGGCCCAGGACAAGCCCAGGAGAAGGAGGGCAGGCACAGACGTTGAAGGTAACACCCGGCTTTGCTCTGGGGCTCCGGAGGGCTGAGGGAGCACGCTTAGCAGGCAGGACTTGTAATGATAGAGAGAAAGTGTGAAGCCATCCCTTGTAGCATCTGCCGTCCATTATAATGTCTTCTCAGCCTGCTCCCCAGGGAAGTTGGGGCTACCACATATAGGGCAGGAGAGAATAAAGGCCAAAAATGCAAAATAAAGTGAAAGAAAATCATGAAAAAATAAATTTCAAAGGAAAGAATTATTGTACCCTAAACTCTGGGTGAAATATTTTTCATAACTGGACATCAAATTTAACTGAGCTTCCTGGGAATGGAGGCAAAAAGTGAAATGAGATACTGCCCAGGAGAGCTCTCTGGGTAATCTAGGATTATAAACCAGAAACTCTTATTGGGAGATGGACTCCAGGCAAAAACCACCCCCCAACTTTTAAAAGGAGAGAGCTATTGTACCAGGGACTCTGGAGAAATAATTACTATGATCAGATTTAACTTACATCTGAGTTTCCTGGGAGCAATGGCAAAAAGGGAAAGGAGATGGGTGCTCTAGAGAGTTCTCACTTGGTGGTTAAATAAGTTTATAGTCTCATCTTGAAAGCAAGTCTGTGCATCTGGATTTTATAATTGAGGGCATTGTCCTGCTCTATAATGTCTTGGGCCAGAGCAACTGAAGAGGGTCCTGGACCTCAGTTCTAATTTAACCATACAGAACAATGACAGGGCCTGGACTCCAGAGCCTTGCCTTCTTCTCCCAGGCAGAGCCTGAGGGAGTGGCAGCACTTTCCTCATCCTGAGAGTGGTGGGTTGATAAAAAATGTGTGGGGCCTGAGGGAGGGGAAATCCAATGCCCAGTTTGGCCCTCCTTCTTCCAAAAGGCAGTTAGGTATTGGTGGGGGGTCCCCGGAAAGGTAGAGTTGGGGGAGGGGAAAGAGCTGGCCATGGTGTTCCCTAGCCTCCAGTTTACTCCAAACGTCTGAGTTTTTCTCTGTGGATCCAGCCCTGGCAGAGTTCCAGAAGGTTCCACCCAGGAACGCTCAGACCATTTGGTGATGCAGCATTTCCATGCCTTGATTTCCCCAGACAGGCATCCTATCTGTAGAGAGAGAACCCTTCTGTGTTGTTCTTACCATGAGGGCTCTGAGCAATATGATGCCAACATGCCTGGTATTTTCAGCTCTCCCACCCGTTAGCCCCAGGGATGGCGTCCCAGGACCCGGTGACTGAGCAGGAGTGGAAAAAAGGACTGCGTCGTAGGAGAGTGAAGATGTCTCGTGGGAGCAGCAAGCAGAAAAGACTGAGCCTCAACTCCAAAAGGTAGGGTGTGAGGCCGCAGCTGTCCTGTCCACATGTGCCCATAGTGTCAGGAACTGCAAACTCTGATTTTGCTAAACCTCCAAGCAAAACTTCACATGGGACTCAAAAGGCATCTCTGTGTTCCAGAGAAAGAGTTCCTGTGTGGGAACCGGGGTCTGCAGTTTCACCGTTAGAGGCTCATTCTGTTTCCCCGTCCGCCCACCTGGCATGGCCTCACTGGCTATGTGTTTTCAATGGAGCCTTTCTAAGGCCAGGGATCCAGCAAATATTTGAAATAACTGAGTTGAAAACACATCCATCCAGCTTAAGTCCTGAAGAGAGAGTGTGTTAATTATTTACAGCTTTTATTGCTATTTTAATTATGCAAGCGATGCGTGTCCTTTGCAGAAAAATTAGAAAATAGAGACGAGCAAAGAAAAGACAATGAAACATCCTGGTAATCTCACCATTCGGAGATAACCACCACTGACATTTAGGTGCACGCCTTTCAGGACTTTTCCCTGTGACACGTGCATGCAGGGCATCTACCGCCAACAAACGGGAGGACGTGTGGATTTTCATACCACTGGCTCATCATGTCTTTGCTGGTTGTCTTGCTCCTTTGCTCAAAACCCTTCAGGCCTCCCACGGCACACAAGCTAAAAAGCAAATTCTCCAACCAGCCCCCACCCTCTCTCGGCCCCCCACGAAGCTTTTCCGGCTCATTTTCCCACACTCTCTACCACTCAGCGTGCTGTCGTGCTGTCTCTGCCTCTCTCGTTCTCTAATTCCCTCTCCAAACCCAGACCCCGGGTGCTCTCCTGCAGCCCCCCTTCATGCCTCGGCCCCCGCACGCTCCCCTGCCTGGGCCGCTCAGCCTTCTTCCCCTGCTGTCAGTATTGGGTCCACAGCCTAGATAGTCTTCAGGCGAGAACACAGATTCCTAATTCTTCCCCACAGCTGCTCAGACCCTCAGTGGCTGCAGATGGCAGACCCTCTTCTGGGGCCCCTGCCCCCATTTCAGTTGTCTGCCGGGACCATGTCTCCAGAGCTGACGTCGCTGAGGGCCTGCTGTGTGCCAGGCCCTCTATGATGACTCCCCATTTTTCCCATGAGGAAATTGAGACACAGAGATCAGGGGACCTCCCCAAGACTCGGATTTGAACCAGCACATCTTACTCCAGAGCCGTGTGCCGAACAGCAGCTTGCCCCAGTGCTCGCAGCCCGTAATGGGCATGAGAGTCGCCTGGAGCTTTCTGGCGTTTTCTTGTGTTTCTGGGTGGAATTCGATGGGTCTGGGGTGGGGCCTGAGAGTCTGTATTTCTCACACACTCCCAGATGGTGCTGAGGATTTGGCTCAGGGAGCACGCTTGGAGGAGCAATGTCTTATGCTGCCCCAAACCACATCCTGTCCTTTCCAACACGCCCATCATTTTGGGGGGCATGTTCTTTATTTCACAGATCATTCAGGGCTCTTGTGACAGAAGACCAATTCTAAGTAGCCGGAACAAAAGAAGAACCCCTGCCTATGTAACAGGGACAGCCAGCCCTAACCTAAACTGTGGGGAGTGGGGAGGGACAGCCCCCTAAGGGAAACGTGGGATGGATGCTGGCCAGACCAGAGTAGCCACCCACGGGATTCTGGGAGCACAGGGACACTGGCAGTTGGCTTTGTTCCTCCTCAGCTTCTCACGCGTAAACTGACATTGAGGAAATGCTAAACTCCCTCTGAATGATGACTGACAAGCCTGCAGTCTCCAGGCTTCTGTCAGGGTCCCGGGAAATGTGGTGGGGGGGCGGGGAAGGGTGGGTTGCCTCATTAACAGCTCCCTGCTTCCCGAGACTTCAACTTGACTAACTCAGCAAACCTTCATCGTGCACCCGCTAGGAGGCCGCCAGGGAAACTTTCCCAGATAAGACTGATGGTCCAGGCTGGTGCTCCAAGAGGCCTGGAGACATCTCTCCAGGATGCCTTGAAAGCCTACCAGCAGCCCAGGGGCCAAACATGGCTCAGGTAGGAATCTCGTTAGGCCCGGACCATTTTAAAAAGTTTTGACACTTAGTAGCCAAATAATAATTATCAGGGGATTTCACATAAAAATCTGGATTTTCAGCTTCTCTTGACACATCTGAAGCTCTGAAGACACGAGGCCTCCTTTTCTGCCTGGCAGCAGTTGGCTGGAGCTGAGTCGTGGCCACCCCTTGTGGATAGCACCTGTGCTCTGCAGTTTGCCTCAGTCCCTACCTCCCCCTATTGCCTTACACTCAGCCTGCCTCTCTCAGTCACGTCATCTGCCTGTCGCTTCTAGGCATTTGAGCTTGCAAATCTTGGTCTTAATATCTGGTCTTGTGGGAGCCAAAAGACTGCCTTCCCAGTCGGCGAGCTCCTCAGCAAGAGCCTGCGGGTGGGAAAGTGAAGGGGCAGTGGGCGCCCATGTAGAACAAGGAGGGGTCTGAACCAAGACTTAGCAGCTCTATCCTGGAGCCCCTGAGTGGGTGAAATGGGGATGACACCACTGAAATTTTTATATCCACCAAATGTTTTTGGTTGGCCACCATGCATCCATCATCTATGACTCTATCGGCTCAGGACCGTCCTTTGAGTTAATTCCACTTGCAGATCCCTCTGCCTCCACCTGCACCCCCGCCCCCGGCTCCTCACATGGCCAGCGCCCCCCGTCCCAGCAAAGACAGCAGCACGGCAGCAGGGGCTTCCCAGGCCTCAGAGGTTCCCCCTTTTATTCTCTATCCATCGCCTGGCTTTATTTCCTTTGTAGATTCATTTTCTTGAGTCATAGAAAGGTAGATCATCCTGAGGGGGCCTGACCTAATCAGGTGAGGCCTTTAGAAGAAGATCTAGAGGTCAGAGATTTGAGGCAGCAGAGACACATGCTCTCTCCATTGTTGGCTTTTAAGAAGCAAGCTTCTTAGGAATTTTAATTGCCTCAGTCACATATTTACCTTTCCCATATTTTATTAGTTAGAAACAAGCCACAGGTTCCACCACACTCAAGGGGAGGGGATTATACAAGGCTGTGACTCATGGGGCCACCCTCGGGTGCGTCTGCCAGAAATGGTTCCCCCAGCTCACCCTGCTGTGGAATTGGGACTGCACTGGAGTTTTCTGACCCCGTATCTTCTATCATACACATGGTGAGCGGTTGCTAAGATTTTAATGTGGGGACACACATTTAGGGAAGTGTTCGTAAGGGAATATGCTGGGCTTATAAGGAAAAGTTCCCTTTAAAGGCAAATTTCTTATCAGGCCACTGGTTCTACAGCATTTGGCCTGCAAAGATTTCTTAAAGAAGACTACCAATTTGACCCGCGTGAGGTCTCAAATTTAATTAATTCTCTGGTGGTGGAGTGACACGGTTAGATGATAGAGCTTCTTGGAGAAATGCCCTCTCCACTTCTCTTTCACATTTAACCCATCTTCAGAAACATGGAGTTGGTGCCCAATTCTGAGCGCCAGTGTTGGGAAAATGCCGAAAGTTGGTGCCCAGTCGAAAAGTGCTTTACAAAAGGGCTTCGAGTTCACTGTTCGGGAAGCCATGCACGGAGCTTATTTTTTCTCATAAAAAGTTTTCAACTCTGTATATTGAAATCCATCCATTTTTCAGATAGTAAGTCATGACCAATTTGTAATAGAAGTCAATAGTAACATAGGATTTGTTTTGCACGTATTTGCTCTGCAGCTAACCAAACAGAAATACTTCTATTTCACGAAGTAAGGGATCTATCATCTGTCTGTCTTCCTGCTTATCTATCTACCTATCTATTTATCATCTATCATCTGTCTGTGTTAGTTTTCTGTTGCTGCTATAATAAATTATCAACTTCGTGGGTTATTTTAAACAACGCAAACTTACTCCTGTCTTGTTCTGTAGGTCAGAAATCCAGCACAGGTGTCCCTGGATGACAATCCGGTGTCACAGGCTGCACTCCCTTCTGGGGGGTCGGAGGGGGTCACCCGTTTCCTGTTCTCTTGGGTTGTTGGCAGAATTCCATTCGTGGCTTGTGGCTCCCTTCAGCCAAATCCCCAACCAGTGAGGATGAGTCAAGTCTCTTCCACACTTCACATCTCTCCTCCTTCTTCAGTCTCATCTCTCTGACCCAATCTTCTGCCTCGTCTTTCATTTTTACCGACTCACTTGGTTAAATTAGGCTCACCCGGATAATGCAAGATAATCTCACCATCTCGAGGTCCATCCCCTCAATAACAACTGCAAATCCCTTTTTCCATGCAAGGTAACATAGTCACAGGTTCTGGGGACTAGGACGTGGACAACTTGTAGGAGTGCGTTACTCTGCCTGTGACACCATCTATCCATCCATCCACCCACAGATGTGTGATTGTATATGTGCATCTACGTGTCAATTTATGTATCCATCTACCCACTCACATATGTATGTGTGCATGCATCTCTATTTGTCATCTATCAATTTGTGTGTTCTCTCCTCAAGAAAGAAGCCTCTTTTTAAAATCACTTTCTATTTCATGTGAGTTGTCTTAACATTCTACAGAACATGAAATACTGTAGCAAAGATTCCACTATAGGCCTCAGCTCACAGAGAATGGTAAAATTCCTGTATCAGAGTATCTGTTCTCGCTTCTTTTTTTAAAAAAATTAAAAATACAGGAAAGTTCAGAAAATACGTAACAGATTCCTCCTGCACGATCTAGAATGAACAAATATTAACATTTTGTAGTATTTGCTTTTGAGTCTTAAAAAAAATCTTACTTTATTATATTATATATTAAATAAAATAAAACTAATAAAACAAAAAAGATAATAGATGTAGTCTGATGTATCTGGCACTAATTGTTTCAATCCATGTTTTCATACTTTGCAAATCAATTTATCCACTGATAATATATTCTATTGATTTGTCTCTTTAAACTATGTATAGAAATATCATACTGAATTTATCATTCTTCAGCTTGATTTTTAAACTCAACACTGTGTTTTTGAAGATCTGGTTGTATTGGTATGTACAGATCAACTTCATTTGTCTGAATTGTAGCAGAGTGTTCCATCCCATGAAGGTGGCTCATTTTATTTCCCATTCTCCTATTTATGGACATTTAAATTGTTTCCAACTTTTTTTGGCTAACTTCACAATGAGCATGCTTACACGTGACTCCTTAGGCACAATGCAAGAGGTTTTCTAAGAAGTACACCTAAAAGTGAAATTGCTGGGTTATAAGATAATCATTTTTAACTTTACGAGTTATCAGCAAATCCCCCCCAGAGTGGTTGTGTCATGGCTCGTTTCCACAAGCTGTGAGTGAGAATTGCCCTGCTGTCATGCTCTTACTAATGCTTGTTATTAGCAAATTTTTAATGTTTTGCCCATCCGGAGTTTGTAGGATTCTGTATATTTTCCACATTTGTATATATTCTTTGCCTGTTATATACACTGCAAATATTTTTCCATGTCTATTTGTCCTTTGAAGCCCATTCATTTATACTGACCCACATCATTACAGACATCTTGCCTCTTCACTCTATTTTGCATAACACCTTCGTTCTGGGATTATTTTCTTCTGGCTGAAGCATCATCTTTAGAATTTCCTTTAGAGAAGAAAAATTTCTGTTTTTATTAGTCTGAAAATACACTTATTTCATCCTTGTTGTTCAAACATATTTTTGCCGGACGTGCAGTCCTCGGTTGACAGCTATTTTCTCTCAGCACATCAAAGCTCTTGTTGCACTTTTATTTGGCTTCCATTTTGCAGTGGAGAAGTCAGCTATTAGTCTACTCATCTGTCCTTTGAAGGTCTTTTATCTCTGGCTACTTTTAAGACCTTCTTTTAATCTTTGGTGTTCCATAATTTTACTTTGATGTATACAGGTCCACGTTTCTTTTATTATTCCATTAGGACCCATTGGGCTTTTATGGTTTGTGGATTGATGTCTACCCAGGAAATTCTCAGCCTTCAGTCTCCACACCTTGCCTCTTTCCCATGCTCTGTCCCGTCTTTCCGGGACACTGGAATAACGTGTCTTCGATCTCCTCTATCTTTCATGTCTTTCAGCCTCTGTTTTCAGTAACTTTGTGTCTTTGTGCTGTCATCTAGATAATTTGTTTAGATCTCTTTTCAAAATTCCACTAGTTTTCTTAATCCTCTGGGTTAGTTTTTGAAAAGCTCTATTGAGGTATATTGAATTTTAATGTTATGCATATTTAAGGTGTACAGTTTAAAATAAGTTTTGACATATGTCTGCAGCTGTGAAACCAACAACACAATCAAGATAATGAATCTATCCATAATCCCCAGAGTTTCCATATGTCCCTCTATAATTTCTCTCTCTTGCCCACCCTGCCACCCTCTCAGCTCCAGGTAACCGCTGATGTGCTGTCTGTCACTACATGTTAGTTGACTTTTTCTAGAATTTTATAGACTTCATACAATATATGTTCTTTTTTTGGCTTGGGTTTTTTTCACTCACCATGACTATTTTGAGGTTCATTTATGCTACTGTGTGTACCCATAATTCTCTCCTTTTAATTGCTCAGGAGTAAGCCATCAGAGGGATATGTCACAATTTGTGCATTCACTTGTTGGTAGACATTTGGTTTGTTTCAGTTTAGGACTGTTACAAATAGCAGCTACTATAAACATTCATATATGAGTCTTTGTATGGATATACCCTCTAAATTCTTTTGGGTAAATATCTGAGAGTGGATTGGCTGGATCATACAGTAGATGCATGATTAATTTTTTAAGAAGTTGCCAAGCTATTTTCCAAGTGGTTGTATCATTTTACATTTCCACCAGCAGTGTGTGAGAGTTCCAGTTTCTCCACATCCTTGCCAGCACTTAGTATGGCGTTATTTTTAATTTTAGTCATTCTAATAGGTGTGCGGTGGTATCTAGTAGTTTGAACTTGGATTTACCTAATGCCTGATGATACTGAGCATTCTTCATGTGCTTATTTCCCATTTATGTATCTTCTTTGGTGAAGTACCCATTCAAATCTTTTGCCCATTAAAAAGAATGGCTTGTTTGTTTTCTTATTATTGAATTTGGAGGGTCCTTTATACACGGTTAGAAGTCCTTTAGCAGATATGTAGTTTGCAAATATTTTCTTCTAGTCTCTGCCTTATCTTTTCATTCTCTTAGCAGTGTCTTTTAAAGAGCAGACATTTTTAATTTTGATGAAGTCCAATTATCATTGTTTTCTTTGGATTGTGCTTTTGCTATCATAACTGAAAAACCCTCGCCTAACTCATAGTCACAAAGATTTTTCTCCTAAGTTTTCTTTTAAAGTTTTAGACTTTTAGGTTTAACATTCAGGGCTATGATCCATTTTTGCATAGGGTGTGATGTATAAGTCAAAGTTCTTATTTTTGCATGTAGATATCTAATTGTTGCAGTACCATTTGTGCATCCATCTGTTTTGATGCAGATACCACACTGTCTTGATTACACTACCTGACTTGAAGATGACTATAAAGCTAAAGTATTCAAGACAGTGTGGTATTTGCATCAAAACAGACAAATAGGTTAATGAAACAGAATAAAGAATATGGAAATTGACCACATGTAGCTGGTCAATTGATTTTTTGACAAGCGTTCGAAGGCACTAGTCTTTTCAACAAATGGTGCTGGACCTGGAAACCATGTCCACCAGTAAGCTGAGGCAATTACAAGTCTTACTTCATTTGTTTCTCTCCTCTCAGGTATCACCGCTTTCATTGCTTGATGTCCAATGTCCTGAAAACCACTGTTTCAAACATTTGTCCAGTTTTTTATTGGGGAGGGTAAATCCAGTTACTGTTACACCATCTTGCCCAGAAGAAGTCCCTGGACTATTGCAATGGCCTCTGAATTTGTCCCCCTGCTTTTACTGATTTGTCAGGTTTTAAATGTAATTGTTAACATATACTACGTTTTCTTTCCAAAAAGTTCCATGTAATTATTTTTCAAATCTGCTTGGTGATTTTTGTAGTCTTTTGCTCTTTACTCCCCTTTTCTTCTTTTTATTGAGGTATGAATGATATGCGTACAATCCATGCGTATTTCATGTACACATCTTGAAGATAAGTATACACCCATGAAACCATTACCATATACAATGTCCTAAACTTATCTATCATCTCTACAAGTTTATTCACTTCCTCTTTTTTTTAAAGAACATTTGACATAAGATCTGTTCTCTTAAATTTTTATGTGTGCAATGCAGTATTGTTGACAATGTGCACTACAGTGTACGGCAGATCTCTAGGATTGATCCATTTTGCGTAAGTGAAAGTTTGTACCCTTTGATCAACACCTCCTTGATACCCCCTCCCTCCAGCTCCTGATGACCACCATTCTACTCTCTTTTTGTGAATTTAACTATGTTAGATTCCTGATATAAGTGGGATCGTGTAGTATTTTTTTTTCTGTGTCTGTCTTATTTCAATTAGCCTTATGACTTCCAAGTTCATCCGTGTTGTAGCAAATGGAAAAATTTCCTTCTTTTTTTAAGGCTGAATATTATTCCATTGGATGTACATACCACATTTTCTTTATCCATTCATCCATTGATGGACATTTGGTTTGTTTCCATATCTTGGCTATTGTAAATAATGCTGCAGTGAACATGGGGTGCAGATGTCTCTTCAAGATCCTCATTTCAATTTGTTCGGGTAGATACCCAGAAGTGGGATTGCTGGATCATATGCTGGTTCTCTTTTTAATTTTTTGAGGATGCTTCCTACTGTTTTCCATAGTGGATGTGCCAATTTACACTCCCAACAGCAGAGTACAAGGGTTCCCTTTTCTCCAATCCTTGTCTGTACTTGCTGTCATTTGATTTTTGGTAATAGCCATCCTAACAGGTGTGAGGTGATATTTCATTGTGGTTTTGATCTGCATTTCTCAGATGATTAGTGATGTTGAGCACCTTTTCATATATCTATTGGCTATTTGTGTATCCTCTATGGAGAAATGTTTATTCAGGTATTCTGCCCATTTAAAAAAATTCAGTTATTTGGTGTTTTTGCTATTGAGTTGTATGAGTTCCTTATATATTTTGGATATTAACCCCTTATTCCATAGATGGTTTGCAAATATTTTATCCCATTCTGTAGGTTGCTTTTTCATTTTGTTGATGGTTTCCTTTGCTGTGCAGAAGATTTTTAGTTTGATGTAGTCCCACTTGTTTATTTTTGCTTTTGCGGCCTGTGCTTTTGGTGTCAGATCCAAGAAATCATTGCCAAGGCCAATATTAAGAAGGTTTTCCCCTATGTTTTCTTCTAAAAGTTTTACAGTTTCAAATCTTATGTTTAAGTCTTTAATCCATTTTGAGTTGACTTTTGTGTATGGTGTAAGATAAGGGTCCAATTTCACTGTTTTGTATGTGGATGTCCAGTTTTCCCAACACTATTTATTGAAGAGACTATCCTTTTCCCATTGTGTATTCTTGGCTCCCTTGTCGAAGATCAGTTTATGGTAAATGTGTGGGTTTATTTCTGGGCTCTTTATTCTGTTCCATTGCTCAATATGTCTGTTTTTATGTCAGTACCATATTATTGTTATTACTGTGGCTTTGTAAGATATTTTAAAATCAGGAAGTGAGCTTCCTGCTTTGTTCTTCTTTCTCAAGATTGCTTTGGTTATTTGGAGTCTCTTGTGGTTCAACCTGAATTTTGAGATTTTTTTTCTATTTCTGTAATTTTTACTCTTATTTTCAATCTTTTTAAAAAACACACTTAATATTTTGCATCTGATAATGCCAACATAGGAGGTTTGGCATGTGTGACTCTGATTTATGTACTAGCTCTCACTTACGGTAACTTGTTTGCTTGTTTGTTTTTGGATTTTTGATGGTGAACTGAAATTTCTAGAACTTTGAGATTTGGATTGGAGGTAGGTTTCTCCAGTAATGATTTGTTTTGCTTCTGCTGGGTGCCGGGGGGCACTCCCTGGGCACTACTTTAAATAAAATTCTTGGTTTTAGGTTCTTTCTTGTCACTGTGTAGTGTGAATTCAGATTGCAAACCCATGAGAAGATTGTCTTATTGTTATGCAATTAACAGGAGAGACTTTTGCTCCCTTCACTCAGTAATGAGGTTGGAGATTTTTTAATGTCCTGTGGCGGGTGGTGGAGGTAGAGTGTATGATTTCTAATTCACTCATATATATGACCCTCTGAGGTCTCAGCTTTATGCAGGAGCAGAGGTTGTGTCTTCCCCTTGACTCACCTAGAGTAGATTCTGGGTTGGAATCCTGCACCCTGCACCCACTAGACCACGGAAATGGGAGATCATGCTTAACCTGGTGTGGCAGATGGCCTCAAAATGAAAGATCTCTTCCCTTTCCAGGGTTTAGTTTTCACTTGGTTTTTGAGTTTTAAATATCTTACCTTCTAATCAGAACACCAATACATTTAATATAAGCTTTAAACATTTTTATATTTTAATCTGCATTTTTAGTTGTTTTCAGTATCAGGGTAAGTGTGGTGGTAGTCAGGGTAACTAGTTCACCGGACTGTTAGAAATGGACTTCTTCTTTTTAACCTCGTTAATTATTCTTTTCTCATCAAGAAGCTATATATTTGATGTCGTCAATGAGCCACCTTTTCCTCTAGGATTATTATTTTTTGGTCTTGTCTAAGAAATCTTTCCTTACTCTCAATATCTCAAAATCACCAATACAAAAATATATTCTCTTATGTTCTCTCTTTCTGTTAATGTAAGGAAGGATTTATTTTTATTTTTGTCCATATAGGCAACTATGGACCATGGGCCACACTTGGCTTTTGACCTGTTTCTGTACACCCTCCGTGAGCTGGGCATGGTTTTTACATTTGAATGTGTGGCAGAGTTTGTACGTGGCCTGCAAAGTCTAAACTACTTCTTATCTGGACCTTTATACCAAAAGTCTGCAGACGCCTGGTTTAAGCCACTTTTTGGTCACTTATTTGCTATATTTTAACTTCCGCTTTACATTTGGAGTTTCTGTCAGGACACTGCACTCCATTTCATTCATCTCTTTGTTTGTTGCCAACTCCAACCGCACTGAAGTGAAAATGGCTGGTTTCATTAATGAAAGGACATGAGTAAAGGAGAGGGATAAGAAAATTCAGGATCCATTTTCAGAGTGGAAACGGAAAAATGCAGAAAATTCATACTTGGATGCCTAATTGGCCTGACATTAACTAGAGGCATAGAGATTCAGGGGCCCACAGGCTGCGGCTCTGCCGTGCCCAAAGCAAGCGCTGGACCATGGGATTGGATTTTATTGATTAATCTGCAGCTGTGTACAGCGCTGTATGAGGCATGAAACACTCAGAGACTTGTTCCAGGAAGATTCCGGCAAATGGGACAGTGAATTGTGAAGTCCCAGGTGATTCGGGATGAGTGAGGAGGAGGGTTAGAGGTTGGAGCGAGGGGAGCAGGGCGCTCTGTAAACCCTAAGATATACATGTGGCATTGCAGGGAGAGCAAAGGAGAAAAGCCGGCACTGAGAATGCCATTCTCTTAATTGATAGTGTTTTTCCTTACAAAGCAGAAGTCTGTCTGTCTGAGGCCGGAGTCTGCTCTCTAGTCATCACACAATTTACTTATTCTATGGCTAGCTCTCTCAGAAATGACAGCACAATCTCTGAAGTGAGACTGAGACACAAACCGGGAGACATGGTGGCTGCCACTACACATGGCCTAGACCCTTTGTCACATTCTCCACAGCACCAGCAGCTTTGGCCTCAGTCCCAGGTCCTGACTGATGGGATCCGGAGGGCCACCACACCTCCACTCCACTTTTCTTGGCTTTGTTATTCCCTGTGGGATCCAGAGAGGAAAGTGAGAGGAATAATAGGACAGACCACATATTCTCTCCCCAGGATGAGTGTGTGCAAGGTAGGCCATGTAAATCTGTAAGACCCTCTCCTGGGACCTACTTCCTGCCCTCAGAGTTGGCTTATAAGAGGGGCAGCGGGCGTGGGGGGCGGGGTAGGGGCGGAGTAGGCAGGGTGGTCAGTGGCTTTCAGCCGGCATCGAGGTACATGACAAAAACCGTACGTTGCCTCCTCTCATGAGCTTCTCATTGGACTCCAGTCAAAGCCGGTGTCCCCTGAGCTGTTGACCTTGGCCAACTAGCCGTCAGTGTCCCTGCTGGAGCTGATGTGGGGTGAGAAGACTTTCTTCTGATGCGTCTTCCAAGAGGCCCATCAGCTACAGTGTTGTACTGATCTTCCGCAAGTGTCAGTAATGTAGGCTCTTGAAGGGTGTCCTCGAGAGAGCCCGAGAGAGCAGAGGGGCGCCGAGGGTAGGGGCGGGATTTAAAATCTGGACCTCAAATGGCAGCTTATTCTCAAAAGATGTGAACCATTGTACAGGCCAGCTAAAAGCAGCAAATTAGACATAAATACAGAAATCTGGATTGATCTTAAAAACACAGCCTTAAGTAAAAGTAAAGTGACGTAAAGAATGGCTCTGTGCTACAAGATCACACACAAAAGTGACACTACATATTTATGAGGACGTGTGCATATTTAAGGATGTTTGTCAAACACACTTGAGTGAATGTCTCTGGGGGAAACAGACGAATGAGAGCGAGGCGGAGGGAAGTAGGAGGAAACACTCCCTGGTGTGCCTGAGGCGGGGCTCCTGGAAGCAGCGCCTGACACGGGGTTCTCACACGACTGATTTACAGAGGGTGGGCTCTAAGGAGGCTTGTGAGGGAGTGGGGAAGTCGACAGGGCAAGGGAAGAACCAAGCAAACATGGGATATTGGGGGTCCAGTCCTGCCTGATCCTATGAGGAGCTCCGGAGTGCGAAATTTACCCCAGAGATTGTCCTGTTCAGAGGCAAAGGGACTGAGCTGTCACAACCTGCGACAGTCAGGCAACAGCTAGGGGCCTTTCCTGGGGGGTGTGCCATCCTCCCATCCCTAGGCCTCTCCATGCAAGATGGCTCCCGTTGGCCAAGGGCGATCCTCTTGAGAAGGCAGGAAGTGTGAGCCGTTCATAGCCAAGATCCCAGCAGCTGGGCATGGATGTGCAGCCTGGGGTAGGCGGTGGGGACGAGGTCCTCGCAGCATCTGCTAAACCGCAAGAGACCTTGTCTGACTGTGACGGCAGGTCACAGCCCTGGTCTCACCCTGGCTGTTCATTCCTAGGGGCTTGCTGCTCCAGGAGAGCTGCATGCAGAATGTTCTGGGAGAACCCAAGAGAGAAAGAAACAGACTCTGTCTGTGACTAAACAAAATGTTGCTTTGAAGACAATGCCAAGATCCGCTCGGGCTCCTCTAACTGCAAAATGGTCCAAATTGCACCTTAATGAGATCTGAAGTCAGGGGCTGGGGCTCTCCCAGCAGTCCTCTAGCTGTTTTCAGAGTGGAGTCCCTTGCACATCCATTTTCCAAAATCGAAACCTCCCTGCAGTTCAGACTGTGCCATTCTTAACACTTGCAAGCTTGTGGCAGTCACCCACTGACTTGGGGCCAAAGGTGCCCTGCAGCACACGGAAGAAGAATTGTCCCACGTGCCCCCGCCCCCCTCCCTCCCTTTGTCTCTGCACTTTGAAACCACTCATGCCCGGCCCAGCAGGAACTCTGACTGGTGCAGAGGTTTGTGATCAGCAAAGGGCAGACCTGTTGCGCCCCCCCATCCTGGCTCAGATAGCTCTTTTAGGCACCTGTGGTCTTGACAAGCAGGGACAGACTGCTTCAAAGAGCAAGGCAGGCACCGCTGGGGAATGCAGCTCCTGCCCAAGGCTGGGGAGGCCACAGGGCCATGTAAGTGGAGCTTCCCGCAAACATGGACACCAGAAAAGATGAGTAAAAAGTCACTTTCTCATTGTTGCTACTGTAAAAATCAGAGCCCAAGAGGATACTGCATTCCACAGATCTTACTTAAAATTCTGCCCGCAGCCCTGGTGATTAGGGGACTGCGGCTGGATCTTGGCAGCGGCTCAGACAGAGGAGAAAGGAAAATGGCCAAGCAGCTTGCCTCGCCACACTCCCCAGCCAGGTGGTTCTGAAGAGCATTGAGGGAGCAGAATTCTTATAAACTGAGGCTTGTAAAGGGAAGGGAGTCCTTGTGGCTCGACCAGGCAGCCTGAAGCAGTGCAAAGACCTTTCCAACAGCTGAGCACCACTGGGGACCCCTAGCGAAATGGTACAGAACGCTGGATCTGGAGTCTAGTTCCCACGTGGCCACGCGGTTGGTCTCTTAGGGCACATCTCAGCTGCTCTGCGTCTCTGCTCTTTCGCCTGCAAAATGGGGGCGCTAGACTAGCTTGTCTGTTTTTGGTAGCACATTCCTATTAGTAAAAAATTTTGAGTCTGCCCCCTAATAAAGGCCTAATTGTTCATTTACAAATTATACATAGGTTCTATTCTACGAATGTATTATGTACATTATAAAGGCCATGCAACAATAAATATCAGAAAGCCAAGATGAAAATAAATATAAATAGAAGCTCTAGAATTTTCTTTCTTTACTCTTGTTGTGCTATCCCACTGAGATGTAAATACTCTGTTTTGGAGATTAGACCAGCTGATCTGGAAGGACTTCTCTAGATAGAAAGTCTGCAATACCCATTTTTTCAAAGGAGACCCTTGAGACCGGCGCTGTCCAATATAGTAGCCACTAGCCACATGCGGCCATTTAAATTCATTAAAATGAGACCAGACGTAAAACTCGGTTCCTCAGACATACTAACTCCATTTCAAATGCTCCATAGTTGCCTGTGGTTAGTGGCTACTGTATTGGTCATGCAGATGATAGAACATCTCCATCACTGCAGAAAGTTTTTGGACAGCCCGTTTATTAAGTAGTCAAGACCACGTGATTCAGCATTTAATTACAGCAGCTACCTTTATTAAGCACTTGCTATGTGCTAAGCAGCTGGGAAGCATTTCATGAGCACTATCTCATTTAGTCTCTGCCACAGCCTTGGGAGTTAGGTCCTGTTATTATCCGCATGTCACGGAGGGGAAAATGAGGATAGGAGGGACGAGGAATGTCCAAGAGCAGACGAGCTACTTAGAGGTCGAGCCCGTGTGTTCTCCCAGGCACCCCACAGGGACTTGGGCTTTACCGTCTGAGCATCGTCTTTTCAGATTTTTTGTGGGCATGAGCTTCTGGGCGGCTGTTCTCAAGCCTGCTTACTGCATACGTGTGTCTCTGTCCCACAGGTACAAAGGGAATTTCTCACAGAGCCGAGTTCAGCTGCGAGCCGGCAGACTGCGCAAGCCTCTCTGGGTGCCGAGGAAAGATTGCCCCCCGCCTCCGCTCAAGGGGCTGGGGCCACGCAGGGCCCTCCAGCAGGCTTCTTCAGAAACGGCAGGTAACGGTCTCCTTGGAGGTGGATCCAGACTGGGCACACAAAGGCACCAGGCTGCTGGGGATGCAGGATGAGCAGGAGATGGCCATCCTTGCCCTCAGGAGCCTGAAGTCCAGCAGGGGGACAGACGCATGAGGGATAAAAAAAAGAGTGATATCTGTGGAACAGTCAACGTGACCCTAAACTAGGGGTAAGGGTACTGGGTGAGAATACTGAGAATCCAACACTGAGAAGACAATGAACACTCCTGAGTACTGGCCACGTGGGCTGGGCCCTGTACTCAGTACAGCTCTCTCCAGGGCCTGGAAAACATGAATCAGAACTCCTGGTACCCCCCCACCCCTCCATCTTTACAAAGGAAGTTCACTTGATTCTTTCCACAGGGCCGTTGTGAGGGTAAAATGGGTCAGGATGGGCTTAGAGTCCATGTGAAATAGCAATCTGAATAGCTATGACGTGTGAGAGTGAGGGTACATTGCTTACATGTGAAGTGGTAAGAGGTGCGCCCTTTGTCATGCTTGGAGACAAACAAGGATGAACTAATGGGGACAGCTTCCTGGAAAAAGGGCTATTTTAAGTTGCAATCACTGGGCAACCAGGACAAATCGCTTAACTTCTCCGGACCTCAATTTCCCCTCCCTTTCTTCCCTCTCCCCAGACGTAATGAGCCCAATCTCAGCCTGCTTGCAGGGGGTTGACTGGGAAATGTGAAGCCCATCTGTGAAAAGGCTGCAGGGTCCCATCTGGCCAGGGGTGACTGAATTACCATCTTTTTGTGGCTAACTGTTGTCTGTTTGGCTCGAGGGCTGACCTTGGGCTCTGTCTGATGTCCCGATGATTTGACCCCTGGGGACAAGACTGGGACATCTTCTCATCCACCTTTGTGTAGCTCCAGGGCCCCCTGCAGGCAGATGGCACTTTTGTGCTCTCCCCTCCAATCCCCCAGGAGGCAAGGATGAGGATTAGCCTTTTGTTTCTCCTTGAGAATTTAAACCAAGGTAGGTATTTACTCAACTGGATGGCCAGTTGTGCAAGGAAAAGCATTGTCTTTGATAGGGAACATCAAGGGTTCGGATGATGTAGGAGAGGCTGGGATGAGGTGGGGCAGGGGTAGGCAGAGATGCTATCAGGGAACAGCTTTGTCCTTTCTTCATTGTCTGTGGCCCTCATCCTCAACTCTGCTACCTTCCTCTTTCTCCAATAGATATGGCCAATGGAATTGCCCATTGGGGTGTGCTTGGGTGAAACCATCTCCACCATAGAACCTAACAGAACCAACCAGAAATCGGTCAGTTGTCCCAAAAGGCAGAGCTTTCCCACCAGCTCTCTTCTCCGCACCTTAAAGAGGGCTGAATCAAGCTGCCCCTGGAAACTCACATCAGCCTCCATGTTTATATTCCTAAGCTCCATGCTATGCACTGAAGGGGCAGAAAAGAAAATTCCTGCTCTCGATAAATGTACAGGGTGAAAACAGACAGACCAACGAGCTGTTCACCCTTTGCTCAGATCACATGGGGAATAACGTTGGCACGTCTGTAAGCTTCTTCCTTGGAATCTTATGTCATAGAGCAAGTTGATGTGGGTCTTACCTATCCATTGGCTCAACGTGACAATGAAGCAAGCTACTGAGGGCAGTGAGCACTTTACAGACTCTAAAGCAGATGATAAAAGCTGATTGTTATTATCTACTGAGCATAATGTGCATAAGTACATAAAAACTGGCTTATGCTGAGTACCAGATGCGAGTGGGGCACATGGTAACAAACATTTGTGTTGTTTAGTAGAAGACGAGGTCAGTGTTGGGGACGGAACCCAAAGCAGGAGTTTTCTTGGGAGAGAGAGGGCTTCTCCAGGAAATTCAGATGTAGGGAGAATAGAACAGAGGCTTTCTGGACTGGGAATGGTGAGTAAAGATTCAGGGCCAAGAACCAAATCTTGGAGGGTGGGTTGACTCCAGGCGGGCTGGAGTGCACTGGGCCCCGCGGTGGATGTGGGAGCCGCTGAAGCCGTTGTTCCCACTTGGTACCACGTGGACTGGTTTCCTAGGGCTGCTGAAGAAGTTTCCACAAACTTGGTGACTTAACAAAAATTTATTCTCTCCCAGTTCTGGAGGCCAGGAGTCTTACACTCCCTCCCAAGGCTCAAACAGAAGCTCCTTCCTTGCCTCTTCCAGCTTCTGGAGGCTCCAGGCATCCTTGGCTTTTGGCCGCATCCCTCCAGTCTCTGCTTCCATCTTCACACAGCTTCTCCCCTGGGTTTCTGTGGATCAAATCTCCCTCTTTCTCCTACAAGGACACTTGTCATTGGATTTGGGGCTCACCTTAAATCCAGGATGATCTTATCTTGAGATTCTTAATTTAATCACCTCTACAAAGACCTTTTTTCCAAGTAAGGTCAGTCACAGGTTCTCTGGGTTAGGACTTGGCCCTATTTTTTAGGGGCCATGATTCAACCACATCAGTTTTACAATTTTCCCCTTTCTGTGAACCAACAGAAATGGCCTTAAAACGTGTTTCTACATGAAAAAGGCTGTGGCACACATGGACCCTCATTATATAACAATTCACGTTGTCTGTGCTCTTACTGTGTGCAAACAGTTTTAGTAGGAAAGTTCTATTATAAACCTAAATCAATATAGAATCATTGAAACGGAATCTTCCAGTCCACCAGCAGCAGGACATGTTCCATACTTGGGGGAAGTGTTATCCAAGTGGCTACAGGTGGCTTCAATCCCAAAATGGATGTGTTGGGCTATGGGACCCATAGCTTCTCTTTAGGAAGAAGGCCCGGTGGCAGGCTGGATAGGGGCTGGGCAGGGCCTCCGTGTGTGGCTGTGTGGATTGTGCCAACAGGGGCTGAAATCCAGCCACCACACTGTTTGTCTGACCCTGTGCTCTGGCTATGGGGCTGTGTTGGCCCAAAGCAAGGAGCCCTGACTCCTCTCTCCTTCTCCCACAGAGGGCGCCTTTCCACACATCCTCCAATGGAAGCAAGTGCCTCTCCCTAATTTGCACATGTACCCGGTGTGCTCATGGTGACCCCGAGGGTCCCAGTGTAAGCAGAGAGATCAGCTGGAAAGCCTCTGATCTTTCATTGTCCTTTAAATCCCTCTGTCCCTTTAAAAGCTTCTCTCAGCCTCAGGAAATGGTCCTCCTCCCACCTATGTTGACTAATGGTGGTGGAGATCTTAACATTCCCTCCACAGTGGGAGAAATCCCACTTCTGTACACGTCTTGTCTCAACATCAGTTTCTCATACCAAAATTGTAAGAGCAAACTAGGGGTGCCAATGAATGGTGGGTAAAACCAGGTCCAAACAGAAAAAAAATAAAAATCAGAAATAAAATCCGAATCTGGAGCTAAGAAACAAGAGGCCATCTATAGTTCAAATTCCCCTGGGAATGTAGCCGCCCTACATAGGTAATAATGTCTCAGCAACAGCCTGGAGTGGTGACAAATGTCCGTGCTTTCATGTTTATTATTTGAGCAGCGAGTTGAGCCAGAGGTCTGGGTCACTGGTGCCCATTTTCAAAGGGCTCCCTCCCCCACAATTAGGAAGAACATGGAAGATGTCCACTAAGGGCAGGTGTGAGCCTGCGGGATGAGGTCTAAGCACTGGCCCAGGGAATATTAATCAGCCCCTATTCCTTATTGAAGTGTCAGAGTGGGAGAAGGGATGAGGGGCTGGGTAAACCTGCAAGCCCGAGGTGGACAGATCATGATGGACACCATCGAGTCGGAGGGTGGTAGAGTGCATTAAAATAAACACCACCTGGAAATCAAAGGGGATTGGGGATTTTACTGCCACAGCTTGCCCATATCAATATTTCACAGTGGAGTGACAGGCGGTCTGAGAGTGTTGGGTGTTTGAAGACAAAGTACCGTAACTTCAAAGTAACCTAAAGATGGGCCTTGGTCATCCACCACTTACAAACAACTTTCTTGTCTCCTTTGACCTGGCAGGTCCTGGATGGAGAGATCAGAGCTGGCTTCTCAGTGAGGGACTGACCTCTCCGTGTCTGTGTGTGTGACTGTGTGCGCATGTGCTTGCAAGTCCAAGCGTGTATATTTTGGGGGGGAGAGGACCTGTTTCCCATGGCAGCACAACGAAAGGATGATCTTTTTGGGTGACCTAGGGGGCTGTAACTTGGGGGGACTTGGTGAAATCCAACAAAGAAATTGAGAATGACCTTTGGGAGGAATTTCCCAATGAAAAGGTAGGGAAAACCTTTGACCCTGATCCTTGTAGGCCAACTGGAATCAGTAAAACATAAGCAGTCAGGGATACTCGTGTGCAGGGGCTGTAATAGGATGTTATAACTGATTCTTTGTTCTTTTTATTTTTGGAGAATCTTCCTGTCAATAATTTATGAGGATGAGAGACAGAGAATGTTTTTGAAAAATATTTTTTAAAAGGATGCTTAATTTCCCTCTCCTTTAAACTATCCTGATAGCTTGGTACTAATCATTCGAATTAACAGATGGCTTGGCAGTGAAGTCGTCTGCAAGCAGAAGGCCAGAGGAGTTATGAAGGATAAAGACCTAATTTATAAGATTTTATAGTAATTGCAGTCTTTGAGACTGTCCCGAGAGTCTGTTTTTTAAACCTAAATTCAGTGGTCCATCCCATCCAAGTTTCCAACAAGGGGATGGGGGAAGCTGGCAGTTTCCTTTTAGATACAAAGCAGAGCTGACTTAGCAGACACGCCAGGCTAAGTGCCCCTGCGGATGGGCAGAAGCATCGCGATTTGGAAGCACGCCCCTCCTCACCCATGTTCGCTGCAGGACGAGGGCCGAGATGTGGTGTTAGCGGAATTAATCTCAGACACCTGAGCTGCTTCTTTGAGGGGACTGGTGAAAAGAAGGTTCTTAGATATCAAGTGACTGAACATCCCAAGGAAAGCAAACACCTACTTGAGGGGAAACCTTATAATTCAAATGTTCTTTATGGGACGCCCCTGTCAGTGGGTGGCTGGGGAGCCAATGATTGTCACAGGGTGAGAAGCTTCCCTGATGAACTGGCTGAGTTCTGATAAATTGAGACCCTCTTCAAATGTCTCTCCCTCGTACTCTTCTTCTCTTTTTCCATTAGCATCCATCCCTGCCCTTCGGGTTAATTTTCACAATATAAGGTGCATTGATTGCCAAGTGAAACCACAAATCATGCTCAAGACATAGATTTTCATGAAGCTGATGGAAGTGACCATTGGGTTGATTGATACCCATTGGTAGAATCAGATGAGGTGACAAATGAACAAGAGAAAACTGATGAAGACAACTTCAAGAGAGTCATGTGAATATCAGAGACTTAAGAGAAGCCCTTGGAAAAATTTAGAAAACCCTATAATATATTTTGGGTGGGAAAAAGTCCCTTTCAATGATCTTGTGATGAAAGTAGATACAAGGGGAAGAATAGCCCCATTGGCCTACCCCACAATTTTGTGTAGAAGTGTACTCTGCCCCATTAGGCCTTAATTGACCTTTGTTGATTTTAACAATTAGCTCATAGGTTTCCATTATACCCCATAAACTGAAGGTTTGTTTTTGTTTTATCTATGTAGGTTTATCAGCTTATTTTCATGACTTTTGGTTTCATTGTTTTTCAAGACAAATTCTCAATGTCCCTAACTCACCACTATTTGCTGTGAAATTTTGGATCCATTGTGAACGAATTCATCTGAGGTGGCCTTTCCCCGGTGGCCATGATCTCGGTTAATAAGGACCTTGTTTACCAAGCTGGATAGATCATCTCCACTTTTGTACCTGGTTCCTCAGCGTGGTAGCAGGTCCTCAGTGAGTGTTTGCTGAATGAATAACTGAAGAAGTAGAAGTAAACCTCTTCCTTTAAGCTTCCTTGAAGCTCAGCTTCAGTTGAAAAGACAATCAAAAGAAGCCCCAAATCTTCCTTGAGAACAAAGATGGAAGTGTGTACCCTGGAGATTTCATTTCTGATAGTGTTTTGGAGACGCATCAACAACAGAAGGAGCCAGTGGGTATCTACTTTGGATGGCGGTGTGCTAACGAGCATAAAAGAAACTTCATCTGTCCTTTCTTCCTAAAAGAAACTTTTTCATCTAAAAAGAAACCTCCAGCTTCCTCCACCCCCTTGCTGGATTCAATTTTGTGGAATTGCCATCTTCAACCTTAAGGGTAATCTATCTAATGCCACCTCAGTTTTACTGATGAAAGCTCTGGAGGAATAAAGATGGCGACTTTGAACCTGAAGATGTTTACTCTGATGTCTTTTAACCCGGGATCCTCTTGACGCTCCAGTGGAACCAAATCTTAAGTGGGGGATTTGTCTCCAAAGCCAGCACTTTAGTCAAAACCACCTGTAGTCAAAATTATCTCTGAAAAGTCTGTAAATCAGTCATAAGCGTATGACTGGTGTCCACAACTCTGGGCAGAAATTCTCAAGCACAATATGTTTGAGGAACATGGGGGTAAACGGAGGACACGAAACAGCCATCTGTCCATCTGAGCTACTCTGAGGATAGACAGCCAGCCCTCCCCCTGAGGAGGGGAGCGAGGGCTTCTCCACCGCCCGCACTTGGCTGTGCCGTGCATGCCGTCTGCTGCATCATTAAAGCCTCCACAACTGTTATGACATCTTAAGGGGTTAGTTTGTGGGGGTGGGGATTAACAAAGACATTGGAGTTGTGTCTTCTGGGCGATGGGGCGGGGAGGGGGCAGAGAGCTTCAAAGTCAGGGTTTAGGTTAAATGTGTGATGCGACCTTGCTGGGGTGGCTTCTCATCTCACCTGAACACCTGTCTTTCTGCTGCCAGCTTAGGATTTGGGGGGCAGTTCTTCACTTGGCAATTACTCTGTGGCCAATTGGGCCAACAAATGTAGGGCAGCAAGACCATCTCTTCTGGCTTAAGGGAAAGTCATCCATCAAGTCTTGTCATGAAAGTGGTTCCTCTAATGTTTACTTCCCAAGTTAGGGTCTCACTTAAGAAGAGAAGCTTTGCAGGTGTCTGTGTGTGCGTGTGTGTCTGCGCACACGGCTCGTGTTCAAGTGTTATTTTTCCATTAGAAAAAGCAATTGAAAAACCCACATGTCCATACAAAGTCGGTGACACCATCTGAGCGGAAGGCACTGCGGATTCTCTTTTGTTGTGGTTACACAGTTCCTGATGCATTTCTCCTGATGAGGTCACTGCTCTGAAATGAATACTTTCCTTTTCAGAACGTGGGGCGCTGTGGGGATGAACGCAACATCACTGAATTCTGTTTGCATTTCAAGTGGGACTTTCTAGTCTCTGGGAGCTTAAAATCCATCGGCATACAGCCCTATTACAGTTCCTAATATAACAGTTATTGACCCTGGGCTGCAAAAAAGAATCTCATAATTAGGTTTGCTCTGTTTTTGTGTTTATATGCACATCTCTTTCTCCCTAGCCGATGACATATCAGCTTTTACATTTTTTTTTATAATTGAAATCCTTTGTGTTAAAAGGACCTGGACCATTAATGGAGACCCGTTCTGTTTACTCCGATGCCGGGATACATTGAAACATTCCGTGGTATAAAGAGTGCTCTTATATATTTCCTCAGAAACGCATTTTGCGGAACTGAATGGAGAACATTGATGTGGTTGAGGTTAATTATTCGGGCTTTTGCTGGGCACATTGGCAGTCGTGCCACTTCTGCCGGTACACAGACTAAAATTGGAATGCTGAAGAGGAGCCGCGCATGGCCCTGTGCCCGGATGACACATCCGAAGTCATATTGATTGAGGGAGATGTTTTATTGAACGATAAGAACTACACCGAGTTTATGGTTTTGCAATTTCCTGCAGCTGGCATAGCTTGTAGCAGTAAACACGGTGACGTTCGGGGCTGCATTTCAAAGTGAGATTTTAGAAAACTCTCCCCACAACTAAACTCAGAAGGCACTTTCAGTTTAGGAGGCTCATCCGCATTTAATGCCCCCAACAAACTCGTGATGAGTGACTCTGATTCTCATTTCGCAGATGCGAAGACTGAGCCTCCTAGAGGTGGTCAGTGATTTGCCCAGGGCCACCAGGATGATAAATCTGGTGGTCAGCGGTGTTTCCTAAATTCAAATAATTCACGTACCACCTTCAGAAATGTTGTCGCCTCTGCATGTCACCTATGCGATTATTCACTTATGTTATCCTTTAGGCTCTCTCACAAAAAACGTAAATACATTTATTTTAAAGAGAAACTGTTTATCACCGCTGAAAACGGAAAGCCAGTATCACATGCCATTAAGAGAATGTAATAGAAAAGAAAAACATTACTAACAATGTTTTTGGTAAATAAATTCCAGCTAGAATCTGTTGTGGGCAGAGGTCGTGGCCCTGAGCACACTGTCTTTGCTAATGAGAGATCTGGAAGTATCAGGGAGGTGCTGGAGACAGGTTAGCATCAGCAGAGAGTTTCTTGTTTCCTTAGTCAGAGGGACCACAAGAGAACAGCTTTCTCGCTGTGCAATTCAGTTGTAGTTAACTCTAAGGTTGTGAATCACCCCCACTGGGGTTGGAGCCCCTCTCGGGGACTCCTGTGCTGCCATATCCTCTTTTCTCTGTCAATAGGATCGCTGCTGGCTTGTATCGTCTAATCTAGTATTTCCTCAACTTTTGCAAGGTCTTGACCTCTATAGGTTTAAACTCTGCATTCAACAGAGTTGGCTGCAGAGGCCATGGGGTGGCATTCTACAAAGGCCCTCTGCCTCACTGGGATGGGGGCTTGGGGGCTGCCAGGGGTCTCCCAGGCAGCTTTAAACTCTGAATTTCTAGGATTCTGAGACAGTGACCCAGACCCCACTGTGGATGTGCTGTCTGTGGCGGGAGGGGACAGTGAGATATGCCCAGTGTGCCCAGGGTGGAGTGAGAGGGGGTGCAAGGAGCTGCCACATTTGCAGATCTTTGCAGACCACGGTGGTGGGGTTCATCTTTCTCCTGAGAACAGTGGGGTGCAGGGAACGAGGGTGGGGAGGACCATTCAATGTAGGGGTTAAAAAGATCACTCGAGGCACACAGTGGAGCAAGGATTGGGGCAGATAGAGTGGACACCAGGAGTCTGACCAGAAAGCTCCCGAAACTGGCTGGGCACATTGGCGTTTAAAAAGAACTTGGAAAAAGTGATGCTCCACCTAGAGGAATACAAAAGTTAATTATTAGTTTTTAATTACACATATAATCATGAATGATACTTCTTTTAATGCATTAAGAGACAGTAACAAGGCTGATGTCCACTTTGACCCCCACTCCCCTTCCTGAGCCCCCTCAGATCAAACTGCCCCTTCCCAGGCCCTTAGAGAAGACGGGCATTTGGGGTTTGGAGCGCATCTGCCAGATCGTGATCTCTGTGCGAGTCTGTGCGTGCGCGCACAACACGCGTGGTACCACACTGTACATCCCGTGTGCAACCTGCTTTTTTTCACTTGACAACATTTCGTAGTTTCCCACTGTGAACACACAGGGACCCAGCTCGACCTTGTAAACAGGGACAGAGCCTCTCCCGGGAGAGGCGGCCACTCTCGTTTGCATTGCCTTCTCCTAACAATGGATAGTTTGGTATTCTCCAGTACTGCACGACTGCATTGCGCTCCTTGGACCCGCTGCTCGGAACTCCTTGGCCCAAGCAGAGGGATTCTCAGGGAAGGCCCGAGAAGACGAGTTGCTGGGTCTTTGAGTGTTATGTCGCACATTTTTAATAGATATTTCCAAATTGCTTCCCAATTTACATTCCCACCGCTACCATATTAGAGCAGCTCTTCTTTCTTTGACCTTATCAAACTTTTTTATCAATCCCTAGGGTGGGTAGAAGAGGCTACCTTTGATGCCCGTGGGCAGGAGGGCCTTTCCGTGCCCCCTTGCATCCCACTGGGGGATCCACAGCCCAGACAGGCCATGCGGAAGGAGGGGATTGTCAGTGGAAAAAAACATGGACTGATGAGAAGACTGTTTTTTTAAATCACAGAGAAGTGAGTTTCTCTTGACCAAAGTTTAAGTCCTCTGGGTACAATCTGATGTTCTCTGCAAATATTAATAGATTTGTTCCTCAGCTGAGGCACAATGTCTCAGTCTGCTCCGTCACTGCGAAGGACACAAAGCCACGCAGGACTTCCTCTGTGCCCAGCCAATTCATTACACCCGGTTAGCAATTTGCAGAAGAGATTAATTGATTTGCAGGCGGCTGAGCCCTAAGTGTTACTCACTCCCTCCCAGAAAGCCGAGGCCGCCTGGGAGCTCGACAGAGCAAACAGGCCATGGCTGTGCAGCGTCTTCGTTCCTCATTATAAGCAGAAGCCAGGGAGATGAATTTCTCAGCCGTTCCTGGTTTAGTGTGGGATTTGGGGCCACAGTCCAGACTCCTGGAATAAAATGAGAAGGTTCACAGGGCTGCGGCCGCTGGTACCACAGCCCTGGTTCTCTCTGCAAGCTTTTGTTATCCCCTGGTTCTCTTACTCTGAAATGTTGCTACTGGAGGTAGAGATTTAAATTCTGTATGCCTGTGTTAGGAAGGACTCTTTAGGATGTGAGGAAAAGAGACTCAATTTAAACAGACCTGGACAAAACAATTCATTATTAAATGTAATACAGACAATGGCTTCAGGCTTGGCTGAATCCAGAGGCAACAATGATGTCACCAGGACTCAATTTCTCTCATTCTCTTGGCTCCTCTTTCTTCTGGGTCATCACAGTCAGCTCCTCGGGTACCTGCCCGGCCTGTCCACACTCACTTTGGCTTGACTCCTTTTCACAACCCGAGTCCCCAAACTGAATCTTGTTGGCCTGGTTGGGACCATGTGTCTCTCCTAAACCAATCACTGGGGATTTGAGTGGCCCAGTCTGGGTCATGCATCTGTCCTCATATGGAGGAATGGGTTGGGGCCACCTCTGCTACAGCCATTAAGAGTAAAGAAAAGGTGGTTTCCCAAAAGAAGGGGGGCCAGGCAGGTAAGAACCACAGGTCCCTAGACCCCCTTTACTCATAGTTTAATGCAATTCAGCAAGCGTTTGTGAGCAGTTGAGCCCCCTCATGCCCTTGGAGAGGAGAGAAGCAGAAGATGGCAGGAGCCTTCTTCTGAAGGAGCTTGGGGACTGGTTGGTGGACCGAGACACCTTTGGGAAATAGATTAGAGTCTCACAGCTTGAGGTCCACATGCTATTACCGGGGCCTGCTCTGTGCCAGGCAGTGTGTGGGAGCAGGAAGAGAGGCAAATAAGAACACGACACGGCCCTTGTCCTTAGGGAGAGCCCAGTCTGGCAGAGGGAGCCGGCACAGACTGGTAAACAAGTCATTACAAATGCAATGCGGTAAGCTCGCTGATATGATTAAGCTTCCAAATGAGGGATCCTGACAAGGCCGGCTGGAGCGGAGAAGGGAGAGTGGGCTAGCATAAACAGGAACATAACCATGAGGGGGCCGTGCTTCCGACGCCCATCCCAAAGGCCCCTCTGTCCGGGCCCCCACTGCACAAGGGAGTGATGCCGGCACGCGGGGGGCCTGAAGTCTGTCACTCTTTATCATTCCTTTTTCCCTCCTTGGATCATAAAGACTCTTTGCCATACACACTAAACTGCTGGAAATGGAGACACACAGCACTTAACTACTATTTACTTATTTATCTAAAATGCTAAGTGTTTCCCTTGGCAATCACTAATAGATTCCTGTAGAAACAGAGTGACACGTTCTGAATTCTGATTTTTGTACCAACAGAAGGTGGGAAGACAAAAATCACCAGTGTACCCACGGTTGGTTCCATTGGGGAGGTGGGAGGGCCGGACAATACAGTCATTTAAAGATAGGTTGAAACATGGGTATTTGAAGAACAAATGCTTGTTTAAGTTAAAAATTAAAAAAAAAAAAAAAAAAGAGAAGTGCATACCTTCCATCCCAAACCTGGAATGGAGACTGTTCTGCTTTTGAAGGACTTCCTAAAAATCCTTCTTACCTTTGAGTTGGGAAAGCCCCTTCTCAGCAGAGTCCACAAAAGGAGCCTGGGTCTTGTTCTAGAATTTTCTAGGTGAAGTGCTGGTAGCAAAACGGAATCAGAGGTTAAGGCAGGATGAGAAGTGGTGATTTGAGGTATGGTACTCAACAGAATTACAGGTGGGGTACAAAATTATGAAAACTTACTTTGTTGGGTCTTTCCCCTCCCACCTCCATCTGGTACCTGGTCTTCAAGGAGGGGCAAAGCCTTTTTACTTTTAGAGACATTAATCTTTAGGATTAATTCTAACTAAAGTGTTAGTGGCAAGATGAGGCAGAATGGTATCAATGGTGAGCCTAGAGGAGAAATAACTTTCAATGATACATAGATCAATGTTAAAATACATTGAGTCATAATGAGAAAGTCATTCTCTTCTCAATTTCCTTTTAAGCCCCTTGATTCCATCATGGAGAAAGTCTTTTTTGGATGCTAGCATGTCCTTAACAACTGCCTAGTTAACCCTTTAGTCATCTCCCTTGTGAACAGAGCGAGCTTAGGTTTGAACGTCTGTCTAGCATTTGAGAACACTTCTGTTTTTATTGTATTTATTTTTACAAGTGCCTTCTTATGCCAGACACCTCAACGCCTTCTGAACCATCTACCCCAGCTCTTTCCTACGATAGACCATGGAAAGCCAGCTATTCCAGCTCCCTCTCTCAGTCTGCTGTGAGGCTAAGAAGGATGCAGGGCAAGAACTTTCGTTTTGGATTCAGAAGACTTTGTTTGAATCCTGACTTTTCCTCCTGCCACTTCCTTGAGCAAGAGTCATTACTTCTCTTTGCCTCCAGATGCTCATCTGTAAAATGGGGGTGCAGTTTCCGAGTCTATAGTTTTCAGAGGTGTTTAACTACACAGGTTCACTTAACCTGGCCCTTGAAAATCCCACGAAGCCAGTCTAGGAATACCCCACTCATCTCCTCTGAGACTGTTGACAGCTCCAGTTGCATGAAGGGTGAGTGGAAGGTGCTGTGTGAACTGTGAAGGACTCTGCAGATGTGGTGGCTATCATGACCCGCACTGGGGCCTTGGGCTAAATTTCCACCCCAGGTCTGGAGTGGACATCTGCAAGCCAAAGGAACGAGTCAACGAACAGTGACATTCAGATGAGGAGTTACTTGGTATTTGGGAGGCTATCGGGGGCGCTTTAACTTGGAGGGCACAGATACAGACAGCCCTCTCCCTGCTGCCATGAAACTGGCCCCGAAAGTAGACAAGACAAAGGGATCTGAACAAGCCTCCACAGCCAGCCCCACTCCACCTCAGGCCTCCCTGGCAACCAGGGGCTCTGCTTAGGGACGCTGCTTTCCCTCTGAATAAATGCCTTCACACTGGCCTTTACCCCTTGTTGGATGCTGGCAGGGAGCATGGAGAATCTGCTCCAACAACAGCATTGCTTCCTGCTCCAGCATTTGGAGAGTTTCCTTCGAATGTTTTTCCTCACCTAATTTTCAATATGGCCCTGTGGGGTGGGGGCAGGGGTGCCGTGGCCTTTCTCTGTCCTGATTAGGAGTTTTGCCCAAGTTCAGACATTGAGGAGAAGAAATGCAAATTTAATTCCAAGGTTTTTCCTTTGCTAAAACTCTCAAAATTTTGGCTTGCGTTGTTTCCTTAACTTCCAAAGACATGAAAAAGTAATTTTTGTTCCCCCTCCACGCAGACATTAGTGATCATTTTCAGTCATTTTCAGCTCTCCCTTTTGCTACGAGGCACCTGGCGTGCGGGGAATGGACAAAAGCCATTTTTCTAAGTACTAGCATTTGAAATTATTAAGTGTTCATTAAGCACCCCCGGGTGCAAAGCACTCTCGGAGATGTTTGTTTCTCAATTTTCTATAATTTCCTTATTTTTTTCCCCTAGCTAAAGGCAGATTGAAAAACGAACTCGGTGCTTTTGAGTCTCTGAATCATAGTTAACGCGCGACGCCCCCTCCCTCAACCGCGCTGTTTTCCTTCTGCCTCCTCTCGTCTTCTTTCTTATCAATCCCATAAAGTTCTTGTTCTTTTAACCCCTACTCAGGGACTGGAACTTTTGCTTTATTCCTGACTACCTGCCAGGAAGTGCGAAAGCCCCTGACCAGTGCTCGCCCCGGACTGCGGGTGGGAGCCCCGGAAAAATCAAGAAGCCTGTGGAGGGAGGCAGCCCTTGCCGGGCAGGGTCTGGCTGCAGGCAGCTCGGCAGGCTGAGCCCGGGGCAGGCTGAGCGGCGCGGTCTCCGGGGGCCCCGCGCCCCCCACTGATGGGCATTAGAGGGTCTTGAGACCCCCATCTCTGGGTGGCCCTTTCTAGAAGGAACATGAAAGCCCCAAGCCCCCCTCCCATCCGCCCTCACGGGCTTCGTGACTCTGGTCTTAGTTGCGCAGAAAGAAACGCTCTGTTTTTTTCTTCTCTTTCTTTCTTTCTTTTTTTTTTTGACAAAACCTCACATAACCTCAAAAGTTACCCATGAATTTACCAAAACTTTTTATGAAACTATTTTAACCTCTGGTGGGGGTTAAAAAACAAGCCCTGTGAATTTATTAGCCGGAAGAAGCCAAGCACGACTTTTTATTTGATGCGAAATCGTCTTGCGAACTTCAAGGGAGCCCCCTAGCGTCCGTGCGCGAGACACAGGCTCGCTTCTGCCGCCGCAACCGCCCGTCGCAGTTCCACCTTCGCTTCTTGCCCTTCGGGGCCCCAATCTCGCCCAGGTGTGTGTGTGTGGGCAAGCCCCGGACCTCACTTCACTTGGGGTGGGGGGGCTGTGCACTGGGGGACCTGCTCTGAATACCAGGGGACCCCCTCGGCGCGAATTTATTTTGTCTTCTTAGGTGTTCAGGTGGCTGAACTGATGTGCACGGTTGCAGCCAAAGGAAAAGAGAGGCGAGTTTTGATACAAGAGCCTGATGCTTTTTGAAATAGGCAAGACCCCTGCTGAAAAGCGACCCTTGCCATCGTCTCAGCACGCAGGCGACCCCAGCTTTTTGATGTAGTTTTACGTAGTTTTTTTTAATGTATTGCACTCACATAAATACCACCCAGATGTGCAAGAATAATAATGATCTTTGAAAGAGAAGAGGCAGAAGCCCCAACTGAGAACAAGAGGGAAGCAGAGGGGAAGAAAGGAGAAGGATGAGAAGATAGGGGTGAAAGGAAGAAAGGACTAAACGGTGCTGGAGGACCTTTTTGGGGCTCCCTGTCCTGACGCACGTGATGCAGAATCCGGGATCTGCTGCAAACACAGGCTCCCAGTCTTTGCACACTGAACAGGACTTCTAAAGATCTCCGACCCGAGTATGTGAGATTTTTGTATCCTCTCCAACTTGGAGACACACTGGTTCTCCTTCAGAACTGGCCATGTATTTAAAAAGCACATGTAAAAGTATTAAAAAGCAAATGTTCTAGAATAGAGAAGTCAGAGAGGACAGAGCCTGCAGTAGCCTGCCCAGCAGAGGCAGCAGTGGTACAGCATCTAGAGGACCGGCTTGAAGACGGAGATGCTCTGGTTCCAGGCTGAGCTCTATCACCCGGAATTGTGTGGTCTTGGGAACGTGTCTTAGCTCCTCTGTGCCTCAGTTTCCCAATTCATAACATGGAGGTGATAATAGCAATATCCATTTGTAGGGCTGTTGAGATACCATTTATATCATAAATAATTTAAAATACTGCTTAGCAGCATCCTGTATGATGAGCATGCCAGCTCATTGTTCCTAATCCATCTCTATAGAGAAGCAGGGACCCAGAATTTTCCATTAAGCAAAATCTCCCAGTTTTTACATGATGGTAATGACTTCCCATTCAAAGACACACACACACACACACACACACACACACACACACAAATCTGGGCCCCAAATATAGTCAGGTTGTTTGAGACCTTTATGTTACAGGCTGCCAGGAAGAATGGGGAGGGGAGGGAGGAACTCATCTACTCTTATTGCCCCATTGCTTTGATCAGTCTGACTGCTGTTTGCACATGGTCCAGCCCTGGGCGAGGTGGTTTCATTCACTCAGTCATCCCTGCACTCAGGGCTCTTTACTGAGCATCTACGGTGCCCTTGACACGGTTTCTTGAAGGGCAAATCAAACACATTTCGCTGAGCTCCCGTCTCCTAAAATGTTGAGACCTTAAAGCTTCTCCAAGTTTAATCGAGCAAACAGCAACAGGAGTTACATCCTATAGTGATGCTGCAGAGCAGTATAGTGAAGGCTTCTGAGAGCCAGACCTGCATTCCCCTTTATCTTCGTTCAAATGGATTAAAGATAATATGTTATTGATTTTTTAAAATCCACACGTTAGTGGTTCAAGAAAAATTCGTTTTGTATGTTTTAATGTGAAAACAATTATTTTCCATTTAAAACTTCTTTGTGGGCCGGTACGCTTTCCCCCCTTTTCACTTTGTAGGGTAGCAGGGTGCTGCTAAGTGGAGCGGGAAGGCTCTTCATTTTTCACTTATTCATCTCTGTCTGCTTTACCTTTTGCATTCTATGTCATGTTTAATTTCAATTAATTTGGGTTCATTTAAGCAGCATTTCATTATAGATTCAATGCATAAATTTCTTTTTTTAAAAAAATAAGAAATGGGGAACATTTTTAGTGAGTTTAAAGTAATTCTGCCTTAAAGTGAAGAACGGCCACTTAACCTGGTTAACTCGGGAAGTCTCCTTGCGGGAGAAGGGGTTCTTTTTGATCTTGTGTTTACCTTCCCCAGCTGCTCTTGGATTTTCCACGGCTGGTTTTAGTAAGACGTGCTTTGGTCCTGACAGCTCAAGGCTTTCGATGCTTCTGAGGACACAGGACATATTTCTTCTTTGTTTCCAGTTTTGCTACTCAATAAATTTGAGGAGTCATGAAGCAGTCACTTGTGTAGTTAGATAAGGAGGAAAATGATGATTTCTCTATTATTTTGTTGAGAAGAATGGGAAACTAGATTAATCAATGTCTGTTAGAAATGCCTCTGTATAGAAGAGACTGGCTTCTTTCATCAAAGTCATGAGGGTGTCTCATAAGCAGACATATTAGATGGTTTTCTAGGGGCTGGAGGCAGGCAATCAAGGTTTGAATTTTAAGTCTGTCACTAGGCAACATTAGGTAAGTCCTTAATCCTAGCTTTAATATGGTTAGGAAGCGGGTGAGGGCCAGCAGGTATCCATCATACTCGCCCATCTCATCCTCTGGGGCACAAGGAAAGTAAGAAATGTCTGTGAGAGTCGGGAGAATGTTTTGGTATGGTTAGAATTTTTGGTAGCAAGGGACCAAAATCCAACTCATAAAGGTTTAAGCACAAAGGAGAGTTTGTTTGCTCATGTAATTAAAAGCCCTGGCTGGGTCCAGGGACTCAAATAATGTCACCAGGGCTCTGTTCATCCCTCTTCCTATCTGAGTTGGCTTTCCTCTGGGTGGCCTTCATCCCTAGGCATGTGGTGGCCCCTGTGACCTCAGTTTACATCCTACCCACTTCGTCTCTGTGGTAGGAAGAGAGCTTTCTAACTGAAGTGCAAGTATTGACTAATTTACTGAGGTTTGGGTCATATGCCTAGCCTGGAGCTTTCTCTTTGTCCAGATGAGTAGACTATGCCCACCCTGGAGATGGGAGGTGGTGCTGTTGGTGAGCCAGCCAGTTTATATTGGGAAGGGATGTTCTCTGGAGGAGAAGCAAGGTGGAGGAGCGGCACACAGCCTCCTCTTGCTTCCTAGGTAAAGGAGATCAAAGATTGTGCAGTAGTTACCTTCCATGTGCTGTGTGCTACGCGTTAATGGTTGTGGTGGATGGTGCTGGTGCCCCGCCCAGATCTCTTTTCGGGCCAGGCATCCCCCGCCCCACCACGTCCTAGCTGTTGAGAGTGTTGCTGCTTCCGTCTCTTGTCCGTACTCTTCTCCAAAGCGCTGCTCTTGGCTGATGGGAACCACTTTGCCCTCAACATACATGCAGACACTGGGGGTGGCCACAGCCACTGACTGACTGATGGGGGCATGTGACCACCCAGCCCTTTGCCTCTGGGTGGGATAAATTTGTGATGCAGTTCACACTGTAGAGCTCCCCGCGGGCTCAGGCAGAAGCTAGACTTCTCCAGAAATCACAATTTTGTCTAACTTCTTCCCATTTCCCCCACTCCCTGAAAGTTTCTCCCAGGAGCAACCCCCCAGTAAATGACTTACACAAGAACCCAGGATACCAATCATCTATAAACCATGAAATGCAGCTACTTACCACTTAAGTCTCAATATAAGGCTGTCTTCTATTTTCTCAACACAAAGATCAAAAAATGTTTTTGAACCAACCTGAATATAACATGAAGATACAGATGAAGTAGGTAAATTTCTACTTACAATATTTAATGTATTAATCTAGTTGCATATTCCCCTTTAAATCACATGTCAACATAAAATATCAGTTTAGTGATAGTGTGTTTCTGCTCACATTTCGCGAAGCCCTTGTGGCTGAACTTGTAGCATGCATCTCTGACACAGCCTTTGTCGTCAGTAGAGCCCCTTGTTTGAGTCATCTAATAGAGTTTTCAGAGCACAGCATCTTCACTTTCATCCCAGCTCTTTGAGATTTAGTACTTTTAGGCTCTGAGTACAATACTATCATAGAAATGTATCCGTAGCCATAAGCATCCATTTACATAACATTAGAACAGCCGCTTTCATTTCTCAGATAGGTGTCTATTCGCAATTTCCACCAAATAAACGTGCTGTTTTGCTTTTCGAAGCAGTCTTCAAAGAGTCTTGTTTACAACAGCATCCAATGCTTATAATTGTGTCCCAAGTGCCAAGGAAAGATGACTAAATTTGTGTTAAAGGTCCCTCCTCCCATCATCTTTTTCAAATCATTTCTGTCAGGTGATACCCGTGAGTGACTCAAAGTAGCATTGATTGGCATTGTTTCAGGCTAATGTGTGTCTTCCTAAACAGTATTTTGTAATTCAAAATGAAGTAATGGGAGAGTTCCCTACAAAATGCGATGACTTGTAAGGATTTCATTATAAGGTGAGTCATTTTCTGAGGGATAAATTTTGGGAGGAAAACCTCTCTTACACTCAGGCATATGTAGTCCTTAGCATAACACATCTTCTGAGTGATCAGCAAGGGGGCTGAAATGGGACCAACTGGCCTTGCTTGACTCAGATGGGACGTTCTGAAAATAAAATGAAATTTGGGAGGACATGGAGAATGAATGCCTTCTTTATTTTAGTACAAACATAGGTAGAAAAAGGCCCAATATCTAAATAATGATCCAATTATATGGGGATATTTGGGACTACTGTAGTTTCTCATGCATTGTTTTAAACAGTCACTCATTTTAACCTTCTTTATTATGAACATATTTATTCTTAAACTTCTGTTCTATTAATTGCTCAGCATTATTATAATTTGTTTGTAATATCTTATGTTATCTAATAAGAATAATAATAAGAAGAATCTTAGCTAATGTCAGTGGGGTACTTACCATGAACTACCCACTATTCTGAGCCATTTTATCATCTCCCTTAAGCTTTTTGACAGAAATGTAAATGCTATAATTATATTCATTCTGTTTATGAGGATATAGACATAGAGGGGTTGAGTGACTGATTGGAGGGTACACACGAGCAAGTACTACAAATCTAGGCAGCCTGATCCTGGACCCAGGTCATTCCAAACCTCACTAGTTATAATTGGAAGCCCCAAAGTGTAGTTTGCTTACCTCTGTGATTTATAAACAAATATTCTGAAAGAATTTTAATTCTCAAAAAAATATACATATTAATCATGATAAATATATGCATATATCTCATATCAAAGGCAACCTTACATATATTTGCTGTACAGCATTAGCTAGCTTCATCTTGGTAGATTCTTTGGGTTGGCTGGGCATTCTGCCGACTTGAACCAGGCTCAGATGATCTTCTTGGGTTTGCTCATGTATCTACAGGGTCGGCTGGGGGAACTACTGGCAGATTGGCAGGGACTGGCTGGTCTAGGATGGCCTCACTCACATGCATGGAAGTTGGTTGGCTGCCAGCAAGGGGAATGGGGGTGAATGAAGAATATGTCTCCTCTTATGGGTTCAGAGAGAGAGAGAGCACAGAACTCCTAGGTTTGGAACTGGCACAACATGACTTCTGTTACGTTCTACTGGCCAAGGAGAGTCACAAGATCAGCTCAGATTCAGGGTTGGGGAGATGACTCCGCCTCCTGATGGGAAACCTTAAAAATCACATTGCAAAAGATTTAGACATGTGGAATGGTGAATAATTGAGGCTGTTTGTTTGTTTGTTTTTGCAATCAGTCAACTATATCTTCTGTTTAAGGCATGTGAAGCAGTTTAGAACACATTTGCCAGGAGCTCTTAAAAAAAAGTGGGTCATTTTTTCATATAACAAATAGACCAGAGAAAGGCAGTCTGGGCTAGGGCAACTGGCCAAGGAGCTAACGAGTGACCCAGGATCCTTCTGTTTTCCTACCCCACTGTCCCCACTCTGTGCCTTTATTTGGTGGGTGGCATGGTCGCTGCAGCCTCTCCAGGCATCATGATTGCATTCCAGGCAGGGAAAAGGCCCAAGGCCCCCAGGGGTATGCCTTTACAAAGCCTTCTGGAGGGCTTCCAGCAATCCTACTTATATCTCCTTGTCTAGGGCTGGGGCATAAGGCCACCCCTGGCTGCGGGGAGTCTGGGAGAGGAATGTCCTGGAGGAGCACTAAAGATCTTTGGGGTTCCGCTGATAAGAAAGAAAGAGAATGATGATGGATAAGCAACTCACAGCAAGTGATATCAGTGTTCCATCCGAGGCAGTAAGTTTATTTTTTAAAATAATCTTATTTAGGTGAAAAAGGGAGTTAAAACATTTTTATGTAATTAATAAATTTAAGTGAAAAAGGGAGTTAAACATTTTTATGTAATTAATAGTGTAGATCAGGAGTCGGCAAACTCTCTGTAAAAGGCCAGATTGTAAATTTTTTTGGCTTTCCTGGCCATACAGTCCTTGTCGCACTTCCTCAGTTCTGATGTCGTAGGGGGCAAGCAGCCCCAGAAACAGGTAAATCAATGGGCTGGCTGTGTTTCGATAAAACTTTTATATTTATAAAGATCAGAAGAGGGCCACGTTTGCTCTGCAGGCTGTAGTTTGCTGGTCCCTGGTCCAAATAATTTGCAGATATTACAAAATGGCGCAGGCTTAATACTTGGAGGTCAGCAGACATGGCAAATCCATCAAGGTTGTATGGGGACAGCCAAGGTTTAGGAGCTGGGCTAAAGTTTAGACTCTTGCACTATAATATTTCTCATCACCATGGTATTAAGTATGATAAAGCTTTGATTGCTCTCATAAAGGCTGAAAATAACAATGAATTAAGAAAGATACATAAAGTTTGTTTCTCTCACAAATAACCATTGGGTTTAAGTAGTCTGGTCTGGTATGGTGGCTCCACGTGGTGGGGATCCAGGTGCCTACTCTGCTCTCCTCACCATAGGTCTTCCTTTTTTGTGGCCTAGGATGGCTGTTCCAGCTCCTGCCTATAGGTCTGCATTCCAGCCGATAGTAAGGTGAAAAGAGGAAGGAGAGGGTACCCACCCTCCTTTTAAGGGCCAGCCTTGGAAATTGCATGTATCACGTCCTCTCACATCTCTTTGGCCAGAACTTAGTTACCTGGTCATACTTGGCTGCAAGAAAAACTGAGAAATAGAGTTTTTAGCAGAGCAGCAGTATACTCCAGCTGGAAAGTGAGTTCTTACTGCTAAGAAAAAGGATCAGAAGTAGGGAGGCCACTCATGCGCTCTGCCACACGGGCTAGAGATAGAGACAGGGTGAAAGCACAACATCTTTTTCCTTATAAAGAAAAATTTCAGTTAATATTCATGCGAGTAATGCCATTTTCCGGGTGCTGTTTATATGCTAAGATCCCCCTTCGCGTCTTGACTATGAGCCTCTTCAGGATGTAGTAAAATCTTATTCTTTATTGTCTCCTTAGCACCGTAAAAAGTCAAGTTAACCAAAAATTACAGATAGAACTTTGAGGTTCTAGTTAGAGAAAAACACATTTTTGTTTGTTTGTCTGCAGGAAGCAAGTGACACCACTTCAGGAGTCTTGTTACTAAACACCCATGTGGATGTTTACAAGCCTGGGGATGAGCATTTCTTTCCTAAGTTCTCCCACTTTCAAATGCTTCTGTTTTGAACCCCTTTGCACGTGCCCCCCGCCCCAACTTTAAAACAAGGAACAAGATTTCCTCCTTTTTCCGAATAATTCCGGGCACTGCACCTAGTGGTAGCTGGTTTTGTCCTTGCCGCTTCCATTCAGTCACTGCTGCTTTTCCACTGTCGCCCACTGAAGAAAGCTCAAATTATATGGTGAGCTACAGTAATAACAGTAGTAACAACACCTTGCTATTATTTACACAGAACAAGGCGTGAGACTGTCATAACTGCCTGAGAGGCCATTGTTCCTGTGTGTCGTGCTGTTCCTTTCCAGTACCCACACTGATCACCCGGGGAGAGCTCGTGGATACACCGATATCCCTTAGAAGAAAATTCATATCCTATGGCACCAAGAGGAGATTCACTCTATGGGACACAGGAGCGGGAGCTGGCTTGTAACCCCGATGCTGCGCTTCCCGTCACCGCAAGGCTCCCTGCGGACAGGGCTGAAAACCATGGCCAGCTTTAATCTTCTTCTTCAAATTACCTTCAGACATAGGACCTCTTACCTTCAAAATTCATTTTTAGCCTTTAAAGAGAACTACCTCTTTAAAGAAAAAAAAAAAAACTCCCTTGATGAATGCAAATTGACATTAACTGGAGTTTAAAAAAACCATCAGGGTTTTTAAATATGATTATAATCAGTGAGGATAGTGGAGCAAAGTCAAATCGTTATTGATCTCACTCGTGGGGGGGGGGGGGAGGGAAGGACTGCTGTGAATTAATCAGAAAAGGAGATTTTTCTGTAAAGCCCATCCAACTGTGAGTCCTCCCTGCGGTCTGGCTCTGCCCTGAGACCCCCAAGATGCCAGACGCTTGGTTAACTCTTTCACGATCCTCCCCAGGACTGTGACAGGATCTGCAGTCACGTCAAAGTGGGAGCTCTCTGGGCAGGGATTATATTTGCGATTTTGAGGGATGAAGTGGGAAAGCAGCGTAGGGTACGAGTTTTGGAGTCAGACTAGTGTTCACTCAGTAAGTTCACTCAGCAGTATTCATTGAGCACCCATTGTATGCTACTCACAGTGTTTCAGGTGCTGGAAAAACTGATCATCAAGACAGACCAGGTCCCCTCACTCATGGAGAGATGTTCCAGTTGAGGGGAGATGGGCCATAAACCACAAATAGATGAATAAGACCCCAACGCACAGTGATGATGATAAAGGTAGTGCTAATAACAGGAATAACAGCCCCACATTTGTGGAGCACTGTCTTCCAGATCCTGAGTTTGGTGCTTGTGGTGTCAACTCATTGAATTCCCTCAACCAGCCCTGCAGGAAGTGCTAGGGTTCCTCCCATTGCACAGACCAGGACACTGAGGCACAGAGAGGGAGGGACCTCCCGAAGGTCACACGGCCTCTGCATGGAGGTGAGGTTTTCTCTACAGCTCTGAGGTACAGGACTCGCTGTCTGTCGACTTCCCATCTCACCGGGCACCGGGCAATGGCAGATGAATGAGCCCCACGACGATTGGCCTCATGCCTCACAAAGCCACCATTTTGGCCAAGGGTCCGCGCCCATTGTTTGCCTTTGGGCCTCTCTTGTAGAGGGGGACATTCGAGCAGCAAGGACACAGGCGGTCTCACCAGAACTAGGAGGAACTCAGCTGCCCCTGTTTCCACACTGGACAATTAGAGAGCCCAAAACAACACAAAGAAATAAATACAAAATCCCAGTCTCACCAGGCAATAGCCAAGAATTTGAACGCTACCAAAGCCAAGCCTTTCAAAAATGATAATTTTAGAGGAAGAAGAGCAAACGAGTTGCCATCGATGCCTCTGCCCCGTCCAGAGTAGGTCCAGTTCAACAGACATGGAATAGCGGGTGCCCCTCTGGGGGCTGTGGTCTGGTGAGGGTTTCATCTGTCGTTCCTCTGCCTTGTCCCGAAAACATGGCCCGAATGGGGAGGACACCTTGAGGAACTCTCTCAGGTTCTTCCCAATTTTCCTCAGGATCAAAACTGGCGCCTGCGCTCATCGTGTGTCCACCGTTGACGAAGTGATGTGAAGTGTGTGTGTGTGTGTGCACATGCACGCACATGCACACACGTGCACGCACATCTCCAACACCTCCGCCAGCCTGCCTCCACCTTCTAGAAAGGAATGAAAGAGAAAACAACCCAGATGAACCCTCCATTCTCACTACTTTTCCTCCGTCTGGTCATTTTGGTTCCACTGTGGGATTTTGGGTTCCTTCCTGAGAACTACTCCCGTCATTAGCCTTTTTACCCACAGGAATCCCTTTTCTCTCTACCAGAAGTATCCAGAACCTCCCTCCCGTTTCCCTTTTCTCCTGAGGTTTCCTTGTGGCAAACTCTGCCCCCTGCCCTGAAGGGTCTCTCTCCACTGCCCGTTCACGTCTTCTGCGAGGCTTGACGTAATTAGTATTTCTGAAATGAATGTAACCTGGAGCTGTTCCATGAGCCCAAGTTCACCATAGTCTTTACTGGAACCAAAACATTATTGAAAAAGCAAATCACTTTTATTTTCCTTGAAAATACTTCATATGAACTGCATTAGAATCCTCGCTGAGAAAATATACCCAGAACTTCTAATGGGAGGAGTGATGTTACCAGGAAAAAAATAAAGAATCATAGGGTACATTGTACATTTCCATAATGAAACCTATTTTCGATTTTGTTATTTACCTCATACTATTTCATCGACTCGCATCTCCTCTCCCTGAGTTTATGAGCAGGTGGGCGTAGCCTTCTCTGCCTCCGAGGACCTTCAGGATAATGGAGCACATGTCCGGTTCTCTCCCATGAGTCCACGGTAGCAGGGTAGGGCCATGTTCAATGAGAAAAATGGGTCACCTTGGGTTCTCATATATGGTAGAGAAATAAATATTTCTGGGGTAAATAGACTAACAGTTTTTCAAATAGAAGTTGTGAAGGCTGATCTGCGTGGTGGGGTTAAAAGTGTCGTGAACTGACAGGCAGGAGATGGGATACCGATTTTTCAGCCTGAACATCCGTCAATCTTTTGTTTTCCATATTGTGGCCTCCTCGGTCCATTTACGGTCCTTGTAAATTTATTCCGCCTTCTGGACCTGTCCAAGATGCCTCCAAAATCCAGATGTTTTCATGAAGTGGCTGTACCTTTTTCTGACAATCTGTAACCACGCAACAGACAGCCAAGTGAGTGTGTCTGTCTGCCTCCAGCCCTTCCAGCTGGCTGGGCCAGCCGTTCCATTCGTCCTTCTGCTTGCTTCTCTCTCCTCTCCACGTGCAGGAGGGGAAAGGGGTGCACAAGCGTCTTGCGGGGCTGCTTGATTTGTCCCTTCAGAGAGCCCTGTCCTGGAGGCTGAGTCCTCCCCTCTGGATGGGGGGCCTTTCTAAGAGCCCTTTGCCCACAGGAGAACGAGAAGAGATGTTTCTGCTGGAAAAAATGTCAACTCTTGCCCTTTTCTGAAGTACATGCCATTGACAAGTTTAACAATAAAAAGCCGAAGTTTGCCCTCTTTTTCCCTTTGGCTTAAAAAGAGAAGAAAAGGGGTTTATTCTTTTCCTCTCCTTTCCCCCCTCGCTTTAAAATACTTGAAGGAGAAGTTATGAGCATAACAAAACTCTCATCTAGAAAATGTGTCCCAACCTGCATTGCTGGAGTGTGGCCGCTGTGCTGAGGCCCCTAGAATGCTTCTCTGCATAATGCACCTTTTCAGCGCATCATCTACCCCCTGCCGCTGACGCTCTTCTCATCGTCAGCCTTCCCCCACTGTGGCTATCCGAAGCTAACTAAGGTCTCTCACCCAGAAAAAACCTTCATAACAATTAACTGGACTCGATGGTCTTTCCTAGTGGGTATGGGTCAGGGGGCCATTTGGGGAGGAAAATGCATAGCCTCAGGGCTGTGTATACATGGGAATGGCAGAAATAATTATGAGATCATAGAGACTAATAATTTTTCAAAATAGACTTTTTGAAGGTTGTTTTTTCATGGTGGTGATAAAACATTCTTAAAAACGGTAGAAGGGCTGTGGGATGCTGGCTCTCTCTCTCCACATCTGTCTCTGCTTTGCCTTTTGCCTGTAGGTTTGACTTCTGGGTTTTTTTGGAGCCCCTATATGTTATTTCTCCATCAAAATTAAGGAGATGTCTGTATTGATAATAATTGCTCATCCCAGATCAATCCAGATGCCACGGCCATCCCTGGATTCACAGCGTGCAGCACCTGGAGCCCAGCCCAGCATCTTCAGTCAGACTTGTCTGAGCAAAGCTAGTCCGCCGCCAGCTCTGCCTTTCCCTACGCCCTAAAGCAGGATGGCCACAGTTAGCAAATGAAAACACAGGGCACCTAGTTAAAGCTGAATTTCAGATAAACAAAGAGTATATTTTTTTTACCATAAGTACACCACAAACATTGCATGAGATATACTTATGCTAAAAATAATTCATTGTTGACCTGAAATTCAAATTTCAGGCATCCACATTTTATCTGGGAACCCCTCGCTAAGGCCCTCCGACCAGCCTTCTGGCATAGACCTCCTGGGGTCCCTGGAGGACTCCATGTGATTGGAACCATACCCTGAACTTTCTTTCACATTGGATTTCACTTCTGATCCTGATGAGGTTTGGGGTTCCCGCTCAGGCCAGCCCAGTCTGCCTTGGGCCCTTCTTCCAGTTTGGTTGATTCTGGGCTGTCTGCTATTTAGACTCTTAAGTGATTACCTCTTAAGAGGGGTGGAGGCTTGTTCCCGTGGCCTGGGCACCGGGACCCCCCAATATCCCCTGTAATCAGTCCATTTTGATCTCTCTCTCTCTGTTTCTTCACTTCTCTTTGTGTCTCTGCCTGAAGCCTCTCAGCGGGGCGCCTCGGCCAGAGGAGAGCTGGGTGGGAGGGGGTGGGGATGCTCCAGGGCCTTCCCCCACTATTTCACCAATGAAGAAAGGCCACCGTCACTGTCTTTCTTTTCAAAGCTAAACTATGGAAAGAAAGGGGTTAATTTTCTCTTCTCTTTGAAATTCGTGAGGGAGAAAGCATCAGTACCACTCTGCTCAGAAAATGCACTCAGACACCGTAATCAGTGGAGCTGCGATCTTATGTACATTTCTACTCTAAAACCTATTTTAAATTTTATCATCTACCGCATGCTATTTCATCTCCTCTCGTCCTCTCCCCCTTGTATTTATTAGAGGCTGGCTATGGATTTCTGTCCCTGAGAGCACCTTCCTAACAATGAAGTGTACTTGGCAGTCGCTCACGGTGAATAAGGATTGGAGGATATTCTGCAAGGAAAATGGATAGCCTTGTTTCCTCTGTATGAGAGAAATATTTGAGGTAAAATAGACTAATAATTTCTCAAAGTAGAAGTTTTGAGGGTTGCTTTTGCATAGAGAAGTTGGAAACTCCTTGAAGTGATAGAAAGCGTGTGGGATATTATAATTATTGTTATTTCCCGCCCTGGCAGGCCGCCGCGGGTTTTCTCTTTCCGTGTGCCAGCATCCTTCGAGGTTCAAGGCCACTTCATGTTTTTCTTCTGCTTTCTCCACACTGACTTTTTTTGATTTTCATGAGGGGTCTGAGAGAGAAAGCCTCCCAGAACCCACTCTCAGTGCTTCCAGCCCTCATTCTTTGATGGATGTTCATGCAATTTTCTCATTATTTTTCTGTCAGCATTCACAGAAACAGTGTAAAGTACTTTATTTCAAAGCCATTATGTTAGTTTACTCCATAATAATCTAAGCTGTGTATTCCTTTTCTGATTTGAATTTAGTAATAACATATTTTTAAAGATAAGTCGAAAAGATTTCCTGAATAAATTTTCGATGACAACTGCTTAAGGTTCAGTTTTTTCCCCTCCTTTAATCTCTCTTATTGGACCGCGGGTTTATCTACTTGATTTAGTTATCATTTCTTTCTGCACACTTTTAAAACAGACCCTGTGACTTCTCTTGGGAGAAAATTTCAGAGCGGTAATCTTATTGAACTAGCTGTCTTTCATTCAAGAAAATTCAAGAAACCGAGCAGAGAGCTGTGTGGTAAGGTGCGCCAATGCCCCCAACCCAAACCCTGCCCAAGACCACCCCCAGGGATGATACCAGGAACTGCTTGAAGGCAAGAGTTTCTGAAAATTCTCTTCTCTCCCTCTTGTAAGGTTTGCATATTTTAAATTCTGTTCTTTCCACAACCCCTCAGCTTCTGGATATAATTTGTGCATAATTGTGTATCCTCCTCAAGATTCATCTCCCTCTTCCTTCTCCACCCTTTCTTCAGGTGGAATTTTCTGGGTGTCTGATGTTTACACTTTTCCAGACGAGAGTTAAGGGGCCCCTCCCATTTTCTGTCAGATCGTGGATTTCTTTTCCTGTATTGCTTTGGAACTGCAAAACAGATTCTTCTCACCGATGGTAGTGTAGAAATCTTCAGGAAAGATGTAAAGATTTTTTAAATGCCTCAAAGTGTGGACTTTCTAGATGGTCCCAATATGTCAGTTGCTGTTCTAAAAAAAAAATGTAAAAATCAGATTTCTTAGTTTGGTAGGATTAAAAATTATTTCTGGTGCAGTATTCTTTCCGTGATATGGCATTGGTGGTCTTGCCTGTATTTTCAGGTAAGCTTTTGGTTGTGTATGTAACTGAACTTTAAAATTTCCGGTGCGTTTTATCGGACTGATTCAATTTAGAGGAAGATAAAGGGTGCTGCTCTGAGGCTAGGAGATAGTTTTTGAGGTAAAAAAAAAAAAAAAAAAAAGTCCTGTAATTCAAGTTTCACATCATAAAAGACAGGATTTCTAAAGCTGGCATGAGGACAAAAGAGTGGCTTCATTGAATTCTGTAAGAATTTGGTCCCTTTTCCTGTTCTTCCTCTTCTCCCCTTTGTTGCCGCGTCTCAGCTTCCGAGTTACTCATCGCCTTGAAGTTCAAGTCTCTGAGGTCTCCACCAGCAGGGCAGAGCCAGCTCTTGATATTTTATTCCCTGCTTCGGTCGGAAAGAACTCATGACCATCCTCCCTTATTTTCTATCTGGATCCATAGAAACCACGGAGAGGGTTTTGCTCAAAAAACACTCGTTGAGTCGCGTTGCCTCAGGATGACGGTTACAGAAGCACACTTTCTTTTGAGCTAGAAATCTTGAGAAAAGACGAAGCCCAGATGAAAGTATTTCAATTACGGCATAGTCCACCCAGCCGTGTTTCTCTTATTATGAAGAAAACCACACTTATAAAATAAGCCAGAAAGCATACATTCTCGAGTAAATTTTGGTATGAAAGTTTTTAAAGAGTATTTTGGGGCCACCTTTATTCTTTTCCCTTTATCTCAGTCCTCTTGCTCCTAAATGATATGTAAGAAAAATGCTATTGAATTCTGTGTGTGTACAAGATTTGACGTTACTGAAATATTTTAAACTGGCTTTCCCACTAACGTTGTTTAAAAGAAACATCTGAGTGGGAGAAAGTTTTCAGCTTTCGAAACGCTTGCCTTTCCTCAAGAAAGCCAAAGGGAACTTTGGTGGCAGGTGTTCTGAGGTAAAAAAGAAAATACCCAAGTACCACACAGGATAGAAGATCTGAACTCGCCGTGAAAACAGGACAGTGTTTCCTCATCCCCTTTTCCTGGTTTTCTTGTCAAACTGAGTTTTCCTAGTCTGTAGTTTGGGTTGGAGGGGAGAGCCGCGTTCTCCCTAACATTGATCGTTTCACAGAGGCTGGACCTGGAATGTTCTCTTTCCTAAGTTGATCGGAAAACCAAAATTGATGAGACCAACTCCAGTATTCTCTTTCTTGCCTTTGCTTCCTGTTTGAAATTAGTCTGTTTTTTCCCTTATCAGGAATAATTAAGGAGAAAAGGCAAGAGCTTTCTTCCCAGCTATTATCCTTGAAATGGATCAATTTCGTCTTTTTAAGGATACAAATCTTGAGGAAAAATGAGCTCTCTCAAATACCTCAATTATATTTTGAGAAATGAACTGTCTTTTACAGACTCATTTAGTAATGAAAAACATTGAAAATAATAATTCAAAGAGTAGATACTCTTGATTTCAGTCTTGGCATTATTGATTTCAAATGGTATTTTCAATAATTATATTTTTTTTCCCTTTCACCTCCTGTCCGCATAATGCTCTCTCCATTTTAGGTACCTGCTTATGGTCTGGGCACAAACTTTTAACTTAAAGATTGATTTTAAACATCACTTTCTACTAAACATCTTTCAGAGGAAAAAAAAATTCTCTGAGAGGCAAATCTTAAATTGATCGCCTTTCATCAAAGAAATAGAAAGGAAATGCGTGCCACTAAGAAAAGTCGTTTCTGAGATAATATACTAAGAGAGAAACTTTCAGAAAATTGCATTAGGAGAAAGAAATACTCTGGCACGTAGTGAGATTTTGATATACGTGTTTTTCTGTCCTTCTGATGGGTCTTTCAACTGTGTTTTCTCTGAAGAACTGGGTTGAGACTTCATCATATCGGCTCTCCTTGGACAGTTTTGTGAGGTGACAATTTTAGTGATTTCTCAGGCTGGTCACTTCTGACTCGAGCCAGATTAGTTGTCCTTGTGGTATGATTCATAACCCATCTCCTTTGTGGCGTTTCCCACAATACCAATCATTGTATAATTATGTCCTCATTTTCTTCTCTTCAGCCACCTGTACACGACATCAGCTAGGTACAATTAAGCTTCTTAAAGCATTAACAATAAACCCTTTTTTAATTCCAGGGTGAGGAGGACTCTTCTATCCTTTCTTCCTTCTTGTCTCATTTACTTTCTCACTGGAATCTCTTCTTTTGAATTCTGTACATAGCTAAGCTTTTAAGTGACTGAAATATTTTAACTGGATTTTTTTTTTCACTCACACAGTTTAGGGAAAATTCCTCTGGGGCTAACATTATCAAAGCAGCTGTCTTTCATTGAAAAAATAGAAAGGTAAAGAGAACATCTCTGACAGGTACTTTGTGAGATAAAAGGTTTACCTAATCGTGCTGAAGAGGTAGGACAGCTGAATATTATGTGAGCATGGTGATGTAATTCTCTGAAATTAAGTGGATTAGAATTTCTTTTTTCTTTTTAGCCTTTAAGCTTCTGTTGGTCGGCCACGAGTGGACTGGGAGAGGTGCGGCTGGGGAGACGAGCTTGGTGTTGCTCGTACCCTGCTCTCTCTGTCACAAATCACCTCATAATGTTTTCCTAAGAGAAACAAAATGGCAGCCTGAACTCCAGGGTTCCCTCTTCCGTGAACTCCCTCCCCGCTTCTCTGACTAGAGCTAATGGCTCTGTACCATTATTTTTCCTGTCAGAATTAATGGGGAGATATTCTTTTCCTAAAGCCATTAGTTAAGTAATATTGCTTACAGAATTGCTGAAACAGGATAACACCTCCTTCTCCAGGATGTAAATCTTAAGAAATGATGAGCCAATTGCTTAAACACATCAATTATATTCCAAAGCCTGAACTTTTTTCTCTACAATTTTCATTTAGAGTTAAAAGTTTGAAGGTAATGATCCATAAAGTAGGTTCTCTTGATTCAGTTTTGGCACTAAATAATTCAAATAATATTAGTGATTTTTTTGTTCTTCACTTAGTTTTTCTTTTTCCTCACAATTTGTCCTCTCTTTATTCAGGGTGCATTCACTTATTGTCTGAGCATGATTAAAGTTTCATCTTACCAAAAGATTTTAAGCATACTTGCCCATTAAATATGTTTTTTGGGAGAAAATGGTAAGTGAAGTGTTCTCAAACTGATTGCCTTTCATCAAAGAAAGAGAAGAGAAATGCGAACCACGGAGAAAAGTGGTTTCTGAAAAAAGAGATTGGAAAATGATTGCTCAGTAGAGGCAAAATTTTAAAAAAGTGAGGTTAGTACAGAAATATTCCAGATTTGGTTAGAGGTGGAAAAATATATTTTTCTCTTCCTTTTGTGAGTCTCTCAACTTTTCTCTGGGTGAGAAACTAAACTTATGTTACCAGGGCGTGAGGATTCCCCTCCCTCAGCAGCAGCATGTTCTGACTGAGCCGGCCTGACCACTGCTTCGCACGAGCATGCTCGGGTGTGCTCTAGGGCTTCTCCTCATTATTTTCAATCTGAATTTTAGAGCCAATGTCATTATTTGTCTCTTATTTTTCTTTCAAACTAATAAAGCAATACCAAGCCTGTGGCAACAAAGAAAGCAACATCGACGTGTCCAAGAAAAGCTTGGCAATTCCCTGCCTCATGGCCCCTCGAGGCTGCCAGAACTAGGTTGACTTTCCTTCTGCACCCTTGTCCACATACATACAAATATGGACAGACACTTTATGCTATTGTTATTGTTTTTGTTTTTTCACACAAATAAATCATACTATATGTAGGAATCTGCAACTCTTTTCTTCTTATATATCTTTTATATAACCTAGAGTTACATAAAAGATATATAAGATATATATAGATAGATATATATGTATAAAGATATATAAAAGTTATATAACCTAGAGTTATATATATAGGCCTAGAGCCTATATTCTAGATAGGTTAATAATGCCATAAAATCCCGCAGGATAGCTGTACCATAACGATTTATTCAGCCCTTCCCCTGTTCATGGACATTCCTGTTGATTGCTATTGTTCTCCTCCCACAACTTACGGTGCATCAGTTGCTCAGTTTCCCAAAGAGCTATTGCTGGAGCATGCATGTTTTATAATTATATATTTCATTTTTTAAGATACTACCAAATTACTTTGCAGGAACAAGTTTCCTCTCCCATAAATAGTTTTTTAACAGTATTTTTTAAAAGAAACTTTGCTTCAGCAGAAGAGCGAAGGCTGAAGTCTCGCCATCATAGTGGGCACACTGAGCTTCTTGATTAACAAGGGGTCACAAGAGGCCTCTCCACAGCACATTCGGACCACAGGGACGGAGGTCAGCACAGTGCTGTTGTTCGAAAATTAATTTGTTATCAGTGTTTAAAAATACATGGGGGCCGGCCCTGTGGTCTAGTGGTTAAGTTCGACGTGCTCTACTTCGGTAGCCCGGGTTTGTGGGTTTGGATCCTGGGTGCAGACCTACACCACCTGTCAGTCAGCCATGCTGTGGTGGCGACCCACATATAAAATAGAGGGAGACTGGCAACAGGTATTAGCTCAGGGCTAATCTTCCTTAGCAAAAAACCAAAACAAAACAAAACACATCGAATCCAGAATTCTGACTTCTCTTGGAAAACCGGACCCTTGTTCCTTCAGGGTCTCAGTCCAGGGAGCTGAGGGTCAGCTGTACCCTTAAGTTTGGACGTACCCTCCATTCATCACAGTCCCACCCACTGTCAACTTCCCTCGTTTAGGTTATTCATCTGGTTATTTGTAGCATTGAAGTTTGTGATTCTTGGTTTAAACCAGGGTTTCTCAATCATGGGCCTGCTGACCTTTGGAGGCGGGTCGCTCTGGGAGGTGGGTCAGCCTGTGCACTGCAGGGTGCTAAGCAGCGTTCCCGGTGCCCACCCCCTACTCCTGCCAAGTCAGGACAACCGCACAGTCCCAGGACATCACCCCCGTTGAGAACCACTGAATTAAATAGATCCACAAATCCCATTTTCCTCAGCAGATTTCTCGACAAACTTTTCCGAGAGTGTCTGTGAGCCGTGTTCACGATTTCTCGTTATTCTGCAGGCTTCCGTTTCGCTTTATGAAGGAATCTTGTTGAATTCTGTGCACAACCAAGCTTTAAAGTGACTGAAATATTTCAAACCAGCCGCCATTCACCGAGTTTAGAGAAAATCTCTGAGAGGAGAAAGTGATCAAAACACTTTCCTTTCATCTCAGGAAGACCGCGGGGGAGAGGGCCGTGGTTACAGGTGTTTTCTGCGGTAAAAGCTTTGCCTAATTACACGCCCACAAAAGGGACCATTTCTAAACCCTCATGAAGAGCCTGGAACAAGTGCCCGGAATGGCTGCCGCCTTTGTTCCCTCGGTTCTCTCTCGAGGGGGTGTCCTTTGTGAGTCCCTCCTGGCCTCGGTGGCTGGCCTCCGGCTCCCTGTTCTCACACGGCTCTCCTCAGCTGCCTTACAGAGTGTCGGGAAGGATCTGGAAGGTTGGGGGCTGGGCTCTCCAGGGCTCCTCTCCCCCTTTGCCGTCTCTCTCCTTCTCTGACAGGAGCTAATGACTTCCCTACATCTTTTCTCATTAGAATTAATAGAGAAGTATTAATTCTTTCCTTAAAGCTATTAGTTAAGTCATAGTGCTCTGAAATTGCTGAAACAGAATAATTTCTCCTTCATTCTAGGGTGTAAATCTTGAGAAAAGATGAGAAGCTGTTGCAAGTATATCAATTATGTCCCAGGGAAGAGACCCGCATAGACAATTTTCATTTAACAACTAGAAACTTCTAAAATAATGATACATAAGGTGGATTTGCTAGGCTCAGTCTCCGCATTGAATGTTTCAAATGGCATTTCTTTTGTCATCTCTTTTCCTGACGTGAATTCCTAAGCCTATTTTTGCTCTGTATTTGAGAGTCACGCTCTTGTTGTCTGGGCACGGTAAAACTTTTCATTTAAAGCAAGATTTTAGACACCACTTTGCACTAAACATGGTTCCGGTGAAGAATTTCTGTGTGGTAAGAGCTCCTGTCGTGTTGCTTTTCATCAAAGAAATAGAAAAGAGAGGAAAGCCACTCAGAAAAGTGGTTTCTGAAATAAAAGATTTGTTTGTGATTACTTAGAAGCAAACTTTCAAGAGGCCGCCTCAGGATACTACGGAAGTACCGTGTGGAGGCTGCGCTCCATGAGCATGGTTTCCGGTCCCCCCTGGGGTGCCTCTCCGCCTGTGCAACTGACGTCTGAGGCTGCTTCTCGCTGCTCGCTGCCCACCCACTTCTGATCGTTTTCTCGTTAGAATCGATGTCCTCCCGCCTCTGCCCGAGAGAAAGAAAGCCTCTTTCTTCCTGCATTTTTAGCCATATATATCTTTTTCTATAGAGGTTTTGTAAACAAAAATTGTAAAGGGATTGTGGAAATGAATTTAGTTACAAAAAAATTTATTGCAATGTCTGACATGAAATAGAGCCTTCGAAAATATTGGTTGAATAATTACATGAATGAATGATTCAGACTCAGTAGGGAGAAAAGCAGCCAGGACAGTGTAATGTGGAATGATTTTACAGTACGTGGGGTTTCCCTTTTTCCCACAGCTATAGGTGGGGTGGGGGGGCCGTTTTGCCATCTCATAGCACCCTTGCTTTTTCCTTCACGGTATTTGCTACATTTGCTCGGTGAATTTTTTTGGTGCAATTATTTGCTGACTGAATTTCTCCCCCTTTAGACCATGATTTCCACGAGAGCGCGTCTGCCTCTTTTGCGTCTGAATAAATTGCCTGTGTTTAGGAGAGCATATTGGTTGTGCTCGGTACTCAGTGAATATGGGCTCAATAAATATTTAGGCTCAATAACATGGGCTCAAAAATGTGCTCGAAAATACAGACTCAAAAAAGTGGACTCAACAAATATTTGAACAAATGCACAAATAACTGCCCACATAGTGATTACTTTGAGTTCTGCCTAGTGTTCCTTAAGTAATTGCAGATTTTAATTGCTAGCACATTATGCATCCTTCAATGGCTGGAATGCTTCTACGTGATTTAATCTCTGATCAATTAATAGTCTAGGAGATTACTCCCACGTTCCTGTTTACACTTACAGCTTGCTTAGAAGTCCTACGTGGTAGACTCATTTTTACCCTTTCCTTATAATTCAGAGTCTTTGGACTCCAAATTAATGGAGTTTTCGGCGTACTGGGGCAACTGAACGAAACGTATCCAATTACTTACATTTTCAGATAATGATATTTGAATAATATGTCTATTAGCATTTTAATAAGGCCTGGGAATCAGACAGCTGGGAGAAGGTTTGGCATTAAAAATGTCTACAGTTATGTTGGAAGTTTCATCATATTGTTTCTTTACTCCATTTTCTTTCTAATTATTTTACAGTTTCCTATAGCCTTTTCAAGATGGCTAAATTTAAATTTGCTGCAACACTTTCAACAGTCTCCTCCTCTCTAAACGAGGTTTGGCAATTATTTCTGAGGGAAATTATTAAAAACGCAGCCTTTAATCAGGAGGAGAACAGAACGGCTCTCAGAACTGTGATGACATGGTTTCTCTAATAAGACTCACATAATTGCGTAAGAGCAGTCGGATTTCTGAAGATTGCATTAAGACGGTGGAATCCGTAATTTCTGAAGAGGTAGGAAGTGATTCATACAGTGATGCTAAACCCTAAACAGGATCACATTCTGTGCTTTAATATTCAGCCAGGGCATGACTTACTTTTTGAAAAGGGCCATTCATTTAAAAGCAAGTTAGCATCCTTCTTCAATAATCCAAATTAGTTTAACACACTTCAGTGACATTATTTGGGCATTTTTCACAATTATTAAAGATAATTCAGTTTTCTCTGTAGACTATAGGTCAGAAGCAAATTAAATCAATAGATTTTCTTGCCTGGCTCTCTCAGATGAGTCAGAAGTTATTGGCCAAACGCGCACATGGCCTTTCGTTACGTTTAAAAACCAAAACAACCTGCTGAGAAGACATTTGGCCAATCTGATTATTTTCCCTATACTAATTGGTTTTGCTTCTTCATTGAATTGAATGAATTGCCTGGTTGTTTTGTCACCGTGGGGACACAGCTTAATCCGCTTAGAGCGAGGCGCTTGTGCTTGGTCAGCTCCGGGACACTGGAGACGTTTATCATCGTTATTATCTTTTGATGATTTTTCATGGGTGAGAATGAAAACATATCTTGAATCCATCCATTTTCTCCATTTCTATGCCCACTGTCCTAGCCAAGCCATCTCATCTGTCCCCAGACGACCTTGGTAGCCTTGTAACTGGTCTTCCCACCTCTCTTCTCTCTGCCCCCAATTCCATCTCCAGATAGTAGCAACAATCATCTTTAAAAGATAGATTGCCTGCTGACCACGCTGGCTTCTTCACAACAAATGCAGAAGAAAATCTAAACCCCACCCATGGCTGCCTGCACCCTTCTGGGCCTGGGCCCCAGTTGGCTTCCTGACATTTATTCTGCTGTCTGCTCCCTGCTCTCCACCCTCCTTCCACACTGGCCTCCACTGGTTCCTTAATCCCCCCAGCTCTTCCCACCTCGGGACCGCTGCACCTGTTCCTCGTTTGTCTGGAGTGGCCTGGGTGGGCAGGTTCTTTCCCATCCTGAAGCTCTCCTTTCAGGTGTCACCTTTTCAGAGAAGCCTTCTTCAATTCTGTACAACAGCTACCCGTCCCCCATTACTCTCTGTACTGTACTCTTTATTTGTTCTTGCTTTCTGGAATACCCCCTGTTTATCCTCCGTCTCTGGAATACCCTCAGTTATCTTTACTCCCTGTGATCAATATGTTTATTTCCTTCATGACCCCTGTCACAACCTGACATCATCTTATCTATCAGTTTACTTGTCTTTCTTTCTCCTCCCTGTTGGAGCAAAAGCTCTTGAGGGTCAGAGCTCCTCTGTCTTGTTCTTCTCCAACTCCTCAGGGTCGAGCATGGTGCCTGGTTCGTTGACATATTTGTGTAGCAAACGAATGGAATACTAAAAGCCTGGTTCTGTGTCATTAGACAATCCCGATATGCAGGTGCTCAAGTGAATATTGTATTAATGGAAAAATAATTCCTTCCTTTTCCAAACTGTTGCACTTCTATAGATTTTCGAAGTTCATTTGCTCGGGATTAGTGCACTTGATATTCTTGTCACCTCCCCCAAGACAAAAGAGCAAGTCTGCTCTTTCAGCTCAAGACGGAGGACAGAACACATTTGCTTACCTCCGCTTTCCTCTAAAATCCCAGGACAAGTTAGTAAAAGTGTATGTTTGTAATGCACAGGTCCACAAGGACAAAATGACTGGAGAAGAAAGGATGCCATCATTGTGGAGGCTGGAATGCAGAGGTGGAGTGGTAACTGATTTAGCAGACCCAAGAGAACTTAATCCTGATTGAACAGTGGATAAAGCCCTAAAAACTCAGAAATTCATGGTATCAGGTGGGGCTGAAAACAGGAAGATTGGTTGAAAGACTAAGCAGCATCAGACCCTTCAAATCTCCTTCTCCTCAGAGTGTGGTCACTTCCCTTGCTCTCTTCCCACAGGGTACCAGGGGCTTGTTCTCTGCAGAGCATCGAAAATGCTAGGGACACCAGGCACAGGTGGTTCAGCAGGGAGTGAGGGGACCCTAGTGAAGACAGAGGGTGTAACCTGACGGTTAACACTGCATATTGAGCCCCTGATTCTCGACCCCAATGTAGACTCCAGAATGCTGGCAGCCTGGCTTATACTTTCCCGGTAGGAGGCTGGAGGACACCTTGTGTAGAAGGCAGTGAGTCTGTGTGGAGACCAGAAGAGAGTTACTTCAGGGTTTCCCACTTAAACAGGGTGTCCAGATAACCCTGCAGGGCGGCCCACGGTTGACAAATTGCACTTGTGAAGAGCTCCCAACCAGCTTTTTAGTGCCTCTTGCTGAAACATAGGTAGGTAGATAAGATTGCTGGATATCTCAGGAAAGCCTTTCGTTGAAAGAGAAAGATGAAAACCAACAGAAACAAAGGAACTTAGAAGAAATAGAGACTGTGTAAGGAGAGGCAAACGGTGGCAGTAACAACAGTAACAGCAGACTCGTATCGCCAGAGATGTGAGAGAACATGCGGGAGCTATGAAATAATAACAGGATGCCATAAGGAAGGAATAAATAATAATAATAATGGGCTCTTAGAAATTAACAACATGATAGCAGAAATAGAAACATATGATTTGGAATATAAAGTTGAAAAAATTCCCTGAAAAGTAAAATAATAAGACAAAGGGATAGAAGATAGGAGAGAAAAGATAAGAAAAATAGAGGATCAGGCCAGCAGGTCCAATAACCCAATAAGAGAAGTTCTAGAAAGAGACAAAGACAAAATATAAGGAAAAAAAAAATCAAAGGAATACCATATTTTTCCTAAACCGAAGGACATGATTCAGATTGAAAGGGCCCAATGAGTGCTCAGACAATGAATGAAAATAGACCATGGACCATGGTGACAGTGGAACAAAGAGGAGCCTAGGAGCTTCCAAAGAAAGACAAAAGGGTTGCACTCAAAGGATCATGAGTCATAAACCACCTTGGCTCCAGACTTCTCAACAACTAGAACTCAGTGGAGCCGTGTCTTCAGTTCTGAAGGAAAATGAATTCCAATTCAGAATGTTATACCCAGACAAGTGGCCAATTAAAGTTTAAACAATTTTATTTCACCCACCCTTTCTCATGAAGCTACCAGAGGCTTTGCGTTAGAGAAACAAGAGAGTCAACCAAGGAAAAAGAAATGTGGGAGTCTAGGAACCAAGAAGGTGAAAAGAATTGCCAGGATGGGGTGGAGGGAGATCCAGGGACACAGCCATGCATTGGGCCAGGGAGCAGCAGTCCATTGGGAGCAGGTCAGAAAGTTCCAAGAGAGATATTTCTAAGGAAATGAGGCAAATTGAGAAGGAGTTTGGAGGATGATTTTAGTGATAAGTCCGTAGAAAACTAAACAAAAGAAAAAAACAAAGTAATTATTAACTCCAAGGGAAACAGTGTTGGCAAGAAAGACAATGTAATCATAGTATACTACATGACTTGGGTGAAAAATGTGGTCCAGAACATAATAGTGAAAGCACTGAGTATTCTAAACAAATTATGACATCATAGTGATGGAACTGTTGAGGGGCTAGGGGGCTGCGCAGTGCGTCCACCTGTGGGGATGATGAAGGCTGCGGACGAGGGCAACTCATCCTCGACCCTCCCCTCCCCTCATCAGAAGTCATAAGCTCTCCTCAAAGTGAAAAAAAGAAATCGAGCAGTAATGCTGTAAGTGTGTTATTAGGAGTGAAGGAGATAAATATTAAAAGAATCCGAAGTGGGAAGAAATGAGTGTGTGGGCAGGTGTTGCTGTTTTTCTTCGTCAGTACTAAGGTTTGACTTTTTAAAACTCTGTTCATATGTAACGTTAATCCAAATGAAAGCAGATTTAAAAGTGGGTCTAATGCTTTTCTCTGGTGACAAAGCCGTTCTGGAATGTTTTTCTGATCTCATCTAATGATAGCATCTACTCTCTGAAATCCTTTGGTCCTTTTGACCTGTATCCCAAGCCAATATGGTAAGATGGAGGAGAGAGTAAGGGTGAGGGATGAGGGAAAGGCAGCTGTTCCCTTGAAAGGGAGATGCTGTTTGTGCATGTTGCCAAAGGTGCACCTTGGCCGCCCCTCTCCCCATACAAATCACAGCAATAACCACCACAAAACAGCAGCCAAGCAAAAACCAATCCCCTCCTGCTGCCCGCTGTTCTGGTGGAGACCACGACACCATGCAGAACACAGAGGGAAATTTCTCCTCTCGGTTCCTGGTTGTACGTCCAGAGAATGCAAGCCAATCTAAAATGAACCTAACGATGTGGCCAGGAAGATGACTCTGACAAAAAAGAGCCACTTGAAGTATTTTTTTAAATATACGTAATTTAGGGATTTTTCTGCCTTGGGAATGGGTTTTGCCATTTCTTTCCTTAGTAGAAATGGAGACATTTTATTTGACTGTGTGAATTGATTCAAGGTAAATTGAGTTCTCGTACATACCATGTGAGATGTGGGTTAATGAACTCAGAGCTGGTCGTGAAGACACAGATAAACTCCTGGGAAATTACTATTTGCTGAGTTCATAATTTCAGGTGTATATAAATGTGCCTTCCTCCTTTCAGGTGTAAATCTGCAAGGGGAGCCATCTTATGCCGTCTCAGAATTGTCTCTTCGTTGTGGAAACGGAGAGGAGGAGGAGGATGGCGGTGGACAAATCTCAGGAAGCTTCTCTCCTGACATAAGTTCAAGGACTGCCGAGGAAACAGAGGAAACAACCGTGAAGGTGGGAATTCTGATTCCGAGCTGTCTCTGCCTGTCTGTTTTCTAGATTTATGCCTCTCCTTTCGTGTTGGTGTCCAGTGTGGCAGAACTTGCTCCAAGCTCCCGTTGAAGTTTCCTGGCACAGAAAGCCTGTTAGGCAGACACATCCCTCCAACTCTTCTGTACTGAGAGGATAGGCGATTGGCTGTGAAACTGTAGGAATGATCTGACGGATTATTAAAAATCCTAGCTACATTATTAATTCATATCTGAATAGAATAGAGATGTTCAAGCTGCAGATGTCACTGTGACATGACATCACCACTAGGTAGACCGGGGGCACTACATGTCAAAAAATATGAAAATCCTAATCCAGACCACATTTTTAAAAATGCTAATCTGGAAAAACTTAAATGCACAGTCCTATGAAATAGCATGTCTGCCTCAAGAGCAGTGGCAACTTAAAATTGGATGCTCAGAACTGGTTGGAAAATTGAATGATTTGATTTTTCACAAAGCAGATAAAAACACATAGCAATCTCAGTAAGCTATTTTGTGTCAACAGGAAACTTTATTCAAGTTAATGCATCAATTAGTTATTAATGGAAACTGACTGGGAACATCATATTGAGTCCACGCCAGGTGAAGAATCATTAGGACCTCAGGACCTTGTTTTCATTGAGGATCATGTTTCTGACCACAAGCTTTTTGTACCAATTAACCTTTTTTCCCCTCATTTATTTTCCTTTGCACTTTTTCCAGGCTATTTCTCCATCTGCTGGTGAGCACGGTGACTGTTGTCCTCAGAACACTGCTGTTGGGTCAGGATTATCTGTGCAATCCGATTCCCGCATGGCAGTGGCTAACGACAGCCTGCTGTCCTGTGGCAAAGGTCTTGACATGGGATTGCTCGAGCTTCAGCTCCTGCCCTCTCAGGAGCAAGTCTCAGTAGACCCCAAACTGTGCGTTTTCTTGGATGCTCAAGAGCCTTCTTCCTTGGAGTCCAAAGGAACATCTCCCCGCCATGATGTTGCTACCTCTGTGGCCGCCACTTGTACTTCTGTCGGGGCAAGAGCAGGTGACACAACCCTGGGAATTCACAGTGCAGAGCCACAAGACTACAGCCAGGCTGCAGGAGAGACTCTGACACAGAGCTCCCCAGACAGAAAAGCCAGAGCAGAGGGCATATCACCATCACTCTTGCCAGGGAAATCTTCATCTGGACAAAGAATTTCAGGTTCAGTTCCATTGGGTTCAACTGGAAAAACTCATCTTGAAATACCAGCTTCAGGACCAGACTCAACTAGCTCACCCCAAGAGGAAGGGAGACACAAGACATCTTTTCCTTCCAGGGGGCAGTACGAGTGTGGGGAAATGGTTGTCTCCTGCCCTCCTATAGGAAAGGACAGTGGGAAATGTCAAGTGTCTGGATTAATCACTCTGAAAGATTGCGTGGTTCCTTTTAACCCAGGGCAGCCCACAGAATTCCCTGAAGCCCCTTTGAAAACAATCAGGAAGAGGAGTTTGGAAGGAATGAGAAAGCAAACTCGAGTGGAATTCAGCGACACCAGCAGTGATGACGAAGACCGATTAGTGATAGAAATATGAAGCTTCCAGAGAAAGACCGCTTCTACAGTCAAAGACTGGTGATGCTTCACAAGGGAATGTCAAGCTGGCAGGAGAACTGAACTCTATCCGTGAAGCACCTGCAGATTAGGAAAGCCATTTTGGGTTCTTCCCAAGACATCCCCAGCCAACTTTGAACCCCCAACTCAGCCTCATCATTCCCCAGATCCCCTGGGCCACACCCCGCTGGTGTTCACATGGTGCCAGGCAGGGCAAAGGTGACAAGGAAGCAAAGTCTAAGAATGCTCAACACACAGTGACTGTGGCTTGATTCCCAGTCATGTCCTCTGCATCGGTTTCCCACTGTCTCACCCAGTAAAATGGCATTAACCGAGAAAGCCATAATCAACACATTTATGAACAAGTGAACCCCTCAGAGCCAACGCAACCGACTTCCTCCATTAGTGAGCTGAGGGTTTCCTTCAAAGGTGTGGGCATACTTGGGATAACTGGGGTAGCTTGTAGAGGAGACGAGGCGTGAATTGGGCATCAAGATACTTCTGTTCACTCTGGAGACAAAATCCAGATTAATTCAAAAACTGAAGTTTGGTCAGAATAATTTGCCTCCTTAGTGGAAGTTGTAAATATCCTTCAAAATGCCTATAATCTGGTGAAATGCTGATTATTTGTAAATGTTGCACAAATGGTCAATGCCTACATATGATACAATGACACAAGCATGTACCGTTCCTGTGCCCGGTGCCTTGTCTGTTAAGACCTCTGAAACCCTTGGTTTTTCCAGCTCCTGCAAAGGAACGCTGTGTTAAAAGTTAATAGAAGAGTGTCTGTAATGAGTCATTTTTTGAGGGGGAAAAATTCGCTTATTTTCCTCTGATTCTTTCTGTCATATTGTGCTCTGAGCAATTTCAATTAGAGGGTTACATTTTAGTAATCTCTACAGCTTAAATTGATGCCTGTTCATCGTGACGGGAGCCTTTTAGATTTCCTCCAGAAGCTTCAAGGATACAAAACTAATTGGAGTTTTGACGCTGTTTTACATCTCAGTAATTTTATTTTGGGGGCTTGGTGTTACTTTGCTGTCAAATTAAATCAGCCCCTGTATTGTGCAAGTCAGAACAGCACAGATAAAATTCCCCAGTATTCCAAGCCAGTGCACCCCTGTGCAGAAGAAAATAGCTGATCGACGTCAGCCAACTCACTGAGCGAAGGCTCAGATTTTCTGCTTTCCTCTTCTTCTCCTTAAATGGCAGAGGAAAAACTTAAAGAGATTTACACCGCTGCGTTTCAATAAAATTTTATACTTACTTTTGGTATGATTTTGTACAATTTGAAATTTATAGATGAGCTCTTTTGGCTTAACTTTGATGTAATGATGTTCATATGACATCTTGTACTTCAAAGGCGAGGCAGCAATGCAAAACATCTCACACACATGAATATACTCTAACATGTCCTTGGCTGTGACTCAGGATGGTCAAATATCAAGTATCTTCATGTGAATTTTCCAATTTTAGGGTTATCATAGGAAACTTCAATGTGAGACCAGCTTCCCCCCAGTGACTTAGCGTATGTGTCTAGTCATTTCATATGCACTCATAAATATCCAAGTGATTTCAAGCCCAGTCAAGAAAAACATTAGAAGGGAAGTAAAAGGATGTTAGGCATTCACTTACTGCACTTTTTAAGCCAAACAAAAGTGATGTGTGATTATCTGCCACTGTAATGAGAGAGGCCATCCAGGAAAGTGATCTGAGTCCCGGCGGGAGAGAGAGTGAAGGCCTAACTTTGTCCTTAACAAGCTGAGAAATCTTAGTTGAGACGCATGCCCTGTCTGTGCCTCAGTTTCTCCAACCGAGAATGAGAGAGTTGGACAAGATGACCTGAACGTGTCTGCAGGCTCTGATCCTTGTGAGAGTGGAGGAGCTGCCCTCTGCTTTACGTATGAGGGCTCAGTGGTTCAGAGAGGGTTCCCACGTGGAGGGGTCCGACGTGCAAGAAGTTTGGGTGGGGACCTTCAGGAACTGCAGCACAAATACCTTCAGCCAGTTATTGCCATGAAGAACGCGACTCAGGGATGCTCTAAGTTCTTGGGGGTGCAGTCATAAATTTTTATAATTTGACTCATAATTAAATAGTTACAAGCAAAAACAGAACACTACCGTGTGAGTGAAAGACATGTCTGTAGGCTGAACTGGCTCCTTTGTCTTGGGAGGCACTGGTCACGGGGAGAACACTACCTTCCGGATCCTTCTCTCCTTGGTGGCTGCTGAGCTGTCAACTGGATCACTGGACCTAAGTCAGTAAGTCACAGCTCCAAATAGCACTGACCTCAGGATGGTGGTGGGAGCTATGTCCTTCTATGAACCACTGGTGCTGGCTGCCACATCCCAACCCAGATCAAACACGGCAGAATGTTGATGCCAGCTCTAACTCCCTGGGTCTCTCCTTACAAAGGTGAGCAGGTTGCCAAACCATCCTGTCTCAGCTGGCTATTTAGCTAGTGGGCGGCAACGTTTACAAGCACACCTTACTTTATATCAACACGCATTTGTGAAAAGCTATATTTCAGCCACTTTAAAAATATATATATTTTGAATGACCCTGGGAGGGGGGTTAGTTGGCTATTGAAAATCATCCAAAGGTAAAGTTTTTTTTAATGAAGAACCCTTTTATAAAGCAACAAACAATCTCTGATTTTATAAATCTTAATTTTCCTATGGGCTTTGTTAAAGTGGAATGCAGTTGTAGGGATATATTTTAAGGATGACATCAGAGACCTATAACCCAATTTGGGTTATTGAAAATCAAATTTCAGTATTATCAACTGATAATTGCTGCAGTTTTTTACTCTCCAAGTGTGTACTGTGTAACGGTTAAGAGAAAACAAATTTATGTTAGAACGGGGCAAATCGGAGTTTAAAGGTCAGCGTTTCCCATTTTTCCCCATTGCTGTTAATTTGATGGTACCTTCACGTAAGGGTCTTCACCGACTGATGCCTCAGCTTCTTCCACAGAGGATAGCTCCAGGGATGCTGGCATGGACTAAGATCAGGGCAACTTGGAATTCTTTACTATTCTCTCAGAGCAAGTGCACAAGTGCCATAAGCCGTGATGCTCAAGATTCATCACCAGGTTTATCTTTCCAGTTGTACCTACACCTGGCCAGATCTCACTTGTTAAAGACGCATGGAGGGAAGAGATTTTCACCTCCCCGCTTAGCAACCTATACGCTTAAGTGACTCTTAAAGTCACAAGGTTTTTAATGGATAGCCTGATCCTCCAAGTTGTAGGGCGGGGTGGAGAACAACTCATCCCTCATGTCAGGTGTAACCTTTGAGATTCTGGATGAAACTAACATCCCTTTGATTCACAACCCAGGAGAACCTACAGTTCATTTGCCAAGAGATAAAAAAAAAAGATGGGAACGGTGCCACTGGTTCTAGTCAAAACCCAGCCGATAGCATAGTGGGCAACCGAGGGCAAGCTAAGCCTTCTCTTCCTAAAATCCCTCTTCTAAAGCCCAGATGGCAAGAGGAGCCGTGCAGCAATGCATTGTGACCACAGGTCTTGGCATGGAAGATGAACGACTTGCAGCCTCATGCCAAAAAGTATTTCCTTGCATTTACATTCATTACTTAGAATGATCACATTATTCATTTTTTCCCCAGCATAGAAATTTGCATTTTGCACAAAATTTGCCTGGTGCAGCAGATTTTTATAGTTATGGAAACTGTCATCATTATGGGAATGTACTGCTGCTCAACTCCCCAGACATAATTTAATATGGTGAGCAGAAAATGGTCTGCCTGGCTCTATGGCGATCGTATTTCTACAACTGCAGCAACAGGGCTTGTGGGTTTTTCCTCACTTCAGTTGTAATTCCCATAGTTCATATGACGGAGATTCTTTGGCTTTTGAAACACTACATTTCTCGATACTTAAGCACAATTTCTTGTCCTTATCTTTCAGAACTCATTAATTAAAGGTGTCAGGACCCAGAAACTCTTGTGTGCTAGATTTGTGCCCTGGGCAATTCTTTTCAGCCATGCTTTGTACTTACGTAGGAATACATATAATTCAATCTGAAGAAGTATAAGAACACTTGAGCATATTGCTTCACCATTGGAAGAAAAGGAGCCAGGGAAAATAGCTCTGTCACTTGGAGCACTAGGGGATGACTCAATATCTTACATATGCAGTCAACTGTTCAGAACTTACTACTCTATCAATTGTTCATAATCATGGAAGCAGTTGGCTTCTTGGTTGGTTGTTGAAATTTATTTCCTTCTTTATATGGTTAAATTATTTTGTTTTGATAAAAATAAAACTAAAAATCAAAGTGTCTTGTGTGATTTGTTAACATTCCAATCAAAACTACTATAAGCAATATTCTGTATGAATTGGATATCCAATTATTCCCAAGTAGTTGACCAGACATCCTGTCCGCCATATTGGTATCCCATTCCACTTGACGAAAGGATTAGGTAACGGCAAATTATCACATTTTCTTGTGCTGTTTCCTTTTCTAACATGTTTCGTTTGTCATTGTCTGTCACATTTTAGAGTTCATAATTTAGAAATCTGTTTTTAGTTCTTAAATGTAGCTGAATTTTGAAACCACATGAGGGCACTATCCACAGTGCAATAATCCAAAACTTTTCCCTTTAGAATTGATGTTTCTTGGATATTTAATATTATTCACTAATAGAGGAAATATCCTTAATTCAAAACAATTTTTCCTTATGAAGATAATTCGTGTTCTCTGCAAGAATGAGTAGACTTATTTTACATACTAACACAATATTAGTCTTTTATGTCTATACCTCTTGAAACCACTTGAAGTCAATGAAGACACAATGCATTGGGAGAAAAAATGGGAATGGGAATATGGAAGGAACAGGTACACTAATTGATGGGTCTTTACAGCTTTTTTGCTAACTCATCAAATTCTAGTAGTGATAAATTAATCCATTACTTCCAAACTTCAGTTATCTGAGGACCATCTTAATGCTTTTGCCATATGTGTCCACATGTATGTTATTTACTTAATACTTTCATTTAAATCGTCTCTGTCTTAAAGAAGTGATTATTGCTTTAAGTAATAAAATCTATGAAATCTCAGCCTTAGTTGGGTAGTTATGTATATTTTCTGATATGCATTAAGATAAAATAAAACTACTAAAATTGTTCATCCATGTACCAATTAAATATCTTCAGGGGCCGGCTCCGTGGCTGAGTGGTTAAGTTCATGCGCTCTGCTGTGGCGGCCCAGGGTTAGGATCCTGGGCGCGGACATGGCACCGCTCGTCAGGCCAGGTTGAGGTGGCATCCCACATCCCACAACTAGAAGGACCTGCAACTAAAGATATACAACTATGTACAGGGTGGGGGGAGGTTTGGGGAGATAAAGCAGAAAAAAAAAAAGAAGATTGGCAACAGTTGTTAGCTCAGGTGCCAATCTTTAAAAAACTATATATATCATCTTCATACTACTTGTGGTACATCCCCCACACTTGGGGAAACATTCAACGGATCTAAAAGGTACATGTGTTGTTAGTTTCTCTAATTATTCTAGTTCCTGTTAAGCACAGTGCTCTTCTCACTTTTTCTCCAAGCCAATAGAACTTGTGACCACAAGCAGAATTGTAGATTTACCATATAAATTTCTTCAGTCAGATTTTATAGTTGAGTAATTAATATTCCAAGTCAAAGGATTATCATATGTTTTAGTCTCAAAGGAGTAATCGTATAATGTCCTGTTGTATAAATGTGGCTTTTTTGGTATTTGGTTGGTTGGTTGGTTGGTTGGTGAGTACAAAATGATATACAGGAAAGCATCGTCAGGGATTCACACTGAACCACAAGCACTACCATCACTTCTACCGAAAGAACTTGCTTCCATACTTTCGGATTTGTAGCAAATGGATTTGGCTGCGCTAACAACCATGGAGAGCAACTTTTAGTCTCCTGCTCAGTGGGAGCCTGTCGACCTTGGGGCTGCTCTGTGACCTCTAGGACCTTTGTCTCCTGCTGGCACAGACATCTGCCTTCAGTTTTCCTCAGTTTCTGCCAGAGGCAAATTCAACTCCCTTTACAATTGAGCGTCCGGGAGTAGTTCATGCTACTCATGCTACTGCCCAGAGGTAGGTGAATTGTTTTTCTGCGTAAATACATCAGTGAACAAATTTCCACAGAGAATTGGCGGTTTTGTATGTGTAGCATCTGGGACAGCATGATCCAGCCCTGTCTCTGGCCACAGTGGAGATACGGTTGTCTTCTGTGTGTACATTGTGTGAAACGGGGTTCACTTTAAGCAGAAATGAGGCCTCTTGACTCCATCATAAATGAAAGGTCAGACATCCAGGCTTGTTTTTTCTATATGCTAGTGTTCCAGTCACACATGCTTGCTCTAAGGAGCACCCGCCACACCCACCCACACACACACATGCACAGGCCATACATTGAGGACCTACTCAAAAAGCCCTCTTCTTGTTAAAATGAAGAACTGGATGGAGTGGGGCCAATAGTGAGGAAATGAGAAAGCCACATACATGGTCCCAAAGGGATCTCCCTGGAGGCAGGCCCCCTAGTGTCTTCATCCTGGTATTCTTGGCAGCTGGAACAGTGCTTTGCTCATAGCAGGTATTAATGCACATTTGATAAGTAAAAGAATGGAAGTGGCTCACCGGAAGTCAAGGAGAGGGAAGAAAGATCTAAGATGAGTAATTTAGGCCAATCCCTTTCCTAGAGCTCTACCCCATGATGAACAAAGGCATCTAGAGAAGTTTCTGTCCACCAGTTTCAGAATTTAGCAACAATTTTCCATTGTTTGCTCCATCCCATTTGTTCAGCCAGTATTTATCAAGTGCTTTAGCATGTAGCAGGGATATGAGGATATAGAAGTAAAAAAGACATACAGGAACCATGGAGCTTTTATTTCGGGGGAGGAAGTGTCAATCATGAACCCAACTAGGCAAGCAAATACTAAACAATAGAATATCAAATGGTGCTGAGGGCTACGAAAGCTAAGTGATGTTAGTTTCTCTTACTCTAATTCAAAACATTTGTTTCAAATAAACGTTTTTGTTTTATTGTCCTCACTAAAGAGGGAGAAATCATCCTGTGCGTTAAGATCCATCTCTTCCACTTCATGCCAACAACCTCGATTCTTCTCACATGAAGCAGAGAATATTGCAGGATGATGTCTCACTAGTCTTGGGGCTTCTAATTTTTCTTGCTCTCTTGGTAGCTTCAACTGGTGTCAGTAAGCGTTTCCTCCACCTGAACATGGAAACCTGGGTCTGCTTGCACTAACATGATGATTTCAGGGACCTCAACACATCAGGAATGAATGCCTCTCGGATCCTACAGTAGCAAAGAAACTCAGGTGGGCACTATTTTAGACCTAATTTCCTTGAGAGAAACCGCCAAATATTTGATGCCTTGATGTTCTCAGTCCTGATTCTTTTTCTCAGAAAGGTTAGAAGATTACCCTGAGAGGCAGTGGTTGTCAAAAGAGAGCAATTTTACCTCCCAGGGGACATTGGACAGTGTCTGAAGACAGTTTTGATTTCACAGCTCAGGTGAGGGGTGCTACTGGCATCTGTAGGTAGAGGCCAGGGATGCTGTTCAACATCCTCCAGTGCACAGGACAGCTCCACAAGGAAGTATCCAGTCCATGGTGTCAATAGTGTGGAGGTTGAGGCACCCTGGGCTAAGGAGATGAGGTTACAGTCTACCAGAGATCCTAGAACAGCTCAGTCCTCATACTGATGACAGTACTAGAGTGGGGAGAAAGACTTGCCTTGGTAAGACCAGAAGAAGAGTCTGGGCTCCATATCCAAGTCCAGGATGCTTTCCACAACATCACAACTGGAACTTTCACAGGTGCATTAAGACACGCTTCTAGAGTCTACACACAGTAGACTATATATTGGTTATAGTTCAATTAACCTTATTTTTTTTTTCACTCTTCATTCCACCTTCAGGAGAAAGAACCAGGACATAGGAAGGCAAGTCGATGTGAACAGGTATTTGAACATTGAGTAGACATTCAGGAAATATTGTAAATCAAAAGATCGGATTTTACTGTGAGGGTGAAGGCAACTCAAACTCCCCTAGAGTCTCCATTGACCTCTACAGCCAAATGGAATGAAGGAGAATGGAGTGTGATGCTGGGCGCCAAGAAGTTTTCCGATTTGATTGGGGTGACCCAGTTCATTGGTTTGCACCTTCTCCTTTTTAAGGGAAACTGAAAACCAGAGGATTTTGTCCTGGCTTGAGTCAGAGACAAAGCTGTGACTGACACAGGGCTTTAGCCCTAGAGACCAACATTCTTGCTATGACATGACCACATTCTGCCTCCGAAATTTTCATTATGTTCTACCGTGTAAGAAGCGTAAAGAAGAACAATACATTTTATAAAGATTTTCCGCATCAGGGTTTGAAAATACCGACGGATTCCTGGCTGTCTGGAAATTACCCAGGAAGCTAAATTATCCAGACTATCCCATTCCCCAAAGGTTCTAGTTAATCAAGGTTTGATGACGTTTGTTTTGCAAAAAGAAAACTTCTCTCCTAGGACATTTAGACTCAAATTGATGTGAGCGGTGCCTATGTGGTCTCATAATTTATACACTTGTGGTACTGTTCCATGAGCAATTTGGCAGTGATCACAAGTGTAGACAAAGACGATGTTAACAGCAAAATGACCTCGCCAGACAGCCTTTGGAAGACAAACACTTCACTTCTTCAATTATAAGACAACCTGATGCAGAGAGACAATAAATTAATTTTAAAACCTCCTGCACACAGAAAATAATGGAAAAATACATTAAAAGTAGTTATCCCTTTTGTGCTAAAAACAAATGATTTGGAGAAAATAACTGCATGGGGCTGAATGTGTTAGTCTTATTATCTTTTTCTGGTTTTGAATTCTTAGGGGAGAAACAGAGAACAAGGGAAAAAGAAGCTTTCATTGTCTCAACAAACATTTATGGAGTATTTAGGATGTTGCCAGGCACCAGGCTGTATTTCTGTGGCTTTTTCTACTTTTAAAATTACTTTCAATTATGTGAAAGAAACTTCTAGATGCCTCATTGCTGATTCCAACAGTGGTTCCAGGAGGGCCATTTCTTCTTACGAGGTGCTGCTGAGACTATCACTTGGTGTTTTCCAACCTGGGAACCTGAGTTTTAGAGGTTGGTTCATCCCAGGCTTTGGGCGGCATCCATCTACAAGGAGAGGTTTATGAGAGTCTCAGGTTGTCTTTTCCTGAAGCAGACTTTGAAACAGAGTTCGGTGTGCTAGAGGTTTACTAGGGAGTGTCCTTGGGATCCACAGCTGTGCAAAGGAGAACAGGGAAGCAGGATGGGCAGAGGGAGAAGCTGAGCTCTAATACAGACAACCACAGCCTTGGCCAACCCATGAGATGCTCTGGAGAAGGGGTATGACCTAGGGGGAGGTAGCTGTCTACAGCTGAGGCAGTCCCTGAAAGGACCAACAGTGCCTGCCCACAGCACCTCCACAGCGGGGGTAGCAGTCCTCCATTAAGGGCGATCTACGTGGCACTTCACAGTGCCCACTACGGTGAAGCTCCACTGAGACGCATCCTTCCTCTCTCCTACCTTCCTTCTCTCCTTTCCCGCTTCCCTCCCTTCCTCCCTTCCTCCCTTCCTTCCTTCCATCCCCGCTTCCTTCCTTCCGTCCACCCATCCTTCTTTCCTCCCTTCCCTCCTCTCTTACTTCCATGCATCCAACAAATATTTATTGAGCATCTGCCTTCTGCCAGGAACAGCCTGGTAGAGGAGATATGATTAAACACAATATTACATATTATTTGCTTACAATTTGAGACATGCTAAGAAGGGGTCACATCAGGTGAGAAGAGAGAAAATAACTGGGGAAACCAACAGAATGGGGAAACATCAGCCTGAACTCTGAAGAATGAATTAGGATGAGAAGGAAACCGATGTTCCAGGTGGAGGGAGCCTTGAGAAAGGACAATGTGTGGCCCCCAGGGTACAGTGTGGGACGCATGGGCTGGGGAGAAGCAGCAAGTGAGACTGTAAGGTACAAGGACCAGATCTGGAGGATTTCACGGGAGGAGCTAAGGAACATGTTTTTATCCTAAACACTATGAGCAAGGAATCCACATCACGCTTGGAGATCTAGGAAAGAGGTTCTTCTGGGGCTGGAAAGCTGGAAATTGGCTTAAAAAGTAAATGAACACTTCAGCCTGCAAGGTTTGTAGCATTCTTAAGAATGGGAGGGACCTAAGACTAAAACAGCTTCTTTCAACGTGGCTCAAGGGGAGCCATTCAGAGCTGCACAATTCCATAGCGACCCATTTAGTTTTCTGTCTCAGCGTCCCGTTTAACCCGACCATAGTAATTTTCACAACAGCTCGTCTAAATGGAATAATCCAAACTATAAAATGAAATACTTAAAGGGTCAGTCAACCACAAGATGTGAGAACTGCAGGCTATAAACCCGCTAATGAAGGGCTAGATGACTTGAACCGCCTTGCAATTTTTTGATTTATCTGAACGAAAAGATGAAAGCAAAAAGTCACTGTAACATCCAGAAGATTCCAAATGTCTGCTGGGTCTTATGGGCCTCGCAGAGTAAGAAGTCTCTCTTCCAACTTATGTAGGAACAGAATTTAAATGGCTTGGGGTCTGGTAAAATTCCAGAAGATTAGATTCACATTTGGAGTGTTTCTTTCTCTCTCCCTCATTCTCTCTTCATTCGGAGAGAATGACGGGGAAGCATTTGAAAAACAAGCCTATTTTCGGCATGAGGAACAGGCTGTAAGGATTTGTGGTCCTGCTCAGGATTCACTCAGAATGCCTCACCCACCGCCTGCTATGTTTTGCTCAGTACTCTCAGACCTTATTTCACATAGATTCAAAGTTTGGAAAGCTTAACCTTTCAATTAGTAGCTGACCTCTCCCCTGTAGAGATCATTCAATTAAAAAACCAATTCCTTGGTCAGTGTAAATGAGTCGTCTTTTATTTGGTACTTATAAAAACGGTCCACATCTGACAAGAAGTGCATCAGAAAAGGCACTTCAAAATGTGCTGTCTTCAAAGTGTCAGAAGATAACACTTCAGGGCTGGGAGCCTGGGAACAGAAGGTGCATATTGGTCTTTAATTAAGGAAACTGTTGAGAATGAAGAACATTTAACATCTTAAGCCACCGGTGGCTTCAAGGCGGCATGAAGGCCCTGGGTAACAAAGATGGGCTTGCTGTCCCCGTGTCCTGATACCTGCGTTGGCCTGTGTAGACGAGCCACAGCTAACTACTTCCTAGCCAGGGGGATTAGAAATGGTCCTCGACTCCTTCTGCTGTGTCAACTCAATTTCCACAAGTGGCAAAGAAAGGAAATCTTCCGTCCCCTCCCATGGGACACGTCTGTCACAAAACATTAACAGAGCTGGAGAAGCAATGGTCCTCTCCCAGGAGAAACCCACAGACACGGGGACTTGGAAGAACAATGTGTGGCAAAGGATCAGAGCCTCATTGTGCGGGTTTCATCAGTCCCTCACCTGGGGCAGAAAGAGCCTTTTGGAGGACGGATGGAGGAAAAACCCTACAGATTGTACTCTGATTTTATAACCAGATTGTTGGAAATTACTGACAGATTGAATAAAATAATATGCTTTGGAGCAGCAGGACACTTAAACGTGGAAATCTAATTGACTTCTACCCTAAACCTAGGAGCTGGGGGAGGGGAAGCTATATTATTAATCACCACAGTGGTCACTGCTTGGTGGTTTCACGCGCAGCGGGAGGAAATGTAGCTTTCAATTACATACATATGAATTTCAAGTGACTACCTGGTGTAACAGAGAGAAGAATTTGTGTGGATGGGGAGCTGCAACCCATGTCTGTACACACTTGAGCAGAACCACACCACCCCAACAAACGATGCAATTAGGGAGTATTGGGGGTGAGCACTGTGGGGCTGTAAAGCCCCAATCTGAAGGCCCCCACCTTGTCAGCCCTCTGTTAGAGCACGGCTTATTCTCCTTCCTGCAAAGCCCTTGCATTAGCACTGGCCTGAATAGGTTTCAGATCTGCCTTGAATATGAAATACCTCTAGATGTGTTCAGCCGTTTTCTACCCTGAAAATCAGAGAGACAGAAGGCAGCTTGTGTCTAGCTTTAAATGATGTTTCAGGAGTCCACTAAATGTCGAGATAAGATGAGGGACAGCACAGGGAGCCTTTTCCGAATTCACATGAATTCTTCAGCATCCAGGTTTAGAAGAGCCTCTCCTACTAAACTTCCAGAGTTTTCCTCCGGTATTCAAACAAAAGACAAGGTTTTGTGATGGGGCTGATTATAAGAATGGATGATGGTTTCCTTTAGAAAGAAATTCTTTTGCTATCATGGAGAAGAGACCCCCCCACCCCCCGCAACACTCACCTGGGCTTCCTGATTCGCGTGTTGAGTAGCTGCTGTAAGTCTACCTATCCTGGACGTCAGAGACTCAGAGATGGACAGACTTGCTCCCGCTCTTGGGAAGCATGTCAGCCCCAGTACAGGGTCTGTCCTGTGGTAGGCTCAAAATAAGATGTGTTCAGTTATAGCGTGTAAGCTGGAACACTCGTTCATTTGTTCATTCACCCAGCCAGCCTTTCCAGAGCGCCTAGCATATGCAGTCATAGTCAAGCAGTCAGTGGACAAAACGAAGGATTGAATGAGAATAAGTTCAATGTCTGGGGAAACCTACAGACCGAGGACCTGGATAAACCTGGCCTTGAGTCTGCCTGGACTCTGAATCTCTCTCTGGCTTTGAGTCTTCTTCGTGCCTCTGTTTCTCCTTCTGTAAAACGGGGACAGTTAGACCCACCTCTCAGATTTCTTGCATTAAATGAGTGCTTTACACTGATTGGTCAGCAGCTCTGGTCTCAGGACTCCTTGGCACCCTTAAAAATGACTGAGAACCCGAAACAGCTTTTGTTACAAAACCCCTATCATAAAATCTAGATAGATATTTATCATATTACAAATTAACACTGAAACATTTTAAATTCCATATTAATTCATTTTAAAAGAGCAATAATAAACCATCACATACTTTTTATAGAAAACAGTGATATTTTCCAAACCAAGAATTTAGTGAAAAGAAGGCATTATTTTCCATATTTGCACATCTCTTTTAATGTCTGTTGTGGTATCATACTCCATGTAGTCTCTGGAAAATTCCACTTTTTGCTTCTAAAAGAATCTGAGTGTAGAAGGCCAACAACATTTTAGTTTTATTGTGAAATGGTCTCAAACCCTCCAAAGAATCTGGGGGACCCCAGATCACACCATGAGCACCACTGTGGTAAGTCATTGATCTTCACTACAACCCTCCAGGGTAAGTACTATTTTCATTCTCGTTTTACAGAACAGGAAATTGAGGCACAAAAAGGTTAAGGAACTTGCCCAAGGCCAAACGATGAAGAGCAGCAGAGCGGCATTTAAACCCACCTGTGTGCTCCCAAGGTCTTCCCACCACCACCAGAACAGTGCCAGACGTGCTCGCTCTTGGAAAACGTGAGCAGCTTGGACAGCCATGAATAGTGTGACATCCCGCTGTTACACAGATGATCTCCCTCCATACTCCAAGGGCCAGTCCATCTCACTGTTCAAAGAAATGGATGGAGGGAGGGATGGACTGCAAGAGCCCATTGGAATCAAGATATGGGGCTTTGGAAAATAGTCATTAAGATTCCGGATCTTCTTAATCACCCGAACCCTCATTCTAGAACATCTCCAGGGACTAGAAGTTGCTCACAGAGGACGAGTCTGTCTGTCTGTCTGACTGCCTGGAAAGCTTTGGAAATCCCTTAGCCATCAGAGCAGCTATCTCCCCCAATTTGCCTTGCGGGGCCGACTGACCTGGCACATTTGTGGGGAACAAAGGAAGCAGGTACATTTAAGGGAGGAAGGGCGAAGACGCCACATCAGTGCGGGTCTTTCACCTTTTACCAAAAAGTGGGTAGTCAACTCAAACAACCGACAGCTGGTGCATGCTGTGACGCCAAATAAAGCAGAGAAATACTTTTCACTCTCTCTGTTTCCAGCCCGTGGACCGTTTACTGTTTGGCTCCAAATATTCCTCAGACTTTGCAACTCACCTGTTCCCGTTTGCCAGTTAGAAAGAAGGGAAAAAACCAGCTGCATTAGAATTCATGAGAAGAAATGGAGACTGTTTTTGAGACACTGGCAACTGGATTTCTTTGTTTTATTAGCATAAGTGAATTATTAATTCAGCACAGAAAAAGCATAGGTCTTTGTCATATAAAAAATCATCAATACCACAGGGAGCTTCACAAACCAGAATGATAATAATATCTTACTTTCATTTGCATAATGCTTTATAATTTACAAGGCCCTGTCATATACTCCACGGATTTAACTGTGATAGCTGCGTGGAATGGAGTTTTTGCCCTGGGTGGAACCAGCAGGATAGCACAGGGATTTTACTTCATTACCATCATGCCCCAGATCATGGATAAACACTCTAGATTCAACCAGAAGCATCTGGGGGAAATAAGTCATTAATATTTAACTTTTTTTTTTTTTTGCTGCATTCTCAAACTCGATCAAACTTTTTTAGAATTTGCCTTTGGGAATCAAGAGGCCCAGGCCCAGCTTTGGGGACTGATGGAGACTGAGCCTTCTGTATGCTCCATGCTCTCACCCCTAACTGGATGGAACCATTTGCCAGGGTGACCAATTTGTCCCAGTCTACCTGGGACTTCCCAAGTTTTACTGCTGAAAGCCCAGTGTCCCAGAATCCCCCTCGGGGTTGGGCAAACGAGGATGGTTGGTCGCCCTACGTTTGACAATCCCTGATTAACGTCACACACTTTGGGTCTACTACCACCCTTTTCTTCATCTCTGCAGTTTTCCTTCTGGCTGCTGCTTGCTTGGAGCTTAATGTTTCACGAGTGCATTTGCTCTTGCTGGCCACGACTGGCCTCACAGCCTGAACCAGGACATCTGCTCTCCTCTACTCTCCCCTCCTCTGCTATGCCAGAGCAGTGAGGCCGGAGAGGGTGTTCAGCATGGGAACACTCATTCTTTTTGGGGGAATCCCCTTAGTGTGGCTTTCCTCCATCAGTCCAGGAGCCAGAGGGCAATGGAGATGCTCAAGCCTTCTCTGCACCGCTGTGACTCCGGCCTAGGCCTGTGTCCTCACTTGGCCAATCGTATGCTCTCACTCAGGGCTTTGAATCTTGAGGGAGACGCAAAGACTTTGGGACCACTAGAGCCTGCGCAAGACCTGGCAGTGGAGTTCTGCCTGCAGGGGCAGGGCCAGCTGGGGCGTCCAGATCATGGGCTCTGCAGCTAGACCTCAGTGGCTTCTCAGCTCCCTTTGGATTGGCCTACGTGTTGAGCCCGATTCACCAACATTTTTGCCAGTTCTGTGAGCTAACCAATGTCCTTCTGATCAATCTTTCAATGCTTTGAGCTAGCTGGAGTCAGCCTCTGATATCTGCAACTTAAAATGTGCCTACTCTGGTGGATCAAGAATGGTAATATCATCCATCTCCACGAACTAGCTTTATCTATCAATTCATCCACCTATCCGTCCACCCATCCCTTTCTTTCTCTCTCAGTCCACCCATCCATCCATCCATCCACCCATCCATCCATCCATCCACCCATCCATCCATCCATCCACCCATCCATCCATCCATCCACCCATCCATCCATCCATCCACCCATCCATCCATCCATCCACCCATCCATCCATCCATCCACCCATCCATCCATCCATCCACCCATCCATCCATCCATCCACCCATCCATCCATCCATCCACCCATCCATCCATCCATCCACCCATCCATCCATCCATCCACCCATCCATCCATCCATCCACCCATCCATCCATCCTCTTTTACCACCCTACTCCACTCCCTTTGCCCTTGTCCCCATTGACTGCCATACAAATGTATTTGCCATTTTGTTTGTATTTTTGCAAAATATGTATTATTGCTTTGTAAGCATATATACATATACGTACAAATCTTAAGTGTATTGCTCAATGGACCTCACATATGTCTGTACTCATAGTGACCACTGGATCAAGACACAGAAGACCTCCAGCACCCAGAAGTCTCTCTCAAGCTCCTCTCAGTCAATTTTACTGGCCTCCATCACAAGGTGACCACTATTCTGACTTCAGTTACCTTAGGCAAATTTTGTGCCTGTATTTTCAATTTACATAAATGGTCTTGTTATATATCTTGTCCTGTTTCTTTATTTTTTCATTAAGTCTTGTGTTGTTAAGACCCATCCATGTTGCTAGTTGGATCACTTCTAACTCATATAGAATACTCAATGGGGTGGCCCTGCTTGCTCATAGCTGCCCACTCTCCGGGTTGCCTCAACTCCTGGTGGTAGCATTGTAAATGTCTCCAGTGTGGCTGTGTGTGGGAGTCTGCTGGATGTCTCAGTTTGCTCACACATTAGAAGGTCAAGTTTCAAACACTGGGATGGGGGAGGGGGGGTTCCCAGTGAACCTTTTGTATGTGTTACAACCTTGATGCTTTTGCTAAATCTGTCAGTGCCTCCCTCTTGACAGAAAAGGGATTTGTTGGGAGATGTGGCCATCCTTTCTGAAGGTAGAATCTCCCTCTCCTCACCCCCCTAATTTGACTCACTCCTTCCTCTTAGCTGTGCTAAGCGGACATTGGTGATTGTGGTGAGCTCATGCTCCCTCTTGTGAGGCCCATCCATCTTGCCTGCCACTCAGCAGCCCAGAAATTCGAAGGGAAGTCTTTCGAGGAAGCCACAGGGAAGGAAGCAAGAGTGAGCGGAGAGTAAAGCTAAGGCTGTCCACGGAGTCTTTCGCAGTTTCCCATTGTGTGCCAGCGTCCGAGCGGTGGCGCAGGAACATGGCGGCCACAGTCCCGCTGGACACAACTTGCTGTTATTTGACTACAGACGTGTTTTGTTTGTGAAAGAGTTCATGTAGGTTTGTGCTTGGGGATGTTGAAAAATGCATTTTCCCTGCTGAAGCCAAAAGTTTATGGACAAAACAGCCCCAAAGGCAGAGACTTTGGAGGTGCCCTCTGCCTGTGAGGCCGCCTGACCCACCCTCCAGAGCTGACTTGCTCAGGACACAGTAAAGCCTCCTCATCCTGTGCAATTTCGGGAAGATCCGGAAGGTTATACTGAGGAGGATTTAGTAGCTGAAGCTGATAGAAAAAGAAAATAAATGAATAAAAGAAAATAATCACTATCCTCCGGGATGTAGCATGAAAAACATCAATGTAATCCTGATTTCATAATAATTCAAACCAGCTGAAAAGAACTTCATATCCAACCCCTCACCAGTTGCCCTGATTTATAATCGATTATTGTGGAAATGGCATTAGCAGAGTTCGGGGGCAGAGTGGACTGTGAAAATGCACCCGGCTCCAAGGCGCACAGCCACGGGGAAGAGAGGGGAGGAGTGACGAGCACAGGCTCCAGAGTAGGCAGGACCTGAGCCAACTCCATACCTTCTCATGTATCAGTTATATGATTCGGGGCAAATTACTTACTTTCCCCGAGCTTCGGTTTTCTCATCTGTATAATGGGGGGAGTAATTAACCTGTCTCACAGAGTTAAATGCACATACAGTTCTAAATGTGAAGGTGCACATCTGAGCTCCCCCAACACAACGTGCTCACTAAATGCAAGCACTTTGCTCAGTTTTCACAGAAAAAGCCACAAGAAAGCCAGCTGGGTAGTTAGCTACAGAGAGTCAAGGTCAAGGAGATCCATCCTTGGTGTGGTCATTGCACATTTTCTCTTTCAAGTAACATCTCCACTTCTAGACATCTGTGCTACAAAACCACATTTACAAGTGCACCAAGACATTTTTATGAGAATGCAGCATTGTTTGTAACCGTGACATAGTGAGAACAACCAAAATGCCCATCAACAGGTCAATCTTAAATAAACCATAGTACATCCATTCAATGGATATTCTGCAGCATTTAAAAGAATGAGCAGATTGATAAGTACGATAGGGAAGGGTGACTGAGTCCTAAAAGAAAAGTGTGAAACCATATTTATAAGATGCCTGCATTTTTTAAAAATGAGCAAGAAGCAATAAATTTGTTGGAGTTGAGTATAAAAGAAAGTGGTGAAATGAATATGAATCAAATGGTTGCTGGTAACTTCTCAGGGGAAAGAGGTATCTTAAGCAATGTGGTCATATAATTAGTTGGCCAGATTGGGGCACTTTTGAGAGTGAAGAGACAGGACACTTTGCTAAACCTGCACAACAGGTACTGACCTGAAGCCACACAAGCCATCTGAGGCACATCATAGGGGACTCTCCTTCTTGTCGAGGAGCACTCAGGACTCTCACGTGCTAGTGACAAAATCCAATTCAAACCCACTTATTCCCTGTCTATGAGCCTGTCATTCTCTGGGACTGTGATGAAGCCAGGCCTGGACCAGGGAGGCGAGGCCTCTTCTTTTAGAACCTTGGGGACGAGAGCCACCTCCTGAGGACGGAGCATTGCCTAAACTATAATGGGAGGAAGGGAGCATGGATGCTGGGAAGGTAGAACCAACAGGTTCCATTACAGTCCGTGCATATTTGTGCAGTGCTGCAAGTTTATAGACCCGAGCGCAATGAGGGAGATTCAGTGGACAGACTCAAATCCCAGAAGAAAGGATACCTTCTGAGAATTCCTCGTGGGTAATGCTGGAAGCCACCGAGGACTCAGAAACACAACAAAGATAGTGATGAGAGAAGGACGGAACCTTGGGTCTAGACCTTGAAGGGTGTGTGTTTTCTTCCTTGCACGGGGGCAAGGGAGCTGCGCTTTGAAGAGCCGCAGCGGCGATGTGAAGAGTGTGGTGCTGGGGATGGGAGTTTGCCTGCCCTGATTGGGAGCAGCTGTGGGCCTTTGACTTTGCAGAGACGCAGAAGGTTTGGTGTCTTGTTGGTGTTAGAGGTTACTCCGGATGATTTCCTGCTACCCAGGCCCCACTGAATTGGAACCATTTTTCAACCTACTCAGACACCTGAGCTTTACAGGGGTTCTGGGGAGGGCTCCGAACATCCCTCTAAATCAGTCTTGGGAAGTTTTTCCCTGGGAGCGTTCAAAGGATTCAATTATTGTGCGAGCTCCCAGCACCCGGGCCATGCAGACACCTTCACGTCTTCCCCTCAGAGCCATTTGGTCCCTCATGCTTCCAAGCAGCGAATTACCCCTTTGAGATCTCCTCTAGTGACCTAATTCTCAGGAGCCCTGGGAAGGTTTCTGTGGTGTAAACAGGAGCCTTAGCGCAGGATCTGAGAAGTTGCTAGAATGATAACCAGGCTAGGAGACAATGACTCCTAACTCCTCTGGACGGTCCCCTCCCCCATCCAATTGGGGTAATTAATAGTGACTACCTTAGAGGGTTTTACTTTTTAGCAAGTTTTTTAATTGAAATAAATTTTTTATTTTAAAAGTTTTAGATTTACAGAAAAGTTAAGACGTCACAGAGAATTCCTGTAAAACCTTCATCCAGTTTCCCCTATTTTTAACATTTTATATTTCTATAAGACATTTGCCACAACTACAGAGCCAACACTGGCACCTTATTATTCACTAAACTCTGCAGTTTACTCAGAGTTTACTCGTTTTCTCCTGATGTCCTTTCTTGGGTCGAAGACCCGAGGCAGGACCCCCCATCGCATTTAGTCGTCACGTCTCCTTAGGCTCCTCCGGGCTGTGACAGTTTCTCAGACTTTCCTTGCTTTTCATGACCTTGACAGTGTGGAGGAGGACTGGTCAGCAGTTTTGTGGAATGTCCTTCCGTTTGCATCTGCCTGATGTCTTCTTCATGATTAGGGTGGGACATAGGTTTTGGGGAGGAAGACCACACCTTCTCATCACACCATATCAAGGGTCCACGTCATCACTTACCTTGATCACAGAGGGTCATTTTGAGGATTTAATGATGTCAAGCTTGTAGGATGCTAGGAGGAGTCCCCAGCTCATAACAGGTCCGTGAGAATTAGACAAATGGATTAATTGAGCAAGTGTTTACTGAGGATCTTCATTGTCAGGTTGTGTGTGTGTGATGGACAGAGATGAATCAGCCCTGATTCCTGCCCCTCGGACCCTGCAGTCTGGAATGTGGAGGGCTGCCTCCACCGCCGATCATAATGCTTTGCTCACTTTCTTCCTTCAGCTGCCTCCCAGTTAGGACTGTGGCTGCTGGCAGCCAGGGCGGGTGGGAATCAGAATATGAAGCCACACAATAATTTCTGGCCAAGGATGAACAGCCCAGTTGAACAAAAGGATAGAGGCTTAGAGAGTGACAGCTTACACGCAGTGGTGACAGCGAGCTTCAAGAGAGGAGATTCTTTTTTTCTTAAGCTTTTTTGTTTTGAAGATTGGCCCCGAGCAACATCTGTTGCCAATCTTCCTCTTTTTTTTTTCCTCCCGAAAGCCCCCCAGTACATAGTTGTATATTCTAGCTGTAGGTTCTTCTAGCCCCTCTATGTGGGGCGCTGCCTCAGCATGGTGTGGTGAACGGTGCTAGGACTGCGCCCAGGATCCGAACCTGTGAACCCCAGGTGCCAAAGTGGAGCACACAAAGTTAACCACTCAGCCTCCAGGCTGGCCCCAGGAGACTCTTTCCAAACAGCTCTCAGGAGAACCATATGGCCAAGAAATACAACCACTGTGGCTCCTTCACTAAGCTCCCATGTAACCTCAGGAGAATCCCCCAAAACAGCCCATTGCTGGTTTCCTTGCACAGCAATAGTTGACTGGCCTTTCTCACCAGGTTCTCTTCGATTTAAGTTGATTATCCTTTGGGTACACGTAGATACAGAGACAAAAAAAGTCCCAGTCCTCAAAATGCTCATTCTTAGAATACTGTGACTCAAAAGGTACAAAACATGTATAAAATGCTTTAAAATAGGAAGTGAAATACAAATGGAAGATGTTTTGAATAAAGGGTACAAGGGCTTCATCTGTCTTTCCAGTTACTCCTTCTCCCAAGCATGGTGGTCTCATTGCGAAGGTCATCTTTGAATATGAAAAACACTGCTGGGGAGGCTTCCCTGCCTCTCAGTGGCTGGCCATGCGTAAGGAGGAAAAATCTCCATTTTTCACAGGATGTGACAATCTTTCAACCAAGACACAAGACCGTGAGGGTGACTCCCTGAAACTCAAATGCATCATCTCTTCCCTGTCGAAAATCTCAAAGGAAACAGTTCAGAAACTTTGTTTCAATTCAGCAAACTTTATGGTTTTAAGAAGAGCGTCTCAAATGTTCCTAGCTCTGGTTTTCCCCGTTCTGAAGTTGCAGTGAATGTCCAATTGAACTCAGATTGTTTTTTGGCTGAAGAAGAAACAGTGATGAGTATGTGTGTGATCTGCCTTTTGCTCTTTGCAATTATTGAAACATTTTAATTATATCCTCCTAATTGTTAAAGAGCTCAAGGCACATTTGGGATTACAGGTGAAAATGGATTCTAGGAGAAACCAATTATTTTTTATTTTTGAGAGCAAGAGAAAGATGCTAATTTCATGCTATGCTCAGCCCGTTCTCTTAGGACTTAAAAATGTCCCCAAAGCTTACCAGTTACTCTCTCAGCACAGTGCTGCTGAGCAAGGCTGCACAAAATGTCTTGAGGTGGCGTTATATTGCACAATGGATGTGATTAAGCTCCGGGAGTTTTAAATTTCTGTAGTGTATAAATTGCGTTTATTTTCGTCACTATTCTCCAGGGAAAAGTTCAAACCCCAGAGGTATATCAACCAGTCCTAGAGTAAATCTTCAAGACAACAGAAAACTGAGGGGCTCCAGGCTCCTTTTTTCTCCCACCTTCCATTGACGAGCAAAGACGTTCTGCCTGGATCACGCGCGTGGCCTCAGAAGGATAAAGCACATTAAGTGAAGGCATATCTGAATTTTTGTTTGCAGACACGTTGGTCCACCTGAGCAGAGTTTGTGTGAGAGTACCAGGTGTACTCAACTCCTTAAAGGTTCTAGTCATAGATTTTACTTACTAGAGCTAATGGATTCCCTGTTCTGCCTGAGCTTATATTTAAGTTGGGTTTTGTCTCTTGTAATCTAAAGAGTCCTCTCTGATTTCTAAACGCAGAGCCTGGAGTGCAAAGATATGCTCAGCAAGGGGTTGTTTCCTGAGTGACTGAATGCTTTAAAATGTACAGTCCAGGGGACCAGGTTCCCAACCTTGGCCTTTAGGGCCAGACGCTTCTTTACAGGGGCCATCCTGTGCATTGTAGGATGTTCAGCAGCATCCCTGGGCTCCACTCATGAGACAACAGTAGCTGAATCCCTCCCAAAAGTTGTGACAGTCAAAAATGTCTCCAGACATTGCCAAGTGTCCCATGGGGGGGCAAATCACCCCCATTGAGAGCCACTGATGTAAACAAACCTGCAGTACCTCATTTTGAAGGATTTTTTGAATATCTCCCATAAAAAGTACCACGTGGATTGGAAGAGAACACCAAAAAATAAAATAAGGTGAAATGAAATGAAAGTCAAGATCTTGCTTCTTGTGTTGCTTTTAGTTTAGAAGAGGTTTACCATCTTCAGATGCAGATGCTGAAGCTGATCCAAGCCATTCACATTCCAGGAGCTTCTGGGAGATAAATTGGTTTCCTTCATCTGAGGCTGCCACTCAACACTCACTCGCTGGTCTGTTTTGGAGTCACCTCGTTCCTTGCTGAATACTTCCTGCCTTGCTCAAATTTGCACCATCTCTGCCTTACTCTCTCTTGATAATGAAGGGGTTTCAAGTAGGCAGAAGTTTGCTTATCATACTCATCGCACTTATTTATTTAGAACGTCGAATTCTTCTTGAGACGACAAATTTGCTTTCTGCCAAAGTTATGCAGCTGAATGTTTATAACGGATCCTGTAATTAATTGGATTCTGTCACTAGAATGCATACTTTCCTTTCCTTCAGTGTGAATGCGTGAAAAACCTCAGAAATGGCCTTGCAAAGTGAAGCCTCCCCTCACTTTCACCTGAGAGGACCAGACTTTGTAGGCCAATGCTTCAGCACCTCAGTTTTTTAATTGGCTTTTGACGTTGGGCAGATTCCCCTTACAGCACAGTCATCTCCTCTGTTGATCTGGGCAGCTTTGAACACTCATTACACCACAGAGTTGGTCTCAGCTTATTTCAGAATTATTATTTGTCAAAGCTTATTTAGACAACCCCCGGCCCCCGATTCAGTTTACGTAAGTATTTTCTTATGAGACCCATGCCTTGCTTCCCAGGGTGTCTGAAGCTACTTCAAATCATAAAATCTTATTTCTAACTCTATTGTGAGACTGAACAAAGGCACCAAGTCTACATAACCTCATCAGAGGTAAAAAGCAACACTACCCTCATCCAACCTTTTTCCACAATGCTGTTCTGTTTCCCAGAAAAAGTGTCCGAGTTGTTGACTCTGGTTGGAAACGTACCCTCAGCAAGAACGAAATCAAAAACTCTCGGGACTGACTGTGCCCGGCCTCAGTTTTGTCTGTAATGTCATCACCCGTGCTTTGCCCAGAATTTATTTTTTAATCCCCTGAGACAACTTCCCACTGGTTTTTCCCACCTCTTTCCCATCCCAAACACACAAACTTTGGGGAAAGAGGAGGGCGGTAGTCAAGAGAATATGTCAGCCAATGAGAGGAGACAATTGTATATTCCTCAATGATACATGTGAAAGTTGAATTTAAATCAATTTAATTAGCCAATTCAGGAAAACAACAACAAAAAACCCAGCAAGACCAGTTACCCAATATGCCAGGTTTTTAAACTGATTTGATCAAATTGATGGATGAACCTGAGGTCCTGCCTGGAGGAACCCGTGTACACATATATCTGAAAATTGATTTTTCAAGGAAATCTAAGAGACTAACACAGAATAAATATTTAAGCAAACAAAAAACCGGGCAAATAATCTCGTTTCCTGTCACTGACAACACTGTGAAGCAATTTGCTCTTTTATTTGTCTGAACATAAAAAGAATCCCTTAATTTGAAATATTTTCAAAAACATCATTAAATAATGTATCTCTTGCAAACAAAGCCCACGCTGGAACGGAAGCCCTCATTTACAGGCCTAGTGGTACTTAACAGTAAGATTGCCCAAAAGAGAGAGAAACTTGTCAAAGAGAGGTTGGTTCTTGTTCAAAGGCCAGAGAAGTTTAAAAATTATAATTCGAGTGAGCCCAAAGCCAAGGAGATGAAAGCTGCTGGGTGAACCCCAGCCACAAATTGGCACTGCTGCTTTGTCCTCTTCGGAAGGGTAGTATTTTCTCGCCTGAGTGTAAAGAGACCGTTCCTGCCGGGAAACAGCCCTCAACGCATCTGTCGAAACAACGTGACCCAGGTTTTCAAGGTTCCGCACAGGGAAGAGTTTATTCTACAACAAAATTATGTAGTCTGATCATCTGGGCCGCAGCCACATCTGGAATCTCTGTGTATCATTTATGGAAAGCCAGTGCTCACTGTCCAGTATTGGAGTTAAATGAAAAATGAAAGCCACATTGGGGTTTGTGCCCTCCCGTTTCACATGACCTTTCTTCCTTTTCCTTCCTCCTGATGTGTTTTTTTTGTTTGTTTTTTTTTTAAAGATTTTTTTTTATTTTTTCCTTTTTCTCCCCAAAGCCCCCCGGTACATAGTTGTGTATTCTTCGCTGTGGGTTCTTCCAGTTGTGGCATATGGGACGCTGCCTCAGCGTGGTCTGATGAGCGGTGCCATGTCCGCGCCCAGGATTGGAACCAACGAAACACTGGGCCGCCTGCAGCGGAGCGCGCGAACTTAACCACTCGGCCACGGGGCCAGCCCCAGTCCTACGCCATTTTTGAATCTGTTTGTTTGTTTTGTTGCTGTTGTTGAGTTTAGGATGCTCTGCATAGTTTGGATATTAATGCCTTATCAGATATGTGACTTGCAAATATTTTCTCCTATTCTGTGTATTGCCTTTTTACTCTGTTGCTAGTGTCCATTGATGCACAGAAGTTTTTAATTTTGATGAAATCAAAATTGTCTGTTTTTTCTTTAGTTGCCTGTGCCTTTGGTGTCATATCCAAGAAATCATTGCCAAATCCAATGTCATGAAGGTTTTCCCCTGTGTTTTCTTCTAAGATTTTTCTAGTTTTAGCTCTTACGTTTAGGTCTTTGAACTATTTTCAGTTAATTTTTGTATATGGTGTTGCATAGGGTCCAACTTTACTATTTTGCATGTGAATATTCAGTTTTCCCAGTACCATTTGTTGAAAGGACTATCTTTTCCCCATTGAATGGTCTTGGTGTGTAGAAAATCATTTGACTATGTGTGCGGGGGTGTTTTTTTCTGGGCTGGCCATTAGTAACCTTTACTGTATTTATGCATTATTTGAATTTGCTATGTTCTCACAACATCTGTGTGATCTCAGTTCCTGTCTAACTGTTCCACTAGATTATAATCTTTTCAAGAACGGTGCCCAGATTTTCTTATTATTTCGTATCTTGGGGTTGCCTAGTGGCTTTCTTTTTTATTTATTGGGATTAATCTGATCAATGTAGTCAGGTGCGCTATTGACATAAGTGACCTAGCGCTGGGTCTACCTTCATCCCTATTTGAAACTTGCCATCCTGGGAGTGTTGTAGGCAGGCCAGGCAGTATTCTAATGATTTTATCCTGCTAGCCTCCTCCTCTGGGCAGTGAACACCTTGGAGGGGCCCTGTCCATTGCTCACTTCTCAAAAAGTGTTGTTGAGTAAACAACTGAGCCAGTGGATAAATGGATGTTGGGAATATGGGAGTGCCCACTGGTATCTGGATCTGTATCCCCCCATTGTTGGCGGGGAGCAGTGGCACAGCGGGCTTGAATCAAAGTTGGATTCTCTTTTCGGTCCTTTTCTGGATCTTCTTCCTCTTTCTAGCTCTAAACCCAGGTCTCAGTATTCAGATGTCTTCTCAGTCCATATTTATTTATTTCCACAGCAAGCTTATCCCAAAAGCTTTAAGTGCAATCCATCTGCTGACAACTCCCAAAGTCAAATCTCCAGATCCAAGCTCTCCTTTGTAAGACTGTGGTTGAGTCTCTGAGCCTTTCTGAACCTCAGTTTCCTCATCTGTAAAACAGGGGTAAAATGACCTTCCTTGCTGCCATGTATCATAGATGTTGTGTGTCAATGTGTGGCACCCACCAGGTGCCCAGGAAGTGGTAAGCACTATTTTCAGTTTATTTTCTTAAGGTTCAGCTGTAGGAAGCCCCCAGGATGATTTATATTATCAGACATTCTTTAATAAAGAACATTTAGGGGAAAAAAATGAAAGCAAGAATTAAAAATATGGTAGATCCCAGTGTCTCTGGCTGTTCTTGAAATCCACATGCAGGGCACACAGCACAAAGCCACCCCCGGTCACCTCAAAGTGTGAAGTATGTGTACTGTTGGTACTTTTTCTCATTAATCTGTTTTTCCAAATGGTTTTCATTTGTCACTTCCTTTTGCCTTCAACAAGTTCAGAGCAGTGATGTCAACAAATACCAGGATTATTTTGGGCTGCAAATGACTGTGGTGTTGAGAGATGGATGGCTTGGTGAGAATGATGGGTCGTGTAACCAATGCTTGGGGTCTGTTTAGTGGGCTGACAGAAGTAGGCTAAGGTGGCCCAGCCAAGAACAATGTCTCCAGGAATGGGTGTGAGGAGGAGTGAGTAGGGAGCCCCAGAGCTGAAGGGAGGCCCTCTCAGCACTCTGAGTTATGGGTGAGCCTCCAAGAATAACTCTTTTCTTTCTTGCCCCCAAAGCTCTTCTATGGGAAATGTGCTTTGAGTTTGAAGTAGAGATGAGGGTTGGAATAAAAGAGAAACTGGTTGAGCACTAAAGGAAAAGCCTTTGGGATATAGCATTCTAATCTTGGGGTATAGGAGCTGCCCACCCCATAGTTTCAGCCACTGAAAGGGTGTGAAGAATTCCTTTCATTCAGACAGAACTTTATACATTTGAAAACACTGCCACATCCATTCCCTCTTACCAAGTTTCAAGACAAAATCCTAGAGGGCATTCTGAGTCCTGTCCATCACTCTTCCCCTGCCTCCCAAATTCAGTGTTGCATAATTCAGTTGGTTATACCTGCAAAATATTTTACGAATCTGATCTGACCATGATTCTTGTTCCCTCCACCATGTTCCAGATTAAGCTACCAGATCTCCTGTTTGGTCTACACAAGCATCCCAGCTGGTGTCCCTGCTTCTGTCCTTGAAACCGACAGTCCACGCTCTACATGCTGCTAGAGGGCCCAGGAGGCAGGGGTGAGCCACAGTGGGTAGGGCCACAGGTACAGGGGGTGGAGCCAAGAGCCACAGAGGGCAGAGCCTGGGTCCAGAGGGCAGAACTGAGAACCATAGAGGATTGTTCTCAGGCCTTGAAACCTAGTGGAATTTGCCCTGCTGGATTTCTAACTTGCTTGGGTCCAGTGATCCCTTTATTTCTTACAACTTCTCCTTTTGAAATGACAATGTCTATTCCATGCCTGTCCCACCAGTGTTTTCTGGAAGCAGATAACTTATTCCCTAGTGAACAGGTCCAGGTGGAGAATAATTTTGTCCCAGGATGGATCATGCCCAGTGTCTCACCTATACCTGATTTAGACAATTTAGATGGTGAGATTTGGGACTTTTGAGCTGAGGAGACTTAGATGAGATTTGGGACATGGAATTGATGTTGTAATGGGTTGAGATTTTGGGAGATTTGGGTTGGCGTGATTGTGTTTTGCATACGGGATAGACGTAAATTTTGGGGAGCCAGAGGCCAGACTGTAGTGGGTTGAATGGTGACCCTCTTCAAAAGATATATCCACACAGAACTTGTGAACGCGACCTTGCTTGGAAATAGGATCTTTAGGGATATAATTAGATTAAGAGATGAGATCATTCAGGGTTAGCATGGGCCCTAAATCCAATGGCAAGTGTCTTTATAAGAGAAGGCAATGGGAGAGGACAGGGAGGAGGAGACCCTCTGAGATTGGAGTTACACTGCCCCAAACTTGGAAGCACCAGAAGCGGAAGAGGCCAGGAAGGATCCTCCCCTAGGGCCTTGGGAGCCTGCGTGGCCCTGCTGACACCTTGATTTCAGACTCCTAAGCTTGAGAGAATAAATTTCTGTTGTTCTATGTCACCCATTTTGTGGTAATTGGTTACAGCAGCTATAGGAAAGTAATGCACTGCCCTTCAACCTTTCTGCCTTTCCCTCTGTTGTCTAGCACCAAGCCTGACTCCATGTCTGCCGGGGTCTTTGCACTTGCTGTTGTCTTTGCTTGGAACACCCTTCCCCCAGATTTGTAAACATCTGGCTCCCTCCCATCCTTGGGGTCCACTCATATCAACTACCAAGAGGGGTCTTTGCCAACCACCGATGTAAATGCCCCCCCTTAGTTCCTCAACATGGCCTCAGCCTGTCCAATTTCTTTATCTTACCTTTCACAGTCTAACTATGTTCTTCCATGTTATTTACCTGTTTATCCTCCACCTTCCTCCAACAGAACTATAAGCAACTCGACGGCTGGGACCTTGCTCCTAGCACCAAAAACAGTACTTGTGTCACAAGTGGTCTTTAGTAAATTTGCTGAAAGAATGAATGAATGAATGAAAGACAGAGAAGGCCCCGCCCTTGCAGACCTCGTGTTCTCTTACCTTGTGCACAGAAGAAAACCCCAGGGCTCAAGACCATCAGCAAGTCTATGACAGCGCTCAGAGCACACTCCCGAGGGCCTGGGTGCTGGAGGGCCCCTGCCCCTCACTGTTCTGTTCTCTCCTCTTCTGGCTGGAGCCTCTTATTTAGGGGTCTGGGGTTCCATCGTGCTTGGCTCCTGGCTGTCCTGTGCCCTATCACCCACTGCTGCCCTGGATGCCAACGGCTGGGCCCAGGGAGCTCTGAAGAGGTCCTCACAAGATCTAGTGGCACTGTCATAGGGTCCTGTTGATCCCACCTTGCATGTTCGCAGCCTCTGCTCCCAAGAGATGAGTCAGCTATGGGTGAAGACAGGACACAGGTCCCCAAGGCCAGGGGACTCCTGCCTTCTCCTCTGGAGGAGAGGCTGGGCTCACTTATCTTTCACATAAACTCTAGATATTAGAGCACATCTTGACATGAGCCACTCCTGTCCCCAAGTTTGCTGTGTCAGCTCAGTTCAGCAAACTCATTTGATGAGCTTCAATTTAGTGCCAACACCTGTCAGGTACTGCAAGATGTTAAGGATATGAAGGTGACAATGACACGGACCTTGCTCTCAAGGAGCTCCCTTTCCATCAGAGGGGATGTGCCAGGGCAGGGGAGTGCTATCACAGAGGAAGGAGCATGAGAATGTGATGAAAAGCCTGGATTTGGTGTCAGACAGACCTAAATCCCAGCCCAGTGCCTCCGTTTTTTTTTTGAGCTTTATGAGCTATGGCCAGTTACTTAATCTCTCTGTACCTCAGTTGCCCAGATGGTGAAAAGGGAACATAAGAACACCTACTCCATGGTTAACATGAAGATTAAATGAAGTGAGATATGAAAAGAGCTTGGCGTGGTGCCTGGCACGTACTGGACACTCAATAAATGATCGCTGGTCATCATAATAAGTTAACGGTTTGTACACAACTTTGCAGAAACCTACCTTCTGGGTTTCATATCTGGCCATGTGGAGGAGAAACTGCCTCCCCTCCCATGTTGGCATCATGCTCAGTATCACTGTCGTGGAAAGCTGCTCCAAAGATGCATTTTGGGAGCCAAAGTAGAATTCTTGGTTTTGAGACGGACTGTCTTCCGGAACCGCCTCCAGACTCTCCTGCAGTGCCCCAAGTCTCCTCGAATCAGACATGCTGTATCAAAGTTTTCAACCTCATAAATAATTCCTACACTTTGCAAAAGGAGTGAGCCAGGGTTGCTTTAGAGGCGATGCCTGGGAGTACCTGATCTCAGGATCTGTTGGCGTGTGGTTTGTGAGGAACTCTTGCTGGGGGAAGCAGGGTTTGCTGGGCAATGGGAATGGAGGGGTGGTGGCAGCACTTCACTTGGGCAATGGCTAGACAACACCCAGCCAGCCCTTTGGAATGAACACACCGCAGGCCTGTCTGACCACACCCTCACCAGGATCACTCGGCACCCGCCTGGCCTTCGCCCAGAGGGCCACCAGCTGGAAATCCCCAGGACGGACCTGTCTCCTCCAGGTACTTGAAGCTGCTCTCCCATTGGCTGCGCAGACCTGCTCATTTGCATGGCCAGGATGTTCCCTCTTATCTGTTCTCCACTCACCAGCACCCAGGCCTTCTCTGATGCCCCAGACAAGCCTGGATGGTCCTCTTCTAACACCCTGCAGCCATTACCACAGCCGTCATCTGATTTTTGTCAGACTAATGCTGGCTCCCCTCCTAATGTATAAGCTCCTAGACAGAAGAGACAATGGCTGTGAGCACAGAGCCTGAGGGAGCACTCAGTGTGTGTGCCAGATAAACAAACCTTGAATGAAGCTCTGGCCACTCCCCCCACAGGAGGGCTGTGGGTGTCCCGTGTAACCATCCTTATTGAAGCAAAAACAGCAACTTGTTGTTGAGTTACGATGTGCATATTATGGCACGTAAGGCATTTCATGTAAAATCTTCCCAACAACACTGCGAGCCAGCGAGATGTCATTATTGTCACCATTTTTCCAAGGAGGACACTGAGATTGGGAGGGCTTATCAGCGTGCTCATAGGCAACAAGTTGAGGGGCATCAGAACCGGACCGCCCTCGCCCACAGCTACCCTGCAGGGTTGCTCAGGGGCAGGGCATGACAGAGCTTCAGATGGTACAGGGACATGACATTTACACTAATTGGATAATGACAAGGCCATTTCCTAGTTCTGTTTCAATCCTGATCCCCCCCAGGACAGTCTCTCTGCAGATGGCATAGCTTGAACACCTCCCTAACTTTTGCTTACCTCCTTTTTTGCATGAAGAGAGGGCCAGCCAAGAGCTGAGAGTCTTTGTCACACAATTATCTAGTTAGACGTTTGATGATGATGTTTTACACTTTCAATATATTTAATTTTACGGTTACTTTATCTTTATGGCACACGAGACTGGGTTCCATTTGTGTAACTGGCTTCGTCTCTTTCTAAAGCAAAAATTTTGAGGAAAAAAGTTCTGGGGTGAAAGAAAGTTATGAATTGGATAACAGTAGGCGGGTCCCCAGCCATAGCAAGACCACGTGGTGGAATGCGTGTGGCGGCTCTGCTGCAGGGGCTGCGGACAAGGGCTGAGGTTTGGCCTGGCCTCTTCTGAATGCCCATCACCCATAAGGAACGCAGGACACGCTTAGGCCCTGACTGCCTCTGTCTCGCAGTGTTTCTAACAATTCCCTGCCATTTCCTTTATGCCCCTGGAAAATCACAGGCTTCTAAAGTGCCAAGACCGTGTCACACTTCTGTATGACCCTGAGCACCAAGCACGATGCTCTTGACTTGCTGGGGATTCATCTCTTGTGTGCTTAACTGCCATCACATGACTGTACCTGAATTTAGCATTTGGCACAAATTAATCATTTATTCACGATATCGAGGAAAAGGCAGACAAGGCCCAGAATTCTCTTATCACAAGCATCTCCAGGCATCTCATTCCTTCTGGGGTGGTGATGGCCACAGTAGGGAGTGGGGACGGCTCCACAGGGGGAAAGATGGCCTCTCCTTCCCAGAAGGCTGAGCAAATGTTGCCTGGCACATCACTGGCTCTGACTGGGTCATGTGCTCATCCCTGAAACAATCACCTCTTCAGAGGGTGAGGTGTGCTGGTTGGGTTTTAGAGTCAAACAGTCTTGGATTAAAATCCTCACACACAACCCTTATCCCCACAGCTGCGTGAACTTTGGCAAGTCACTTCCCCCCTCTGTCTCAGTCTCCTCGTCTGTGAAATGCAGGATACTGGCGGTACCCCTTGGGAGGGCTGTGGTGAGGGTTACATGAGAGGATGCAGGGAAGGCACCACGTGTGTCTGTGGAGCATCTACTCAGTGCCAGGCCCGGGTGCAGGTACCGAAGCCACAGTGGTGAACAAGGAGACAGGGTCTATACTTTCCAGCAATGTCAGGGCAAAAAGGCACTCACCAGGTCATCACAGAAATACACATTTGTCACAACTCTGAAGGACTCTACAATGAAGCCCCGAGTCTTTCCAAGAGCATCGATAACGAAGCCCCAACCTAGCCTGAGAGGTCAAGTGAGTGAACCGCCTTCCATCTGACACTACGGAGAGCAGTAGACTGACCTTATTGCTCTTCCTGGGGCACGCCAAGTTCATCCCTGCCGTGCAGTCCCCTCTGTCTGGAACACTCTCCCATGTCTTTGTGTGGCTTGGCTCTCTCAGCTCTTTGGGTCTCTGCTTAAATGGCATGTCCTCAGAGTGACTTCCCCTCCACAGCATTCAAAATGGGATCCCTCTCCCTACCCTCTTTGTCATTCTCTACCCCTTCCATTTGTGCATTTTTTTTCCTATCACTTATCCCAACCCAAAATCATATTAATTAATTATTTGCATTTTTATTGTTCATTGTCTTCGTCGCCATGAGCATGTAGGTATCATGGAGGCATCCATCTTGTTCACAGTCCCAATATCAGTATCTGGAACAGTCTCTGGCTTCTGATAGGTGCTTAACAAATACTTGTTGAATGAATAAAGAAACAAACTTAGAAGCCTTTTAAGTGTATTTTGTGATACTAGTTGACATCTCTGGAAAGTAAGAATTTAATCCTAAACTTAAAAAAAAGCCAAATTATTTCCATTTCCTCCCGTAATCCATCACCACATTCTGGCAGGAGAGTTTGCTACATCTCAGGGCTCTATGTCTCTGAGAAGGTGTCAGGTCAAATCCTGCCCTCTGTGGATTTCTGAATTTGAGTTATGACTTCCAGACTTAATTGCGTTACCCCTTTAACTGGTACCCTGCTGAGGCGGCTCCTCTCGTCTTTAGAAGGAAATCATTTTTACGTAAGAAAATGCGGAGCTCATTAAAGACATGATTGTGAAATTGTTTTCAGAAGAAAACCCATGATTGTGAAATTGTTTTCAGAAGAAAACCCATCTGCGCCATAACTTAAGAGTTCTGTGAAGTCCCTTCCTTATTCTAACTTTTGAAAGTTCCAGACTCAAGTGGCCCCCTTAGAATTCTGTCCCACCTTTCCACACTCCCCCAGTAACCTCTCCTCCATCCCATTTACTTTCACATCCTTCCTGCCCTTCAGTTTCTTCTCTTGTGAGTCTGGACAGTTCCTCAGGTGTAAGGGAGAGCTGGATGAGGACACAAAGTGGGTGACACAGCAGGGAATCCAGGCAAATGCAATATGTCTTTTTCCTCTGACCCTGGGAACAAAAGTTTAAAGATCTCCATGTAAGGAAATAAACCTAGCTGTTTGAGGGGGAAAAAAATCCCCACAAAATTCAATAACAATGAATTACCTGTACTCTATAAATTCCTCTATTTTTAATTGCTAATTCTGATGTTTGGCAGTATTGGCAACTTAGTTTTGGAGCCCAAATTTCTGTTCAACTCAGCCAAGATTTACAAACAGATTTCCCAGGATCGAGAGACCGTTTTAGGCATGTTGTTGGATTTAAGTTCCTGCCTGTGGTAGACGGCAAATGGGCCCCATTTTTCATACCTCCTCTACCATGCCCTTGACCATAACCTTGCTGTGTCTTCCCTAGTCCCCAGGGCTGGGCCATGGGGGCTGCTTTGGCCAATTCATTGTTCACAGATGTGGCATCAACAGAGACTTGAAATCCTCTGTGCTTTGGGTTTTCTCTCTCTGGAGCCCCTTCCACTGCTATAGGACATGCTGGGCTGGCCTGCTAGAGGAGGAGAAACAAATGGAGCAGAGCTGAGTCATGTTTGTTGTCCGAGCCAAGGTCAACCAGGTCCCCAGCAGCCAGCCGATTCCTTGACATACGAGTGAGTCCAGCAAGACCACAGAGCTGCCTAGCCAACAGATGCTTCCTTGACCCTTATTGAGGTTTGGGGGACGTTTGTTATGCACATATTGTGGTAATAGATAACGAATACACCACCCTCAAAGGACTTCCATCTATCAGGAGAGAAAAGTTTGCACACAACTATAGTTACAACTACTACCACTGCTGGATAACATTGATTAAATGCTGATTTATTTTGTGCCAGGCCCTTTATTCAACACTTTACCTACATTCTTCATTTAACCTGTACAGCAACCCTACTAGGTAGTTACTACTATTACCCCCATTTCAAAGATGAGGAAACTGAGACTCAAGGAGACGAAGTGACTTGGCCAAGGTCACACAGCTAGGCAAGGTTAGGGGGAGTCAGGATTTCAATGCCATTGACTCTAATGCCCACACGTGTTACCATTATGCGTTACTGCCAAGTCCAAATGTTTTAGCAGCTATGAGAGGGTCAGAAGGCATTCCCTTTAAACAAGGAAATTAGGTAGAACTTTCTAGAAGGGACAGCATTTGGTCTTTGGGTAGGATTTCATGCAATGAAGTGAAGGGAATGGAGGAGTGCTTTCATGAATATTTTTATTCTGCAAACAGATCAAGGCATTTGACAGCTGCTGAGATCAGGTTTCCCAAATCTACTGACTGGCTGTGTTTGCTGGACACAGGAACTCACCAGTATGTGAGCTTTAGAAGGATAGTTTGTGAAAAATTCCTCTGATAAAAGTCAAGGCTACTTCAAGGTAGGTAAAACGAGCAGGTGTGTTTGTGGCATGTTGACTTAACTTACTCAAAAGTATCTGTCATTAATCAGCCAGGATGCCTGAAATTCCCACCTGTAGGTACGGCATTGAAGGCGCCAGTTACAACGCACACATGTGGCTGGAGATAAGTTGAGAGGGTGTGTGTGTGAGCGTGGTCTGGGTGGGGGATCCTTGGAGGGGATGGGAAGCATATGAGTTGGCAGTCTTGCTGAAGGAAAGCAGGCATCGAAATGCAGGACAGAGATTCCCAAACTAAATCTGCTTTCCTTGAGGGCTCCTGCTTTGACGAAGGAGTCCGTGCCTTTCCACCAGGAAACAATTCCTCTGCGGTCCGTTGTTTGTGCCAGGCAACCAGGAGGCTCTGGGCTGGTGTTGCGTTTGATGGTTGTATAACACGCAGCCCAGGGTTCCAAGAACTGCCCTCTTCCCTCCTCCCTGCTTAGTTTCTGCTGCCACAAGAAACGGTTTTTGAACGAGCACTCATGCCTTGCCTGCTAGAAGTGTGGGACCTCAGACCTTCCAGAAAAGTTTTAAATATTTTGGCAGTGCTTCTCATCCCCTGACCAAGTCAACCAGCATGACGATCTCGTTACCATTTCTCGAGACAACCACCAGCAGCTGCATCTCCTGCCCGCCCACACTCGCCGTCCCTCACCCCTGCACTCGTCATCCTGACAACCTATTCCAGTGTCACAATAAGTTGAGACAAAATACATCCGGATGCTTTTGACTGCAAGTGGCAGAAACCTAATTTGAACTGGCTTAAGAAAGCTGGGGCTGTACTGGCTGATGGAGGTGAAAAGTCTGGGGCACCATGTCGGACCCAGCGGTTCCATCTCAGTCTCATCTCCCTACTTCTACTTTCTACTGCTGCTCTCTCTGTGTTGGCTCCCTTCTTGGACAGATTTTTTTTCCCCCGCATGGTGACAAGATAGCTGCCAGGACCTGCAAGTTTCCATCTGATCCTCTCAGCAACTCCACGGAAAACCAGAAGAGCATCACATTCAACGTCCCAGAACTTAATTTCATCGGCTCTGATAGGGCTGGGTTGGGCTCACAGGCCTATCTCCAAACCCATTATTGTATTCAAGGTTGTGTTAACTTCATCTTGCTGCTGTAACAAACTATCACAAACTTAGTGGCTTAAAACAACTCAAATTTATTATCTTACAATTCTGGAGGTCTGCCTGTCTCAAAGGGGATGTGATGCTCTGATTGGTTAGTCCAGAGACACAAGCCTGGCCCTGGAGCCCCACCCAAAGCACACAGAGCACGGGGAAAGGTGGTTCCCCAGGGGAAGACGTAGTCCACACCAGACCTGGAGGAACAGGATGCCCAAGAGGCAACAGCAGCAAATGTCCACAACAGAACACAGAACAAAGCTTGGGGACTCTCTTAAATAATTGTTGTTAGACTCACTGTCGGATTTCTTTTGGGGATCGGCAGATTTCTTTAGCCCTTAAACACACGTAATCAGCAGGGCTGAAGTTTGGAACGCATTGTGATAATGTTATTTCACTGAGAAGTTTATATATAATTTATATCGCTTTTAAAGCAAGGGATTTGGAGGCTGGTACCTCCTCGAGGACGTCTTACCATGAACCACATGATGATGAGGAGGTGCATAGCTAAGACTTAGACAACATGGAAAAGCACTAAATTATCTGGTTTCTGAGCAAGTCCAGGGTTTCCGCTGATTAGGGTGGGCGGGGGGAAGAAACTTCAGGATAATGGAAAACTACATAACTATGTTACTCTCACTTAAATCCCCTAAATTTAAGGGAAAACAATCTTCAAAAGAGTCATAAAGCACATGAAGAGGCGACTTGAGGGGGTGCTTATCCAGATAAATCACAATATTCTTCAAGGCTGGATTTTGAATCAAAATTTAAGTGAGAGGTAAAGTCTCAAAGAACAGTGCACATCTGCCAGCTTGGAAAAAGTTGATGAAAAATCAGCAGAGTGACCTGGCCATGCCCTTGGCCGAGGCCCAGAAGTGTCCTGATACATCACTTCTCATAGGGGCACACTTGATGGCAGAGACAGTGCAGGATGATCAAGGAGTGTTGGTCGACTTTAGAGGAGAAGGACCGTTTATTAGTGAAATCTGCGGTGGAAACACGTGGTCATCATTCCTGCACACGACCTTTCATCAGAGACTATGGGAATAAGGAAACCAGACAGATGGAGAGGCCGTGACTTGTCAATGACACACAGGAGAAAATGGGCATGATTATAAACCCAGATATGAGTTTGAGAGGCAGTGCCGCCTAATGCTTATGTCCCCTATCCCTGGAATTGGGTAGAACCGAAATTGAATCCTGACTCTGCCACTTAATAGCTGTGTCACCATCGACCAGTGACTTTAACCTTTTTGAACCTCAGTTTTTTCATCTATAAAATGTGGATTATAGTATGAATTTTGCTGAATTGCCACAAGGGCAAACAATGATTAAAACCCTCACCACCAGCTTGTGAATTGTCTAGTTCCTTTGCATGCTGCTTAGCCTGGAGCCTAGGAGGACTGGTAGCATACCAGCCAGGATTTTTTCATTTGAAAGTGACACAATCCCAAATAAGCTTAAACAAAGAATAAAGTATGGGCTATTACAAATGAAAAGGATAGTGTGTGTTTCAGGCCCAGCTGGATCCAGGGGCTCAAATCAGGACACCAGTCCAATCTTTCCAGCTCTTGACTCCATTTTCACCTGTGCTGGGTCCATCCTTAGGCAGGGTCTTGCTTCATGGAGGCAAGGTGGCTACCCATAGGTTCAGGCACATTTCTTCTCTTCTCTACAATCCCAGTGAATAGAGAACTTCTTTCTCAAGCGTTCTAGCAAAAGTCCTGAGATTGACTCTGATTTGTCCAACCTGGCCCAGCCCACAATCTATCATTGTGGATGGAATCTATCGATTGGCCAGATCTCAATCACAAGCCTTTTTTTGAGTCCCTGACCACATGGACCAAGAGTGAGTGAGTCCTCCAAGAAGAACCAAAGTGCTGTGACCAGAGAGCAGCGAGTGGACGCTGGGTGGGCAAAACGAACCACCATCTCCCAGAGTGGCCTCCAAGGGTGTGGTTAATGGACCAATCCACGCAGCATCAAGTGGACCCAGTCCAACAGACACGGGAGGAGGGCGTTGGCAGGATTGATTCTCAACCCACTCCTGATTTCTCCGAGTCCTCCTCCCCCCCCACACCCAACCAAGTGGATCAAACCACAAGAGAATCAGACCAAGCCCTTGGATTTCCCAAGAGGGTACCAGCAACGTGGAGGGGCACATCCTCCTGGGTCTCTTGGCCCTTTCTCCCACTACAGTAAAAGTCACCAGAAATCATCACTGACCGGCCTTTTGAAGTCCCTCTGTACCTTCAATTTGCCAAAATATATTGTATGTATTTCATTAATTTCCACAGATTCTTTCTAAAAGCTATTTTCAAAAATGAGGAGATTTCCCCTTCCCCCAGGAGAACAGTTATCTCTCTGGCAGTGTCCACTGTCCTCCACCTTAGGCACTTTGTAATCAAAATGCTCTGCTCGTCTTCCTCCCTCCCTCCCTCCTCCTCCTTCCACTCCTCCCCATTGTCCCCCTCCTCCTTGCCTGGTTTAATGCTATCTCCCCTTTAAATCCATGCTTTCCAGACTTCAGTTAATGGCAAACCAGCTTTGTGATTTTGCCAAGTCTCCAAACCCCCTTTACGATGACTACTTGATATGTTAACTCTGGTTTTTCTTTTTAATTTAAATAAACGAATTTAGAAAGGAATTTTGTATTACTACCGCATATGGAAAACCAGTATCACTTGCGATAAATAAAAGATAAATGTAAAATTAAGGGCAATGAAAACAAACGATGTTACAAAATCCTAAATAGAACAACAAAAGAACAAACAACCCAATTCCAAAATGGGCAAAGGACTTGAATAGACATTTCTCCAAAGATGGTATGCAAATGGCCAATAAGCACACGAAAAGATGCTCCACATCACTAATCATTAGGGAAATGCAAAGCAAAGCTACAACGAGATACAACTTCACACCCATTAGAATGGCTGCTATCAAAAAAACGCCCAAAATAACAAGTGCTGGTGAGGATGTGGAGAAACTGGAACTCTTGTGCGTGTTGGTGGGATGTAAAATGGTGCAACTGCTGTGGGAAGAAGGATGCAGGTTCCTCAGAAAATTAAAAATATAATTACCACGTGACCTAGCAATTCCATTTCTGGGCACACACCCAGAAGAGCTGAAAGCAGGGGCTCAACCAGGTATTTGTACACTCATGTTCCTAGCAGCATTACTCCCAACAGCTAAAATGTGGAAGCAAGTCAAGTGTCCACTGACAGATGCATGGATAAGTAAAATGTGCTGTATCCATACAATGGAATATTATTCAGCCTTAAAAAGGAAGGATATCCTCACATACGCTACAACATGGATGAAGCTTGAGGACATTGTGCTAAGTGAAATACGCCAGTCACAAAAAGACAAAATACCATATTATTCCACTATATGAGGTACTTAGAGTAGTCAAAATCATAGAGACAGATTCAAAGTAGAATAGCGGGTGCCCGGGCCTGGGGGAGGGGAGAATGTGGAGTTGGTGTTTAATAGGCAGAGAGTTTCAGTTTTATAAGATGAAAAGGGTTATGGAGATGGATGGTGGTGACGGTTGTACAGCAATGTGAACGTATTTAATACCACTGAACTGTACGCTTAAAAATGATTAAGATGGTAAATTTTATACGTATTTTAATATAAATTAAAAAGGGAAAAAAACCCTAGTTAGATTCTGTGGCCTGCCCATGGCTCTAAGTCTGTGACCTGCTCTCTTAGCACAGAAAGGGAGATTGTTAGAGATTTGTTCAAGACACACCCGATGGAGGGCTCTTCTGGGCACAGGCAGAAGGACTGAAGAAGGGCAGAAAAGGGCAGACTGTCTCACCTGCGAGCAGGTGTTGCTGAATGTCATGGAGGGCACCACCTGGAATCACGGTGCTCAGGTTGCTGTCAGGACCAATTAAAATTCTGCCTTCTCTGATTAGGCAGCTGACCATATTCTCTTCTCCTCCCAACTCTGCACAATATCTTCTGGTCTTAGCACCTGTATCCTTGGTTCTCTATCCCTGGGCATCCTTCTCTCGACCAGATTAGAAGACTCTGAGGGCAGGGCCAGCACCATCCTGGGCAGCCATTCTGCAGCTATGGGTGCCTGATGGGCTCATCCAGGTGTGCTGGTCTTTGTCCAGGCTGCGGAGGGCAGGAGACCCAGGGAGTGTCTCAGCAGCTCTGACAGCTTCTGTGTCCGAACCCACAAGAAAACCACCTTCTACTCCTTTTCTCTTTTTAGCCGATTAGTATATTTTCTCTTTCCCCAGCCATCCCCCAATCCAAGAATTTTTTATTTTGTAGGTGATGGATATTATTATCATTATTATTATTTTGCTGAGGAGATTACCCCTGAGCTAAGATCTGTGCCAATCTTCCTCCATTTTATATGTGAGACACTGCCACAGCAGGGCTGACAAGTGGTGTAGGTCCATGCCCAGGATCGGAACCCATGAATCCAGGCCACTGAAGTGCAGCATGCCAAACTTAACCACTATGCCACAGGGCAGGCCCCGGGCATGGATATTTTAATTCTAAGGAGAAAGATAATACTGAGGGGATCCAGATTCTAGCCCAGCAGGAACAGAAGATCATCCTAGACTTGGGTTTTTCTAATTTTCAAAGCACGGAGCACAGAAAATGAAGCAGAAGCCCCCTACAGAGCATTGGTCCTACTTGGTGACAAATGACCCTGAAAGGCAGTGTCTTTCTCTCCCCACTCCTTGACTTGGACTCAAGGACTGGTCAGGATGGACGGGGGATGGAGAGGAGTGGTGGATGGAGAAACTTAAGCATAGCTGGGAGCTTGGGTACTTTTCTAGTTACTAGGGCTCTGTAACAAATTACCCAAAATTGAGTAAATTATCCAAACTACCCAAAACCATTTACTATGCTCATGGGTTCTGTGGGTCAGCATTCAGACAGGGTGAGGGTGACAGCTGGTCCTCAGGTGAAGTCCTGAAGGCAGGGGCTCCAATCACCTCGAGGTGCATTCATTCACGTATCAGTGGTTGGCATCGGCTGTTAGCTGCGAGGCCTCAGTTTCTTTCCGTGTAGGTTTCTCCGCGTGAGCTCCTCTGGGCTTCCTCACAGCTAGCTGCTGTGTTCAGAGGACAAGCATCCCCAGAGAGAGAGCCAGGTGGAACTGTAGCATCTTTTACGACTTCGCCTCAGAAGGCACTCACGTCACGTCTGCTGCAGTCTATTTTTTTGAAGTGGCTCATTCAGGTGTCAGGGGAGTGGGGGTGCTACTCAGTTCCACCTTCTATGGGGAGAGCATCAAAAGATCTGTGGACAAGTTTGAAGTGGACCACAAGCGCCCTGCGACATGAGGAGCAACTCCAGGGCCTCAGCCCTGTTTCTCTTCCTCTGTGTGGGCTGAGACTTGCTGGCATGCCGGGGTTCCCAGAGAAGACCAACTCCAGTCAGTCCAAGCTGAAGGAGTCGGCCGTGGGCACGAGGGAACTGCCCAAAGCCATTTGGAGCGCTGCTTCTCTTTCCATCCTTCCCTCTGTTCAGGGAACTCTGGTCATAGAGGGGCCGTAAGGGCTTCTTGGTGTCCCCAGAACTCAGCAGTCCAGGGCCTAGACCATGGGAAGCATTCATTCGTTCATTCATCCCCAAATCTTTCTTGAGTGCTTCCTATGTGCCCAGGCACCTTTCTCAGTACAGTTGGTGTTGGTGAGAACGAAATAAACAGACCTTCCACTTCAGTGCCGCTCAGGGCAGAAGACAGGTCTTAGGGGAGCTAGGAGGGCCTCCCACACGTTGGACTTGGAGGACCCTGAAGGAAATACAGGGGATGCTGGAAGGCCTCTGCTTTGGGAGAGGCACCTGCCTCTCACTCCAGCCACCTCCTGTGCAGGGAGCTGTGAGCAAGTCCGGACACCCCAGGACCGCTAACCCTGCTTCTTGGTTGACTTTGCTCCGGGGTCACCGCCCACACCCACCGTTCTGAGCTGCTGGGAGAGACAGGGAGCCACCGCCCGTGCCCATGAGTCACGAGTGTAAAGTTCGCCCAGGGCCTTGGCAGGCAGGTCTTGTGCAAGGGTAAAGTGTCATTAGTGAACACTGAGAAATGCTGCTCTCCCTGAGACCCCGAGATGAAAGATAGCCTTTCTACGCAGCCTTTTCTTTCTCCTATTGTTCTGGGGGTGGGGGCCGCAGGTTCTGGAACAGCAGAGCTGCAGGGGTCAGGGAGGGTGAGCCCGTGCGTGCGCGTGTGTATGTGTGAGTGTGTGTGTGTGCGCGCGCGTTGCCTTCCGGCAGCTGTCCCGGCCCCCACCCCACTCCACTCCACCCCACCGCACCCGGCCCGGCGCACCGCCCCCGCCCCTCGCTGTGCTGGGTGCGCCACGGGCCGCTGCGCTCCTGGCCGGCTCCCCCCGCGCCTGGGAGGCGACCCCCGTGCGCCCCGGGTTCAAAGGCCCAGCGCGGCAGCTCCAGCCCCTCCGGGGGGCGGGGAGGCGAGGGGGGTGGTGCAGGAGCCAGAAAAGCCCGAGCCCACAGCCGGCCTGCCCTGCGCAGGGATGGGCAGCGCGCTGTGAAGTTTGTGATCGCCGCGGCCAACTCCTGGCCGGAGTTCGGAACACAGCGAGCCAGCGGCCGGCCTCGAACCCCCACATCTGGAGACGAGGCCAGCTTGCCCGCCCCGAGCGCCCTTTCGCGGCCACAGGCGCCCGTCCTCCTGACCCGGTGCTTCCGCGCCTGATCGGGGTTCATGGAGCTGGGGCTGTGGTTCCTTTTCGGGCTCACAGTGACCTCCGCCGCAGGTAAGCGGGAGGGGCGGCGCGCCTCTCCTGGCGCGAGCGCACACAAAAGGACCCTCGGATGGGGGGCGCGGAGAAGGTGTGCATTGCGGGGAACAGTCTCTTGCCTGGGCTAGCTACCCCTAGAGGCGCCTGGAGTAGGCTGGGGGGGGGGGGGGGGGGGGTGGGTCAGAAGTGAGCGCGCAGACTACCCCGTGCCCCCTGGAGGTTGCAGTCCACGCAGGCTGGAGACCCTGTGGCCCCAGGCCGACTTGGTCAATTATTCATGAAGCTGGGAACTTTTCAAAAAGTTTGCAAACTATTCAGAAACTGCAAAATGATTGCAAAGTTTGCAGAAAGTGTGCAAAATGCTGCAAGTTTTCAACGGGTGCAAATAGCTTGCAGACTTCGCAGAAAGTGAAAATAGCTTGCAAGCTTTTCGCCAAGTATGCATATAACTTGCAAACTTTTCAGAAACTGTGCACATAGCTTTACAGACTTTTCAGAGCCCTTGGCATAGCTTGGAGACTTTACAGAAAGTGCAACCAGCTTGCAACCTTTGCAGAAAGTTTGGCTGCCCCCTCCCCAGGTTTTTGGGAATAGTGGGTGTAGGAGGCCTGCATGCTCAAGAGCTCAGGGGCTCCTCAATCTGCCTCCTGCAGGATTGGTGCCTCACCCCCAGCCTGGGGACGCTGGCAGGAGTGGCGCACCCCTGGGCCCCCCAGCAGACAGATCTGAGGGGGACGTTGAGGAGACTGTGGCCATGATGGCAGTGTGGCGTCCAAGTCCCAGAACCCTTGTGCAGGAGCCAGGACCAGCTCTGTTTGGGGAACAGGAGGTCCAGGGGGGCCCTGTGTCCCGCCGAGCCAAACGCTGCACATGCTTCACCTACAAGGACAAGGAGTGCGTCTACTACTGCCACCTGGACATCATCTGGATCAACACCCCTGAGTGAGTCTGCCTGGGGGTGGGGGACATGACTGAGAGGCTGGGCTCCCTCCTGGGCCAGGCCACATCTTCATACTCCAGAGGACCTGGTCCTGCCCCAGCCTGGTCAGCCTGGAGCCTGCCCTGGTATAGCCTTCAGCTCTTGCTGGGGTCTCCTGCCAGCTCAGGTCCAGTCTGCAGGTCAAGGATGTGACCCCCATCCCCTTTAAGCGTCTGGCCCAGGAGAAACCCAATCCCAGAGTTTCTGATTCGGTGGAAGGGGTAGCCCTCCCTCCCAGTGAAACTAGCTGGCCAGAGCAATTAGACACCTGAGAACTAGTCCCTCTGAGCCTCTTTCCTGAGACAGAGGAAGCCCCGAAAGTTATCTCCTGCCCCAGGGGCTAAGTGGGCCTGTCCCCTCTCCTGACCCTGCCAGGCTTCAAGGAGTTTTCATTTCCTTGAAAGCAGCCTGCTCTCCAGGGAACACAGGGGCAGACTTGGCAGGACCTGGTGGAACCTGCCCAGTCAGGGTGAGACTCCACGGGCGCCAATCAGGCTTCTTTCCTCCCAGGAGAGGACTGCTGACCGGTCCTCCCATGGGCTGGCTTCCGTTGCCCGCTGTGGTCCATTGCCACAGCCACAGGTGGCCTCTCCTTCTCCGCTCCGGTCCTTAAGAACTCTCTTCCTGTGGGACTGAGGCGGTACCCCCTGGTTAGTCCTGGCTCTGCCTTGCTGTAAGGTCGGCCCTCTCGGAGGCCATGGGAGAGTGCTCTGCCATGGGGAGGAGCTGACGGCTTCCCTGTTCTCTTACTCAGCAGTGGGGAACCCCTTCTGCAGAAACCTCATCCTGCAAATAGCCTTCTGGGCTGTGCCTTCCAGATCTCTAAAGTCTGGACTTGGACCAAATGTGTCTACGCTCCATTCCCTACATGTTCTTGGGATCGCTTGGGTCTCCTACTTGGACCCGGCTAGAGATTCTTACCGAGGAGCTGGTTGCGAACGGAAATCCTTGGCCTAGAAAGGTGACTTTGCTGCTGTGTTTAGAGCCACCTTCAATCATGTCCCTCATGGTTTCCTTCATCCCCAAGCCCATTAACCTCTCAGCTCTCTGGGTGGCGGCTTCAATGGGCTCACTTACCCACCTTGTTTCACGGACACCTCGAGAGTGAAGTGCGAAGCAGGGTAAACCTGAGAGGTCGGATGTCCTTCAAAGCAGGTGGCACAACTTCTAACTACACGAGGGATAGATCTGGAAAGGCACGCCCTTTGCATGGCAGACAGGGCCGGCTTCACCGAGCAGGCTGGATTTCTGGGGCTCAGAAGGACCACGCTCTGTTTAACGTTCTGGGGTCACTGTCCTGAAATTCCTAACCCTTTATGAAGCAGAGGCTCCGCATTGGGATTTTTATCCTGGGCTCCACAAATTATGCAGCTGATCCTGATGGCGGAATTTGCCCGCTGGCCTGTGTCTGGTCGGGCTCCTCGATGCTCCGTCAGCCCACAGTAGGGAGAATGGGCTGCCCTCCCTGTTCTCCTCCCGCTGTCCTTTCTGGGGAAGATAAAAGTGGTGTGTGTTGGGGGAGGGCCCCTGGGCAGGGCTGCCATTGATCGCCTTCTCTTCTCTGACAGTGATCAGGGTCACCTTTTCTTACAGCCCCATCACCCTGACACTTGTTCTTTCTGATTCTTATCCTCCTGGCATCGTGATCTGACCAAATTAGCTTCACAGAAGCAGGACCCAGGGCTGTCAACAGCGGCCCTGAGTCTTGCCTTGGCTAGATCCCAATCTGTGATTCTGGAAGGAGAAAGAGGAAAGCCAACAGAATTCAGGGCAGGGGGCCTGGGGCTGAGAGATGGAGAGAGGGAAGGAGGGGATCTGGGGACCACCTCCCTTCTCTGCCCTTTGCCAAGCCCTGAGCACTGGCTCAGAGGAACCATCCGAGGGACCAGGGGAACCCCCTGTGACCCGTCTGAAGTCATTTCTCCTGATTTCGGGTTGTCGCGTATGAAGATACGGATGGAGCCTGGCTCTGGCTTGTTCCAGGCCAGCCGGCTTGCTCACGCTCCCTCCTGGGTGATTTACCTCTTCCCCGCCTCCCTGGCCCTGATTCGTTTTAAACACTAGGAAAGAAGGATTAAAGATGGTGTTTGGGAGTCCCTCGAGCTACGTGGGAAACAAAAATGACAATAGCCAGACGAGTGTTCTGAAGTTAGACAAGCAAAGTAACTTTTATAAGGAACACTTTTCTGGATGGTCCTTCTCTTTCTTCCTTTCCTTCTTTCCTCCCTCTGTCCCTCCTTCTTTCCTTTCTTCCTTCCTTCCTAAAACTCTCTGTTGATATGTAGACAGACAGGTCCATTTGCTATCTTTAAAACATCTTGGACAAGATAGCAATGTGAGAAAATGGGCTTGAGATAATGGACCTTTAGAGAAATGAAAGAATCAGAACAATTACCGAATTGAGGGAGAGGGGCGACGGTGGCGTGCGACGAGGCCTTTTCCAGGTCCTGTCTGCCCTCTCCTGGCACAGATCCACCTCTTGAGGGTCTCCTTCTCCCCCTCTAGCTGTCAACCTCACTCCTTCAGCAGACTCTCCTGGTCTCTTGCATCTTCTTCAGGGTGTGATTTTCAACCCGTGCCTGCCGCTGGCTGCTCTGGGATCTTGGAGTCTTGATCCTTATGCCTTACTTGAAAGTCTTGAACTCGGGGTGACTTTCAGCTTTTGGTGTCTTTCCTCCTACTGCCCCTCCAGTTGCACAGAGATAGACTCAACCATCCTACTCTGTCTTGGAAGGACGTTTTCAAGGTTGCAGGCACTCTATGCGTATGGTCCTTATACTACATTTAAGGACCTAAAATGCTGCAGGAGGAATGTAGGGAATTCCCGTGAGACCCATTCTGCATCTCATCTGGAAAGTGAACGTCTGGTTAAGGCTCAGGAGACCAGTCACTCCCTGAAGTGTCTTCCAGGTACACGATCTGGGGTTCTCTGGTTCTTCCACATTCTTCTACACACTTAGCTCTTCTGGAGCTGAGTTGGTCAGCCCTTTCTGCCAGCACCCAGCGGTAGTAGACGTGGCTGGTCTCCTGGTGACTGTTGCTTAAGTCCTGCTGCCTGGTGATTGTTCCTCGTCTTTGCTGTCACTGAGCTTCTAGTCTACAATGCTTTCTCCCACAACTGAGGCTTCTTGTTCCAGGGTGCGCGATGCTCCCCAGAGGCTGCGCATCCCTGCAGACGTGTGTGGGAGTGTGGCTTTTTCTGGAGATGTTGCCCGTAACTTCCATCATAACCTCCGGAATGTCCATAGCCCCAAAGAGGAGCCGGGTGTGTCCTTGCGCATCTACACTTCTTCCCCTGCAGAGGCAGCTGCCATCACAGCTAGTCCACAGGACTGTGGGGTTCTTGTGACTCTCCTTGGCCAGGTTAGGAAGCCTTCACCCGCCAACCCTCCCCCAAACAACCCCACCGTTGCCAACAAAAACAAAAACAAAACTCCAAATCATAGGAAAACACATCCTATCTTATGGTCATGGAAAATTTGCCAAGAATAAGATAAGAAGGGGAGAGGGAGGAACAGGTAGGTCCTGTGCTTGTGTATTTGTACACTTGGGGCTGTTCTCCATGAGTACACTTGTAAAACAGAAGCATCCTACGATGTAGTGGGGGATCGTGTTTATCAGGGTCTCCAGAGAGACAGAGCCAACAGGATGTGTCTGTGTGAGGATGTATATGTCTATACAAATACACACACAGAGAGAGGAGTTGATGTTGCAGTCTTGAGTCCTAAGGCATTCTGGAGGCAGAACTCCTTCTTTTTTAGGGCAGCTCAGTCTTTTCTGTTAAGACCTTCAGCTGATTAGATGATGACCACCCACATTGTGGTGGGTAATCTGCTTTATTCAAAGTCTACTGATTAAATGTTACTCACATCCAAAACATACCTTCCCAGCAATATCTCAACTGGTATTTGACCAAATATCTGGGTACCGTGGCCTAGCCAAGCGGACATGTAGAATTAACCATCACAGCGCTGTCAGTTCTAACTATACCCCAGAGCCGGCCAGCCCTTCTGTTCCTGCCACTGCACACCTGGCTGGAGAGTGAAGCCAGTCCATCAAATGATTGATGGAGCTGCAGGACACCCAGCAAGGAGCTCCACCTTGTTTCTCCCCACTTTGGTCCCTAGAATTGAGGAAACCTACCATCTGTTATCTCCAAGGACATAACGAGGGAGGCATTGTGATGCTATGATGGTGACCGTGTTTTACAAGTGAAAATCTGAGACACATGGGCTGACAAGTAGGAGTGTGTTTATGAAAAGCATAGTGCAGGATGTTTGAAATCATGACTGTGGTGGAAAATCTGGGAGCTACAATCTCTACTCACAGGAAGACTCCAGACCCAGGAGCTCTGCCCTGTGTCCTGGCTCTGACTTGCCATGTGGCCTGGGGGTGGTGCCACCCTCTCTCTGCACCCCCTATGCAAGGTACAGACATCAATCTGACTCTAAGACGGTGACCTAACAAGGTAACCAACCTGGCCACCCCAGCACTTGAAGCATCTCAATCCAACAGGAATGACATTTGCTTTGGGTTCTTTCCCTCCTCGAAGTAGAGTAAATAATAATAATAATAATAATTAACAAGATATTTAACTTTTATTTTAACGTATTGTACTACAAAAAGGCAACGATTTAACAGATTCATTTTTGCCCTCTGTGTTGTTCAGGAAAGCATGTCAGCACGTTTCCAAGAAGGGAAATTCCAAATTTTAGAACATCCCAGTGAATGGATGGATCTGGTACCCCAGCCTCCTGCTGATGTGGGGACAGCTGTGCTTTCAGGGACCCCGATAACAGTCACTTGACCAGTGAGCCAGGACTGGGAGTATTGTTGCTGAAGATGCAGCTGTTGAGGCAGAAGGACAGAGTGTTTCTGGCCCGTGTGATAATCATTATGATGCAGGTGACGGTGATGACGGTCAACACTGACGTTGACTGTGACTCCTATGAGTACAGATGGGTGAGGATGATATGAGAAAGCACATGGGACGCGCTCAGGACAGTGCCTGGACTCTAGTGTACACTCAGTACTGCAAAGAAATGACCCTAAAGATAACTATGCAACCTCTGGGCCTGCATTGATCCTTCTTGGGCCAAGGCCAGTGGTCCTGTCTGCTGTGTCCCATTCTGTGGTTGGAGGATGCTATTGAGTTAGAACGTTTTTCACAAGTACTGTTGAGTCTGGCCTCCGTGGACCACCAAACCCTGGTCTTGCCCAGCCTCCTGGAGTAACTCTGAGCAAACCTGCACCCTCGGTATACTACAGTCCTTCAGTACTTGATGGTGCTTGGTGGACGGTCTATTGGTATTCGATTTGCATAAGGTTTACAGCCGCTGGGAAAAGGTGTGCCTGGCTGCCTCTGCTGCTGATAAGCGGCTTGATAAGGATGATGGTGGCCAAAGGTTGTTCTAGGCTAGAGGAGATTTCGTCCCACCCTTTCAGTCCCTCTCTTCTTCTCCCTCAGCTCTGTAAATAATTGGAGTGTTTGAGGAACGGGGCACGGTGTTCTCTGCAGGCACTGGCCTGGAGCTCCCTGTTAAGTGGTGAGGTAGGAGCGGTGACTAGGATCTGGCAACTGAGAATAAGTTGAGTGATCTGTTTAGAACCTCTTTGTTAAAGGCCTCATGGTGAAATATTGGAAAAGGGTCTGTGTGCATTCTTATGTTCTTACCCGGTGAGTCCAGCAGAGTAAAAATAATCCTTGAGATTGGCAGATTGAGGACCCCAAGGGGCCCTGGGACCCTCAGACCCTCATTTCCCATCTCACCCAGTGCTGCCCAGGACCTAAAGGGTGGGTCACCAGGAAGCAATCCCAGGAAATACTGTGGACATCTGTTTATGAAAAATGGTAAATAAACAAGGACACATAAGAGAAGATGGTGTCAACCAGACTAAAAATTATCTTGAGCTCAGGGTTCTGACTGATCATGGACACCATGTAACGTTTCTGTGTCCTCCTTGGAAATCTAGGACGTGTTTAGATCCCAGTTCTGAGTTCGAGTAGCCTCTCTTAGAACATTTTTGCAGCTTGATAGGTCCTTTCAAGTTTGAGGGTCTTGAGGCTAAATGTCTGAGTTTATTAGGAAGGTCGGCTCACTCAAGGTGACCTTCCCGTTGGGCTCACTCAGACCCAAAGCCCTCTTTTCTGCCCCAGCGTGGGCGTGAGGAGGTGAGGGGTATCTGGGAGCAGAGACAGCTCAGTTGAATTGCCGCCGATCCCCACACGATAAGAGCGGCTTGAGACCAGGCAGCAGTTGGATTTGCAGCAAAAAACTTGGGACAAAGAGGTTGTGACCCTATGTGACCCAGGAGAGAGAATTTGGATTTCTGCTAGATGAAAGGGATGTTATAGCTGGGGACTTGGCCTTAAATCTGAAGGCAGATGAAAGGCTCTGACATCTCTGGTGAGGTTTGTTTCTTGCAAGAATTTAAAACAAAGGAAGCTGGAAGCAAACAGTGCTTTCCTCACGGAGGCCCCACAGCCATGGCTGGAACTCGGCACAGCTTTATAACTCCAGCTGGATCCCCAGCATCTCAGCATGTTTGACGGGGCCTGGAGGGGGGCCCCCGTTCATAGCTCCAGGTAGCCCCGTAGAACCACTACTCAGCTTTTGAGCACATAGCCAATGGATCAGCTGTTTACCACAAGGAAATGACCCACGCTCGCTTCATGTCATGTGTTGGATGGTAACAGAGAGTTCCTTAAAATGGGACATACCACCCACACACTTTTCCTCTATTTGGTATAGGAACCAATTTGACTTAGAAGGAAAATAAATCCAGACAATGGCCACAATGTGGATGAGCTGTGTGTCCAGACACAGTTTGGGGTGCTTCTAAACTGCTCATCCGCAAGTCTCCCTGGGACAAGCAGGACAGGGCACCCAGTTGCCTTTCTCCTCTGCCCCAGCTTGGAGTCTTAGGAGCCGAGAGCTTTTGGAGAACTTGGTGACTTTCAAAGACCTGGAGACACAGGCCTCCTCTTCTGTTATGGCCTTCTCAGGGCCAACTTAGCAGGAGGTCTTAATAAACAGTAGTAACTCTAGAGCAGGGCAGCCAGGCAGCCCTGTGCCCCAGCCCAATAATCTAAAAAAATGGAAACAGATTCATTTCATGAGTGCGTGAGAAAGGCGCAGTGGCTGATGTGGCTGAGATGCCACGGTTCTTTCTCAGCAATGGCATGAATGACCCATGGGCAGACAGTTTCACCCACAACTTGGGGAGCGTAAAACAGCTCTACCAAAAGTCAGTTGCAAGCCAGCAAGAAAGCAGAGGTGTACATATCTTTCCTGGATTTTTATAAATCTGATCTCCGTGGGTTTCTTGCGGGGCTGAGAATGGGGTGAGGCAAGTGACGTGCTTCCTCAGGGCAGACTTGAAGGAGGCACCAAAAAGTCGGTAGCAAAGATAAAGAAAAGTTAATGCCATATTTTCAAAAATCAAAATTATTGCAAGAATTTCATGATTAACAAAATATCAACATTTTTAATAAAGGCAGAATCTGACCCTGTGCTTGCCCGACTTGCCTCCCTGCCTTACCCGAATCCTGGCCCTGGGTTCTCGTTGGGGGATAAAGTCTGTATTTCTATTGGGACTCAAGACTTCTTAGTTTGAGGTAAGTCCTCGGTCAATCAGAGCTCCCAAAAGGACATGACGCAAATACATGAGCGATAAGATTAGGAGGAAAATGAAAGTGTCTTTATATCATTGCAATGGCAAGTAGACTTTTGTTCAGTAGGATTTTCCATCCTTATGGTGAATTCTCCTAAGAATTCGCAAGGGTGTCTTCTCTTGCTTTCTCTGGATTATTTAAAGGGACGCATGATGAAGTCTTTATTTTTTTTTTAATCCCTCTGCAAATACCCCCATCCTTAAAAAAATACCTACTCCTTGTTTTACCCCTTCTGTTTCCACTGCTGGGAACTATTTTGAGCCACATCTGTCTGCAGCTTTGCATAAAGTTATAATGAGGCCGTGCCAGACAGCCGTGGATTTCCATGCCTACATTCGACCTGGAATTCATCAGGGTCACTGGGGGTGGGGGAGAGAAACTCTAGCTTAACTCATATGGACACATTTGGGCTGTACCAGATGGAGGGGAGACCAGCTAATCTGTAGGATTCCGTGGATGGATTCCTTCCCCATATATCGGAGGTGTTTGTTTCCCTAACTTTTTTGAGCTCTAAGTCTTGAAGATCTCAGCCTATGCAACAAACGCAGAAGCGTTTTTCTGTTGTTCTCCTTTCCTTTGACCTTGTGCTGCTTCTAGCTATCTTCCGTGCGTGTGTGCCTGTGTTAGGGAAGAACATGCCTGTGTTCCAGTGAGCTGATAGGATGATAGTCTCTGGCTTTGGGGTTATTTTTAAGCTCAGTTATATGGTAATAGGGCGTGGAAGAGTGTCAAGAGTTTAGGCCAAAGCTTTCTAAATACATTTGGTGGGTCCAGGAACCTCGTGGCTTGGGCAGGGCAGGCCACCCATATTTGGCTGTGGTTTGATTGCTGCAGTGAAGGGCTAGGGCCTTCTCCAGCAGTTGTGTTGTTTGGAGACAGTCGAGTGACAGTGAGGGAGTTTGAGAATCTCTAGGTGGAATTTGGAGCTGGACAGACCTTTCCGGAGATCCAGCCCTCTCATTTCTCAAGCCCAGAGGGAGGGTGCTCAGCTGGGGACTCAGCCAGCGTGGCTTCCACTTGGACGAGAAACCTGGGTCTGCCAGCCTAGGGAAGCCACTGGTTCACCCCGATGCCTCACGCATCTGTGCCGCCTGGTTTCTCCATCATGGTTCTGCTGTGACCTGTCGGAGTAGTTATCAAGACACAGTTCCTCCACTTCAAGTACTCTGGAGACCGTATTCTCTCAAGGGAAACCCTCCAGGATGGTTCTGCTATTGAGGACAGCAATAGCAGAAATCCAGTCAATCAGCCAAGAATTCTAAATGTTTGGGAGATTGGGCGTGGCCTAGAAGTAATGGCTAATTTGCACTTCATTCCTTCCTTCATTCACTTAGATATTTATTATTAAGATAGTGAGGCATTATTGAGCACCCATTCTGAGCCAGACAGTGCCTTGGGTACCCTGGGTGCAGAGGTGAATGAGGCAGAAATGATCAGTGATTCCAGCTGGACGAAGTCCAATAGTTGCTGACCCTTGGGGACAGGAAGGAAGCCACACCTGCAGCATAGGTGAGGAAATGACCCCTGTTCTTGGGTCTCATTGGTGGGGATCAGTGCTCAACATTCTCTTTGAAAATGTATATGATTCTAGTAAAACTTCCACACAGCCAAGTCCTGAATAAACCCAAAAGTTGAATTTTGGGGGTAGGGAGGGGAAGGGATGTCTTTTAAAAAAGTAAACCACCGGGGCTGGCCCCGTGGCCGGGTGGTTAAGTTCATGTGCTCCGCTTCCGTGGCCCAGGGTTTCACTGGTTTGGATCCTGGGCACGGACATGGCACCGCTCATCAGGCCATGCTGAGGCAGCGTCCCACATGCCACAACTAGAAGGACCCACAACTAAAAATATACAACTATGTACCGGGGGACTTTGGGCAGAAAAAGGAAAAAATAAAATTAAAAAAAAAAAAAGTGACCCACCAACCTGCAGCCCATTGCTCATTCTTCTGACATTTTCAAATACACTGGGATCATTGGCTGTTTCCGAGGGCTGTGTAAGGAGGACTTTCCACATTGGTAGGTGGTTGGATGAGCAATCTTGGGGTCTTCTGACTTAAAGATGCAAGGATTTTCTGCAGCAGAAGTAAAGCTACAAATTGCCAGTTTTATGGTCACTTTATGTTGTTTGTGAGTGTAAAGTTTGTGTGATATTCTTTAGAACCAGAAAGTGTGTGTATGTTTTCTGCTTGTATAATGAGGTCACTGAGGAGCTGTATTTCCTGGCCTGTCTTTCTTTGCTGGAGGTTAGAAGTGTACCCTATAATTGTCTGGCATGAGGCTGGGCCCACAGCAGACTTTCACAAGCATTTGATAAATGGACAAGGAATAAGTTTGCTTGAGAATAAGACTTCTTAGATGGTTAACCAAGTGTCTGGAGGCTGGGGTCTGGGCATCTTGGAGTGATACGCTTGCTTCCACTTGCCCAAAGGGCAGTATGCTCCAAATCAAACATTTCACAGTGGGCACACCTGGGAAGAAAGGACTCCAGCCAGCTTAGTTTGCTGGGTTTTGTCCTGATTCTCAGTGCACTATTTTGTGTTTTGTTGCAATGAAGAAAATCTCTACTTGTCCCTGGCAACTGGAGAGACTCCGGGTCTTTCTATTAAACCCAAGAGATCATGGTTGCAGTAGTCTCAAGAAATGAGTTCTCAGGGTCTGCTAGAGGTCACTGGTTGCAAGCAACAGAAACCTAGTCTAGCTAACACAGCATCAAAGAAGTTTGTTGGAAGGACATGGGGTAGCCCACAGACTGGGAGTAGGAAGAAGCCCAGGCTCAGAAAGGAGAGGTATCAGGATAGGACTGAGGGTCCCAGGGCACGATCGAACAGGGTGGACCCACCTGGCAAATAGCAGCTCCATAATATTTTCCTCCCCCCCACCTTTTTTTTTTAAAGATTGGCACCTGAGCCAACATCTGTTGCCAATCTTATTTTTCTTCTTCTTCTTCTTCTCCCCAAAGTCCCCCACTACATAGTTGTATATTCTGGTTGTAGGCCCTTCTAGTTGTGCTATGTGGGATGCTGCCTCAGCATGGCATGATGAGTGGTGCCATGTCTGTGCCCAGGATCTAAACCAGCGAAACCCTGGGCTGCCGAAGCAGAGCGCGCCAACTTAACCACTGGGCCATGGGGCCGGCCCCAGCAGCTCCATGGTATTTTCTGATCTGGAGTTGTTTCCGTGGGTTGTCTTGGGAGAGAGAGCCCAATTGACCCACCCTGGGTCACGTGAGGAAGGTGAGGCATGCTGATTGACAAGCTCACCGAGACCTCACAAGGAAGGAAGGATAATTCCCCCTGGGAAAGGTAAGAACTTGGATTCCAGGAGACAAAAACAACCATCGTTGGCCCCAGGCTCTAGAGAATTCTGGGCTTTTAAGTGCTCTGAGAGGGGTACTCATGTCTCTGAGCTTGTGTTCCCCTTTGCCTCTGTGCCTTTGTGCACAGCGGGGGGTCCACTGGATGTTTGTTGAAGTGAATGGATGCTTTTATAAGCCTTTGAATAGTCAGCCACTTCCTGTACTTACTTCATCCTGTCTTACTGTTAGAACAAAGTTCTTAGCTGGCAATTCTTTTTGATTAAGGTTACAAAGATAGTGGATGAAGGTGAGCCACGCTTTCTTCCTCACCCAAGAAGCTATTTCTACGCTGGGGAGAGCGAGTGAGTGGTGCCTTCTAAGGAAGGAATCTAATAAAATCTGAAATTGAGCCGTAGTTAGAAAGCATGTTAGAGTCTCGAGGTTGTTTGTCCCGGGAACGGTTGGAGGTGGTATCTGATGACCACTGGTGCCTGGCAGCTGGGGGCTGCCTCCTGCCTGTCTGCCGGTGGGAAACAGTTGTTTCTCCTCCTCTCGGCTGCAGGACAGGTCAGCAGAGTCATGCCTTCTGTACAATATGTCCCCTGGGCCCAAAGGCAGTGTTGCCTTTGCTTTCCCATTACGGAAGGAAAAATGTGAACTGAAGGAAGACAGATCACCAACTTGGCATTCTGACTGTGAAGCAGGAATGTTCTGTTTGTTGGGGAGACAGTCAGAACTTGGGCTTTTTAAAATTTGAAAACAGCTACCTTTATAAAAATAGTATTAAGTACTAATTTTGTCACTGTGTCTTATGGCCTGTCTGGCCTTGCTTTATGGCACAAGCCACTGGACCAGTGGTTGTAAACTCAGCTGTCAGTGAGGGCCTGACAGGTAGCAAAAGTGAGCAAAGAAGAACAGGTGTACAACTTTTTGGGAGTGGTGTAGACTGGGGCAAAATGGAGCGCTTGTGCCCAGTCTCTGACTTGATTCCTCAGCTCCAGACAATTGCTGCCATGTTGGAGTGTGGGGTTGGTGTTAGCATAACTTCCGGTTGTTTGAGAGAAGCTGGAAATGGGATGTTTGTGTGAAAATTTCAGATTAAAAAAACCGCCTGTTGATGGGAATGAAGCCCACGAAATGCCAAGTTGGCTGACCTCTGTACCAGGTTAAAACTTTGTGTACGGGGCCCCTTGTCGGTCTGGTTCATGGATTTCCTCCCAGAATCTAGTCCAGTGCCTGCACATCGAGAAACACTCAGCAAGTGTTTGGTGAATGCTGTTTAATGGGGGAAAAATGGAAACTGGGTTTTTCAGGGAATGACAGTTTGGTAAACTTTCCCGAGAATGTAGGATTTGGCCAGGGAAGTTCCTTTCGCTGCTTTTGGCGGGCCTTTGTAAATATCTGTATCCCTCTTTTAAACTTCAGGTGTAGAAGCAGGTGTCCTGCTCAGAAAGGTGGAGATGGTTCGTTCATTTATGAAAAGCCTATGCTGAACTTAAAAACAGAATCTTAAAAAAAGAAGTCAGCTTTCCTTACTTAAATCTTTTTGTAGAGAGAAATCAAGTGCTCTCAGTGTGAAGCTGCAGATGAAGAATGAAGATGGGAGATTTGGAAGGTTAATATTTAGTAACATTTATATGTGACATTTGGGGAAAAGTGGTAAATAAGGAACACTGTGATAAATAAGCCTCTGACATCACCGTCACTCATAAGGGTTTGGTGTAATACATAATGAATGTTCTGAACACATACATTGAGGGACAATTTATTACACAAAGACACACAACACTAGACATTGCATATGTAAGTATGCTGGAGGGGTATTCTGTTTTCTCTAAGAGCAGTTGAACTGATCTTCTCATCTGCTTCTCTTTTGCTTGGAACTCTGTGTTATAACCACGACATTAACCATGGAAGAGCTGCCCACTTGTACGAAGAATTCTCCAAACCCTTCTGTAGAACGGTAGGCTAAAGCAATTGGTCAGAGAGTGCTGGTTAAAGGTTCTGGGCCAATTTAACTTCATTCACGTGGTTCCACCATTAGGTCATTCCAATTCACTGTTCAAGAAACAGCAAATGACAAAGGACTTCAAGACAACGGAAATACAAGTGCTTATTAGACAAGCAGTGTTGAATGACTGATCGGCCCAAAGGAGGTGGGGCAAAGAGTAGCACTGCTGTGCCGTGTGGCACTCTGGTTCCTTATTACTCCTCTTTATTACTTAGTCACACATCTCAAATGCAGACCTGGTAGATGGGACTTTTCTGCCTGATACAACTCTCTCAAATTTCAAGACCAAATCAGCAACAAGAGCAGCTAACGTTAATTCACTGCCAGCTCTTTGCTAAGTGTTTTTCATGCAGTGCAGGGTGTCATTTAATCTGTTGACAGCCCTTTTGTAGATCAGGAAGCTGTCAAGAGGGCAGAGTGATCATCGTGTAAGTGCTTTACGACATCATAATGGCACTACCTGGCAGTCTTTCTCTGCGTGCTGTGTACCTTGCACATACCTCTATATATTGGCTTGTAGTCTTTCCTGTACCTGTTTTCACACCCCAGTAGCATGTGAACTGCTGGAGGCACAGACATGCATATGCCTTTCTGTATCCCAATCCCTCTCAGAATAATACTAAGTGTATACACAGTGGATGCTTGGCAAATGTTGGAGTTCTTTGTCATGATTTTTGTGGTTATTGAACTTTTTAGGTTGGAAAGAATCCAGTCTTGCCACACGAAATTATCTCATGATTAACTACCAGCTGCTCAGTTAACAGTCTTCATTTGCTCAGCCTCATGCTGGGTCCGTGGCAGGTGCAAAAAAAGTAGAAGACCTGCCTTCTGCTTGTGAGGAGCGGTGATCCACTCTTAGCCTGGACAAGAAAGAGCCTGCCCTGGGCCCTGAAGGTCAAGGGCTCCTGTGACCCTCTCTGGCCACGTCTCCTTCCCCACTGCAGGGAGTCTATGGGACTGAAAGCTATATACCCCTTCTTCTAGACTGTCTCCAGGTATTCAGGATCCTGAATTCCTTACCCAAATGTCCCCAAGCCCACTTCCAGCACCTGTGCAGGTATCGTCCAGGGTCTGACAGCCGGGGATGGAACAGGGCTCCAGGCACATCTCCCTACCTGCGGGGTGGCCAAAGGGGTGGCTGCTTGGAGGATGGGGGCAGATAGAGCTTGGGAGGGCCTCCCCATGGCAGTGGATGAGGCCCCCTTGGTGTGGGATGGGGCAGAAAAGAAGAGAAGGTACCGAATCTCCTTGGGCTGCCATGTTCCAATACAGAAGTCCAAGGAGGCCCAGAATCCCAAATTCAAGCCGGAACTTCCAAGGTGTTTTGAAGCCATATTTGCTCAGGTAGGAGGGTAGAACTGTCTTATTTAAGAGCCTATCAGGTTGATTTAAAACCTTTAAATTTTCTGTCTATGGGAGGTGGGCTTCCATTGGAACTGGACCTCTTGTCGGGGCGAGCCCTCCTGTGGTCTGGACCGTCTCTCAAGTCCTCTGGTTCCTCACTTCTGTCATGCCCCCCACTCCCTAGGTCAGCCAGTAGAGCGCACACATGATGGGACACCTCCGGGCTTCCTGCCTCAGCTCTGCTGGGGGAGGGGAAGGGCTGTGCCCCTCTGTAAACGTGCTTTGGGAATTGCAGGGGCTCGTTGGCACACTGGCTCTTTGCACTTGGCTGCTGGGACAGTGCTCAGCATTGCTCCACTAACAAATACCAAGTTGCCCGGTTTCCTTGTGTTAAACACTTTCGAGTGTTTTCACTGAAGGTGAGCAGCTCTGCGCGTGCAAAAGCGTAATCAGCTGACAGCAATTTCAAAATTGCAGGTCTTGCTGTTGATGGAAAAATGGGAGTGTTGTTCCTCCTTGTGTGTAATTTTCACCAAGAAATGGGGGACTGGGTTTAATGTCAACATTTCGAGATTTAATGTGGTCCTATTATTGGAAAAATAGACCTTTAGCCAAATCTGGCCTCACAACAATGTCTGCCTTGTTGTGCCACCCCCCTGCCCACCATGTCCCCTTCCTGAGGAAAAAGGGGGTTTCAGCAGAGGTTCAGCTCCGAACGGGACTGGCCGCTGCTCACTGTCTCCGTTTTGGGAGCAGAGGCTGCTCAGCACTGGGCCCGCCTCCATCCATCCCCCACGGCTCAGTTTCTCAGCGACCTGGAGTGGGAAGTAGCGAGGAGAAGAGAACAAGACAGAGAGGAGAGGGGTGGTTAGATTGCCGAGCTCTGGTCTCCAGCCCAGCAGGGAGGAGGTCCCTTCCAAGCATCAGGTCACCATGGGACACTCCCTCTTACCCTCTATGGCGTGTGTTTCAAATTAAAGTAAATTCAATTTCATTTATTTTGAAAATGCAGAGAGGGTGTCAGAACCTCCCCTGAGGTGATGATTGGTGATACTCTCTGGGGCTCACAGAAACCGAGGTGGGTAATCTCGAGGCCTGGCAGGAAAGCCAAGACTTATTGGAAAAGTAACTTCTGGCCACATCATTTTTCTCTAGTTATTAGTGATTTGTCCCCCAAAGCCTGTTCAGTAGTACCAAGCATGTGCTTTCAACTTTTTCCCAGTGAACTGCCTGGTAGTCTTGTCCCTTCTCTGGAGGGTGGTGGTCTGACTGCACACGAGTATAAGAAACAGATTTAAATGTTTACTGTTCCAGATGACACCATCACTCTCCTCCCGACTCCAGCCATAAACGACATTGGTATAGTTTCGGGCTTTTTTTCCTCTGTAATAAGATTTTTCCCAAGGCTAGTGCTGTTCTCGCCTGTACCTCACAGGCCACCAAAGCTTCCTCTGATGTTTGTCGCTTCAAGGCAGTGATGTTCCAAGGCCAGGATGCGTCTCTGTGGCAGTAATTGCATTTGTCTTAATCCTATTAGCGCAGACTGCAAGGCTGATGCGCACACAGAGGACATTTGGTGCCAAGCAAGGTGGGTGCCAGGGCTGGCCTTGGGTGGCCGAGTTAGGAAGGCGTTTTATTTGTATTGATGACCAGCCCCGGGCATCAGCTCAAGGACGAAGACTGGGACTGGTATCAGGTCAACCAGAATGTCCGTGTCAGGAGTTTGAGTACAGGAAGAGAAGCCCTGGAGGGACCCAAGACGGTGGGCGTGCTTGTCGAGGTTCCGTCTTGAAGAGACGGAAAGTACGCATGTGCACGCACGAGGCGTCTGCTTGCTTCCCTCCCCAAGGGGGCTGGCTGCTGGGACAACACAGAATTTCCTCGTCCATCTCCCCCAGGTCCTCCCCATCTTTCCATCCCCTCGGCCCCCGTGCACTTTCTGGGGTGTGGGGAAACAGGAGGGTGAAGGATTCACTCCAGAGGCTTCCTAAGACGCAAACCTCAGGGAGAGGGTGTGGACGCCAATTCCTGGGACCCGCTGTGCCTGCGTCACTCACTCCCGGGTCTACTTTCTCCCACCCCCTCGCCAGCCCCACACCTGCAGGCACCCCACAAGCAGGGAGGCCAGGGTGTGCTCCTCTAGATGTGGCCCTGACCTTGCTCTGTCCTTTGCAGACAGACTGTGCCCTATGGACTGTCCAACTCCCGGAGCAGGAGGTCCGCGGGACCCTTTCTGCAGAGCCCGCAGCCCTCGAAGTGGACGCTACGCTGCGCTTGCGCGGAGACTGATGACAGGGCCTGTGTGCACTTCTGCACCCAAACCCGAGCTGTCGGCAGGTACAACACCCTCTCGAGAGTTCACTCATTTCCAGATATCACTTGCCCCCGGGCAAGGCAGGGCCGGGAGAGTCTGACTGCCCAGTGCGGTGCAGGAGGGCGCGGCGGTGTCCTGAGTGCTGTGGTCCTGCGGGCCGGGCACGGTGGGGGCTGCGTGCAGAGGAGATGCGGGCCCTCGGCTCCAGGAGGGCGGGAGGGAGCATCCCGTTCCCTTGCTGCCTTTCAGAACAAAGCCCATGATGTGGGCACGCCTGTGTCTGGTCTCCAGACGTATTTCTCCTGGGCCGCACAGCACTTTGCCAAAATCTGAGTAAGTTGCCAACATTTAAAAATTGAAGAATTCCCCACCCCCTACCAAGTGCCTATTTTTAGCTTCTTTGAAAACGGCAAATGAGACCATCTGACTCCAAATTCCCTCATGGCCGGTATAGGCTGGAATCAAGTAGGGCCACTCAGGTTTGAGGGGGACATTGTTTCCGTTCACTTGTGTTACTCATCATCTTACTTTGTGGCCCGCGGAGGAGCCTGAGTTTGAGACCTTGTGGTATACTCCAGCTGCTGGAGAGAAGCTTGTGAATCAGTGTGGACCTGAATAAATGAGCAGACCCCAGGTTTAAGTTGGTTTTCACTTCACAGTTAATCTTGTAAATGCCTCATCAACCCAGCTGGGCAGAGCTGCCCTTTAAAACCCCTTCCAAGCGCCTGCGTCGGTGGCATGGGACCTTCAGGTGCTTCCGCGTAAGTGCAAAAGAAACGCAGGTGGAGGGTGGGCTCTCAACACAGCAGGTGCCATAGTCATCAGGGACTCAGGATCTGCTGTCTTGAAACCCCAGTGCCATCCGCATTTTTCTTCTTGGCTCCTTAACATCCGATGAATAACTGAGGAATGAGTCAACGCTGTACTTTGGTAGAAATCCACCCACCGTGTGCTCAGCCCTCAGAAACCGTGCGTGAGACTTGGTCCTTGGGGAATTCGCTAATGTGCTCGTTGGTGGGGAAGAGGAAGTCATAATTTGACACTGAAAAATCAGCCACATGGAAATGCAGGTTGATTCATTCAAACCAGCTCTCTCCCCACAGGAATTCAATGGCAGCAGAAAAACCTGACAAAGAAGAAGAGCGGGCCAGCGGTGCCGACGGAGACCGGCATCCGAGAAGGTGAAGCTGCTTTCCGAGGCCTCACCTTCAGAGGCGTGGCGGATGTGTGTGGGCGGTGTCTCGTGTGAGAGGGCAGCCAGTGGGCACGCCACCACGCACGGGGTGCTGTATCTACGGTTAACGGTGCTGTGGGAGATCGCCTCTGGGGCAGAGCAGGCTGAAGCTGTGGACAGCCGCTGGCACTGCCCTTCCCCGGCCAGCCCGCTGTATATCTTGGGAGCTGACCCCTCCACCCCTTGCGGCCTTAGAGCAGTGACGTCCAGCCCTGGATTCCACCCGGCCTGGACAAAGCTAGCCAGCCAGTGCTTCTTGGGACCCCACCTCAGGCTCGCCTACCCTGGCCCATGTTTTTCCTCTGCTCTCAAAGCAACATGTGGTCTTTACAAAAAATATGTATATATATAATTTCTTCTTTTCAACAGTGATTCTGGACAGAGGTGAATTACAGCAGCTTGGCAGCAGGCCCCCCGAGTACCCCAATTCATTTTATTATTTTTTTTTAACCTGCTTGTCTTTTATGTATTAGAGATCCTGAGGATTTCCTGCAGCCAAACTGGGTTTATTTGTCGTTCTATCAATCAGAAATCGTTATTAATGACTCCCTTACACGTCGGTGATGGGATGGTAATTTCTGTTCACAATAATAGCCTGGAGGGGGCTTGGGTTCCCACAGGAAGTGATCGAGGGGAGAGCAGACCGTGCTCGCTATACAGGAGACTTTCCAGATTGGTGGCAGATGGCTTCTAGTTGTCCAGAGAGGGACACGTCAGCCTCCGTAATGACAATGGAGGGGGAGGGGGAGGGGCAGAGAGCCCAGGAGGGCAGCAATCAGGCCCCGTCGGCCCCCACATTCCCTCCTCATTCTTGCTCCTCTCTCTTCCTCACCTCCTCTCAGTGAGGAAAGGATGGGATTAAAGCATCCACCCACTGCATCATTTATTCATTCACTCACACGTTCACTCAGCAAAGATTTGTCGAGCCCCTGTGACATGCCAGACACTGTTCTAGATGTTGGGGACACCGCAGGCAACCAGGCAAAGGGTCTGTCCTCGGGAGCGTAAACAGTGGGGACTGACAGCAAACAAATACATAAAACACAGGGCAAGACGTGTGAGGGACAGGAGAGCAGGACGAGGACAGGAAGTTTTGGGGGTGGTTGCGATTTGGGATTGGGTGGACAGGGGTTGTCTCACTGACCAGGTGGCATTGGCATAAAGACCTGAAGGAGGTGAGCGGTGAGCCAGAGGGATAAGGGAGAGAAGGGGATTTCAGGCAGGGGGACAGTATGTACAAAGGCCCTGAGGTGGCAATGTGCTGGGCATGTTTAGGGAAGGCAAGAGAGCCCTGCGCAGAGAAAGCATGACCAGGCTTTAGCTGTTGTCATTATTATTGTTCCATTGGATGTTCAGAAGATGAGACTAGAAGCACAGCTGTCTCACTGGGGCCTGGAAAGGTGGTTCTTCCAGGTGTTTATGGTTCGTGAAAAGCCCCTGTAAGAAGCTTTACTTGGGAAGAAAAAGTCTTTTTTTTTTTTTTCGGAGGAAGATTAGCCCTGAGCTAACATCTGCTGCCAATCCGCCTCCTTTTCCTGAGGAAGACTGGCCCTGAGCTAACATCCGTGCCCATCTTCCTCTGCTTGATACGTGGGACTCCTGCCACAGCATGGCTTGCCAAGCGGTGCCATGTCCACACCCGGGATCCGAACGTGCGAACTTAACCGCTGCCCCACAAAGTCTTTTCTTTTAAGTCACGGGCCCCTACTTTCTTGCAAGACTCCAGGTGGTAATTCCTGGATTCCCCTTCTCAGAGCAGAAGCTGCGGCCGTCCTGAGCTTGTGATAATCAAAGATGGGAGCAGGCTGCGGGAGAGCTCCGTTGGCCACATCCTCGGGGTTATTATATTCACACCTTTCGGGCTGGATGGCAGGCTCTGAAATTGCCTAGAAGCACTGGCAAGCAGGTTCAGGTTGAAACAGGGAAGGAGCCAGAGACGAGGCGGGGTGAGGTCCCCTTTACTAGCCAGGAAAGAGCTCTTCTTTCATAACACACCTCTTTTTTTCTTTTGCCCCCTTTCTCCAAGATAGGTTGAAGTCAAGCACAGACAGAGCCCGTAGGCTCTAGACCCGCCGTCCAGGGCTCGCCCCGCAGTGACCTCCCCGCCCGGCCGCCACTCTGCTCACTCTTTCAGAAGCCCCTGGGGAGGACGGCCTCCTGTGTTAGAAAGGCCTCCATTACTGCTCCTACGGGGGTTGCCTTTCCACCTCTTGGAGGACGAGGAATGAGTTTTGCCTGGGGGAGAAAACCCATTCAGAGGGTCCTCACTTAACAATGCACCCCACCTCGAGAGAGAATGCCCCCGTCCAAATGGCCCGGTTTCTCTAATCGGTAAAATGATCCCAGATGTGCCCTGGGGCCTGACACCTATGGCTCTGGTTTCATGCAGGAAATTATTTTTGGAGAAGGATGGCTCGTTGGAAAGCCACTTGCTGGCTCTCGACTTGATTTCTCTTGGAGACTAAATGGACGCCAAGCTAACTCTTGCAAATGTAAAGACATGCCCATCTTGTAATAGATGCAACGCGCAGCAGGAGTGTGCAGTCGTGTCCCCACTTAGAGCAGGCACCGGGGAGCCAGGGGGCCACCAGGCGTCAGCTTTAGTCTCGGATCATAGCTGCACAGGAGCTGATGAGTTTGAAGCTTATAGGATTTACACAGAAATTTTCAGCTGTGCTTGGTAGCCACCAAAAGAATGTCTCTCAAAAAGAAAAAAGAAGCCTGGATATTTGTGACAAGAAAAGGAGAAACTTAATATCTGCGGGTTTGAGCCCCGGGGACACACAGCAGAGAGCCTGCTTTTGCTCAGTTGACTGACTTTCAGTGCCCTTTGCAGACAGTCAGGCTAATGCACAATGGGCCTTGTTCCCAGGATGCCTTTGTAAAGGCGTCCGGCTGAAGGCTATTAGAGTGAATACTTGCTTTCATGAATAAATGTAGATCTTTGGGGAGTGGCTTCAAAATAAGCCTCGAGCACCAACTGTTTGTAAATTATATAAATTCCTATTTATCTATATAATTGCCAACAACCGGGAACTGTAGTGCCTGGCAGTTCACACTCTTTGCCCTGCGCTCTCACCGCCGGGCTGCGATGACTCTGAGTGTCTGAGAAAGTGATTCAGTGTGTGAAGTCACCTACAGGGAGAGGCCGCCCACCTCCCCCAACACAGAGTGCGCCAAGGGCCCGATGTGGAGACACTGAGGATGGTGCCTGACAGAGCGTTGGCCTTGACCAGATGTTCGATTCTCTCCGAGTCGTTTGTAAGTTATTGCAGGTATCCAAGTGAATATCTGTCTCGGGGAAATGGAGGGGGCCGATTTGCTAGCAGGATTGTGTACAGTTTAGAGAAGCAATTATTTATTGTGAAACTATTCTCTACTTCAGCTTCTTTATGCGGATCTGTTAAAAGTAAACCACTGCATATATATAGATAGATAGATAGATTTTAAATTGTGTTCTGAATCCAAACTCATATTCCTTAGAGCTTCAATTACATTTTTAAAACGCCTGTGCACGGTTTGGCTCTGTGGCAAGATGATATCTCGGAGAAAAATTCATTCACTGTGCTAACATTCAGAAAATACTGTCAAATGCATAATAAAAAAATCTAAAAGTTTGCTCTGATTCGTGGGTTTTTCTCGCTGGTGTTATGTGCGTGGTTACACATCAGCTGTTCGCGGACCTCTGGAGAGGACAGAAGGGAGTTACAGTTCGGGAAGCAGAATTCATCTAAAGTCAATAATGGAGCGAGGCAAGCAAGGGGCTGCTTGAATAGTAAGGAAAGAGTGGGGTTTGGGGACCGTCCGAGAAAGATGCAGCGTTCCAGGCAGTTGGGAAGGGAGGCATCTGGGGAGAGCAGGCTCCTTCCCCTGGTTCCATCCCGTTCGCCTTCATGGTCTGCAGAGCTTTCTCTCCTGACCCTGTGGGCCGTGGAGGAGCTGCGCCAGGACTCCAGGGAGAGCAGTTCAGAGCCAGCAGCCAGCAGTTGACCACATCAGCCTTTCGAATAGCGGTTTTATTTGCTTTGCTGCTCATGGTTCTTGAGAATTAGTAGCCAGAATTGACCACATTTCATTTGACCTTCTTTATTCATTGCAAGTTTTTGAAGCTTTTAGGACTCATAAGGCATCTGTGGGGTTGGGAGTGTAGGGAAGGAGTTGGATTTTCTTCATTTTCTCCCCTCCCTTTCTCTCCCCCTCCTTCCTTCTTTCTTTTTTTTTCTTTCTCTCTCTTTCTTTCTTTTGAGTCAAGAATTGGACACCATCAGAGGCAGGGAATTGGACAAAGAGACCCAGCTAAAGAGCAAAGAGAAATCCAATCTTCTGAGAGGGTTTGATCACAGCTAATCTGAGAAAACCCAAGAGCCTCTTGTTTTAGTTAAACTCACTTTAGAGAATTTTGCTTTTGATGAGCTGATAGAGTTGGGTGCTGATTTACTCTGCAGGATGTGAGGCAGCACGCAAGGAGCTGTCAGTGTTCTGGAAGGCGATAACAGGAACTGGAATCCGGCAGCCCCTTTAGATGCTGCAGACCCAGAGGGAAGGAGGGAAAGAGGAAGAGGGCCGAGGAGTTCTAGGAGCTGGGAGCAGTTGAGACCCGGACGTGGTGGGCATTTCTGGGATCTGGGTAGAGGAATAGAAGAGGAGTCCACGGAGTGACGTGCAGGAGCAGCTACAGGCAGGATCTGCAGGGCCCGGTGCAAAAATCAAATGCAGGTGGCAACAGCAGAGCGTTAAACCAAGCACAGGGCCCTTCTGAGTGTGGGGCCCCGTCACCCGCCCAGGTTGCGCGCCTGTGAAGCCCAGCAGAAGGGGTTGAATCTGGGGACCTGGCTTTGCCTCCAAATTGGTGAGGCCTTAAACAGAGCCTCAGTTTCCTCACTTATAGATTAGGTGTGATAATACTGACCCTGCCTACCTCATAGCTTTATCAAGAGGTCACATTGAAAGAGACATGTATGTAGAAAGCATTTTTTAATACTAAACTCATACAAGGCATAAGATACAGGCTTCAAGTCTTCAAAGTTTGCCCCGAACTATTCACCAGCTCCTATTTTTACGAAAAGTTTCTCATGGAAGCACATCTTTGAATTTAGAATGTTCTTCAAAGTAACAGAATTTGATTTATAGAAATTGTCAGGATAGTCAATTTCCCCCCCGGAAGACGTGTACTTTATAAATCTCAAAATTCTTTTATATGAATTCTTAAGTATTTCAAAGCTTAAGCAAATCAAGCTACCTGTTATTCAGACCATTATGAATCCACTGGGGATCTTCAGTCACTGAATATGCGATTTCTTTTTTCTTTGCTGGCAGATATGCTTAGAATTGGTGAGATCTGAGTGGTATTCAGTGCAGGAAAATTGTAGGAATTAGTAACTGTCAAAGGCCAGAATGAATGAATGCAGCCCCCCTTCTGCCAGGCGTGTCTCATCAATCCTTCCAGCATTCCATAACGATGTACTGAGTAAATGACAAGACGGGGAGTGATAAACGGAAGAGGCAGAGGTGTTAGGAGTTCATGTCAGAGAGAATGAGTCCCGTGGGAGAGGGGAGGGCTTCCAACGAACGTGAACTTGTCACCTCTCCTTCTTTCCTTTCTCTTCCATTGCTGTTTGAACCGACCTCCATCATGATGCTACCTTGTGTCAATTCCTGTTTGTCTGCATGATTGGCAAGTACCACCAGAGTCACATCTGGCTTCCAGCTTCCAACACCGTGTGCAAGAGGCGCTTGCACCATGTGTGGGAACATCAGCCCCTTCTCATGGGCTTCCATTTTGTTCATCTCATCAGAGGTATTCACATGAGAGGGTCTCCACCTCTTCCTCCACTGTGAATCGAGTAGCAAGTGTCCCCGTTGGCTCTCCTGGCATCAGATATATACCAGCCCCAGACAGGGGGTAGAGGTAGAGAGAAAACCCATCTGGACACAGAGATAAGATAAGCATCTAGCACACTGCCCTGCAACAGAAGGCACTCAATAGATGTTTATTATGCAACATATAATGAGAGGAAGAGGTGGGGTATTGACCCAGACCGTGGGTGGGGGAAAACTTGTTGGAGTAAGAATAAGGCAAGCCTAGCCAAGCAATGGAGGAAGGGTATCCAGGGAAGGGACAGAGCCTGAGCAAAAGCTTGGAGAAGGCCGCAGTGGGGTTCTGTGCTCAGGGAAGGCCAAGGAATGTCAGCTGTGGGTCAGGGTGCAGTGGGAGGGAGCAGATGTGGATGGAGAGTGAGAGCCAGGAGAAATTCATGACCATGTTCATGACACAAGGAGCTGCAGCCAGCTCTTTGACCCTTGAACCATCTTGGCATGCCTGAAATGGGCAGGGTCTGAACCAGCTCCCTGTATGAAACAGATGAGAATCAAAGCTGGGGCTGACTCGTCTGTGTTGAGATAGGTTTTGGTTTTGCTGTTTTCGGACACACCCCTAGATCATGCCTCCAGACCTTGCTCCCTAGTACCATCTCAGAAAGAAGGGAGGCCATGTAGTAGAGCCATTACAATTTTCTTACCTGCCAGGGCCAGGAACCTGAACGTTTTCATCTCATGTGTGTTAGGTCTGGCACACACACTGTGGATGTTTATCAAATGTATGTTGAACGAATAAATACACATGTAAATATTGAGTCCTATAGAGCACAGTTCAGCAAAATTTTTCTGTAAAGGACCAGAGAGTAATAATTTTTGTTCTTGTGGGCCATATGGTGTCTGTTGCAGCTACTCTGCTCCTGTGACTGGGAGGCAACCGTAGATAACACATACATGAACAGGTGTGGCCATATTCCAATAAAACTCTATTTGTCAAAACAGTCAGTGGGCAAGATTCAGCCAGTGGGCTGCAGCTTGCCAACCCCTGCTACAGAGATCTTCATCAGTAATACATTCTCCATGTCTTTGTCCATCTGAAAATGTCTGTATTTTGAAATTTATACGTGATAGTTTAGCTGGGGATAGAATTTTAGGATGACAGCTGTAGTCCCTCAATTATTTGAGGATGTTGTTTCATTCTCTCCAGACATCAGTTTTTGCTGGTTAGAAATCTTCTCTAAGACCCACTGATCTTTCTGCCTAGGTAATTCATCTTTTCTCTCTGGTGGCTTTAGGATTTTCTTTTTATTCTTGATGCTCTGCAGTTTCAGTAGCAAGTGTCCAGGTGAGATTTTTTTTTTCCCTCCAGTTTATACCAGTGAGCACATGGTATGACTTTTCAGTCTAAAAAAAATTTGGAGGAACTTTTAGCTCTCTCCCCCAACACAGCTACTCTGCCATTTCCTGGTCTCTCTGGAGTGCCTATTAACTGAACTTCATTTAAAGTACATATTTTCTCCATTTCTCCCTGGCCTACGTAATATATGTTCTTTTTTTCTTTCTTTCTTAATTTGAATCTGAGTTTAGTATTGAAACTCCAGGCCTGTCATTAGGAGACTATTTTAGGTTATTCAAGCAGCAAGTTTTCCCATAAAGCTTTATTCCTGACCATGAGACAATCCACAGATGTTTCTTTGGTGCAAGGTACCATGAGGGATCCAAAACACACACTAAGTTCTTCCATTTGTTCAAAATATAAGCCATCTTTTCAAATCTTCAATATAATTCCATGATACAGGTACTATCATTGTTCTGGTCTTTCAGATTATCAGGAAAACTGAGACCCGGGGAGTTTACTAGCCCGTAGTCACAAACCTGGTAATTAGTCCTCACCTATATGCATAGTGCTCACTTGTACTGGTATATAATTAGCTACTGACAAGACACAGTGAGGAATTAAGGCTCATAATAATTTTATGAAGATTTTAAAAATTAAATCATTTAACAAGTGATAGTCTTATGTGATTCAAAAATTAAACCTACCAAAAATCATGTAGCGAGAAGTCTTGCCCCCTTCCCCGTCTCTGCCCAACCTGCTCTAGGTAATCATTTTTATTACTTTCTGGTCTACCCTTCCACTGTTTCATTGTGAAAATATGGGCAAATACAGACACAGAGTCTTGCTTCTCTCCACCTTCTCAAGCAGAAGTGAGCATACTATGCTGTGTGACTTTTTCTGATACCACTTTTACACCAAACGTGTAGTTTTTTTCCTGACACCACATATGTGTCATTTTTCCACACCAACTCTTCAATTCTACAACACCAGCTGGGTGTCCAGCAATTCGATTCAGTTTTGAAATATCTACCTGGAGTTAGCATCAGATCCCACAATTTAGGGGCTCAGTCGCACAAGACTGCCCCCACTTCAGACACGAGTCCAAGTGGAGTCCTCAGGCGACCCACACTTCTGCCCGACTGACTACTATTTGGAGATTCCCACAATCCTTGCCTGCCGTAAGGTTTGATACTTCACTAGAATGACTCATAGAACTCAGGAAAGTGCCCTGCTTAGGGTTGCAGCTTTATTATAAAGGATACAACTCAGGAATAGCCAAACGGAAGGGATGCACAGGACAGGTTATTGGGAGAGGGGGTGTCGGGGTGGCACAGAGCTTCCATGCCCTCTCTAAGCCCACCACCCTCCCAGCACATCAGTGTGTTCACCAACCCAGAAGGTACCAGACCCCATTAGGGGTTTTTATGGAGGTCTCATTACATAGGCATAATTGATTAAATCACTGGCCATGGTGATTGCACTCAATATTCAGCCCCTTCCCCTCCCAGAAGGTCATGGGGTAGGGCTGAAAGTTCCAACCCTTTAATCATGGCTTGGTCTTCAGTCCCCTCCCTGAAGACATCTAGGCTCCCCACCGTGAGTCATCTTATTAGCATACAAGAGATAGTAAATTCCAAAAGTTTTAGGAACTCTGTGCCAGGAACTGGGGACAAAGACCATATATTTATTTCCTATTATAAGATAAACCCACATTTTTTTTGCACCTTGCTTTTTTACTTAATCTATCTAGATGAGTACACCATAGTTATTCAACTGATACCCACTGATGGACAACAGGGTTATTTTCAATACTTTATGACAAATAAGAATACAATGAATAACCCCCCCCCGCCATTGTCATTTCATATGTGTGCACCTCTCTCTGTGGGATAGATTCCTAGAAGTGAGATTGCTATGTTAGAGGGAAATACTTCTGTATGTTGGGTAGATATTGTCATATTCAAGGAGTGTATTATTATCCCCATCTCGAGACAAGTAATCTACTTGAGGCTCACAAAGGTGGGGTAATTTCCCCAAAGTGACACCACAAATAAGGAGGCAGGAACGACACAACTTATTTAGGAGATAGGCAGGACTGATGGATAGAACAGAAAATGCTGTTGGGTAAAGTGAGATAAAGCAGATGTATGAGTTGGACCATAATGAAAACAGCCAGCAGAGTGAGGACTAGCACAGAGGGAGGGGGTGCCATCGGGGGCGTGGAGAGCCTCCCCTGCCCCCTTGTGTTCCTGGTGCTGCTTGATTCCTGTTTGGAATTTTGATAACACTGGGTATGGTAGTGGGAGCCATGAAAAACAGATTATGTTTATTTCTTCTTCCCCACTGTTGAGTGAATTCCCTCACGGGTACTTCTTTCAGAGTGGGCTGATTTGTTTGGTTGTCAAGGACTGCAGCCATTTTCCAAAGCGCTAGGTTCCCATCTCATAAAAATAGCTTCTGCATCTTTTCACCAAGTTGAGAATCTTTTCCTCATTGAGACTTCAAAAGACAAGGTCCATATCCACGTCTGCCAGATATTTGGGGTGTGTCTATAGAGCCCATTCTTTAAAAACGCAACCCCTCACTCCCAGGGTAGATTTCTGTGGCAAAGGTTATACCACATGACCCCACTGCTCTGGCCATATATGATTGGACCAGGGCTGGATACCTGAAGAAGCAGTGTGCCAGGGGCTTATAAGTAGGGTGGTATGAGTGAGCTGGTCAGATATTGGGGGCCAGGGGGCTGACATAGCAGCTCAGGAAGGGGCTCTCTTTTGTGCCTTGTACAGAGAACATTGAAGAAAGCTGGTCCTCAGAGATAGAGAGAAGAGCAAGGAACTACACTCCAGAAGAGAGACAGGACAGCACGCAGCCTGGTTCTTGTTTTGTCTTTGGTTCCACTTCTTTTGAGGACCGGCTGTACTTTATACTTAGATTTCAGGCAATAACATTCTTCTCTCAGCAAAATCCCTCCAGTTCCTGCAGCTTATGTAAAGGGATAACAATTCTAATGTGAGCGCCCTCCTCTAACTTACCAAAGAGAATCCAGTCATTATCAGCTCTTATTGCTTCAGGTCCAAGGCAAGAGAGAGCTTCATCCCCAGCTGCTCCTGTACAAGTCTTGGATCCATTGTGATGGGGCCAGCTGGGGTCACCTGTCCATCCCAGAACCAGTCTCTGGCAGGTGGATACAATGCAAGAGTCGGCCTGGACTCTGACACTCACTAAGCTCTTGGACCAAAGGAAATTTGGGTGCTCTTCCTAGAAGGGAAAATGGGTGATGGGCAGCAAAACCCACAAGGACCTATTGCAGTTGCTTAGGAACCCAAGGATGTTTATTAAGACATCATGCCTGCCTTGAATTAAGTGAATTAAGTGCTTCTTCCAAGAGAAACCATGGTTTTCATCAATTTCCAGTCTGCCGATATGAAATGCATCTTGACAGGCTTATTCAGAGCCTTCTTTCCAAACACACGTCTTTCCAGCATTTCTCACTGGAGAAGACCTGATGACATCTTTATTTCTCTCCATGTCCTGTGCCCCAAGAAACAGCCTAATGTTACAAGTAGGGGACAGAGATAATTCAAAGGGAAAATATGCATTCTTTTAAAAAAAAAAAAGTGTTAGAGGAAACTGCCTTCCAAATCGCAATGCAACTACAAGTCGGAGGCTGATGAGTGTGTGTGAGAAACATCCTGACAGGGCTGCCCAGGAAACCAGCCCCAGCCCCAGATCCCATCACACCCAGGGTCAGAGTATCTGCAGTCTCAGACGTGAACCTTCAATCTCGTAAGTATTCCTGTGCTTTAGTTGCTTGGATAAAGGACCAGGGGACATGTTTTCCTCGTCATTAATTGATTTACCTGGGGATTGAGGAGCCCTGGTTCCAGGCATAGGTTGGAGATCAGGAAACACAGTATAAGACACCGTGATAAGGAAGCCAGATTTGCTGTTGAATCTTCTCCAGTTATTTGGTAACAGAGGTATTTCCTACTGGCTCAGGCAGTTTCCATATGACCCCAGCTTGGAACTGGGGTGGGATAAGTTCTGCAGAGTTTTGCCTTCCTCTCGGTTCATATAAACAGTAAGTCAGCATTGGAAAAAAAAAAAAAAAGAAAGCCAGTTTCTCAGAACTTACCTTGTTCCAGGCCATCTTAAGATAAAGTGAGTGTACGTCCCTAATGTACATCCCTAACGTGGCAGGGAGGCCATATATGATCCCGTCCATTCCCTTCTACAGCCTCGTCTTGCCCAACTGCTCCTGACCCACCAGCCTCACAAGACTCCTTGCAGCTTCCTGAATTCCCATCCACCTCGTGACCTTCACGATGCGTACCAGCCGCCATCCACACGGTACGGTCTCAGACAAGAGCCACAATCCAAGAGGCACAATTCAGTAACCAAAAAGTGACTCGAGTTCTTTACTTGAATTTCCCAAGTGTTGTGAAAGGAGATCCACAGAGCAGCAAGACTTCTTAACATTTTCCTGTTTTCTCTCCTGCCCACTTCCCTCACACCTGCAGCTGCTCACACCTTCTCTCTCAGCACCCCCGACGAGCCAACCCCAAGAGCCTCCCTTGAGAGCCTCTTGTGCTCAGCCCCGTTCTTCAGTCTGACCTCACAGAGGCCTAGGGAACTATCCTAGGAGGGGTTCCTCCTCAGAGCGAGTGGAAGGAGAAAGCAGGGAGGGAGGCAAAGGTCAAGGTCGGAGACCTCCTTGTTCATTCATGGAGGTTGTCCTTGCACACTTACTTTGCTATGTTTGCTTAGGACGTGTCCCCTCCATTTGTCTCCCCATGAGAGTGGAGCTGATATCTGTCATCGATTGTAATCTTAGTACTGAGACAAGCACCCAGCGCGTGCTCGCACTCAATGAACATTCGTGGAATGAATGAAGACACGATGACTACCACATGGTTCTTGCCTTGAGGGACTCGCAGTCTGGTGGAAAAGCAAGCCAGCAAACAGACCATTACCAGCCCAGGAGCGGGGTGACTTGTGGGGCACTACAGGAGCAAAGACAAGACGTTCTCCTCTCCTGGACGGGACACATGACAGATACCCGTCCACTGGTGGGGTTCTTCCACTGCTCTCAACCCGAGTCACCACACGGGTCCCTCTACAGCACGCTCCCTGATTCAGACCAGTGCTAACTGTCCCCTTAGGGGAATGCTCAGCCTCTCGAGTTCTGAGATTTTCCATCTGAAAAATGAGGATGCTTTCCCAGAGATGTTGTCAGACTTCCGCAGGCCCCACTCACTGTCGTTTTCAGAGGCCTCAGGCCACAACGTGTTGACTGTATGAAAGTGTGTGCACATCCCATGGCAGACAGTTTTGAGGGGGCTGTACAATTTTCGGAAGGGTTTATTATTTTTCTTTGGAAATTTGTGTGGAATTTGGCTCAGTAAAAGTAGAAAGATAATTTGAATTTTCTTATGATTTCTAAAATTTTGAATTTTATTAAGGAGAAATTATTCATTTGGCTTGGGCGTGTTAAAGTTTACTTAGGTCATACAGCTGCACGTTAGAGCTGCAGTTGACTAGTTGACATAATGCTGTTTCGAAGGCATTTAATAAAGCATTTATCAAGTTTATTTTCTAAGCTTTGTTTGTTTGTTTCTTTGTATTTTGGAGCCAATAGACAATTTTTTTCAGCCCTAAAATACAGGCCCCCATAAAGGTTCCTAAGTCACAGCCGTGTTTCTGTAAGGAAATGCCTCAGAGGGACAGTGGCTCTGGGCTACCAGTACGGTTCTTTATTAGCCGGGGTCCAACTATTGCCTAAATTCAAATGATCAATCTTGAGAGAGAAAGAAAAGTATTTGAAGTTTTGTTAGCTTCTGTGTCAGATAACCATTGCTTTGTGGCAGATCAGCTCAAAATTCAGTGGCTTAAAAAAATAACCATTTACTATTTCGCCACAGGTCTGTGGGTCATCTAAGTGGGTCTGCTGACCTGGGCCGGGCCGCGCTGGTCTCGCAGGCTCGCTTAGACATCTGCAGTCAGCTGGTCGCTCAGCTCAGGACTGGCTGGCCTAGTGGCCTGGGCCGGGATGACTTGGCTCTGCCCATGCGGTCACTCATCTTCCAGCAGGCTAGCCCAGGCTCATCCTCCTGGTGTAGACAGGAGTGCAAGAGAGTGAGAGGAGCACACAGGGCCCCTGGGGGCCTAGGCTCCTCCGCCTTCTGCTATTCGAAGCAAGACCCAAGGCAGCCCAGATTCAAGGGGCGTGGAAAGGAACTCCATTCCTCAATAGTAGGGGCCACAAAATCACATTGCAAAGGGTGTGGATGTAGGAAGAGGTAGAGAATTGGAGTAACAGTTTCGTATTTATTCTAGCTGAACAGCAAACCCATCATCTGTGTTTCATACTTCAAGGACACGTTTAGCCCTAGCAAGAAATAATATTTTGCTATATCCAAATTCTGACTGTCCCATAGGATAGGATGCAGTCTATGTCGCCTTGACCTTATGTCAAATGACAAAGATGCAAAATGCACCTTTGCTAAAAGATGGTCTCTCCCAGCCTCAGGCTGTGTGGTATCCACGTGTGCACAGTGGTCCTGGTGTTCATCAGAAGCTTGGTTTATCACGACTGCTTGAGCTCTGGGGTCTGTAACTCTGCTGTTTACTAGTTGTCTGATTTTGTGTAAGTGAATTAACCTCTGAGCCCCAGCTGCTTTGTAAACCGGCAGTGTTGGTGTCCTTATAGGGTTGTTGTGAGGGCTCGGTAAGACGATATATGTCAAGGGCTGGGTGTGCTGCTGGACACATTGAACGTACTCAATAAATGTTTGTTGTTGTGGTTCTTGTTGGCCATCCAGAGTCCAGCTCCAAGTGCGTGTTCAGGGAAGTCTGCCGAAGGAGTGAAGTAATGGGGTGAGACCAGCTTTTCCAACAGCCAAGATGTGAGAGCATGTGAGCAAAAGAAGGCAAGGAAGTTCGGCCAGGATCTTAGGGCCTTTTTAGGAACAAAATGTCTCCCTGGTCCCCGGCGTCTGTCCAATGCCTGGGTTGTTATACAGCTAACAGGTGAACAACCTGAGACCACTGAAGCATGGGACGAGAGCTTTCTCTCAGAAGTTTGAAATGTTTTTCTCTGTTAGAATTGTAAAACCGTGATGACAGCAAAGAGTGCCAGAATATTATTGGAGAGGTTCCAAGCTCTTTTTGAAGCAGGCATGGATGAGGGGCAGGACAGAAGCCCCTCTTCTGATGGACAGTCGTTGCTGGAAGACAGATGGGCGTAATTGCTGCAGGAGGTGGGGGCACCGGTGGAAGAGGATTAAAATGTTCTCAGGGAAAGAAGGAGCTGTGAATGCATCCTCTACAGGCACTGGGAACATTTGAAATGGGACACTTTGGCTCATGAGGAAGCTTCTGGGCATGGGAATTCCTGAGCCCAGATGGTGGGAAAGTCCTCAGAAAACTTTGGGATTCGGGTCTCTGCAGCTGGGTGGCAGCTGTGGGCCTGGAATCGGAGCCAACCACAGGTGGTACCACCTGCTCCAGTTACCACATTCTTCCCAACCTCGCGAGGGAGGCCCCACCGTGTCTCATGGCAGAGTAGCGGGGAATGTGGAAGAAGAATGGAAAGAGACCGTTTGTTGAAAAGATTAGAGAGGTGGGCGTTCAGCCTGGAAGCATCCCAGAGGCTCAGGGTCAATTACAAAAAAGGCCTGGAATGGTATGATTTGTGCTGTTTTCACCGATGCCTCAATTAAATCATCCTCCGACGTCACATTCTCCGCACCTGCAGAGTTGTGTGGTCAACGCTTGGTAACGTGGACTTTGTAAATTCAGAGTTTATAATTGTTCTGACAGGGCATGGATTGGACTTTCTCTTCAAATTATCTACGAAAAAGCAAATTAAGAGCATAATTCTGATCGCATGGGACACACAACTTCCTAACCCACTTACAGGAACAAACCGCACGCACCTCGGAACATCTGTTACCATGTCAGAAATTAATAGGGTAATTAGCGATGATTCTTTTCCAGCTCTACCAGGACTCTGGTGGGGGCCACTCTGTTGTTTTTTGTTGTCATGTGTAAGGTCACACACAGTAGCGCTTCAAATAGCTGATTAGAGCGGCTCCCTTTATGATGCATGTGGAACACTCCTTCACCCACAAGGAAGCTGAGAAGGAGTTAAGGGCTTACTTATGTCTGGAGTAAGGCAGCCTGGGTTCCAGTCTCAGCTCTACCACTTGCTGCCCTGGTTGCTCTCTTAATCTCTCAGAGACCCAATTTTTCCACCTGTAAAATGCGGGTGATAATAATACCCATGGCCTCCTGCCCACAGTCAGCACCAGAGGGTCGGGTTTGTGAGTGGACTGCGTGGAGGTGGCTCCTCTAGCCTGGGACAAGTCTTCAGAGGCCTGCAGCCCAGGTCTGCATCTTGGCTACAGCCTCAGGAAAGACCCCTGGCTAGAACCACCAGCCGGCCCCTCCTGATCTCATGACTCACAGAAACTTTTAAGATAATAAATGTTTATTGTTGTGAGTAAAACCATACTCCTAATAAGAGTACTGACCTATAGAGTTATTCTGAGGATGAAATGCGTCTGTGCAGAGAAAGGGCTGGGGACAGTCTTAGCATCTAGCAGGGCTCATGAATACTGGAGGGGGCCAGGTTTGCCCCGATGTGCGAAAGGAAAGCATGGATGAAGCATACATGTTTACAAAAGCTCCCCAGATTTAGCAAATAAAAATATAGGAAATGCAGTTCAATTTGAATTTCAGATAAACAATAAATAAAATTTTAGTTAAGTATGTCCCATGCAATAATTGGGACATTCTATACTGAAAAATGTGTGGTTTACCTGAAATTCAAGTTGAACTGCTTGTCCTGTATTTTCTCTGGTAATCCCAGATGGAAGGGATTTAGTTCCTCAATTTCCAACAGATGTCTGTCTCTGGTGTGGTTCATCCCTTTATTCCCTAATTGGAAAAAAGAGGAAAAAAAGCATTTTCTGACCACTAAAACTTATTTTGGCAATTACCAAACCTGGCAACAATGCAGAGGAATTGTTATTCTCATCACGTCCTGGTAGAAGCACAAGCTGGAATGATCCTTATGTAAACAGTTTGTCAAAATGATTGAAGAACTTGAAAATGTTCACACCCCAAACTTTGATTACAAAGGTATTCATCACAATGTTGCTTAAAACAGCTAAATACCTGGGAAAAAATCCGTTGCTTAGATAATACTAATAATCTGAAATTTTCCCCTTAGTTTTCCAGCAAGCAGTGAGACACTCTCTGATGGCTGTCAATAAAGGTTTTGGTGGAGTAACAAAAAATAAACAATAAAAACATAGTCTTCCCTTCTGGCTGTAAGAATGGTTGTTTTGGAAGTAACTTCCTGCTCCAAAGGGCTGCTCCGTGTGAAAGCATTGGCCCCTCTGCAGTTCAGAGCCGATTCACAGACCATCAGCTCCAACTCCCTGCCTGAGGGCCCGAAGCTCAGAGAAACTCGAAGTCTGAACGTTAGATTGAAGTCTCAGGAAACAGACAAAATTCATACAAATTTTGCACATACCTAACCCATCAGGAGTACCGTCCTTGCATAAGTGAGGGAGGTGCCCCTGACCACAGCTGGGTGGTAACAGGGCTCCAGATACGCTCAGGATCAGACTGGCGGCCGTGTGCTGGGAGAAGTCTGGTGCAGTTCCAGGACCCCTGTTGCTCCTTCTTTCTCTGCAAAGGCAGCCACGTATGCTTGATCCTGGAATGTTAGATGGGTGAATGGGGGCTCGGGCCAAGCCCAGGCTGGAATGCACAGCCTGATATTTGGAGAACTGATGGGTTGTTGGTTCCCAGTAACGTCTATTTTGGGGACGTTGACACTACAGACTTTTGCTTGGGAGTTTCGGGCAAGATTTCCTAAAGGATGGAGACAATGAAGGAGGGTTGCTGGGGTCCCCTTCCCCTGCCTTCCCACTGCAGTGTGGCCTTCAGCCCCTGAGGGAAGAGGCGAGAGCCTGAAGGAGCCACTTTCCCACCAGACCAGCGGGGCAGCTTCGGGGCCCCAAGAGGCGGGGCACAGGATTCAGGAGAGGCCTCTTTGCTCCTTTCTGCTGCAAGCAGGGCAGCTTCAGGCCAGCTCATCCACTAGACAGAGCAAGCACAAGGCCATTGCCCATGACGCTTCCAGGGTCCCACAAAGATGTTATACTTTCTTTTAAAATCAGAAGAAAAATGAATATTATATCTAATAACAAATACAGCCTAGATTATATTTGTCTTTATACCACTGCAGTTGTAAAATACACTTTTTAATACTTTTTATGGAGGAAGGGGACGAGGAAGGCAAAAGTGCCTGGAGCCCAGGAAACCGTGTCGCGGGCCTGGGCGGCTCCAGCTCCTCATGGGAGACAGCTCTCTGCCGACTCCTTCTCTCATGTAGGTTTGGGGAGGCGAGGGGCGGGCGTCGTGCTGGAGGATGTGAGCCCCTCTGCGCCTGCGCAGCTCAAGATGGCCGGGCACTCCCAGAAACTCTCCTTGTGAAGGTGGGGGCACGAGCGGTAAGTGTTTTCTTGGGTGCACACGCAGGGGGTGCTGTTCAGAAGACGCATTTAAATTTGGAAGCAGCATCGCAGTGTTCTTCCGAGGCAGCGTTAATCCCCTGCAATCAAAAGCTGGGGTCTGGGGTGCAGCCCCAGAGGGGTTTGAGTGCCGTCTTTGCCAGCGGCACCTGGGGACGGCTGAGTGCTCTGGGCTGGAAGCTTGGCCCTGGTCGTCTGGGTGACCACAGAAAGTTCTTTAACCTCTCTTTGCCTCAGTTTCCCCATCTGTGAAGCAGGAATAGCAAAGACACTTTCTGATGGGATGGTTGTGAGGACTAAGTTGAGATAACACTTGGATGTGCTTAGAACAGCATGTGCTGGGCACGTGTCACCAATAAAATAATGAGAAGGAGGGGGTGAGGAGGAAGTGGGAGAGGAAGGGTCTGCGCCTGCAGTCTCTTCATGTGTCTGCCGTGAGACGAGGCCAAAACCCTTCACCACAGAGCGGCCCCAACTCACGTAGCGTGAGAAGTCCCTCGGGCAATTCTAAACCTCGGCAAGGGTGTGACCCGGCTGAGCAAGGACTCGCAGGGTTATCAGAACATGTGCCATGTCAGACTGGGTGTCCCTGAGCAGTTGTCTTTGCAAAGATCCACATTTCGGGAGAACAGCGCGGAGGCAGGGGTGCCAACTTGCAGGGCGCTGAGGTTCATCTGTAAGGGGAGCCCCTCTCCTTCAGAAAACAACATCAGTGTGGCAAGGCTGGAGGGGTCTGCCAGGGAACCGCTGAGGAGACGGATGCTGACGAAGAGATGAAAGGAGTCTGCCAGCGATTCTTCAAACAGCTCGGAAGAACACACAAGCCAAACGGGCCTGGTGGAAGCAATTATTCAGAACCTACTGGGCGCTGGGCTCTGGGCCCGGCCTGTGGTGCTAAGCCTGGTCCTTGCCTTCCAGAATCTGTTTCTACGGTACAGGTGTCCAGGGAGCCATCTGCAAGGCAGCAAAAACTCTATACGACAGATGTTGCAGGAGCCCAGGGTGCCAAGCCGCTCTGGTGACCGCAGTGCTGGGTGGTGATTAAGCCTAGGACCAGAGCTGGCCGACCGGGGTGCAAATCCTGGCTCTCCACTTACTGGCTCTGTGACTTAAGTTACTCAACCTCTCTGTGCCCTGGTTTCCTCATCTATGGTCTTTGTGAGAATTAAATGACATAACACATCTAAGTGTTTCGAAAATTGGCACAGCTCCGTTTTATTGTTCTGCCCCAGTATTGTGGGAAGCTTCTTGGAGAGGGTACCCTTGATTGAGGCCTCGAAGGATGCAAAGGTGTGCCCAGAAGGTGTGCCCAGGTTAGGGAGGGAATTTCAGGTGGAGGGAAAGCCAGGGGCGTGAGAGCAGATGGTGTGGTGAGGACTAGCATGCTGGAACGTAGGGGTGTGTGTTTGAGTGCGTGTGAGCAAATGTGCGTGTGTGAGTAAGTGTGTTTTGCATTCGGGTGGGGACCTGAGCCCCAGAGAGCAGCAGGGAGCAAGAAAGGATACGAGACTGATAAGCCAGAGCACATGGTGGGATTTGGGCCCACTCTTCAGGCTTCGGGAACCATGACCGGTTTTGAAGCAATTGGGGGGGTGGTGACAATTAGGTTCGCACTTTAGAAAGGGCACTTGGGTTCCCCACTGAGGGTGCAAGGTGGTCAGTCAGGGTCCCAGAGACTTGGGGACACTGAAACAACAGCCCCGCCAGATGAGAGGTGACGGAGGGTGCAGGGCACTTCCGGCCCGGCCCCACAGCACCCGGCTCGCTTGCAGGTCGGTCCTCCTCAGGAGAGAGTCACAGCTGTCAGTGTCTCTTCCTCCTGTCCTGTCTTTCGTTGGGGGAGGTTGGCCGCTGCTGGACTTGGGTGCATGTGGAATACAGATTCTCCCCGAGAAAGCTCCAGAGCCTCTGGGCTGAGCTGAGCTGCCTGGTAGCCCCTGAGTTCCTTTGTCAAAGAAAGCACCTCTGGCCAGCCATGGTGACAGTGGGCTGCCATCTCTCAGGGTGGCTGTCATTTAGGGAGGTGGCTGGGTGTCGTGGTCTGGGTGCCTGTCGTGTGGCCCCGTCATCTGGGCCAGGTCATGCCCCAGCAGGTGAATGTGCTGTGGAGAAAGAAAATGAGAACAAGCTGCTTTCAGGAGTGTCCTGGGGCAGTGGTGGCGGCGTCTGCTTTGTGTCAGCCCAGTCGTGGCTCTGCCGGGCATGAGCCGCTTAGTCAGATGGGGACAGACACCTGGGCGCCCGCGTGGGGACACAGCCCCTGACGATGACCCATCTTCCGTGGGTGCAGGTCTGCCCTGGCTCAGACCTCAGCTGCCTGCCTCGCTGAATTCTCACTGCGCAGTCGGCGGACCATCCTTCCCGCGTCCTGCAGACAAGGAAAGTGAGAAAAGGAGAGCAACTCAGGAGGAAGGCATAGAGGCTGAACTCGAACTTTGGACCTTGAGCCCACCATCTTAATTAACCTCATCACCATTTTTAGACCAGGATTTCTCAACCTTGGCACCACTGATATTTTGTGCTGGATCTTTCTCTGTTTTGGGGACTGCTCTGTGCATTATAAGATATTTAGCAGTCCCCGTTTGTAACAACCAAAAACATCTCTAGACATTGCCAGATGTGCCCTGGAGGGGCAAAATCGACCCCGTTGGTCTGGAACTACTCCTTTAGGGAGAGGCTAAGATGACCTCAAAATGCCTCCAGCTGCCTCTTTTCCTCCAGCCCAACACCAGCACCAGCCACATCTATTGGTCTGAGCTGCTGAAATGAGCTCAGAGTCTGTCGCTGGCTGGGCCGTGATGGGCCTTGTTCAGGCTGCAGGCAGAGATCTCCCAGAAATAGAAGCCTCCACACGCCTTTCTGATCTGTAATTTGTTTCACTGGCGCCGCCTCAAACAGAGCCTGTGACAGCGGTGAGAGATTTAAACAAGCCTTCAGCACCTTCACATGCCACTTCATCAAGCCATAGGTCACACTCAGATCAAACCGTCCAAGGGGTCAAGCGTGTAGCAAAATCCCAGGAATCTTGAAAGTTGCATACAGTTTAGGCAAGAACGTGAGGAGGTGGACACCCAGACTCAGCTGGCGGAGGTCAAAATGAGGACCAACTTTCGAGAGGGTCATCAGGAGCTGAGGCCAAGACATGAATTTCGTGTATTCTTGGATCCAGCACTTCACCTTCTGGAAGAACCCCACAGAGGTGCAAGTGTGTCTGCTGAAGGTGGTTCATCCCAGCCGTCGCGGATACGAAAACTTGAGAGCAATTCAACGCCCACCAACAGCAGATTGGGTAGAGATAACCCCAAGATCTCCAGGCATTGGCCACCTTTAGAAACAAGATGTACATTAATGTTTAAGGACACGGTGTCCTTAGAATAGTAGGGGCTGCAGACACACAGAGCAGAAGGCCACATGAAGGCGGTGGCAGAGACTGGAGTGATACAGCCCCAAGCCAAGGATCGCCGAGGACTGCCAGCAGCCCCTGGGGGCCTGGAGGCTGTGGGGAAGGAGTCTGGACTCCAGGTGGGGTGGAAAGCCCCTGGAGGGATGTGAGCAAGGGAGCAACACCATGGGCTTTCTGCTTCAGGAAGGCAGCTTGGGCTGGTGGATGGGATATGGACTGTGAGGGAGGGAGAGGCAGGAGGTCAATTAAGAATACTGTGGCCTCACAGAATTAGCCAGGAGGCAGGAGAACCAGGCCTGGGATTGGGCTGGAACCAAAGGCACTCTAGAGGGCTGGGACAGAGAAGCTACAGGGATGACTCCGTAGCAGGAACAGTCTGATCAGAACCGCTGCTGGAGCAAGCCAATCCAGCTGTTTCCAGTCTCTGTTCCACCCCGCTTAAGATTCATCATCCCTGGAGGGAGGGTCCCACTGGCCAGCATGCTCATGGGCCTGCTTCTTGGCTGAGGGACCGCAGGACTCTCAATGAACAGTCCTACTTGATGATATTCCAGTGGGGGAAGAGAGAACTTCCCCAAAAGGATGATGTGAGAAAGAGGAAATGGATGCTGAATAGCAAAAGTACAGAGAAAATAAACCAATGGCCACTACACAGATGATGACAGACTAATGGCAAAAAGGCTGCAATTCTTAACTCTCCGTGTATCCACAAGATTAGCAATGTGACTGTGGCTCCTCCCATAAAGACATCAGTTTTCCCATCTCTCAAATATGCACTGCTCTGTGGCTTGCCTTGGTCAAGTGAATGACGCAGAACTGATGGTGTAGCAGCCTAGATCCCAGGCATCAGGGCGCCTTGTGTGACTCTGCACTCTCTCTGGGAACCCTGCCCAGCTACCATGAGAATAAGCCTGAACTAGCCTGTGGAGGATGAGAAACCACATGAGAAGAGCCTACTTGTCCTAGCCAAGGCTGTCCCAGACCAACTGACAGCCAGCCAACCTCCAAACACGTCAGAGAGCCCAGCCAAGACCAGCAGAGCTGTCCACCCAAACTGCAGCTGACCACTGATTAATGCCTGAATCCAGCTGAGTCCAGAAAAACAGCCAGCTGATTCACAGATTCAAGAACAATAGAAAATGCTTATTGCTTTAAGCCATTGAGTTTTGGGCTCATTTGTTATGCAGCAAAGGCTCACTGATACCCTGTAAATAGATCAAGTCTCGGAGAGAAGACTTGACTTGCCCAAAGTCACACTACCAGTGGGTGTCGGATCCAGAGTGTACACCCTGATCCCAGTGGAGTCAGTCCCCATAACAACATAACCAGAGTCAACAGCAGGTTTGTTTCGATAACCTGAAAAAAGCTCGCAGGAGTGATAAGGTTCACATCATGCCTGCACGTGGCCTGGAGTCTCGGCAGCCACCCTCAGCTCCCAGGCTGGGCAGCAAGGGAACATCCAGGCATGTCTGCAGCTCCGACTCTGTTTCTTAGCACCTCGTGGGGGCTTCTGGCTCGTGGAAACGAGCATATTGGGCTGCACCGAGGCGACAGAAACATAACAGAGACAATGATTCCAAAAGCAGCTCTAATTGAAGTAACAGCAAAACTCATTTAGTGGAACACATGGCTGGGAGGACCTCACAGCTCTGGAAAGGCGCGGCTCGGTGAGACGAATGCAAACACTCTTCCCCGGCTTTCCGCTTGGCCGCAGGGAATCCAGGCTCTGCCCGGCAAAGGGAGGCTTGGGCAGTCGAGTCCTGGCCTGGACCTGGGGTCACCCTGTGGGATTTCTCTGAATCTCAGCTTTCCCATCTATAATGTGGGGTGATAACTTTGCTTACCCACAAGGCGAAGAAGCAAGAGAATGGTGTTCCCAGAAAGATGAGAAGGCCTGTGCTAGACTGTGGCACAGTGGTCAGGACCATGGACTTCAGCTCGGGTGTGGGGCTGCCTCTTAGCAGCCATCACTTATCTTTTCGGAGCCTCATTTTCCTCATGGTAGAAAGAAGGTAATGACACTTGACCGTGAGAACCAAAGGGCAGAGGTTATGGACAGAGGCCTTGATGGCCCTTTTCAACCCCACATCCCCCTCCTCCCCAACACCTAGCAAAGCATCTGGTATGTGACAGGCTCTTGATAAATAGTGGCTGAATCCACCAGAAAAAATAGAGTAGCCATTCATTGAACAGCTACTGTGTGCCAAGGGTTTGCATACTGTATCCCTCAGGGTTCTCGAGAGAAACAGAACCAACAGGAGATACACAGAGAGAGTTTAAGGAATTGGCTCACACAGTTGTGGGGGCTGCCAACTCTGAAATCTGTAGGCCAGGCTGGCAGGCTGGAAACTCAGGCAGGATTTCTATGTTAGTCTTGAGGCAGAATTCCTTCTTTAGAAAACCTCAGTTTTTGCTCTTAGGGCCTTCAACTGATTGGGTGAGGCCCACCCACAGTGTTGAGGGTAATCTTGGCTCAAAATGAACTGATTGTAAACGTTAATCACTTGTACAGAATACCTTCACAGCAACACCTAGTAGCATTTGACCTAACAACTGGGCACCATGGCCTGGCCAAGTTAACACATAAAATGAACAATCACACGTACAATCTCTAATGCTCACAACCCTTCAATAAGTTGGTATTTATGAGCCTGTGGTAGGCAGAATTCTAGGATAGCCACAAAAATGCCTGCCCCTGGTGTGGTGCCCTGTGTAGCTCCCTCCCTTTGAGTGGGGCAGGACCTGTGAACGTGAGGGGATGTCACTCCAGGATTAGGTTACGTTACAGGGCAGTAGAATTTTGCAGATGTAGTTAAGGTTACTAATTAGTTGCCTATGAGTTAGTTAAAGGGGAGCGTATCTGATGGGCCTGACCTAATCACCTAAGCCTTTACCTCTATGTCTAGAGGTCAGAAATAGAAATGAGAGAGATTCGAAGCCTGAGAAGGATTTGACGAGAGGGAGTCTCTGTTGCAGGCTTTAAAGACGTGGGAACTCACTGTGGACAGCCTCTGGGAGCTGAGAGAGGCCCCTGGCTGACAGCCAGCAAAGAAATGGGGACCTCAGTCCTACAACCACAAGACATTGAGGGAACTTGGGAGCAGATTCTGGCCCAGAGCCTTTGGCAAAGCTGACACCCTGATTTCAGCCTGGCGAGACCCTGCAGAGAAGCTGGACTGCCGACCTCCAGAACCATGAGCCACACATAAGTGTTCCTGAGGGTTCATAAATGTTCAAGGAGGTCATGCTTCACCTCCTCCAGGCCGGAGGATACATACACTATTTGGAATTCTTCTTCATGGGAGATTTGTCTCTTTTCCCCTATTTATTTGTTTATTCCATCATTTCTTTACTATTGTGGCCTCAAGGATATTTATTCTAACTTTGGGTTATAATCCAATAGTACTTTAGCAATTTGGTTGCTGAAATTCACCCAGCTTTGTTCTCCAATCGGCTTCTGTGTTTGCTTCGACATACTTCCATCCTTGTGGCTGGTTACTATTATTATTTCCTTTTATCCTTTCCCTGTTTTCTGGCACTATAAGATGCCCCAAGTTCATCTTGTATATTCCTGTCCAGAATAAGCTACTTCTTCAAGGACCTGGTTCTTTTTGTTGGAGAATGGTGTTAGAAACCAAGATCTGGGTGCTGGGTGTGCTCATTGCTGCTGGGCTGCTGTTGCTTCTGGGTAATATCAGCTGACAGAGTAAGCAGATCAATGTGTGCATACTGACCCATGCACATACTCACGTCTACAAATATTTTCAAGTGAACCTGTCTGCACCTATATTAAGCTCAACACGAGTTTCTGCTGACCCTCCAGCTATCCCATCACTGCATGGACCATTTTAGCCTCCAGTCCTTGCTTATCTCACCCTAACAGTGAGAAACCCGCAGTCTAGGGGGTGTCAGCTCCCCCACCTGTAAAACATGGGGCTTAGAAGAAGAGGCTGTCAGCCAGCCCTGACACCCTAGGATGCCAAGTTAAAACAAACACAAATAAGCTGTTGACTAACCCGGGTTCTATTTTTCCATTTGAACCCTGCAGGTTTTTCCTAGTGGATCTTAAAAATATGTCCTGGAAGGGCCTTTTACCTTTTCCAGGGACTATGTTTTCATCTAAACAAATATGTAAGCAGCAAAAAACAGAACTGGTGACATGAAAATGTAGCACATCATGCCTGGGGCCCTGGGGTGTTTGTCCCTGTCCATGTGGACGGCCCGGCCTCACCATGGGCACTTCTCTCGTCCCCCAAGGATCTTTGGTCAAACAGGCCCCTTTAACAGGGGAGCCGTTTAACATACTGGAAAGGCTTAGGCCTGTGCCTCCGTGGCCACCCAGGAGATAACCTGGCTCTTGAAGACGTCGGCTAAGACGGGGAGACTCGAAGAGGGGCGACTTCAGAGCTGCCTCCGGTTCTCTTACAGGAATTCCTCACCACAGGCCGCCCTTTCAAGGGATGATAGTGTCGACAAATTCACGGGGCCAGATCGCCGTTTTACAGCTCTCTGAGTAACCCCGAGCCAATCAAAGCCAACAGTCACCACGAAAGAGGAAGCCACAATCAGCTGAGTCCTCTCCGTCCCTGCCGTGGGGCCCTTCTTTAACCCCTGCGCTGCCTCCCGCGCTGCTCCTGCACACCCTCACCCAGTGGGGCGTAGTGCTTGGATCCTTGGTGCCCATCTCTGTCCCCACTGAGACTGGAGCCCCGTGGCACAGGGACCACGTCTGTCTCATCACCTCGCAGGTGCCTGGTGTGGGCTCCGGCGGCAGGTCACCAGGAGGCAGCCTCTGGGAGAACCTGGGTCGTTTCACTCCACTGCCCTAGTGAAGACACGGCCTTCTCTCCTGTGAAGTGGAAGTGATAACAGCCCCCAGCTCACAGCTATGATTACTAGATTTGTTTTAGAGATGAGGAATCTGCACACTAAAATTTGATAACCAGCTGCTTTAATTATGGGCAAGTCTTCCTCCCTCCCTCCCTCCCTTCCTTCCTCCCATCCTTCCATCAATCCAACAATCACTGAGTACCTCTGAGATATGAGGCTAGAAGGAGATCCTTCTAGAAGTCCTTAGCTAATCATGGTAGGAAAAGACAATCCAATAAATACTTCCATTTCAACCCCGTCAGGTTAAGGGTGGCCTAGGGGAGGGAGGGCCCATTCTCCTGCAGGTCTGTGGGCGGCGGGGGCAGGGGTGGGCAGGAGGACAAGCACTTTCGAGGGGGGGGTGCTGTGTGTCAGCTTGTTGAGTTTGGACCCAACCTGCTAGTAGGAAACTCTAGCGCAACCTTAGGGAAAATAAGTTTTAAGAGTGAAAAAGAAAGAAACAAAAGAAAAATGACTTTATTTCCCTCTGAAACTGTGGCAGCGTTTCATAATCCTGAGGGCAAGGAATCGTTTAAACTTGCTGTATCTAATCGAGCGTGGCTGTAACAATGCGCCAGTCATCCGGAAACTTCCGTCTGAGGAGGGGCAGGTGCCGCTTGCCTTCCTCTGCCAGGTGGGAGCTATTCATCCACCTGAGGCTGGACATCACTATTGAGCCATCACAGGAATTGGGGGCTGGTGTCACTGGAATAGTCTGGGTAATTAATAATTTGTGCCCAGGAGAAGATGGCAGGGCTGATAGAATCTCGCGTGACGCAAGATTTCTCCATCCCCTCTCCCAGAGCACACCTCCCTCCGGCCCACTGGATTCTGGATGCTTCTATTGTTTTTCCCTGATGGTTCAGAGACTATGGGGATCTCCTGCTCAGATCAGGAGCCTCCTCCTCTGCTCCTCTCAGGGCTGGGCCTCTGAGACAGTGTAGCTGGTCATTTCTTTAAATAGTCACTCGATCTGGTTTTCCTTATATTTTTCCTTCCCCCACTTCCGGCAGCTCGCTGGGCCTGTCTGCACCCCCTTCCTCCTGGTAGGTGTGTGTTACATGCACCCAGGTGGAAGTCACCTGCCGGAGCTTCTTCCCTTCTGTAAAAACAAACCCGCTGTGAACTGGCCACGGGCAATTCACAGCTTTCACAAAAGCCCAGGATTTCTGGCTTCTCTTGAGGAACCGGGCAATCTGGGTGGCCCCATTTGGCAACAGTGGGCTGGAGCCGGGGCCCAGCTGCCACCTTCAGCAGGGCACGTTCTGGCCCACCTGTGGGAAGCTATGTGAAGGATGGGGACCTGCTCCTCCCCTGGTTTCCATCCATTCTGGACCCACTGCATCCCAGGCCTCGCATGTCACTGACAGGGAGCAGAAGACATGTGCATGTCAGGCGTTTGCATCTGGGTAGGACTGAAACAATCTCACTGTCCTCACCCGACCACGGGCACCTGCAGAACTGTGCTGGGTGTCTCCGAGGGGCTGGAGGAGGGGGAAGGGGCATTTTGGTGGAGACAGAGGGGAGATGGAGAATGGGGAAGGATATTCATTCCTCACTCAGGGGCCAGGACGGGCCAGAGGAGGAAGGTCCCCGGAGCTCATAGGGGTTCACCAGCCCGATCTCGTTGGTTCGGGCAATGGGCACCTTTGTGGAAGGTGGAGCCAGCCACAGCAATGGCTCTCACACTCTGGAGCCTGTTCCAACCTCAGCACAGCCTGAGGGAGCCCCACGGTGCCCTCCAGCTGGCAGAATAAGCCCATGGCAGCGAGTTTCAGTAACGGGAACAATAAAGAGGTCGGCTATTTCTTGCCCTTCTGAGTTGACCTGAGATTCTCTCTGGCTATGCAGGACCCTAGAGCCTCGGGGAGCAGAAGGGCAATTTCTCCTGCTCTGTGTGGCCGCAGGCTCTGGTGTGGTGTCTGCCTGGCTGGCAGCCATCATCTGATTTGGCCACTGGACAGCAGCAATTTTCTTGTCTCAATCTGACCCGCATCCTCCGAGAAGGACACCAGGTCTCAGAGACTTGCCTCTGGTCGTGAGGCTAGGACGGGAGCCCAGGGTGAGCCAGGCCTTCCCTGGCCTGGGTCCTGATGCCAGCGCCCGCCAGGCCCAGCGCGAGACTCACACCTGCTCTTTTCTGCCTGGAATCCATCCCTCGCCCAGCCGCCGGCCGGCTCCTCCTGTCTCAGCCTAAACATCTCCCCTCTTAGGATTTTCGTTTTGCTTTTTAAAGGAATGGAATTTTTAAAATTAAAAAGCAAAATTAGATCTATGCCTTTTGTGATAAAAGCCATTTCCCCAGCAATTACATCTAATTCTGCAAGGTGTTGTATTATTCGATAAGGCTGGGACGGGATATAAGCCATGTAGGTTTGGGCTTCTCTAACTTCCCAGCACCAGGCCCCCTGGGCAATCAGGGCCTGAGGTCTCTCTGTTCCAGGTGAGTCCACTCTAGTCTGTGGGGCAGGCCTCTCCGGTGACCCTTTCTAGGAAGAGTGGCTCCTCGACGGCATTTCTAGTCCTGCGTGTTCACGATTCTGCTGCTGTCGGGCCTCCATCTCCTCCCAGTGGGCAGTCACCCCGAGAGCTGTGGTTCCCCCCAGCATCCCTGCGCCTGGCACCTCAGAGGAGCTGAACGAATAAAGGAACTGAAACGATGGGATGAACAGCAACGGGTGCAAGGCCACTGGCTCCCGAGCCGCGAGACTCCAGCTCTGCCG